>NC_141687.1:356044892-356644892 GCF_964263255.1 Lissotriton vulgaris
GCGGGTGATCTATGGGCCCTTAACCCTAGCATGACAGCATTTAAAACCAGTATTAAAAAAGGCGTCAGAATGAGTTTTCTTATTATCGATAAAGCTCATTTTTCTAAACGCAGTCATGCATGGTCAGTTATGAATTCCTATGGGAGGATATCCCTGCTACCTATCTCTCTTGTACTTACTCACTGTATTTAAAACGCAGTTTTATGGCTATTAGAATGGGTGACTGGCGATTCCTAAAAGATCTGCCCCCTTGGCGGCATACCAGGGAAGACTTAACGTGTAGAGGGTGCGGTAAGACAGCTGAAACATTGGAGCACGTGGTCTGCTTATGCCCCGCCCTCATGTCCCAACGCAGACGCAAACTTAAAGTAGGGTGGAATAGGCTGGGTGTTCAGACCTGCAGACAGGCAATTATTACATCCTTGAGCCCAGAAAACATAGTTTTAAACACAGCCTTCACAATCTACATACGGCAAGCATACCGTATTTTTACGCAAACGCCGAAAGGACCAGCAAATGCCTCCCTCCCCTATCTGACTGTTTAATTTAAAACGCATTTTACTTTTAAGATTTTAGAATTGTTTATAACCGGCTGCATTTTATTATAATTGTTGTTACTGACTAGTTGTTCTATTCTAATTCGACTGCATTTTATTGTAACTAGCAGTAACTTCTTGAGTATGGACTGTTTTTTATATGTTGAATGTCGTTAACTGTCAGCGCAACAAACCCCTCTTGTCCTAATGTTATGCGTTTTTATCGCTTGGCATACAATGTTTTAATCTTTAATAAGTAACAGAAATTGAACGACACGATCCGGACGACCCTCATTGATTAATTGTTGTTAAAATGTGCTCCTATCTCATTTAATAATGTGTTGAGTTGTGGGAATTACTGAGTAGCGCTTTTAGGGATATCTTTTTTTATATCCAAATAAAGATTATTATTATTATAAGATGGCAACAGACCCCTACGGAGCAGCTAAAATGACAAACAAGAGACCACCACAGAAAAAGCAGCCGTGCGATACCAAGAATTCATCAAGGCACGCTACACAACCAAAATTGTGCAAAGGAGTCAACAGGAAGCAACACCCCTGCCGACAGACTAAGAAGAGCACAAGTAGGCACAAAAGAAGGAAGAGTACGCAAGAGCACCGAAACCTTTCAAACGTCAAAAACAGCAAGTCCTCGTACTCCAACTGACCAATGGAACCGCGTGCAATGCACCAAAACCAACAGAAGGTCCCACAGGGAGGAGTTAACTCAGGACAAGGGTGTAGAAGGGCCAGAGACAAGAAAGATGAGCCTCCAAAAGGTCCACAGACACAAAAGGGAGACGAAGAAAAAACTCCAAAGGCAGCCTCCTCCCCAAACATGGAGGGTAGAAAGGGCCAAGCCCAACCAACACCGACCCCCCAAAAAATATCCAGGACCCGACCAGGAGCCAAATCATAGTGCAGACCCTAACAGCAAAGGAGACCCAAAGCGTAGCGAAAGACAACAAAGCAGAGGGGCGCCCCCACAGCAGAACAAGGCCCGCAAATCCAAATGAACAATCATTCTGGAACAGGGAACCTGCACAAGAGCCAACCCAGAAGTAACACGGACCGGAACACCGGAAGATGAACCGGAGGGTCCAACAAATGGAAACGAAAGGAATGGCAACGCCCAACACGGACGCAACGCCGCCACCAACAACAGAGGAATCCACAGGGGCAAAGCCAACCCGGAACCACCAGAGGCACCATAGCCCCAACACACCCAAACCCTAGCACAAGTGCCGGATGTATGGGAACCAGAGGAAGGCGGACAACAGGCCCCTCGGCCACTGGAAGGACATCGCACCCAACTCCAAGCCCACGGAAAAGGCATAAAAGAGGAGAAACACCAGAACGTGCCAAGGACCAAAGAAGCAAACAAGTCCACGATCCGATATTCAAAACACCACAACAACGGCAGGAATATCATCTGTAGCAGATAAAAAGACCCCACGGAGGGAAGATCCCACACAGACAGCCCGTCAACACACTCCCCCGGTTCAGGAGAGAAACCGCAGACAGTGAGGCCAACCATGACCCCGGCCTGGGAAAAGGAGTCGACAGAGGAAACTGAGGGAACGAACAATGTAACCCTACCTACAGAGAGAAGCAGAACATGACAACATGAGAGTCTGCCCGGACACAAACACGGCGAACTGCCAGCAAGGCTGGTAAACGTCCAGCGACCCAACTGAACAGCCTTCAGCCCCCTGCAACGGAGAACAAGAAAGCAGAGCCACCGACCACCAGTCCGCATCAAAGAGTCATCCAGAAAAGCCCCCCCAAGGCCACAGACAGACATGAGCAGTGACCGTCCGAGAGGGAACAAACAGAAACAGACGGCATCGGAACAGATGACCGACATCCAGCCACCAACACAAAACCACCCTCATCAGGGCAGGCACAGGAACCCTCAGATCGAAATCCAGACCATAGGGGCGTCAATGAGAAAAACAAGATAACTCATCATACGAGACAAATGGAGAGGAGCCCAAGGCACTTTCACCAGCAAGCAGGCGGACAGAATACCCGGACCCCCAACCAAAGTCACACTGGAGGGCAAGTCCCCGACACCAGGGACCGAAAACAGACTCCACAGGGCAAGTCAGTGTATGTTGCCCGAACACCAAACCCAACAGCGTCCCAAGTGAGCCCCAATGTACATCCGATCCAGAGAAGGAATCAGGAAGCAAGAGAAACCGTGACCCATGGGGACCAGGCAACCCTCACGGACATGGAGCATTGCCTGAGAGAAAAAAGAAGCAGATTCAACCAAACAACCAGGTAAGGAAGAACACAATCCCCCTCCCATGAAAAAGCCCAACCAGAGGTGCCAGAACCGCACCAAGACATGAGGGGAGGAATACAGGCCAAAAGGCAAACCAATACGAGAGGTCAAAAGGACAGGGGCATGGAGAGAAGCATCCCACAAACCAAAGGAATCCAGAAGCCCAATGAATGAGCAGAGGCAGGAACACCTCCAAGGACACCAACAGGCATGTGACGGAACCAAAACATCAATCTAACCAAGGCAGAGCCTACACCGGACATAGGCCTCCGTGAGACATCCCACCATCCACATCAGAAACCAGGGGAAATCCGTCATGGACTTGGGAAACAACAGGAAGGAACGGATGCGTCGAAGAATAACCCCAAGATCCGACCCAAGCATAAAAACACCATGTAGGTCCACAACTTCCTCCCTCACCGTGACACGGGAAGGACACGGAACACAGCTGGCCCTCACGGGAGGGGGAAGCGATTCCCGAACATGCAAGGCAGCCGCCACCTCAGGGCCCAACAGCTGCTGAAACAACGCATGGCAAGGGACTGATTCCAGAGAACCAGGAGAACCCTCCACGGCAAAAGAATCACCATGGCAAGTAGGAGTACCCCAAAAGCGTACCATCACCATGGAAACCAGTGAAAAGAGCCCCAGTCCGGGAGCAGCACACTGCAGGCATGTCACCGTATGATCCCAAGAAGCGCATCAATCAAAGGATATGATAACGAAGAGCGTCAAAAACGACTCGACATCAAACAGCTCTGCGACTTACAAAGCAGAAGTCCAAACTGTGAAGAAACCCGGGATAAAAACAGGGACCTACAAACCCACAGTCAAACCCCCTCCCATGCGAGCAAAACAGGGAGGCCCGAAAGCAGGGAACATCAAGTCCGCTAAAGCAGGACACAGTAACATGCAAAATGAGAGGGGCAGTCAGGAGAAGAGAACACGGACGTGACCCACCAGCGTGACCTGGAGGGAAGCCAAAAACATGCAGAGTATGCAGAAGCGCAAGTGGAGGGAAACACCAAACCCTACAAGCACCCGCGAGGCAAGCACTACATAAACACATGCAGTATCAGAAGCGGAAACAAACCGCGAGCAAAAGCAGCCCCTCCCACTTGCCCGCCTTAAAAAATGACCAACAGCAGGAAACCAAATGCCGTGGCCACAAACAGGAAGGCGTGCAGGGAAATGCACACGGGACGTACGAAAAAGTATCACCTGGGGAAACCTTCACTATCCCCAGGTGATACTTTTTCATACGTCCCGTGTGCGTTTCCCTGCACGCCTTCCTGTTTGTGGCCACGGCATTTGGCAGGAGGCAGGAGTCGTACCCTGGTCCGTGAGGGCGGGCAACCCGGAAAACACGCCGGGACTGCTGCAAGCACAATGGCGGCATCAGGAGGCACCAATAAACATGCCGAGTCCGCTAGAGCAGGACTCGGCAACACGAGTAAACAATATTAGGCCCCCAGATAAGACGCTGAGTCTGCAAAGGCAAGACTCAGTGTCAGTAGCAGAAGCAGAATCGGCACTGAAAGCAAGACCCTGCTAGTCCGCTAAAGCAGGACAGGGGAATATGCATAAAGTGCCCAACATGGGGGGATAAAAAGAGAACAAATGACACTGCATCCCCCCAAAACGGAGTGAAAGATTCCGCTAAAGCAGGACCGCTGCCCCCCTACATCAAGGCACGTACAATAAGGAAAACGACCCAGGCCGGCCATTGGCACGCCCATGAAAATCATGACAGAAGCCAGAGGCAGGACAACAATCCCCTGAATCGTTAGAGGGGAAATACCCACATACAAACAAGCAAGCCATGAAGTGACCATATCAAGCACACCACCTCCACTAGCTGCCAGAAGGTGCGCAGCATACATCGCGCTAAACCACAGCAAGACGGTATGAAGCCATGCCCCTTCCCTGGCCAGCAAACGAGCCCACCGAGCCAGCTGCTGGAGACGTGGAAGCGGACAACCACGAGGAAGTAGGGAGCCCCCTTGCAACAGTAAGAAAAAAAGCACGGCACGCTGAGTCCGCCAAAGCAGGACACGGCAGTACAGCCAAACCAAACATGCATGTGGGAGGGGGGGAACCGGCGAGCGAACCACCAGCCCTCACCCCCCTGCGTAGGCATGAAAACAGTGAAAAAAACCACTGAGGCCGCTAAAGCAGGACTCAGTAGTACGGTAAAAAGAAACGAGCATGTGGGAGGAAGGGAACCCGCATGAGACACACCAGCCCCCCCCCCCACCGAGGCACGACAACAGAGAAGATACACTGAGTCCGCAAAAGCAGGACCCGGTAGCACTAACAAAGGAGACCGGCACAGCAATCCCCAGCAACCGCTAGAGCAGGACAGGGGAAAACATTCTAAGCGCCAACCAAGGGGGGAGTGAAACAGGCAATACAAGCGTAAAAACCAACTCCCCCCCCCATCAGAATGGGGCCCAAGAGTCCGCTAAAACAGGACTGCCACCCCCAACTCACCTGTAGAACTGGAACATGAACAGCACTCGGAGTAGTGCAGAAACAAAAAAACAGGTCGTGGTGTGGATCTTGTATACTTTTAAGTTATTGGTGGTTGCCACTGAGGGCCATATTGGAGGGATAGGGAGACTAGTAAGTTAAATTTTGCTTGGAGGATGCTCATTAGTAATTACTGTGGCGAGGAAGACGGACGAGGAGGTAATGTGTGGTGGCACCCGCACAAGGTAATAGTTCTATACAGAAAACAAACAAAACAGATATATTCAGCCATTGCATAATGATAAAGACGGTACAAAATGAGTAATATTATTTTATAATCGGATAATATCATTGAAGGACGGCTCCTAAGTATGAGGCATTCCCATAATCCAAGCGGGAGAGGATCAAGGCTTGAACCATGATTTTTCTAGCATGGAAAGGGAGAAGGGGAAGGATCTTTCGAAGCATCCTTAGTAGGCCGAAGCACGTCGCTGAAAGCTTCGCTGCCTGGTGATTAAAGGTAAGGGAACAATCAAGCCAGACACCAAGGCTCTTAATCTGGTCTTTTGGGGCCGGGGCCGGGCCTAGGCAATCTGGCCAAAGAGATGCCAGATTGATGGAGGGGGAGTTGCCCAGGAGCATAAGCTCCATCTTGTCACCATTGAGTTTAAGGCAAGAGAGTTCCATTCATTTGGCAACCTCCTCTAGGCAACAACCTAGGGTGCTGGATGACACCTCAGGGTGGTTAAGCACCACCCCGAGCAGCGTGTCATCTGCATAGGTGATGATTTTTATGCCAAATGGATGGACAATCTCTGCCAGGGGTCTCATATATACATTAAACAGCATGGGGCTCAGGCCAGAGCACTGGGGGAACCCACAACTGAGAGGCAGCTGGTTGGACACAACATTTCCCTCAAAAATCTTAATGGAGCGTGCACTAAGAAAAGACTGCAGCCATGCTACTGCCGATCCACATACTCCCAAATTCTTGAGTCTAAGGATTAGAATATTATGGTTAACAGTGTCAAATGCGGCACTGAGATCAAGAAGGATAATTGCCGCAGCAGAGCCCCTTGAGCTAAGATCCTTCTTGCTTCCTCTGTCACTGCAAGTAGGGCAATCTCAGTACCAAGTTGGGGACGAAACCCAGTCTGGGAGGGGTGAAGTAGATTATTAGATTCCAGAAAGGCGACAAGTGTAGTGTTTATGTGTCTCTCTAGAATCTTACTCACCCAAGGCAGAAGGGAGATAGGACGGTAGTTAGCCTAATTGGCCTGATCAAGATTCGTTTTTTTAAGAAGGGCCTTAACCATCGCACATTTCCAGGCCAATGGCACTTCACCTGTAGGGATAGAGGAGTTGACCAGGTCAAGAATCACAGGACAGATAGTGTCTGTGACCAAAGTAAGGGCCTGGAGGGGTGGGGGCAGGGTCTATGGGGGAGCCCGATTTTATGTTCGCCATAATTAAGTCTAGCGGGACAAGATCCCAAAGGGGAAATTGTTCTAGTAGGATTAGGGTTCCTACAATCGGTTCAGGAGGGAAAGTCAAAAGGTTAGTGGACTGCGAAGACGGAAAAGCCAGGTAAATATTCTGGATTTTCTGTTGAAAGAACTCTGCTAAATTATTACAGTGTGTAAGAGCATCATCTAGCATAGGAGGCTTCTGAGGCAGTTTGATTAGGGACTTAGCAATATTAAAAATTTCTTTGGGAGAGTTCGCAGCTGACTAAATTTTCTGTCCGTAAAAAGCGGCTGGGGTAACTTTAATTTCAGATTTGTAGGTTCTAATAGATTCCCTATATTCTATTTTGCTAAGATCTGAATAATTTGATCTCCATCTCCTTTCAAGCCTTCTGCAACGTTGTTTAAGTTCCCTCAAATTAGGAGTGAACCAAGGTGCATTTTTCAGCCTGTTAGTTATGTGGGAGGATTTCTTAGGAAGTACTATATCCAAGGAGCCTTGGATCCAAGAGTTCAATTTCTCAGTAGCGTTGGCCAGATTAAGATTTAGGTCACGAGTAGGTTTAGTGGTTTCCAGAACCGAGTTCCACTGATCAACAGGAAGCCTTGACCAGTTCCGCTCTGTGCCCGTAATTATATTGGGGGAATATACGTGTTCGGGAATTTCCCAGGTTAAAGGGATCTCAAGAGATCAGTCCAGGGAAGAGGGATGGATAGTCCTACCGTAGGTTTTCTACAATTGCTAAAGACTGGAACCAGTAGATGAGCTTTGATGTGGTTGGTTTTCAACACTTTCTCCGTAAGCTGGAGTACTGAAAGATTCTCAATCAGTTCTTTAGCCATAGTGTCAAAGGTATTGTCTAAGTGTACATTAAGTTCACCAAGCACAGTAAAGTTGTCTGGTCCCATGGCTAAGTCGGCAACTGCAGTAGGGAGTGCTTCAAGGAATTGTCTAGGACTGCCTGGTGGGGTGGTAAACTAAGAGGCCGGAGAAGGTACTGGTAGGAGAGACCTCTATGGAGAAAGCCAAGCTTTCACAGTCTAGTAAGGGTTCTGCAAAAATCCGACAGTTAAAATTTTTTGTAAAAATAATGGCTATGCTCCCTTCTCTATTCGTCTTATGATCAGTCCGACTTATGGAATAGTCGGGAGGAAGTGTTTGCGCAAGGATGGGCTCAGACTCATTATGTAGCCGCGTCAGGTTTTAACTCGTCCAATAACATTGCAAGTTCCGTGGAGTGTTTAGTGAAGGATCTACAATTAAGGGAGAACATCTTTAGAGTGGGCAGGATATCAGTACATTTATAAACTTTAGTAGGGTACGAGAGAGCAAAGTCACAGTAAGAGCACTGCACATTTCCATTCATAGCATTCATAGAGTGCCGGCAGGCTTCAATGATGTTGTGCGAAGCGCATGAAGGTGTTGGGAACTATATGATATAGCTCTAACCAAAAAACAGGCAGGGGTTGTGGCCCCTGGTCCTGATCAGTCACAGACTGGCGCAGACCGGCTTGCCTTTGGTGCGCCTTGGGCGCCCCCGCCGCGCTCGTCCGCTACACGTTGGGTAAGGCATCTGGTTTTATAGAGGGGGAGTGCGAATGCTAGAGCGCTAACCTCCCTCGGACCAGAAGTCACCTTTCCTCCCTCCACACAAGCGGGACAACACCCGAGGTGGACCGGGGAGGGGCAACCAAGAGAAGAGCAGCAATGAAACACCGCACAAATCAGTGCAATGAAGTGCCAGTCAAGTGCAAACAGGTAAAACCAGAGTTAATGAGTTTTAAACTTTGGCACAAAATCAAGTTAAAAATAAGCTGTGTTGGGGGCGTGGCCAAGCAGCATGGACGACAGGACGTGAGCTCCACCAACTCCCGGCCATCGGACCCAGAAATCCTGATTACATATCCTGTTAGGGCTCCTAGGGTACAAATTTAAGGGTCGCCTGCTCGCCTTGTACCTGGGGTTTAATATTTGAGCGGAGAGAAGGTGAGTGCGGCCGAGTGAGCTGCCCGGACTGCGGAGCCCCGGCTCTCTATCTACGCGAGGCCGCGGTCTGCGGCCTGGGCTTGAGGGGTGACGGAAAGGCGGAGCTGGGAGCCGGAGACCGCCCGTGAAGACTACGCCTGCAGCGCTGCTAAGTGGACGACGGAGCCCGCTGCCAACTGGGTATCCGTCCTGAAGTGATCTGAGAAGTACCTGTCGGGGCCGCCGGAGGCCTGTGCGGCTGGGGCCGATCTAGGGCCTGGTGTCACGGGCGCGGCGGCTGGGCCTGCCCCCCTGAGACTCCCCTGTGTGGGGAACCTCCTTGATACTGGAGTCGCTGCCCGGCCGGAGGAGCGCGGCTCGACTGAGGGGCCCTGGCAGAGCGAGGTAATTCCCGTGGCGAGACGCTTGGAGGAGGCCCCGTGGTTGGGAAGGCCCCGGTCTGAGGCCCACACAAACTGGGAGGCGGCACCTCGAAAACAGGTGGGTGCGGCCCTCGGGACCGGCAGAGTGTCTAGGCTGGCTCCACCGAGGTCCCCAAATAGCCCGTCGCGGCTCGGCCTCACTGCCCATAGCCCACCCAGCTGAAGAAGGGGCTGGGAATCCCTACTGGGCTTGGGGGCCCCAGGACTTTGCAACTCCGGGAGCCCTTCCCCTGAAGGGTCAAAGACACAAGACTCTGGTGACCACGTCCCTCGGGGGTAAACCTGCGGCC
Organism: Lissotriton vulgaris; assembly: GCF_964263255.1. Taxonomy (NCBI): domain Eukaryota; kingdom Metazoa; phylum Chordata; class Amphibia; order Caudata; family Salamandridae; genus Lissotriton; species Lissotriton vulgaris. The sequence goes on from NC_141687.1 coordinate 356,054,358, forward strand.
GGGTTCTGCCTAATCTCCGCTTCCTAGCGGATGGACACGCTGGGGGGTCCCTAGGAGCCGCTCAGTGCACGGTACTCCTAAGAAGAGTCGGGCGGCCTTGCTGGGCCGGAATCCGCCCCTGGGGTCTCCTTGCAGCCCTTGCCCCGAATGTTGGTCATTGGGGGTTGGATCCGCCCCCGCTGGGACGCCGAATACGACCTAGGCATTGGATGGCCCTGCTGTGCCCATACGCCGCCGTTTTCCCCCCATTCAGTAGTGTTGGAAGTTTGCTGGGGCAAGGACGGTAGATCTTGATCCCCGCCTGGGGTCACATGAGCCGGGGAGGGTTGCCCCGCAGCTACTGGCAACCTCCTACCAGCGACAGATATCTGGCGGAGTAGTGGAGTCCGGTTACCGCGTGAAGTTGTAGTTTGCCGCTGGGGCTTAAAGGGGAGACCTGTGCCACAGGAGAGCGGGCATTGCGGGACACAGACCTTGTCGCCCCTCTGGTCGAGAAACTTAGGGGGCCAGCAATGCGCAAGGACAGGATGTCTCGCTCTATGCGGCCCAACACGATAACACAATACACCACCCAACGGCTACCATCCCAAAGGATTATGCGGCAGTCTGGGCAAGAGGAGGGGGCGGAGGCCCCGAGCGAGCCCTCCCGAGCGGAATTGCTGAAGCGATCCAGGGATCCCACACTGCGCTGGAGCGCCAAATAGAAACGGTCTCCATCGATGTCAACCCGTTGAGAAAGGTGGAGGATAAGGTCTCCGATGCTGAGGGCAATATAGAACAGTTGCAAGGCGAGGTGGCCACCCTCAGGAAGACAGTCTCACAGCTAACAGCCACGACGGGTGCCCTGGAGAGGAGAGCGGAGGACGCAGAAGGGAGGGCACGTCACAGCAACATCAGGGTCCTTGGAGTACCGGAACCTGGCAGAGGCAGGAAATGCAGAGCGTTTCCTTGAGGACTGGATTCGTACTAAGCTGTGCCCAAGGGGACTGTGGGAGGTCTTTGTGATTGAGAGAGCACACCGGGCTCTGGTCCCTCCGCCGCGACCGGGTGCCCCTCCGCGGGCTCTCATAGCCAAAATTCTAAATTATAGGGACAGAGACTGTATTCTCCGTGTGGCTAGGGAGACAGCGAATCTTACTTTTGAAAACAGCAGGATCTCCATCTACCCGGATTACACCCAACAAGTCCAAGAGCAGCGACAGTCCTTTGTGGGAGTTAAGCAAAAGCTCCGGGAGATGCATCTGCAATACATGCTGCTATATCCGGCCAAACTCAAGGTACTATCCCAGGGAAAGGCGCACTTCTTCGATTCCCCGGAAGAGGTCTGGGAATGGCTGGAGATTAGAGGAGATGACCTTCCGCCGGGCGAACACAGGGGACCTCGTGACAATTGGGGAACTCGACCACCACGGAAACGCCCCAACAGGAGGAGACGCCGTTCCGGTGCCGCAGAAAGCGAGGAGGGCCGCAGAGTCACAGTGGGGGATGATGGGGCTTTACACCTGGCCCAGTCGGATGCCGAAGACGAGACGGGGGCAATCAAGCCTCAGGAGCCCGAAGAAATACTGGTCCCGGAAAAGCTGCAGGTCACGGCGGAAAGCACGTCGCTCACCGCTCCGGTGGTCCTAGAGACTGGGGGGCCGGGACTCCCGAGGCGGCGGATCCTTCCTGAGGGGACCTATGGACTGCGTGAAATAAATGTCCGGACTAAACCAGGTCTTGAGACTGTGTTAAGCCCACTTTAGAGTGTGGTACCCATGCCATGTATCCTTTGCAGGAAGGACCCCACTCTATGAATAATGTATGAATGTAGGGAGGAGGGGGTGAGTGTGGATAGTGAGATAAGTGTGATTGGAATTGGGCAGCCTAGTAGAGCCCGGCATATGGGTTTCTATTGACATTGGGTCTGGCAGGGGGTTGGGGGTGGGGGGACTGTTTTTTTTTCTTTCTTTAGTGTTTATTGAGGGTATTTGTCTCATTGGGAGACAGCGGAGGCTGTGCACGTTCTGGCACCAGCAGGGTAAGGGCATATTGGCGTATATGGTTGTTGCTGATATCTTGCTCGTGGGAGGGGGGGTTTGTTTGACAGGGGAGTTGAGGGGAAATGTTTCAGGCATTATTTGTTTTGCAGATCGGGCACTGGCGGGGACATACTCTGTGAACAACTGGATGCGGCAGGGTGAATTCTACTGGAAATCATGGGATATAAGTTTATGAGCTGGAACGTCAGGGGGCTGGGCACTTTCACTAAGCGCTATAGAGTCCTCTCCTTCCTTCGCAGGCACAAAGTATCTATTGTTTGCTTGCAGGAGACACACCTTAGGGAGGATGGGGCACAGAAATTGCAGAAAAAATGGCGGGGTCAGCTGTTTCACGCATCCTTCTCTACGTATGCTAGGGGGGGTCTTGGTTTGGGTGGAGCCTGGGGTGCCGTTCGCAATCCAAAATGTGGAAGCAGACATCCAGGGCCGGTACCTGTTCCTTAGGGCCAAGCTTGATGGCAGGGATCTAGCAATCTTAAACTCTTACGCACCCAATACAGATGACCCGGCATTCTACGGGTCCCTTCAGAACGCCCTGATTCACGACCTGGGTACCCCGTTGTTTTGGTTTGGAGACTTTAACTGTATACTCGATCCCGTGCTAGATAGATTCCCTCCCCGGACAGGTACAAAACCCTGCATGACTACACAGCTTGTAGTCATGGAAAACGTGGGCGCAGTGGACGTCTGGCGCCTCCGACACCCGACACAGAAGGTGTACACATGCTTCTCCCTCACACATAGCACATATAGTCGCCTAGATAGAGTCTTGGTAGCGAATGCCGAGCCCACCATGACGGTGGATATAACGCATCAAGCCCGTTTCCTGTCAGACCATTCCCCAGTGGCTTGCATGGTTCAGTGGGAGTCCTGGGTTGTCCGCCCCCGGACTTGGAGGCTCCCGGTGGATATCCTTAGGGACCAGGTGGGAAAGGACCACGTGGGCAAAGCCATCGAGGACTATGTTGACATTAATTGGGGGGAGGGCAGCATGTCCTTGGCCACCAAGTGGGAGGCCCTGAAGGCGGTGGTGAGGGGCGCTTGCATGGGCCTCACCTATGGTGTCCGGAAACAGCTCCTTCAGGATCTCCAAAAGGCGGAAGTTGCCCTTCTGACCGCCCAACATGTAGTGGACCCTAACGAACTCCAGAGGCTGAAGGAACAGAATGCCAGGATGCAGCTTCATGACACCCTAGATAGGCTTGACAAATTCACCCTGGGCCAATATCGGCAACGCCTTCACCGGGAGGGAGATAAATCTGGGAGGCTATTGGCCTGGATTCTGAGACGGGAACAGACACCCGAGCGCATTGTTGCCCTTCGGGACTGTGATGGGGAGTTGGTGTATTCTGAGCAGGCCCTCTTGAGGGTTCTCCACTCTCATTTACAGCAGGTATATTCCGCAGACTCAGATATATCTGAGCCGTCTTACCTCCCCTATTTACAGGGATTGCCTGTGTCGACCCTTTCGGATGCGGATCGGGAGGAGCTGGACGCAGGCCTGACATTGCCTGAGGTTCATGGGGCGTTGGCCCGCTTGCCGCGTGCCAAATTGCCGGGGAGCGACGGGTTTCCCCTGGAATTTTATCACGAGCTCTGCTCCTTCTGTGGGTCTACCTGGAGGCGTTCGAAAAGGGAGTCCTCCCACAGAGCATGGCCCAAGGGGAAATCTGTATGATCCTCAAACCTGGGGGGGACAAGCACGACCCCTCCTCCTACCGGCCAATCACCATGATAAACATGGATATCAAAATTCTCACAAAACTATTGGCCACTCGGTTGGCGCCCCACATGGAGCACTTGGTACACCAAGACCAATGCGGATTTATCCCCGGGCGAAACACAGCCATGAATCTGAGATGGTTGGCACACATTCAGCACGAGGTACACAAAAGGGAAGAACAGTCGGTCCTGGTCTCCATAGATCTCGCCAAGGCCTTTGATATCGTCGACTGGGGCTACCTGCAGGAGGTCCTCCGGACGTTGGGAGTTGGGCCCAACTTCGCCCACTGGATTAGGATCCTCTATAGCTCCCCTAGGGCCCGGGTGCGTCTGGGTGGTGCAAGGTCGGAGGAGTGGCAGCTGGGTCGGGGCACGAGATAGGGGTGTCCCCTCTCGCCGCTGCTCTTCGCTCTGGCAATAGAGCCGTTGGCTGTTAAGATCCGCACTGAGCTACAGCAATGGGGTGTTCAGGTGGGGGACACCTGCAATGCCATTTCGTTATACGCGGATGACGCTTTGTTTTACTTAACGGCCCCCAGGGAGGCGCTTCCAAGGTTGCTCCACCTCCTAGATCGCTTTGGTGAGGTGTCGGGCTTGCGCCTAAATCGCAACAAGTCACTAATTTTCCCGTTATCCGGCTTTGACATGGTGCCTCAGGAGGATTTACCAGAGCTGGGACTAAAATGGGAGCAGACCAGTTTCCGCTATCTGGGAATACATGTGGCCTCAAAGGAGGAGCAGTCCCTCGCCCGTAACCCAGACAGGGTGCTTACGTCCCTCCGGCAATCCATACTTTTTTGAATACCTTACCACTGTCCCTAATGGGGCGGCTGGCAATCGCTAAGATGGTGATGCTGCCGAGGATACTATATGTCCTTCAAAACTCCTTGTGTCCTCTTCCTCCTAGGGTTTTCCAGACCCTCAAAACGTTGCTCACATCCCTGCTTTGGGCGGGGCGACGTAGCAGAGTGGCCCTAAGCACCGTCGTGCGCTCCTTTGAGAAGGGTGGTTTGGAGGCCCCGCGCATCGATTTATATTATTACGCGGCCCAGCTCCTTCCAGCGGCCAGGTGGTTTGCAGACACGGACGTGTGGGAGACACGTTTGTTGGCAGGACGGGCCACGGTGCAGGAGCTTCGTGTAGCCTTAATGTGTGGATCCGGGGCCAACGCTGACCTCCCCTATGTGGTGCGGCATACGGCTGCAATATGGTAACGCTTCATTGAAAGAATCCTGCGCTTGGCGCCATTGCACAGGGAACTGCCGATTTGGATATTGGCTCCCATGGTGGAGATAGAGCAGCATATGTTGTTTCTGCCTTGCCTGTACGGCTGTAATAGAATCATACAGTGACATTTTAGCAACATAACATAAGGGAATCTGATAAGTACATTTTTTTTACATGATCATATTTCTAAAGAAGGGATGGGACATTACCTTAATTGTTGTGTTAATTCATACAAATAACTATAGGCTGAAGTTTGCATCCTATTTTGGACAAAAAGACCTATCTTATATTTGGGTGAGATTCAAGTGATTCAATGGGTCCCAAGAACTTCCTAAAGAGGTCTGAGACATGGTAGTAGTGTTGGAACCACTCTAAGAACGTTCAGCATTAATAGAGGCCTCACATATGTGAGATCATCTGAGTAAAATCAAGAGTGGTCAGTGTGTGATCAGTGTGTATTCTGGATGCTATTAAGGTCCCGAGCACTTCCTGTTTCTTTGTGTGCTGTGCCAAGCTACCAGGGGGCAGTGAAGAGAAAACTCAAAGGCAGGGAAATAAGTTATTTGGAAAAAGACAGGGAGAAAGAGTCAAGATGTTTGTGTATGAGCAGCTGTCTTTGGGGCATATTTACTAGGAAATATCATAGTGCGGAGCTGCGCCAAATATAGCAGCGCCACTCTTTGACATTTGCAAAATGCAGGAATGAGCCATATTTACAACAATACGGTGCACCCCTGTGTTTTCCTTAGCGCTGGTACTAAAATTAGCTGCCTAGTGCTAATGCAGGCACCCTTGCACCATAATGCAAGATACCTGATTTGCAGGAAATAATTGTTTACGTGCAGGAAATACATAGAAGTAGCAAATTGTCATTATTTAATGACTTTATGTGCAGAAAGGGACTCCTGCACATAACCAATCATCAATGGCGTTTTGCTCTTTCTGTGTGTGTTGCAGAATGCAGCACACATAGAAAAAGCAAAAACAAGGAGAAATAAAAGTAGTTCTCCTTGTTGCGCTATTTTAATTCCTGCTACATACAATATTTGCTATGAATTATGGTATATGTATGAACTTAATTGTGATTTTATCTTATGAACTCAATTGTGACTTTTTTATGTGCTTTTATGATTGTTTCACATGGCAATCAAATAAAGCTTTCCATCCTTACTTCCTTCCTTCCTTCCTGCTATTGCATAGCGTTCGTTTTTGGTGCTGCCTTAGATTTACACATCCTTGTATATCTGGTTCAGCGTCAAAATACAATGGGTGTTGCGGTGGAATGCCTACAGCAATACCCATTGCTGGCCCTTTTCACTCAAAGTGATGTTATTCAGCACCAAGATGCCCACGGGTGACTGTGCGCTTTACAAATACACGTTATGTTATGTAATGTTACATGTATTAATATATATATATATATATCACGCTCACGCTTGCATCCGAAGTTTGAGAATCACTCGAACACCAGCGAAGAGTTGCAAGCATAACTCTTTATTATAGGTACAGGGGCCGTTGGCCTGCTTTCCTTTCACAGTTCCTACTCCACTGCCGACGCGTTTTCAAAATGATTCTTCTTCATGGGCTGTGGTAGACGAAAAGCACAATTTGGTCACAGCTGCTCCTAATTTCTCACGATAGCGCGCCCTTAGATGGGCTGTTCTACTGCGCAATGAGTTCTGGGAGTTGCAGTGCCAGATTAGTCCATTAATGTGGTGCAATATTCTGCTGGAGTCAAGGGGCCCGCAGATGAGCCCCCGCAGGCAAGCGTCCCCCTCAATCCCTGGCTGATGTTCCACAAGGCAGAGATGGCTGATGTCAACCCCAGTGGCCCCCAGGTTACCGGGCTGGTGTATTCTCGATGGCACGGCCGCCGTCCATGTATCACGCTCACGCTTGCATCCGAAGTTTGAGAATCACTCGAACACCAGCGAAGAGTTGCAAGCATAACTCTTTATTATAGGTACAGGGGCCGTTGGCCTGCTTTCCTTTCACAGTTCCTACTCCACTGCCGACGCGTTTCGAAATGATTCTTCTTCATGGGCTGTGGTAGACGAAAATCACAATCTGGTCACAGCTGCTCCTGTAATAAAGGTGTATGTATATATATATATTTGTTACCTATAAATGCTAAATGTAAAAATTCCTAGATGGCTGCCTCTGTGTCTGAATGCAGGGAGGGCATCTAGGAATGCTTTTATATAACAAATAATAAACTTTTACTACAACATGGCTGCTCATGTGCACATATGAAAAGCTGGACATTTAGAATGTTTTTTGCGATAACTATAACAGAAATCATTCCAAGCAGGCCACCCATGCATATCATTCTTCAGCATACATGGTTAGCCTATTTGAAATGTTATGTCAATATTTTAGCATTTGTTACCGCCCCAAGATGGTCAACACATTTCTAACATTTCCTCTTGGCAAGAAAACCAATCTTAAAGCATTTCAGAAACATTCAAGGATGTTCCCATGGCACGTGCCCACACAGGCAGCCATCTTTAAATGGTTTTGAATAATTTTATTGTTGGAAATGTCTGCCTGGGGTCCATTTGTATAGGCTTGGGCAAACTAGGGAGGATATTTGTTTGAGAGGATATGGCCAGAAAGGGACACTCATTCACCCATTGAGGGACTGTCCAAAGATCAAGCCCTTTGGGGAATATGTAATTGCCAGTCTATCTGCAATTGTGAGCACTCAACTTGATAAGATGCCTTCTGCTTGGGATTTAGTATGTGGGGAAATAAGCGTTACACTCTCCCCCCACCCCCAAATATTGCAACTTCTTTGTGACCTGAGGCTTGTTGGGGTTAAGTGAGAAGTGGCCAGTTTGTGCAAGAGATTATCACCACCATATATAAACTACTGGCAAAAAAAAAGTGTTAATTAGTGCATGCTGGCTGAAAAAGCGATTTAACTAAGTTGGGGCTGCCTAAGCAATTGATATGGTATAGGGTTTGTTCAGAAATCACCATGGTGTGATATGATTCCACTGCCAGAGTGGATTTGGAATCTAGGGCACATGTATATAGCTTTTTTGTTGTCGCAAATGGGCTAATTCGTAGGAAACCCCTTCCCCTTTGCGAATGCATGCAAAAAAGTTTTTCAAGACAAGGCAGTGGTCTCAGGGATCACTGCATACTCTTAAGAAATGAAACTGAAATGTGACCTTTTTGTTTTTGAAGCATATCCTGTTGTCGTTTAAGGACAACGAGCTGAATTTCAAAAAACGAACATCGCTTTATATAACAGCAAACACAGACACACCATCCCTGTGTTTTTAGCGATTCCTAATGGGTCGCAAAGTGCCACCTACCTCATGAATATTAATGAGGTAAGTCAATTGCAACCACATTAGCAATCATTAAATGCGTCAAGGACACATTTGTACATAGGTTTTGAGATTTCCTAATAGCGAATCACAAAATTTCGCTATTATGAATTCACAAAATGAAACTTACATACATGTCACCCTAGAGTCCACAGCTAACTTAGTGGTTCAAATTGTAGAATACGTAATGATAGGGTTAAAATTGAATGATATGGTATATTATTCAGAGTTGCCTCTTGCACTGGCAACACGAGTATTGGCAAAGTCAAGATCGGACATGTTTGCTTTGCCAATGCTTGTTTGATTGTTTTTCTGTTTTACATAGTTTTCTATGATTTTATTGGAAATTGTTTTGCACCCGATGTATCTTGTTTCGGCTTATTGTTTTATTGTTTTGGGAGAACGAGCAGGTAAGGCAATAGCTGAAAAAGCATTGCATATAATTTTGAGTGACAGCAGTGCTGCGAAGGTCTCACAGGGCTGACCTCTGGAAGGGGGTTCAACCCTGCGCTATCCACTGTCTGACATCAGAGAGGCTTCCCTCACTGCAAACATAAAACAAGCATTTGCAATGCAATAGGTCTTTCATTCACGCAAGTTTGAGCTATTGAGATTGTAAATGACAATGCCTTTTATTTATGTTTTGGGTTTTAAAACATAAATAACAGGCATTGTCATTTACAATACTAATAGCTTAAACTCTCTTAAATACAAGACCTATTGCATTGCAATAAAGGGCCTTCTCGACCACTTGTTAGATTGTAAATATTAGAGGAAGAGACCGGCCTGCGTCGTCTTCAAAGTAGTGATAAATAGTGCATTTAAGAAAATGTGTTAGTGTTGTAAAGTACACAGACACAAAGTGTGAAGTGACAGTTACATATGATCCGAGCTATAAACACTAACAAAGCGCTCCAACACCTTTCGCACTGTGATTACACTGTCGCGGCTCGAGAGGAAGAGCGGGAGGGGGGGGGGGGTATTTCCTGCCCTTTCAAGCTGTAGTAGGGCCCTGGCTTCATCTCCTGGTGCAGGGTGGGCTGTGCTTTATGGCACGCATAGAGGGAAGGAGGGATGGTCTCGACTGCAGCTCTGGCCTCGTACAGTGCCCCTGAGAGGCGCTGAGGTGGTGGTGGTGGTGGTGGTGGTATTGGTGGTGGTTTTGGTGGTGGTGGTACTGGTAGTCATACTGGTAATGGTGGTGGTGGTACTAGTACTGGTGGTACTGGTGGTTGTTGTACTGGTACTAGTGGTACTGGTGGTACTGTAACTGGTGGTACTAGTGGTGGTGGTATTGGCGGTGGTACTGGTGGTATTGGTTGTGGTACTGGTACTGGTGGTATTGGTGGTGGTACTGGTGGTATTGATGGTGGTACTGGTGGTTTTGGTGGTACTGGTACTGGTGGTATCGGCGGTGGTACTGGTGGTACTGGTACTGGAGGTGGTGGTGGTACTGGTGGTAATGGTACTGGTGGTAGTGGTACTAGTGGTACTGGTACTGGTGGTGGTGGTACTGGTACTGGGGGTGGTACTGGTGCTGATGGTGGTACTGATGGTGGTGGCACTGTGGTACTGGTGGGGGTACTGGCGGTAGTTGTGGTACTGGTGGTGGTGGTACTGGTAGTGGTACTGGTGGTTTTGGTACTAGTGGTGGTGGTACTGCTGCTGGTGGTGGTACTGGCAGTCGTAGTGGTACTGGTGGTGGTACTGGTGGTGGTGGTGGTACTGGTGGTGGTGGCACTGGTGGTACTGGTACTGCTGGTGGTAGTGGTGGTGGTAATGCTGGTACTGGTGGTGGTACTGGTGGTGGTGGTACTGGTAGTGGTCGAGGTATTGGTGGTGGTGTTGTTGTTGTTGTTATTAATAAAACAGGCTTTTGAGAACAACCTGTCAGGTGGCTTTAGTACAGATGACATGTAACACAGATGTGCTGTTGTCAGCTTCAGCCCATTAGCACACGATCATGTGCTACCTGAAATTTACATGACTTAATTTGCTAATCCTTTCTAATTCCATTTTACTTGGGAGGGGGGGTTGAGGGGGTTGAAAAAGACACAAGATAATGCTGGGTTAAAGTGATTAAAAGCAGGTGCCTGTGCTATGGGGCGGCCAGGCTGCTTAAAAAACACAAGCATTTGCAATGCAATAGGTCTCGCATTTACGTGAGTTTAAGCTATTGGCATTGTAAATGACTGCCTTTTACTGCTTAACCGAAGTATGCTTTATTTCACTCTACAACGCGGGCGCTGAGATCGCTATTCCTGGGGGCTGCTGCACTGTTTCTGCTCCTGCTCTCGCCATCGCCGCTACCAGGGGCAAGGACTCCAAATCCCAGCACTCCCCCTGCGGCGTTCACCACCGACGCCAGCAGGAAGTGCTTGGAGGCACTTGAAAAGCGGAGGGCTGCTGGAGCTTGTGGGCTGCTTAACTGAAGGAGGCTTTATTTCACGCTACAACGCTGGCAGAGAGATCGCTATTCCTGGGGGCTGCTGCACGGTTTCTGCTCCCGCTCTCACAATCGCCGCTACCAGGGGCAAGGACTCCAAGTCCCAGCCCTCCCCCTGCAGCGCTCACCACCGACGCCAGCAGGAAGCGCCTGGAGGCGCTTGAAAAGCAGAGGGCTACATCTGCGGAACGTGCGCAGATGCGCGCCGGGTGAAGCCCGGGCCAAGGGCGGACCCGTCTGAGCCCGTCCGAGACCGGACGAGGCCGGGCCGGGCCCCCCTCTAAATCCTTCAATTCAACAAGAGCTAGTGCCACGATTCAGGAATCCTTTGAGCACAGTGGGGGAATTAGACTGTTCCATCCAGAGTGGAGTGACTTAAGCTCCTGAGAGCTACCTGCAGCAGGTAGGACTCTAGTGGAGGTATTGGCAATATTGGAGTATATCCAGGCATCGGCCCTGTTTGAATTTTGGGCTCCATTTGGATATTCTAGGATCTGCTCCTGGTAGTGGATGATTGATTACAACTGTTGAAGAACTGTCTTTGAAGTTGTAGCTAGTTTGTACTTTTGCTAGTTATAGGCATTGGAGATTTTTAACGTGCTTGTCTGTTTTGAAGACATGCTGGATGTTAAATAATTTGCCTATAGTATAAATTGTAGCCAGGAGAAATTTTATATTATTGTGGTTTATATAGACTTATGTATTAACGTTATTGCTAAACTGCAGGGAGCAATTACAGAAAGCTATCTTCCTGGACAAGAATGAGTAGACGTAAAATTATCCCAGGGAAAAGCGTGGTAGGAACGCTAGATGCCTTCCTAACGAGGGCCGTGTAAGTTCTCAACAATGAAATTCTGTTGACAGAACGTAGGCTATCCTTGGAGCCCCTTGCAGTTCAAGGGAGGCTCTCTTACCCCCGCATTTCCTACAGCCTCACCAACAATAAATCAGGCTTCAGAGCAAGATCTGCTAAGCCAATCTATTGTTGGAATGTCTGTATCATCAAATATTCCTATTTCACCTGTGGTTGTAGAACAAGAACTTAGCCTAAATAAAACTAAAGCGAGAACCAGAGGGCAGAAAGCTATGAGGAAAACTAATTGCCCAAATAACTCACCTGAGGTAGTAAGGAAAACTCAGGGTGTTCCGAAAATAAAGAAACCTGTGTCAAAACCCACAAAGAGAACTAAGGATGTAGATCCTTCATTAATTATCAGTCTTGAGGGTAATAATTCTACTATACATCAAGACAAGGTTGGGCCAGCATTAGGAACTAGAACAGAGGGTGATTTCTGGGGTAAGTTAGAATCTATGTTACATATAATAATAGATCCCATTATGCAGAAATTAAGCTCTGTTGAAAACAGGTTGGGTAGTCTAGAGAAGATGATGGTATCTGTTACCCCAATAAATTTAAGGGCAACTCCGACCATGTCTACAGCTTCAGCGTCTACGGAAGGGGGAAGACTAGTGTAGTGTGGTTCCTATATTCCCAATAGGCTCTGCGCATTGGAATAATATATTCAGCAGTGTAGACGTAGGACTGAGGTCGACTAGGTCTCTACTGACTATATTAGACTTAAGGTTTGCCAGCTAGCTCAGAGGTCACTAGAAACTTTCTCGAATAAACGAGGAGGAGTTTAACCTCCCTGGAAAGACAAGAAGGGATTAGCTTCTGACAACCATATAACATGACAACTTTGTTCCCTCAGAATAAGAGTGTATCTCTAGAGTCGTGTGAAAACAATAGACAGCTATTTCACTCAGTCAATTGTGCGTTCTTTGTTTCACCAGAGTGCAGAGAACAGAGAGACGGGCGTTTTCAATAAAAGGTGTAATTTATTGAGCAGTCTTCTTTCTCATGCAAGAGAAATGAATTGCCATAATTGCAATACTTAATGTAAAGTAAAGTGCGTACAGTAAAAGGAGTATTATGAAATAATACTGTAAAAGCATTGATATGGTTTCTTAGCCATAAGATACTTTAAAATGGATAAAATATATACATACATATATACATTGACTAACGTACTCAACTGGTGCTTCTAAATACGCCTACCCCGGTGTACCTGACCTAAGCCTAATACGTGGGAAGGAGTAAGTAAGTAGCAGTTTAAGTTAAGTTGGTTTTGCCAAGAATCTGACTCAAGAATTCTCTTTAAGGGTTTAGTCAGCTCCGTACCTGGGTATTAGAATACAGGAGGTCTGGTATCTCTCTTTCAGGACTCGATATCCCAGCAGCCCGCGAAGGCGGCTGAGAACACCGGAGCTGGATTTCTCGGCAGGAGAAAAGACAGCGTCTCTCTCAGTGCGTCAAAAGAGGAGGGGCAGCGTCCGTGGGCTCTCGCATCAGCTGGGCTCTCGGGCAAGTAGTTAGCTGCTCGGCTCCAAAACCACCACCGTGTGTTTGCTTAAGGCAACGTTGGTATATTTATACCTGAAAGGTGTCGGGTTTGACGTAAGGTTGGACATAAGACGTCAATAAAGATGTCACTAAGAACTGGCCGTTCTTACAGTGCTTCACAGGAGTTTTAGGACGAAATCAAAACAAAAGCAAATGGGGATTTCCCAGGTTGCTGGAGGTTTGGTTTGTTTAGAGAACTCGTTGTGCTTTCTAGAAGTCCGGGGAAGTAGCCTTGCTTAATGTAACTGCATGGGCTACAACTAGATATGGATATGATTCCTTATGCCATTATAGGGATATTATTGATTATAACCGTACAAGGGCATAAAAATAGAAATATCGATTCAGGTTCCTAGATAAAAACACAATACCCACTCCACGATCTAATGTCCATCATTACCAAACTAAGCAATAGTAAACATTTAAAGGTGCATGTGTATTCCAACCCACCCCAAAATATATTTATTGCATTCGAAATGGTGTATGCGAAATACACAAAAGTGATTAATGGTACTGTACGCTTTCAAGCAGTGTAATCATTCAGTTAAACATGCTTATATGAATTAGCTGAACGATTTGCGAAAATTACACATGAAATGGCTCTTAATACAGAAAAGAAGGTTGAGACCATTCCATCACATATGAATACAGTTGCTGTAAACGTGCCAGAGGCTGAGGTAATATATTGTCTCTAGAGTTCCTAAAAATAGAAGCTCTGTTCTTTAAGAATAGTTCTACTTTAAGCGGAGTATATGTGCCAGAAAAAGGTAAATATTTTGGAAGTTGAAAAAAAATAATTTCGCTTTCAGGGGAGAAAATAGTTCCAAATGTTTTCAGTAGCTATTGTTTATCAAAGCCGAAGGCCGAAATCAGAGTTCAGGGGAACGCAGTGTGCTCGTTGCTTAAAAAGTTATTCTTTCTGTTCAGGGGAGAACCTCATTTCAGACAGACTCGCAAAAAATTGGTCTACGACATCAGGTGAAAGTTCGACCAAGTTTGAAAATGCTGCAACAGTGCATTCGTGAGAATGATTGCTATCATCGATGTCAGGATCAGCAATGCTCACAGAAGGTCATACCTGGGTGATGCTGCTCTCATCTCGTACTTCACTGCCACCTAATCGTAGTGGTGAAGTCTTAACGAATGCCGTCATCAGAATGGGTAGCCGCTGGGGACAACACGATGCATGAGCCGTTACAGGACTTAGCAAAGTATCTGTATCCAATGGTACTGCTGATGGTAGTGTAAGACAGACGTCCAACACGCATTATTCTCCGCATAGCATACATCGAAGCACAGGTAGGATGCAATTCTGCCAGATTGGTCTGAATGAACGAAACTAGGTCATATTCAGATCTCTTAGCAGGGCTAATCCAAGGACTTTAGTTATGCGGTCTGTAGGAGAGTAGGGTCTGCAATCCTATGGTCACCCCCGATTTATGCTTTTTGCTTCACTGGTTTACGACTTTCCCTGGCTGTGGGCCTGCTAATCAGACCCACAGCCTCGCTGTTCTCTCTCTAAATTGACATCCATGTACCTTAGGTGCATTTACCAATTGGTACTGGGCCACCTTATCAGTCCCTATACAGCATACATTAGGTATCCAGGGCATAGGTGTACCCAGGGCCTACCAGGGGCTGAAGCATGTATTATGCCACCCCTGGGTGGCCATCTAAACAGACACAACTGGCTACATGACAGCTGGGGCAAGGTGGTGTAATCACCCTTTGCTTTGGATATAGTATCCCTATATCTAACCCTAAAGATGGACACACATATTCCTATCAGTCACTCCTATGGCAGGCCTTATCGATCCTGAAGGCAGAGTGCTTGGAATTATGTTTGCAGCTTGCGGAACCAAGTCCTAATAGCTGTTCCATGATAACGCTATACCATATACTCTTAAGTGCATTATAATCCTTGCGGTTATTTGCTAACTTTGGTATTGCATTATCAAAACATGTCGAGTAAGGTGTCATACGAATTGGAATACTACCCCCTCGCCAATTCTGGCGACGGGGGTAGCATTCCACCCTTCTAGAGGGACACGACATGTATGTAACTGTGAAGCCCGGTTAAAGTTAACTCGAGCCTCAGCATCACAAAATGGATGCTGCCACCACAGACACAAGTCTGACCTCCTGCTGCTGGGAGTCCTTCCAGCGAGGGAGGCTTGGACAAAGGGTTTCCTGCCTTGGGAGGTGCTAGAACCACCCCAGACAGGATTTTGTGTATTAGGTAGGCCAGGGCTGAAAGGAATGAGACATGCCTGGGGCACACAAGGTGTCCCTGTGCATACTCCGATCTAAACCAGTTCCTGGGGCACTCCAGCTCCAGAGCTGGCGCAAGACCGGACAAAGGATAGGGGGTGTAACCACCCCCCTTCCGGGTCCCACCCAGAGAAGGGACCTAGTCGTAGTGCAGCAGCCTTTAGCTGAATAAAGGTTGGAGCTGGTCCCATTCCAGATTAGATTAATCTTGACAACTTCCACGAAGAAACTCTTGACCTTCGACCTCCTGAACATCAGAAGACCGAAGAATCTCCCTTATGGTCAGGGAGTGACCATCCTGCTTGGCAGGCACCATCAAGCTCCTGTGTGGTTTGCTGCAAGTCCTTCCATCCCGGAATCCGATGACCCAGCTCGACGAGACCCGGACCTCCAGACCCCTCTGACCTCTACTCACATCCACAGCACAGCTGGGACCCGTGGGTGCGACGAGCAACTTGGAGACGGCCATCTTGACGAAACCTGCACAGCGCTTCCAGCACGACCGCCGAGGGATCCTCGAGTAAGTGCACCAGGGCCTGAGAAGCCCTACACAGACGCAGCTCCTGCACCAAAGACCAGCCCCCCAGCATCCACGAGATCTGCGTGGGGCCCTTTTGCCTGGTTGCTGCTTTTCCTGTTGTCTGGTCACTTGCCGGCTGGCTTGTGACCTCGAGACGACGACCCGAAGATTCTAACACCACTGGTCTGGTCCCCCAGACTGGCCCTTGCTTCCTTGTAAAAGAGGAGCACCCCGGACCCTCCTGGTCCGCACCAGACGCCATCTTTGTTCCATCGTGTGGCTTGCACTTGCCAAGGCCAGTTGTCCAGATCGACGATCTGACACCTCCAAAAGCAGCAGACTACGTGGGACAGCTCGTGCCTCCAGCCTGGTCATGAAGAACAGCTCCTGGTCCACGCAGCTACAGAGAGAAGCGACCCTTCTTCCACCTGAACGCGGCGACAGCATCTGGTTCCCTCCTAGCTCCAGCACCGTCACTGGCTAGTGACCTAGACTCTGTCCCCTTCCCTTTCAGGACTTCTTCTTCCTAGTTCCATCCTTGGAACCACCGGACTCCTCCATCTGGTCGCCTGCCAGCAACTCCTTGTTTCAGGCATCACCGGGATCAACGCAGCAAACCCGACACTACTTCAGCCCTATGCACCCGCCGCCTGTGGGTTAGGTAACTAAAGCTTCTAGGTGCTGAAGTCTGTGTTCACTATCCTAGTGTTCAGGTCCACTGTTGTTTTCCCTCCATCCAGCTGGGTTCGCCCGGAATCCGTAACTCTTTAAACTGTAGCATCCATACACGTTGGTACGCATCCCGCGTGAGAGTTTCCACTCTGCACGTGAGTCCCGTGGGCCTCCTGCTCCTTACTTACCTAGTTTGTAGCGTAGTCCCAGCGATCCTCCTGCCTCTGGATCTCCTTACAGTATTTTCTTTCCTCGCATTCCATTGTTTTAGGTATATGGTTTGTCGTGCCCCTAAGGCACTTGTGTAAATATTGTGGTAACTCGTATTTCGGTTTAGTATTGTCATGTGCTTAGCCCTCTGACCTCATAAAGAGTTCAGAGGTGTATGTTAGTTAATAAATATCTGTTTATTTTCATAACAACCTGTGTGGTGTCCTTTCATTTGGTATTCAAGGGGTTATATGTGGTAAAACAGCTGGCTTCACATGCCATTCAGAGTTTAGCCTAAAGACTGCTTTTGTCCACGCTACTAGGATAGCTGGTCTATAAGGTTGACTTTACAACCAATCACCATAAGGGTTGTTTGGACTGATACAAGGTGATCACTAGAACTAGTGAGCATCATATATCAGGCCAACTTCTCACATTGGTGTGCAGCGGTTGGGATGTGAGCTTGCTGTTGTTTTTACCAAATATAATCTTGAGATATCATTTGAAAGATCACATAAGGTACCCTAGGTACATATAACAAGCTTAGAAATACTCTGAGTTCTACTGAACCAGCTGTTGTAGTAGACAGGGAGTAGCACACCCTGACTACAACTCTTAGCAAGGGATCAGTAGGAAAACCCAAAGTGTAGGTAAGTGCACCACTTACACCTCACTAGAAAAGCATGTCTACCACAGGAGGGAACACAGAGGCTCCCCTTGTGGTTTATGACCCTCCACAGGTCACTTCCAGATATGCAGCCCTTAGCTTCCAGGAGATGAGACAGTTGTGTACCTCCAGGAAACTAAAACAGGGTTCTAACCCTACAATTCCTTTCCTGATAGGTCTCTTAGAGACATTTGATGCCAGAAGGGCTTCTAATCCAGGCCCATCTGACCCTACAGAGGGGAACATACTCCGAGTAGAGGAGGACTCTAATCAACCTGAAACTGATGAAGTGGAGGAAGATGGAGACTCTTCTGATGGAGAGGTAAACCATGGTCAGGGAAGAGTCAGCAGGCTTACCAGGACCAACTTAAGCATACATGAGAATGGAGCTGGGGGACCCCCAGGCCCACTCTCAGGCAGGCTTAACATTGGGAATAGACGAGTTAGGTCTCTCTCCAGAGGCTCTGACAGATCTATTCACACCCATGTCTCTCAGGCATCTTCTCAGAGAGGGTGACATCCTCTCAGAGAAGAGAGCATGAAGCCAAGATGAGGGAAGTCCATCTGAGGATTGAAAGGGAAGAACTTGCCCTTGACAGAAAAACAACTATTAAAGGAGGGTCAAGGGGAATATATTTATAGACCGTCCAAACTCGAAGAACCCCTATTGAAACTATAAAGAACAAGAAGAGCTGGAGGGTCTGTGAAGCAAAATGCTAAGTCTGCAAGGTCCTCACTAAGAGCTACACATTTGGATTGCACTGAACCAGACCCAAGTGGTCACTAGACACTAAAAAAACAGAGGAACAAATACTATTTTATGTTCTCTAGACATAACAGACTTTCAGGAGCAATTAACCCCAGAAAGGGTTATACTATCATAACATGAGGACCAAAACAAGACTTAGCAAGGCCAGTCCAGATTAGAACGGCCACTTAATTAATTACAGGTTGTACTTAGAATAAACCATAGAAATTTCTGAATACAAAGTTGAAAACAATGAAAAGACTTACCCAGCAATGTGTGGGAGTCAAGCCTCACCTCACCCGGCAACGGCTCGGAGATTGAGGCCCCGCTCTATGCACAAACAAATATATGTAAACATGTAAACCGGAGCGACCTGGGGTTAATTGCTCCTGAAAGTCTGTTATGTCTAGAGAACATAAAATAGTATTTGTTCCTCTGTTTTTTGTTTACAGGACTGCATCCTCTATCATCAAACGGTTCAAGAGGATACGGTAGGATGGTCTTAATGACCACACTATTAGTTTGACAGTCTTAAACTTTTTGGTCTGTCATCTTCACCTTCTTTGCACTACTACTAGAGTGTATCTTTGCAGTAGCAACATTTTATATAAGTGGCCCTGAAGAATGCCGGTGTAATTTCACCTTTTGGCAGAAACATGTTGGCCTATTTAACCACACAGCAAAGTAGACAGTGATTTTGTCACACTGTCTTGCATCTCTTTTTAATCTGACGTCCAGGTGAATAATAATAAAAAGTTTTTCTTTTGCCTCGACCGTCATTTTAACATCACTCACTCACTTTTTTTCTTTGCACTGCACTGCACCAGCACCGCCCAGTGGCGTGGACACTTCTACTGTATGAACCATAATTCTGTGATGTCTAGCCAATTCATATAGGCTTGGATACACCAACTTGGTTCTAGACGTCCTACATGACGAGGCTCCGCCAAGTGGGTGGGCTGATAGGATATCTACTGTACACCTAGTGTCTAGTGACCACTTGGGTCTGGTTCAGTGCAATCCAAATGTGTAGCTCTTAGTGAGGACCTTGCAGACTTAGCATTTTGCTTCACAGACCCTCCAGCTCTTCTTGTTCTTTATAGTTTCAATAGGGGTTCTTCGAGTTTGGACGGTCTATAAATATATTCCCCTTGACCCTCCTTTAATAGTTGTTTTTCTGTACTGAGCAGCCTCCGCTGCGGGTCTATTTCACTTTTTGACAACACGCCATTGATGTTGTCTTTTTATTGCTCACCTGGTTGATTGTGTTGCCTCACTCTGATCACTTACTATGGCTGACTTCGGGGGGTTGGCATTTGATGATGAAGATCTTAACACACTTCTGACTGACAACCCTAGCATCTTAGACGGCTTGTCCTCAACATCCACCACCACAACTGAGGATGATTGGGTGACTTTATTGAATATGAAAAAAAACCACTCCCACACCTCAAGACATGGCGTAATTATGAACGAATACCTTCATGGCAAGTGTGCACCATCAGGCCTAATAGTGACTAATACACCACGTCTCTTTCTAACAGACAAGGATTTCTTAAAAGATTGGGCACTCATTGCGTGGCGCTGCACGCGCGATTGGCTTATCTTGATTATTAAAACCGCCAAGAAGACAGCCGATGCCCTATTGGTCGAGATCCAAGTTCTAGAGAGCCAAATTAACGCAGCGATTCGGTCGGTACCCTATAAAAAGAACTTGCACGAGATCAACAAAACTAATAAAGAATACTACGACAACATCCTTATGACTAAAGTTGAAAAATTTAAGAAAGATCTTGCACGTTTCTCTATGGAAACTACCTACCCTTACATCAGTGACTCCTATGTAGCCCCCGTTTATAACACCAGAGGAAAGAGATATGGGTCCAACTACTCTTCCTCAGGCTCAGAATCAGAGTCTAGTGATCAAGGCAATTCGAATAGAGGGACACCTAATAGAGGGCGAGGCAGAGGTCCCCAGAGAAGACCTAACAGAGGGCGGGGAGCTCAATACTACCCAAATCCAGGGCCCTGGTGGCCTCCAGCACCCTGGGGTTATCACCAACCACCGATGGGACCCCCAATGGGCCATCAAATGCCAAACTATCCACCAAATCCAAACTTCTACTACGACCAGTCTTTTTTATGGCAGGGCCAAGGCAGAAGTCGCGGGAAGAGAAGAGGCCAACACTCAGTGAATTGGGCACCAGACACCACGAACAACAGAGGGGAGCAATCCTAGAAGAAACCAGTGATCTCGTGGTGAATCTCAGCACCCGAACACTCACATCTACGGAGACTTCAGTCCTTAATAAAGGACTTGGATTTGTTCCAATGAACGAAGGAGACCCCTTCAACTTGAGGTGTGAATTGGAATCCTTTTATAGGAAGGTCCGCTTACATTTCTTCTTCAAATCGACTAATGACAACAACAATTCGGAGGACTCTTTGGATCGGAATACAGGTCTCAGACCTAAATCCACGTATACGCCTCTCAACCATCAAGTTCCAGCGAGGGTTATTGCTTTTGAGCAAGCAGTCACTCATGACATCATGAATATGGACCAGACAAATAAAAGGACCTTCTCTAATATGACCAGAATAGAAAGGTTGGCACTCGTGGCCTTGTCTAAAGATACCAACATCACAATAAAACCCGCCGACAAAGGCGGAGCCATTGTCATACAAGATACTGACATTTATCACAGGGAGTGCAAACGACAATTGAATGACTCTAATGCTTATCGTCGACTTACGGACGATCCTACCATGAGAATCTCCAATGACATCAAAAGCCTCATTGAGGAAGCATCCTGCGAAGGTTGGATCACATCTCAAGAAGCCAGATACCTTAGCACGGCACACCCGGTGGTCCCTTACTTTTATTGCCTCCCAAAGATTCATAAGGAGAAGAGACCTCCTCCCGGTCGCCCGATTATTTCGGGGATTGGTTCTCTACTTGAGCCATTATCCACCTTTGTGGATTTCTTTCTCAAACCTATAGTGAAAGATACACCTACGTACTTGCAAGACACTGGTGATGTCCTCCGACTCCTTGCAGAGACCGAGTTCAACGTCGAGACCGACCTATTGGTGAGTTTCGACGTCGAGTCTCTCTACACATGCATCCCGCAACAAGAGACTTGACTGCATAAGGAATTTGCTTGAGTATAAACCACCGGATACTATCACTCCAATACCTTTCATCATGGAGTGCGCCAGATTGGCTATGATGGAGAACTATTTTCAATACCAGGATGACCTCTACCTCAAAGTCTCCGGAACATCAATGGGGAGTGTCTTTGCCCCAAGCCTTGCTAATTAGTATATGCACCAATTTGAGCAAGACCATGTTCTAAACCACAGCAACCCTTTCTTTTGTCAGGTGGTGCTGTGGCGCAGATATATTGATGACATCATTGTCATATGGAGAGGCACAAGTCTTGAGGTCACCGAGTTCCATACGTGGTTGAATTCTAGAAATCAATACCTCCGGTTTACAATTGAGTACAGCAAATCAATCAATCAATCAATCAAAGACATTTATAGAGCGCACTACCTACCCGTAGGGTCTCAAGGCGCTAGGGGGGGGGGGGGGGGGTGCCGCTACTGCTCGAACAGCCAGGTCTTGAGCTTCTTCCTGAAGGAGAGGTGGTCTTGGGTCAGGCGCAGGTCGGCCGGGAGGGAGTTCCAGGTCTTGGCGGCCAGGTAGGAGAAGGACCTTCCTCCTGTAGTGGCTCTGCGGATGCATGGGACGGCGGCGAGTGCGTGGCTGGCAGATCGGAGGTGGCGTTTGGGAGCGTAGAAGTTGATGCGGTTGTTGAGGTAGCTCGGGTCTTGATCGTGGAGAGCTTTGTGTGCGTGGGTAAGGAGGCGGAAGGTGATTCTCTTGTTGACCGGGAGCCAGTGCAGGTCTCTTAGGTGTCCGGAGATGTGGCTGTGTCGTGGGATGTCGAGGATGAGTCTGGCTGAGACGTTCTGGATGCTCTGGAGTCTCTTCTGGATCTTGGCGGTGGTTCCGGCGTAGAGTGCGTTGCCGTAGTCCAGTCGGCTGGTGACGAGGGCCTGGGTGACGGTCTTCCTGGTCTCTGTGGGGATCCACCAGAAGATCTTCCGAAGCATGCGCAGGATGTTGAAGCACGACGAGGAGACGGCGTTCACTTGCCTGGTCATGGAGAGGGAGGAGTCCAGGATGAAACCCAGGTTGCGTGCGTGGTCCGTCGGTTTGGGTGCGGTGCCCAGGGCGGGGGGCCACCAGGAGTCGTCCCAGGCGGAGGGCGAGGAGCCCAGGATGAGGACCTCCGTCTTATCTGAGTTCAGTTTCAGGCGGCTCGTCGTCATCCACTCGGCTACCTCTTTCATCCCTTCGTGCAGGTTGGCTCTGGCGGCGGCGGGGTCGTTGGTCAGGGAGAGGATCAGCTGGGTGTCGTCGGCGTAGGAGATTATGTTGAGGTTGTGTTGGCGTGCGATGGCCGCGAGGGGGCTCATGTAGACGTTGAAGAGAGTAGGGCTCAGCGAGGATCCTTGAGGGACGCCGCAGATGACTTCGGTGGCCTCTGACTTGTACGGTGGTAGGCGGACTCTTTGTGTTCTTCCGTCGAGGAAGGAGACGATCCATTCCAGTGCCTTCTCCTGGATTCCGACGTTGCTGAGGCGCTGCACTAGGGTGCGGTGGCAGACCGTGTCAAAAGCCGCTGAGAGGTCTAGGAGGATGTAGTGCAAAGAGCAGCTACCATTCTTAGATCTTCTCATCTTTCCTGGAGAGGGAGGCCTGCAGAGTCGACTATATAAGAAACCCATGGCTCGGAATTCACTGCTATCGTACCGTAGTTTTCACCCACAGTCACTACGTGACAACTTACCGGTAGGTCAATTTCTGAGGGTTCGGAGAAATTGTTCCTCGAACATCTTGTACGAACAACATGCGAAAGAACTATCGCTGAACCTGAAGGAACGTCACTACCCGAATCATTTGATACGTCGGGCGCACAAAAGAGCATCCAACAACGATTGAGAGGCACTGATTGAACACCAACAAAGCAAGAAACCGTCTGACAGGATTACGATGGTGCATACGTTCAGTACCCTATCCAATGTGGTCAAAAAAACGGTACTGAAGCACTGGAAGATCCTTAACATAGCATCCGGTGCAATACCCAGGCCTTTGTTCGCCTTTAAAAGAGGGCCTAGCATCAGAGATAGCCTGGTTCACACCAGACCTAAGACACAGAGGAGAGATACCACTACCACTCTTGACACCATCTGGAATACTACCCTGGTCCGGGGGCACTACCCGTGTGGTGGCTGCACTGTGTGCCCACAGACTCAGAAGACCCTCTCCATTGACATCGGTACATCCAGACCATGGAAGTTGATCAACCACACGAACTGCAACTCGGAGAAACTGATCTATATGATCACATGCCCCTGTGGTCTAGCATATATTGGACACACTACCAGGAAAGTCAAGTTGCGTATCAGTGAACATAAGAGCACGATACGCTGTAACAAACAGTCCACCTGCCTTACGAATCACTTTCTAACCAAGAAGCACAAAGCAGATGATTTGAGGTGGGTGGTCCTTGAACAACCTTTCATCCCAGCACACATCACAGATGTCTCACGGTTCCTGTTCATCAAGGAACAACGCTGGATTTTTAAATTGAAAACTGACGTGTCAGGGTTGAATGATAACATCCCATGGGTTTCCATATGATCAGCTTGTATTCGCCATAGAGCAGTGACCATCACGCACTGTCAACTTCTAGTACTCTATGCCTTTCTTATACGGTTTGCTGTACTCAACACCGTCTACGTTCTCCCTAGTAACTGCACTTGTACAGCCTGTGTAAGAAAACATAGTTGTCAGCTCCATCTTTAGATATGGACCATGATAGGTACAACATACATATGATATGGTCCTATCCTCCTTGAGCCCAATGCACTGTCCGCTCAGTTTATATGCATCTTGACATTATACATCATGGTGGCTCTTATACATTCTCTGATGTTCACCTACATAGTCTGTAACTCTTGTAGTGCCCCTCACTGACATGTCATGTGTACATAATCAGAGGCTTAGACTTGTCCGCCTCTGAACCTCAATAATAACATTTCAACATTTCGACAAAATTATAACTCAGGCGTATAACGAACTATGTAGCGCCCGATCTGTTCTTCCACGTTATCTATGCCCTTTCACATGAACGAGGGTGTGCTCCGTTTTTGTAGTATCACTGTCTCAGCCTATGCCAGAATGCAGCGGTCTGAGTACGCGTAAAGAAACAAACACATCGTAAACCGGAGGCACGCCTAAAATCTCTTTGCGCATGCTCCGGTTTCTGACCACATCGCTACAATATGTGGCTTACCGGCGCGCATGCGCTGTGACTAGAATTCGCGCATCATGAGGCCAGCATTAGTCGAGCAGCTGTTGTCCATTAGCGCTACCCCCACCAATCAGAGAGGGTATATAATGCGCGCCTCACCTCTCCTCGTTGCCTCCCCTTCGGCTTTGGTCTTAGCCGAGAGGTACCGACGGAGAGGTGAGTTGCCACGACGCGTTCCGCTAAAACTAGCCTAACTTTGTTGTTCTGGTACATATTGAGGGATATTTAAGCTGTTTTACTCGACATAGCAGTAATTATAAAACTGGCTTGAAGGGTTAACACCAGATTCTGCTTTACTCTACCAGTGAAGCTTGAGGCATCAGATGCTGTCTTGCTTCACCAGTTAAGCTAGAGGCTGTACTTTCTTTTAAGACTAGGCTGCAATAGAAAGTCAGCTCAACTACCCCTTCCATTTCCATCTTTGTAAATGCTACAGTGCATTTTAACTGGCAGCTGTTTACATGCTATGGGTTTTCGCTAGGCTAATCAATACTATGGGTGAATAGTGTTATGTACACATTATTTGCCCTGTTAGTCAGTATCTTCACTAGTTTCAACTAGACTTTTATGCCTTCCCCTTTTCCCTCTCCATGGGACTGTGATCATTGTGAGCAACTTATAACCAGTTGTTATATGCGCAACTTTTTGATACATAGTACTGACTAAGGATACTTACTAGATCTTTACAGTCGCTCCGGTTTACATGTTTACATATATTTGTTTGTGCATAGAGCGGGGCCTCAATCTCCGAGCCGTTGCCGGGTGAGGTGAGGCTTGACTCCCACACATTGCTGGGTAAGTCTTTTCATTGTTTTCAACTTTGTATTCAGAAATTTCTGTTGTTTATTCTAAGTACAACCTGTAATTAATTAAGTGGCCGTTCTAATCTGGACTGGCCTTGCTAAGTCTTGTTTTGGTCCTCATGTTATGATAGTATAACCCTTTCTGGGGTTAATTGCTCCTGAAAGTCTGTTATGTCTAGAGAACATAAAATAGTATTTGTTCCTCTGTTTTTTGTTTACAGGACTGCATCCTCTATCATCAAACGGTTCAAGAGGATACGGTAGAATGGTCTTAATGACCACACTATTAGTTTGACAGTCTTAAACCTTTTGGTCTGTCATCTTCACCTTCTTTGCACTACTACTAGAGTGTATCTTTGCAGTAGCAACCTTTTACATAAGTGGCCCTGAAGAATGCCGGTGTAATTTCACCTTTTGGCAGAAACATGTTGGCCTATTTAACCACACAGCAAAGTAGACAGTGATTTTGTCACACTGTCTTGCATCTCTTTTTAATCTGACGTCCAGGTGAATAATAATAAAAAGTTTTTCTTTTGCCTCGACCGTCATTTTAACATCACTCACTCACTTTTTTTCTTTGCACTGCACTGCACCAGCACCGCCCAGTGGCGTGGACACTTCTACTGTATGAACCATAATTGTGTGATGTCTAGCCAATTCATCTAGGCTTGGATACACCAACTTGGTTCTAGACGTCCTACATGACGAGGCTCCGCCAAGTGGGTGGGCTGATAGGATATCTACTGTACACCTAGTGTCTAGTGACCACTTGGGTCTGGTTCAGTGCAATCCAAATGTGTAGCTCTTAGTGAGGACCTTGCAGACTTAGCATTTTGCTTCACAGACCCTCCAGCTCTTCTTGTTCTTTAAAGAACTTGCCCTTGCCAAAGAATGACTTGCCTTTGCCAGAGAGCAGAAATTGAGTGGGGTAGACCTCACTGGTGGCAGCATTATCTCTAGAGATAAAGACAGGAGTTTGGATACTAGACACCTGAGTAAAATAGTGCCCCCCTTTAAGCAAGGGGATGACATCCACAAATGAATGACTGCTCTCAAGAGGGCCTGCACTGTCCAGTGCATCCCCCAGAGTCGGTGGGCAGCTATTTTGTGGCTCTCCTTTGAAGGTAAAGGTAGAGATAAGCTCCTCACTACTAGAGCTGAGGATGCTAACAATTACCAAGTCCTGAAGAATACACTGATTGATGGGTTTGGCTTAACCACTGAGCAGTACAGGTTGCTGTTCAGGGACACCCAGAAAATTCAGTCTCAGGATTGGACTGACTTTGTTGATTGTGCCACTAAGGCTTTTGAAGGCTGGTTACTGGGAAGTAAAGTTACTGATTACACAGGATTGTATAATCTAATTATGAGAGAGCAAATCTTTAAGTAATTGTCCAAATCAGTTGTTGCATCAGCATCTTGTTGACTCAGATCTGACCTCTCCCCAAGAATTGGGAAAGAAGGCAGACAGATGGGTCAGAACAAGGGTCAAGCAGCAGAACCAGAACCAGGGTGGTGGCCAGAAAAAAGCAGACCAGAAGGGTAATGAGAATAAGCAAAATGACCAGAAGTCTTCAACAGGGCCCCAACAATCTAAAGAGGGTGGGTCCCAGAATTCCCAAAAGAAGAAGAATGATGGTCAGAGGAAATCATGGTGCCAGTACTGTAAACGTAAAACTCACTGGTTTAGTGAGTGCACCAAGAAAGGCCCAGCTCCTACCACTACTGCCCCTAAGGCACCTGCAACCCCTAGTTCAGTTAGTAGTGGTAGTGTTCCTCCAAAGGCAATAGTGGGGTTAACCTTGGTATCTGAGGCAGGCTCTGACCTAGTCAGAGTACCTACCCAGGCTGTTCTTGTTTGTACTGGGGACATGGATTTGACCCCTACAATAAGTCCCAGTACTCTGGGCAAGTACAGGCAGACGCCTTTAATCAATGGAAAAATGGTTCAGGCCTACAGGGACACCTGTGCCAGTGTCACTATGGTAACACCAGCATTTGTGGATCCTGGACAGGTAATACTAGGTTCAGACTACCTAGTGACCAATGCTAGCAATGTCACTACCACCCATAGTATGGCACTTGTTAATTTCTCCTGGGGAGGGGTAAATGGCCTCAAAAGGGTTGTTGTAAGTTCAGACCTCCCAGTGGATTGTCTTTTGGGCAATGATTTGGAATCCTCCCAATGGTCAGATGTGGAGTATAGGACTCATGTGGAAATGTTAGGTTTGTCAGTACATGTCCTTGCTGTGACTAGGTCACAGGCCAAGAAATGCCCAGCTGAACTAGTGCTGGATCCTGGAACAATGGACCAGACACTAACCAAGAGTAAGAGCAGTAGGCTTAAGGCTGTGCCTCCCCCCTTGCCTCAGGTACAGGATCAGCACTCACAGGAGGCTGACCTACAGACCCCAGAAGGAACTGTCCTAGAGGGGGAGCTTGAACCTGAACAGGTTGAGTTCCTTGGGACAGGGGGACCTTCCAGGGCAGACTTGAGGCAGGCTCAATTAGACTGTTCATCTCTTGAACCCCTCAGGCAGCAGGCTGCTGCTGAGGCTGCAGGGAATGCCACAGGTGCCCATAAAGTATATTGGGATGATGGACTCCTTTACTCTGAGGCAAGAGACCCCAAGCCTGGTGCTACCAGGAGGCTGGTCATCCCCTTGTCTCTGAGAGGTTTCCTTCTCACCTTGGCCCATGAAATTCCCCTTGCAGGTCACTTAGGCCAGAACAAGACTTGGGACAGGCTTGCCCCACACTTTCACTGGCCCCATATGTCTGAAGACACAAAAGAGTTTTGTCGCTCATGTGTAACCTGCCAAGCCAGTGGCAAATCAGGTGGCACTACAAAGGCCCCCCTTATACCACTACCTGTGGTGGGGGTGCCCTTTGAAAGAGTGGGGATTGACATTGTTGGACCAATGGACCCCCCAACAGCATCTGGGCACAGATTTATACTGGTGGTAGTGGATCATACCACCGGGTATCCAGAAGCTATTCCCCTTAGGACCACTACAGCTCCTGGTGTGGCCAGGGCCCTGCTTGGAGTGTTCTCCAGAGTGGGGTTTCCTAAGGAGGTTGTCTCTGACAGAGGTTCAAACTTTATGTCAGGATACTTGACTGCAATGTGGAAGGAGTGTGGTGTCAATTACAAATTCACCACCCCCTATCACCCACAGTGCAATGGGTTTGTGGAGAGATTCAACAAGACCCTCAAAGGGATGATAAAAGGGTTACCTGAAAAGCTTAGGCGAAGATGGGACATCCTTTTACCCTGCCTTCTGTTTGCTTACAGAGAGGTCCCACAGAAGGGGGTTGGTTACAGCCCTTTTGAGCTTCTGTTTGGGCATCCTGTAAGAGGACCCCTATGTCTTGTGAAGGAAGGATGGGAGTTACCTCTCAAAAAGCCTAAACAGGATATTGTGGACTATGTACTTGGTCTCCGCTCCAGGATGGCAGAGTACATGGAGAAGGCATCTAAAAACCTGGAGGCCAGCCAAGAACTTCAAAAAGCTTGGCATGACCAAAAGGCTGTCCTGACTGCTTATCACCCAGGACAGAAGGTGTGGGTGTTGGAGCCAGTGGCCCCAGCAGCTCTCCAAGACAAATGGTCTGGACCCCATACTATCATTGAACAGAAGGGGGAGGTCACCTACCTGGTAGACCTTGGAACTCCCAGGAGCCCTCACAGAGTACTTCAAGTGAATAGGCTCAAGGCATTTGTCAACAGGGAAGACATGGGCTTGCTCATGGCTACAGATGAGGGACAGGAGGAAGAGAGTGACCCCCTCCCAGACCTGCTCACTCAGAACCCTGATGATGGGTCAGTAGATGGTGTAGTCTTTTCAGACAGCCTCTCTGAACATCAGCAAGAGGATTGTAAATGAGTTCTTCAGTCCTTTAGACAAATGTTCTCTCTGACACCCAGTCAGACAAACTGGTGCACCCATGAGGTGGACACTGGTGACAGTCTGCCTATAAAGAGTAAAATCTACAGGCAACCTGACCACGTCAGGGACTGCATAAAGCAAGAAGTACAAAAGATGTTGGAATTGGGAGTCATTGAACCCTCAGAGAGCCCTTGGGCTAGTCCTTAGTTCTAGTGCATAAACCTCACACCCAGGATGGTAAGAGAGAGATGAGGTTTTGTGTAGACTACAGGGGTCTCAATGCTGTCACTAAGACAGATTCCCATCCAATACCAAGAGCAGATGAACTCATAGACAAATTGTCTTCTGCCAAGTTCTTGAGTACATTTGACCTGACAGCTGGTTATTGGCAAATCGGGTTAGCTGAGGATGCCAAGGCCAAAACCGCATTTTCTACCCCAGGAGGTCATTACCAGTTTGTGGTGATGCCCTTTGGTTTGAAAAATGCACCTGTCACTTTTCAAAAGGTTGGTGGACCAAGTTCTCTCTGGGCTGGATGACTTCTGTGCAGCATATCTAGATGATATTGCTGTCTTTAGCTCCACCTGGGAGGATCACCTGATCCACCTGAGGAAAGTTTTGGAGGCCCTGCAAAAGGCATGCCTCACTATCAAGGCTAGTAAGTGCCAGATAGGGCAGAGTCAAGTTGTATACTTTGGCCACCTTGTAGGTGGAGGCCAAGTTCAACCTTTGGAGAGCAAGATACAGGCCATAAAGGACTGGGCTCCTCCAACCACCCAGACACAGGTCACAGCTTTCTTGGGCCTGTCTGGTTACTATAGGAAATTTGTCAGAAATTATGGAACCATTGTGACTCCACTTAATGACCTGACAAGTAAGAAAATGCCAAAGAAAGTTCAGTGGACAGTTAACTGTCAAAAGGCATTCGATGACCTAAAGCAGGCCATGTGCACTGCACCTATTCTCAAGAGTCCAGACTACTCCAAGCCATTCATTGTCCAAACAGATGCTTCTGAGTTGGGTGTGGGAGCTGTTCTTTCTCAACTGAATATTGATGGTCATGACCAGCCCATTGCTTTTATAAGTAGAAGGCTGACCCCTAGAGAGAAACGTTGGTCAGCTATTGAGAGGGAGGCCTTTGCTGTGGTTTGGGCCCTGAAGAAGTTGAGGCCATACTTGTTTGGAACTCACTTCAAGATTCAGACCGACCATAAGCCCCTCTTATGGCTAAATCAAATGAAGGGTGAAAACCCCAAACTTCTTAGGTGGTCCATTTCCTTACAGGGGATGGACTTTACAGTGGAGCACCGCCCAGGGACTGACCATGGTAATGCAGATGGTCTCTTCCACTTAGAACAAGAAGACTCACCTGGTCAAGGTTAGTTTAATGTCCCTATGTTTGGGGGGGGTTATGTAGGAGAGTAGGGTCTGCAATCCTATGGTCACCCCCGATTTTTGCTTTTTGCTTCACTGGTTTACGACTTTCCCTGGCTGTGGGCCTGCTAATCAGACCCACAGCCTTGCTGTTCTCTCTCTAAATTGACATCCATGTACCTTAGGTGCATTTACCAATTGGTACTGGGCCACCTTATCAGTCCCTGTACAGCATACATTAGGTATCCAGGGCCTACCAGGGGCTGAAGCATGTATTATGCCACCCCTGGCTGGCCATCTAAACATACACAACTGGCTGCACGACAGCTGGGGCAAGGTGGTGTAATCACCCTTTGCTTTGGATATAGTATCCCTATATCTAACCCTAAAGATGGACACATATATTCCTATCAGTCACTCCTATGGCAGGCCTTATCGATCCTGAACGCAGAGTGCTTGGAATTATGTGAGATGGTGCTCTGGCATGAGCTGAGCCCGTTTGCAGCTTGCGGAACCAAGTCCTAATAGCTGTTCCATGATAACGCTATACCATATACTCTTAAGTGCATTATAATCCTCGCGGTTATTTGCTAACTTTGGTATTGCATTATCAAAACATGTCGAGTAAGGTGTCATACAAATTGGAATACTACCCCCTCGCCAATTCTGGCGATGGGGGTAGCATTCCACCCTTCTAGAGGGACACGACATGTATGTAACTGTGAACCCTGGTTAAAGTTAACTTGAGCCTCAGCATCACAAAATGGATTCTGCCACCACAGACACAAGTCTGACCTCCTGCTGCTGGGAGTCCTTCCAGCGAGGGAGGCTTGGACAAAGGGTTTCTTGCCTTGGGAGGTGCTAGCACCACCCCAGACAGGATTTTGTGTATTAGGTAGGCCAGGGCTGAAAGGAATGAGACATGCCTGGGGCACACAAGGTGTCCCTGTGCATACTCCGGTCTAAACCAGTTCCTGGGGCACTCCAGCCCCAGAGCTGGCGCAAGACCGGACAAAGGATAGGGGGTGTAACCACCCCCCTTCCGGGTCCCACCCAGAGGAGGGACCTAGTCGTAGTGCAGCCCCCTTTAGCTGAATAAAGGTAGGAGCTGGTCCCATTCCAGATTAGATTAATCTTGACAACTTCCACGAAGAAACTCTTGACCTTCGACCTCCTGAACATCAGAAGACTGAAGAATCTCCCCTATGGTCAGGGAGTGACCATCCTGCTTCGCAGGCACCATCAAGCTCCTGTGCGGTTTGCTGCAAGTTCTTCCATCCCGGAATCCGACGACCCAGTTCGACGAGACCCGGACCTCCAGACCCCTCTGACCTTTACTCACATCCACAGCACAGCTGGGACCCGTGGGTGCGACGAGCAACTTGGAGACGGCCATCTTGACGAAACCTGCACAGCGCTTCCAGCACAACCGCCGAGGGATCCTCGAGTGAGTGCACCAGGGCCTGAGAAACCCTACACCGACGCAGCTCCTGCACCAAAGACCAGCCCCCCAGCATCCACGAGATCTGCATGGGGCCCTTTTGCCTGGTTGCTGCTTTTCCTGTTGTCTGGTCACTTGCCGGCTGGCTTGTGACCTCTGAGACGACGACCCGAAGATTCTAACACCGCTGGTCTGGTCCCCCAGACTGGCCCTTGCTTCCTTGTAAAAGAGGAGCACCCCGGCCCTCCTAGTCCGCACCAGACGCCATCTTTGTTCCACCGCGTGGCTTGCACTTGCCAAGGCCTGTTGTCCAGATCAACGATCCGACACCGCCAACAGCAGCAGACTACGTGGCACAGCTCGTGCCTCCAGCCTGGTTGTGAAGAACAGCTCCTGGTCCGCGCAGCTACAGAGAGAAGCGACCCTTCTTCCACCTGAACGCGGCAACAGCATCTGGTTCCCTCCTGGCTCCAGCACCGTCACTGGCTAGTGACCGAGACTCTGTCCCCTTCCCTTTCAGGACTTCTTCTTCCTAGTTCCATCCTTGGAACCACCGGACTCCTCCATCTGGTCGCCTGCCAGCAACTCCTTGTTTCAGGCATCACCGGGATCAACGCAGCAAACCCGACACTACTTCAGCCCTATGCACCCGCCGCCTGTGGGTTAGGTAACTAAAGCTTCTAGGTGCTAAAGTCTGTGTTCACTATCCTAGTGTTCAGGTCCACTGTTGTTTTCCCTCCATCCAGCTGGGTTCGCCCGGAATCCGTAACTCTTTAAACTGTAGCATCCATACACGTTGGTACTTATCCCGCGTGAGAGTTTCCACTCTGCACGTGAGTCCCGTTGGCCTCCTGCTCCTTACTTACCTAGTTTGTAGCATAGTCCCAGCGATCCTCCTGCCTCTGGATCTCCTTACAGTATTTTCTTTCCTCGCATTCCATTGTTTTAGGTATATGGTTTGTCGTGCCCCTAAGGCAATTGTGTAAATATTGTGGTAACTCATATTTCGATTTAGTATTGTCATGTGCTTAGCCCTCTGACCTCATAAAGAGTTCAGAGGTGTATGTTAGTTAATAAATATCTGTTTATTTTCATAACAACCTGTGTGGTGTCCTTTCATTTGGTATTCAAGGGGTTATATGTGGTAAAACCGCTGGCTTTACATGCCATTCAGAGTTTAGCCTAAAGACTGCTTTTGTCCACGCTACTAGGATAGCTGGTCTATAAGGTTGACTTTACAACCAATCACCATAAGGGTTGTTTGGACTGATACAAGGTGATCACTAGAACTAGTGAGCATCATATATCAGGCCAACTTCTCACACGGTCCCGATAGCGTATGGCTAGGATCGTTTCTTCCATCGTTGCTGGAGTCTTGTCTGCGACTTGGCTTGCCATATCGGAGCAGAAGGACCAAAAATAAAAATCCTGCTACGAGTCCCAAAAGTAGTGGTAGGCCGCCAAAGACAGAATGGACAAAATTGGGAAAAATGCCCAGAACTGTTTCGAAGGGTGTTAACAGTCCAGAAACAATTGTCTTAAATACATGTGGGATACCACTGGTATCAGACATATTTAGGATTTGGCTTAGCATTTCTACGAAATGCATGGGGCAATTTGTTGATAAAAGGGTATGTATCTCTGCCGCTGTCCTTGCAACCAGAAGATCATACGTTTCTTTAGATGATGTTAAAGGCACGGTTGTCTGTAAAAGAACAGACTTCATTCTGCTTAAAGTATAAATTTGAATTGAAGAGATATTCAAAGAAGGCCAAATCGTCGCCTCCGTATCTGGAGTGCTGTTTGATACAATACTTGCATACAGCAAGTGACCATGGAACTAACGCTTACGAGATAGGCTTTCCCTGGCACCATGCCACAACATCTGTGGTCCACTATTAGAATATAGCTCCCGTTAGAAAGCCGTCTAAAGAATGGCTCTATTTGTGTTGCAGGTGTGCCATGCTGGTGACATGAAAGGTTATTTGAAGTCCCCTCACAGGCCCCATGTAAATTAATACCTTGGCACAGAAGAATACCGCTTAGCGATTGTTTACAATTGTTACCACTAAGAAATACATTCTGTTTCTTTTCACTATAACATGTGTGGGTGTAAGGCAATCTCCATGATGACTTAATGTACCCTTTACCCAACCTTTCATACTGGCCCGCTGGTATATACTCTTGGCAGTATTTAAATTGGAAAGTTGTTATCGGAATTGTAATTATTCCGTGTATTATCCATTCAATGACAGGTCTTTCTGACATTGTCAATGGTAATCTCTCAAGTTTTTCAATGCTTAGAATCGTATCGTCTGCTCCTTTTTGTGCCAAACTGTTTTGTTTATCAGTAAGGTTAAAGATAGAGAATAATGACGTTGTGTTTATCAAACGCCATGGCACGTAACCTGAACGCAGATTTTGCAACGTCCAGCCGAGCTGTACAAGAGAACGTAATTGGGACTGACTGTGTTGTAACATTAGTAAGTCCTGATCTATTATATCGATTGCAGATGATACAATACTGTCCAGTGAATATATTCTGGAGGACAGAGTCATTAACCCATTGTCCACAACAGAAAGTGATTTTTCCAAATTAATACGATCAATTTCTCATATTTTTTCTGCTGTCTCAATTTGAGTTACTTTCCAAGCTTCGCTGTATGTAGTGTATATACCGGCCGCTATGAAACGTTTTTGACGCTGTTTGCGTGGTCCCATTATGAAATCACGCAAGTCAGCACCGTCTTTAAGTAAAGTCAAGTGTTGCTTAATTTCAGCCAGTGTGGATTTCTGTAGCCACTCAAAGCATAGTTTCCCTACACTGTATGTTGTTACTATCCCTGGATGTTGTCTCTGGGAGTATCTAGGGTCTGGTCTGGTCATTTTGAACCCCTTTATTTTGTTCAGGAATCTATCTTAACAGTTATTTGTGTCTGTTGGCCAGATCAACCACTTTTTCCAATCAGGATGTGTTCTATTTTGCTGTAAAATATGGGATACGTCTATCTCAACATTTGTAGTGGTATTACTATCATGTATTGGCTTTGGAATAGACGGTTTGTTTAAGTCTTTAATCTTAGCTAGGCCAAGACAAGTAGTCTGTTGAATGGTGTCATTCAAGAATATAATTTGTTCTGGGATCATGCAGGCTCTAAATAATGCTTCTAAACCTTGGACTTGCCATTCTTTTGTACCCCAGATGGTTTTTGTTTCAATATTGTTTTTCCAGAAATCAAAACCAAATGTAATCATTTTTTCATAAAATGTTTCAGAATAAATCAATTTAGTATTTGTCAACATTGTTTTTATCCCTGTCTTATTTAACAGTTTAAAATAAAACGTTTCTGCATCACTTGTGTTAAACCCTGAGAAGTATGGCAATTTCTCATAAAATGTTTTCGAACTGCTTTTAGGTGGAGTTGCACAATGTTCCCATTGATTATGCTTAAAAACATCTCTAGGTTGAGCAGATGTATGCAAATAGTGATGTGCAAAGTGATTGTAACAGTACATTTGTTCATAGTTCAACGAACCCTGTAAATAATCATGT
Organism: Lissotriton vulgaris; assembly: GCF_964263255.1. Lineage (NCBI taxonomy): Eukaryota > Metazoa > Chordata > Amphibia > Caudata > Salamandridae > Lissotriton > Lissotriton vulgaris. The sequence goes on from NC_141687.1 coordinate 356,090,072, forward strand.
TCTGTAAATTTTGCTGATAATACTAAATCTGACATCATATTATTATTGCTTTCAAAGTCCCAATCATCAGAGAATGTACTTGGTTTTACAAAGTCACTTAATGAAACCTTGAACTGATGTGGATATTTCAATAGTTCAACCGGGCCATAGATTTCGTAATCCGTTTTGTCCCAAGCTACCCTACCGGGTATTGGAATGGCTGTGACATTCACTGATGATATTTCTCTTTTCTCGATGTGAGGTGACTTCTGCGGCTTTAGGACCAAGTTGATGTTTTGATTTGCTGTGTCCATTGTACTGTATTTTCCCTCAATTAATTTTCCCAAACAAAGTACCATGATGAGCCAAAGCAGGAGGAAAAGTACACCTAACACAATCCAAAATTCAATCCATGGAGAAATCAGATAGGTTTATTTGAGTGGATGAAAGAGTTTAGTTACTTTATCTTTGAAAGTTTTTGTTGTTGGCGTTTCTTCAGGTTCGCTTGGATCTTCAGAAAAGTTATCAAAATTGATGAAGTAGCCAGATGCAGTTCTGTCAATTGTTGGAATTGCTTCCGAATTTTCCTTTGCTTTTTCATTTTTTGTTTCATTAGCATAGTCTGAGGCTACATCGTTGTAGACAGGTGTTTCTTGACGAACTGTTGCTATTTGGCTTTCAAGAGGCAAAAGTTCCATGGCATTGTTGCATAGTCCTTTTTTATTCACTGTAGGTTTATCAAATGTGATTAGTCTCTCAGTTTGAACCTCTTGGATTGTAGCAAATTTTGGTATTCTGCTATTCCTTGGGAGTCCACTGGGCCTACTACTTATTATTGGCCACATGATTGTGGTTTTACCAGGTCAATGGATACAACCTGGTTCTCCTTTTTACCAGCAAGGGGCGGTAGTACAACTGATCTTGTTCCGCTGACAGCTAAGACAGGTACTGCTTTTCTGTAAGAAGGCCCAAATTCCTTCTTCACCGCGATCTTCTCTCTGACCAGATCCCCAATCTTTGGAATCCAGACAGGCCTTACTGGGACAGGTGGTTTATCTTCAGTGGCTGTTGGCTGCTGTTTTAACTTTATGTTGCTCAGGGCTTTTCTTGTTTCATTTAAGTCCTGTAAAACAGCCAAACGATCTTTGATATCAAAGCATTTATTTTCTACCACTGAAGTCTGACTATCTAAGTCCCGAATATGCATTCTAGTACCGAACAATAGTTTGTATGGACTGAAACCTTATAGAGAATTTCTTGGCAGATTATTGGACCCACCCATCACCCGAACCTAATACCCTCGCCGTTACAGATTGCTTTATGTCCCGGTTTTTTCTTTCCACAATCCAATTTCCCTCAGGATGGAAGGGACAAGAGTACCGCAATGCAATGCCCATGCTGGTCATGGCCTCCTTATAAGCTCGAGAGCTAAAAGCAGGACCCTGGTCAGAATGTAGCATGCCAATTGCGTATGTGAGGAGAGACTCGCAAATCTTTTATAACAGTTCTGGCGTCAGCCGAGCGCTGGGGCCACATCCAAATGAATCTCGTGCAGGAATCCACTGCGACCATGATATATTTATAGTTACCATCCCTTTGTAAGGGACCACAGTAGTCCAGGTAAACACAAGATAAAGGTTTATCTGAAATTAGAAGGGGCGTCTGTGCTGGTCGTTTCACTGTTGATACTTTCATTCTTTGGCATATTTCGCATTCTAGAACATATTTCTTGGTTTGTATTCTCATGCGCGGCCACCAATATCTCTGTTTTAATAATGATATTGTGGCGGAAACACCAGCATGTGTAGAAGCGAGCCCTTCGTGTGCCGCTGTAATTAGTCCTAACCTGTGTGCCATGTTTGGAATTGCCCTATCCCCCACTCCAGGGATTCGAGCAAAAGGAACATTATTCGCATCAGTTATGTATGAGTACTTTACTGGAAAGCCTTTCGGGAGTGTTTTTCTGTCCTGTTTTACTGACGCAATGACAGCTTGCATTATATCGCTGTCTATTTTTGTTTTTGACCGGGTGAAAGCAGCTACGGAAGCCGTTTGCACAGCTGCCTTCGCGGCTTCATCAGCCAATGAATTCCCCGCAACGTGAACGCCATCACGTTGATGACTCAGTGTATGTATCACGTGAGTCTTTTGTAGTTCTTTCTGTAAAATAACTACTTGTTCCCAAAGCGTCTTATGCTTGATTGTGCCACCTTTTGCATCTTTGAAACCATTTTGAACCCAGTTCTGCAAGTATTCATTATAAGACTGAACGCAGTATTAGAACATTGGAATGTTGAGAGCTCCATTGAAAACAATGGAGTGCTCTGGGCTTATAATGGCTGGTATAAGCCTGGAGCTCCAACATTCCAATGTTTCTTTGTTCACAGCTCTGGCTGTGAACAAAGGCTTCAGGGAACCTGAGGGGATTCCAATCCCCTCACGCTCCCTAAAGGCTTTGTTTTTTTTGTTAGAACATTCTGTCCTCTAGTGACAGAATGTTCTAATAGTCTTATAGCCCTTCGTAGATGGGCTATACCGCTATTAAAGTCCCTCTCCCTTGTTAAAGGCCCTCGCCTTCGGCTCGGGGCCTTTAACGCTGGAGAGGGCCTTTAATAGCTGGTATAGCCCTCTAGGGCGGGCTATAAGGCTATTAGAACATTCTGTCACTAGAGGACAGAATGTTCTAACAAAAAAAACAAAGCCTTTAGGGAGCGTGAGGGGATTGGAATCCCCTCAGGTTCCCTGAAGCCTTTGTTCACAGCCAGAGCTGTGAACAAAGAAACATTGGAATGTTGGAATGAATCGCACACTATTAGTGTGGGGAATTCGCGATCGGTATTTTCAAGCGCCAACTTAAATGCTAGTATTTCAGCTCGCTGAGCTGTACAATCTCCTAGAGATTGCGTTTTAGTGACCATTGGTCTAAATTTTCCTTTGTGCCAACAACCTTTAACAATCGCTCACGCAGCACTGTAAGCTTGTTTACCCCCAACTGCGGGCTGTGCTGATCCATCTGTATATATTATACAGCCGTAGTGTTCTAGAGGCAGGATTTCAGTTGGCAGAGGACATTCATATTCATATAGTAGAAATTCTTGTGTTTTTAAATTAGGATCAAATTCATAAACTACGTCTGTTGCAGCAAGAGAATTAACCCATTGGATCCATCTCGGATGTAGTGCTTTAGCATTTGGAATGCTTGCTTTTGTTACCGCTTCTAGGGCTGGTACCGGTGTAACGATTATTATTCGTTTACCTTGTGCTAGGGCTCTTTCTTTTGCTACAGCAGTCTGAAACGCAGTTAGAATTTTTTAAGTTGAACTGAATTTAATTTCAGCTTTTGTGTACAAATGTGATTTGTAAGCTATTGGTACCGTTTCTCCCTCATTAGAGGTCAGGTACGTGAATCCGCATCTTCCTGGGATGACTCGGATTACAAGGTTGCATGTGTTGTCGCGAGTTTGTAATTTCGTTTTAGCTAACATGTCTGTTTGCAATGATCTAAAAATTTCTGTGTGTTTCTGAGTCCAATTGATTGGTTTAAAATCAGGTTTTATTAATTCATAGAGAGGTTTAACCCTCTCTGCATAATTTAGAATGTAAGTTCTTCCGAAATTCAGGAAACCTAGTATTGATTGTAAGTTCTTCCGCGTTTTTGGAGCTTGGAGTACAGCGCACTTCTCTAAGAAGTTGTCTGCTAGGCTTTTGCCTTCACTAGATAATTCATATCCTAAAAACAGGACAGTTAGGTGGGCAATTCGTGCCTTTTTAATGTTGAATTTGTAACCCTCTGCTGCGAACCCAAGTATTATGGTGTTCACTCTTTTCAAGTGAGTATCCAGGTCATCATTTGTGAGATAGATGTCATCGACATAAGATAATGCCTCATCATCTTATATTTGTAGTAACTCTGTTACTCTTGCTGAGAATAATCCTGGGCTATTCTTGAATCCCTGTGGGAGTCGACAGAAATTTGCTGTGACCCCATTATTGAGAAAGCGGTTAAATACCTGCTTTCAGGTGCAATATTCTGACAAAAGAATCCATTAGAGATGTCTAATGTTGTTTTGTATTTTTTGCGAACGATGTTATTCATTAGTGCTGCACTGTGTGAGTTTTGTACTGCAAATGTTTTGCAACATGAGTTAAGGTGTCTGTAGTCCAAGACTAGACGATATGAATCGTCTGGCTTGGAGACAGGAAACAAAGGATTGTTCATTTGAGAGGTGCATGTTTCGATCACCCCTTGGTATTCAAGCTGATCTAAGATCTCCCTGACTTGTTTTTTAGCTTCTTGCTTAATTGGGTACTGCCTTTGTGCAGTGGGTTGACATTTTAACTGGATTTTGTGAGGAGGGGAGTCCTCATCCCATCCTACATGATTTTTATATAATGCAGGAGCTTGGGCTACTGCCCATTTTCTTGCATATGTGTATTTTTTATGCATTGGAATATGATTTGAGAAGACAGGCATAATCATTTCTTCGCCATGAGTGCACTCCCTGACAAACTCTGGTGGCCAGTCTTTCTCAGCTAATAGGATGTCATAGCCTTTTGAAAGGTTATCCCAAAACAGACCCCTTACTTTCCTAGTCTTATCTCCCTCTATACGTAATGTTATTTCGTATATTGTATGAGGTTTGCTAACTCTGGAATCTGCAGTTTCCACTTGAATGTATTCATTCGTGTCCACTGTCTCCAGATGATTCATCAGGATCTTGCGAGCTATTGTCACTTCTGCTGCGCTGTCTAGCATTGTCTGGGCCCACTCTCCGTTTTTCAACTGTGTCCTCAGTATCCTCGGCATTTTTGATTATTTTAATACTGGCTACCTTCTTTTTTGGAAATTGTAATTTTTTATTTTGATGAGCAGGTTCCTTGTCTTTGGACTTGACGTGCTCTTCTCTGTGTTCTGACCGTCCTCTTCTTTCCGATTTCTGTGAGGAAGATCGAGAAAGATTGAGTGAGAAGGATCGAGAGGGACGTGTATCAACATCCTGACATCTGTCAGGTTTTCTTATTTTATCCCTATCTCTAAGGTTGTATCTTTTTTCAGAGGGCTCCCTTTGGGGAAGACTTGTCTTCTCAGCCTAGAGATCTCTCTCTTCGCTGAGGAGACCTTCCTCTGGACTGGAAATATGTTTCCCTGGGAGTGGATTGTTTATTACCATCCCAACTCTTTTTTGGATTTTTTAAATTATTTTTAATAAATGTTTTTTCAGGATTTTCAGGTATTTGGGGTTTTACTGGTTTCCCACCCAAACTATCTCTTCCTAGTTCTTCATAGGATTTTTCTATGATTCTGGCGAGTTCAATTGGTTGGTCTGCTATATCTGTTTCTTTCAATTTCTGGCAGATCGCCACAGATGCTGATTCTCCTTTTATGTTGGCTAATAATATAGCCGAGACCTGCTTGAAGTCTTTCAGTAATTTCATACCCAGAGTTAAAGCACGTTCTGGACCGTATTCATTTTGAATCTGTCTTAGTACATCTGGTATTACCACCATGGACGGAACACCATGTGTTTTTGTATAAATGGAAGCAAAGACTGTGCCCCAAGTGTCACAATCCTCCGCATGTGGTGCGATCCCCATTGGAAGGCAGATAGTCAGAATTCTGTGTTCCTCACTAGGGGTAGTATCCGGAAATACTGCTTCTATTTGAGTTATCTTTTGTGCTAGCCAGAATGGAATTTGTTCCCGTTTTGCGGGTGTTTTACCAAGACATGATTGTATGTTCTGTGGTGTAATTTTGTTTGTGTTTCCCTGATGAGGGATCAGCTGTGGAATGTTAGTAGCTGGTTGGACTGTTGAAGTCCGCATTACATATTGGACTAATTGTCTATGTATTTTAATTAGTACTTTTAGCTGGGCTAAAAGTTTCCGGTCTGACATTTTTTCGATGTCTGGATGTGGTGTCTAGCTGGCAAGAACCGGCCACGTTGCTCCTGGTCTACCTAGTGGACCGAGCCTGGTGATGTGAATATTATGTTTAAGGGCGCCTTTAAACCAGAGCAGGTGCTCTTGGTATTTTAATGGGATTTCAACCTCCTCGAAAGGAGTGTATTCATCCGGAGGTTCCTCTATTTTGTAATAGTGGAATTCGTGTGTTACAGCGTTTGCTGCTGGAAAGTTTATCTATGAATTGAATACCTCTGTCTGCCGATATTCATGGGCCTCTACCACGAATATGACTGTACCACCTCGTGATGTCAGTGCGTTTTCTATAAGTTTAAGAGTTATAGTTTTTCTTATGTTGACCGGAATGAGTATAGCATTCGGGTCATTCTGTAGGAGTCTCGTGTCATCCTCTAGGAGTCGAGCTGCTATTCTAGCTGCCTCCCTTTCATCTTCACTATCCCCCATTTTACTGGCAGAAAGTTTTTTTGTTGCAGATCAAGTCTCAAGGAAACAAAGATTAGGTGCACAATATTTTGGAACACTGTATCCTTCAACGTTGACTAAACCAAAAACTATACATAGGAATCTCTTCCTACTAAGTTCCGGTGGATTTTAACCTCTTACCCACTCCAGACGTCTTTTGGAGTATTTACGGGAAAAAGGGTCTGTGTGAAAAAGCACGACTGAGTTACTCTAACGTCTTGCGTTAGTTTTATCGCCTTACCAAACGTTGGGCGCCATGTAGTGTAGTTCCTATATTCCCAATAGGCTCTGCGTATTGGAATAATATATTCAGCAGTGTAGACGTAGGACTGAGGTCGACTAGGTCTCTACTGACTATATTAGACTTAAGGTTTGCCAGCTAGCTCAGAGGTCACTAGAAACTTTCTCGAATAAACGAGGAGGAGTTTAACCTCTCTGGATAGACAAGAAGGGATTAGCTTCTGACAACCATATAACATGACAACTTTGTTCCCTCAGAATGAGAGTGTATCTCTAGAGTCGTGTGAAAACAATAGACAGCTATTTCACTCAGTCAATCGTGCGTTCTTAGTTTCACCAGAGTGCAGAGAACAGAGAGACGGGCGTTTTCAATAAAAGGTGTAATTTATTGAGCAGTCTTCTTTCTCATGCAAGAGAAATGAATTGCCATAATTGCAATACTTAATGTAAAGTTAAGTGCGTACAGTAAAAGGAGTAAAAGGAGTATTATGAAATAATACTGTAAAAGCATTGATATGGTTTCTTAGCCATAAGATACTTTAAAATGGATAAAATATATACATACATATATACATTGACTAACGTACTCAACTGGTGCTTCTAAATACACCTACCCCGGTGTACCTGACCTAAGCCTAATACGTGGTAAGTAAGTAGCAGTTTAAGTTAAGTTGGTTTTGCCAAGAATCTGACTCAAGAATTCTCTTTAAGGGTTTAGTCAGATCCGTACCTGGGTAATAGAATGCAGGAGGTCTGGTATCTCTCTTTCCGGACTCGATATCCCAGCAGCCCGCGAAGGCGGCTGAGAACACCGGAGCTGGATTTCTCGGCAGGAGAAAATACATCTTCTCTCTCAGTGCGTCAAAAGAGGAGGGGCAGCGTCTGTGGGCTCTCGCATCAGCTGGGCTCTCGGGCAAGTAGTTAGCTGCTCGGCTCCAAAACCACCACCATGTGTTTGCTTAAGGCAACGTTGGTATATTTATACCTGAAAGGTGCTGGGTTTGACGTAAGGTTGGACATAAGACGTCAATAAAGATGTCACTAAGAACTGGCTGTTCTTACAGTGCTTCACAGGAGTTCTAGGACGAAATCAAAACAAAAGCAAATGGGGATTTCCCAGGTTGCTGGAGGTTTGGTTTGTTTAGAGAACTTGTTGTGCTTTCTAGGAGTCCGGGGAAGTAGCCTTGCTTAATGTGACTGCATGGGCTACAACTAGATATGGATATGATTCCTTATGCCATTATAGGGATTTTATTGATTATAACCGTACAAGGGCATAAAAATAGAAATATCGATTCAGGTTCCTAGATAAAAACACAATACTAGGACGAGACAGGGATGGAGGAAAAATTGTTGCTAAGCCATCTGCTACTAGTAGGACACCTGTAGTAAAAGGCATTATTAATCTAAAGCCCGTTAGCACTGACCCTGTTGTTTCTAGACAGTTTCCGCCTACTACAACAAGGCCTCCTATCATGCAGAGAGATCAGATAGAAGAAGACAAGTCATCTCATACGACAGTCTTCCCTACCATCGATCTTCCTCCAGAATCAACCCCGTATGTAGAGATTCTGGGATATGTCCCTGCTTTACCATCAGGAAAGACGGAAGACTATGACCAGCTTCTGAATAAAATACATCACTGGTTTACTCAAAATACTACGATCGGCCCGCGCATACTTAATAACATTCTTAAGGCACGCAGGGTTGATTGGATAGGGGGCTCACGCAAACAAGGGTTGGGTGACTGTATTATCATCAACTTTGATAATCCACATATAGCCGGGAGGCTACTTGCTAGGGATATCAGCCTGACCCCGCTGTTGGGCTCCGTTATTAAGATACTTACCTTGGGCTTCTTCTATAGGCCGCTCATTAGCAGGGATGCAATAATGGTTGGCAGGGAGGATTTAACAGCAAAGGGTGGCCGTGTAAAACCATATCCAAGTCTCCATTCTATTCCTCAAGCTTACCCACTGATACCTGTAGATAGGACGTATGACACCAATCATACTTTAGCTCTACAAAACAGGTTTGATACCCTGTCTGGCATGGAAGAATGGGATTGACTGGGGGGGTCATAATTTAATAGGGCCAGAACAGGTGATATCGACCCAGGTTCAAGGGGACGTAACCTCAAGATCATCAAGGGACCCCCCTAATAACTTCCTATCGTGGAACATAGCGGGGTTAGAAGCGAAACTACAGGATCCCAGATGGGTAGCTTTTATTAAACAATTCCAGGTAATCTGACTACAGGAAACATGGTCTCTTGATGATGACCTACTCGTGGAGGGCTATAAGGCCTTCTTTGTTCCAGCTAGACCATCCAGGAGTGGGAGACAAAGAGGCGGACTGGCCACTTACATTTTTGTGGCAACTAATTGTAAATTAAAGTTGATGCCTATTTCTCATCCTGATATATAGATGCTTGATTCCAGTCCAGGGAAAACATGGCTTGGCATTTCGGGCTGGACTGTTCCCATAAGGCACAGGGTCAATACTGATTTGCATATGGCCATGTCTGAACTGGGGTGGCTTGGTGAGCAAAATAACGATGGATTAAACCCAGATCTGTGACTCGGGGTGAATGTTTTGCCATTGTGCAACATTCCGTCCATCATCTTGTGTGTTTTGCTGTTCACCCTATGTGGGAAGGGTATGCCCAGACGTGGGTCCCGTGCTCACTAAGCCACTGGAGTCAAGCTATCCTGGCTGAAGACAGCTGATAGAAAGAAACCGGTCCTAGGATGCTTGATTCCGGTCCAGAGAAGACATGGCTTGGCAGCTCGGGCTGGACTGTTCCCATGAGGCACAGGGTCAAGACTGATTTGCATATGGCCATGTCTGAACTGGGGTGGCTTGGTGAGCACAATAACAATGGATTAAACCCAGATCTGTGACTGGGGGTGAATGTTTTGCCATTGTGCAACATTCCGTCCATCATCTTGTGTGTTTTGCTGTTCACCCTATGTGGGAAGGGTATGCCCAGACGTGGGTCCCGTGTTCACTAAGCCACTGGAGTCAAGCTATCCTGGATGAAGACGGCTGATAGCCAGAAACCGGTCCTAGGATGCTTGATTCCGGTCCAGAGAAGACATGGCTTGGCAGCTCGGGCTGGACTGTTCCCATGAGGCACAGGGTCAAGACTGATTTGCATATGGCCATGTCTGAACTGGGGTGGCTTGGTGAGCACAATACCAATGGATTAAACCCAGATCTGTGACTGGGGGTGAAGGTTTTGCCATTGTGCAACATTCCGTCCATCATCTTGTGTGTTTTGCTGTTCACCCTATGTGGGAAGGGTATGCCCAGACGTGGGTCCCGTGTTCACTAAGCCACTGGAGTCAAGCTATCCTGGATGAAGACGGCTGATAGCCAGAAACCGGTACTAGGATGCTTGATTCCGGTCCAGAGAAGACATGGCTTGGCAGTTCGGGCTGGACTGTTCCCATGAGGCACAGGCTCAAGACTGATTTGCATATGGCCATGTCTGAACTGGAGTGGCTTGGTGAGCAAAATAATGATGGATTAAACCCAGATCTGTGACTGGGGGTGAATGTTTTGCCATTGTGCAACATTCCGTCCATCATCTTGTGTGTTTTACTGTTCACCCTATGTGGGAAGGGTATGCCCAGACGTGGGTCCCGTGCTCACTAAGCCACTGGATTCAAGCTATCCTGGCTGAAGACGGCTAATAGCCTGAAACCGGTTCTAGGATGCTTGATTCCGGACCAGAGAAGACATGGCTTGGCAGTTCGGGCTGGACTGTTCCCATGAGGTACAGGGTCAAGACTGATTTGTATATGACCATGTCTGAACTGGGATGGCTTGGTGAGAAAAATAAAGATGGATTAAACCCAGATCTGTGACTGGGGGTGAATGTTTTACCATTGTGCAACATTCCGTCCAGCATCTTGTGTGTTTTGCTGTTCATCCTATGTGGGAAGGGTATGCCCAGACGTGGGTTCGGTGCTCACTAAGCCACTGGAGCCAAGCTATCCTGGCTGAAGATGGCTGATAGCCAGAAACCGGTCCTAGGATGCTTGATTCCGGTCCAGAGAAGATATGGCTTGGAAGTTCGGGCTGGACTGTTCCCATGAGGCACAGGGTCAAGACTGATTTGCATATGGCCATGTCTGAACTGGGGTGGATTGGTGAGCAAAATAACGACGGATTAAATCCAGATCTGTGACTGGGGGTGGATGTTTTGCCATTGAGCAACATTCCGTCCATCATCTTGTGTGTTTTGCTGTTCACCCTATGTGGGAAGGTTATGCCCAGACGTGGGTCCGTGCTCACTAAGCCACTGGAGTCAAGCTATCCTGGCTGAAGACGGCTGATAGCCAGAAACCGGTCCTAGGATGCTTGATTCCGGTCCAGAGAAGACATGGCTTGGCAGTTCGGGCTGGACTATTCCCATGAGGCACAGGGTCAAGACTGATTTGCATATGGCCATGTCTGAACTGGGGTGGCTTGGTGAGCAAAATAACGATGGATTAAACCCAGATCTGTGACTGGGGGTGAATGTTTTACCATTGTGCAACATTCCGTCCATCATCTTGTGTGTTTTGCTGTTCACCCTATGTGGGAAGGGTATGCCCAGACGTGGGTCCCGTGGTCATTAAGCCACTGGAGTCCAGCTATCCTGGCTGAAGATGGCTGATAGCCAGAAACCGGTCCTAGGATGCTTGATTCCGGTCCAGAGAAGACATGGCTTGGCAGTTCGGGCTGGACTGTTCCCATGAGGCACAGGGTCAAGACTGATTTGCATATGGCCATGTCTGAACTGGGGTGGCTTGGTGAGCAAAATGACGATGGATGAAACCCAGATCTGTGACTGGGGCTGAATGTTTTGCCATTGTGCAGCATTCCGTCCATCATCTTGTTTGTTTTGTAGGTTTGGCTCTATGGCACACAAAGAAACTTGAAATGCAAAAACAGAACCAACTGACTAAAAAAGGCAAAGTGATTGCCATCCAAGGTCAGGTCACCTCTTGGTCTAGAAATAAAATGGCTTGCAGCAAACAATCTGCTAGCATCTGGCTACTCAAGACCCGCCTGGATGGTAACAATGACTAAAGTGTGACTCTTCCTTGCCTTAGCACTCCAGCAATCTATATGTTCGGAGCAGCACTCAGAACAAAGACATGCCTGAAAGATTTAGAAGTTGTGTTCCTACCACACAATTTTCAAACCATAAATGTAAGCTGGAGTTTCTACCAACCCCAAAGGAGCCAGGCTTGCCTACGCACAACAAACTAGGGCAAGGCCTGCTGGCTCCAGATTGCATCTAATTGGACAAGGTAGTGACGCTCCCAGAGCACTCGAGTGGTGGAGTTATGACCTCTTTCTCTCCTTCGCGCAGTTGGTACTTATAAATGTATAAAACCAAGAGAGAATGCCACCTTTACAAGAGAAAAATGTGTAGGCTCTGTTTCAAGATCGACTAAACATCGTCTCAAACAGTTTCCAAAGCAATAAAATAGAAACTCTGGGGAGCAGATTTACAAGAGAGTGACACATCTGTAGAGATGCATCACTTTCACCGCGCCACCCTAAGAAACCCTTGCACCACTATGGATGCGCCATATTTACAATACAGCGCACCATGGCACAAGGATTGACAGATGCATCAGAAATTCTGGCGCATCTGTTGGCCCAAAAGTCAAGCATTACTGGAGTTGTGACGCAAGCACAAGGCAACTCCAGCAATGCAGGAGGAAGCCTATACTTATTCTACTGCGTCACTCTTTACGCCTGCTTCAAGCAGGAATAAGGTTTTGGCGCAGTGGCATCCTAGACGTGGTGCAGTGAAATCTTGTAGATTTCAGTGCGTCACATCTACTAAGCTTTCCTGCGTAGGAACGCCCACCCTGCGTACATTATACCTGACTGAGGTATAATGTAATGCAGGGCTTTATAACGTGACGCATGTCCCTAGATGCGTCACGTTGTAAATTAGATACATTGTTTAAGCCAGTGCTGCGTCACAAAAGTGACACAACAGTGCGTAAAAATGTCGGAAGGGGCATGTAAATTTGCCCCCTTGAACAGAGTCACAACCAGGGATCGGTAACAATAGCATTATTATTGATAACAGAAAAGGCAACCTCCCAAAAGGACAATGATCCCTCTGGAATTAAGGGGACTCCAGCGAAACGCCATTGATGTCTAGGGTGACCAACCGTCTGTAAATTTCACGGACCGTCCGTTATTTTAGTATGATGTTCACTAGGCGTCTGTAATTTAGGGTACCCCAAATTTCGGACGCCTTACAGACATCACACTAAAATCGAATTGGGAAATTTCACGAAGGTATTTTGTTTCGCTGCGAGAGGCCCCATGAGTTTAAGAGATTTCACTTGGGGCCTCTCGCACTTATCTTTTAAACTGAAGAGGCTGCCTGCAGCAGGCCCCACCTGGATCTCACTCAGACTGTGGAGTGGCCCATTGTCATTCTGACACTGCAGCTGATTAGCACTTATAGGATGACAATGGGGCCAATTGTAGAGACAGCATGTGGTCTCCTGCATCAGACTAGGGCAAGGCATTCTGCTTTTGTCTTGGCGCCATGCTGGAGAAATACAAATAAAATAACTAACAGCGTTTGCACTGTACATTTAAAAGTCAGCTTTCAATATACAAACAAAAAAAATACTATTTAATATTTATTGTTACATTAGCCGGGCCTGTTGTAGCTTTGCAAAGCTGCGCGCCTACTGAAAAACTGTGAAGTGCACGATTGTCTCAACCTTATATAAACTTATTTTGACTTGTATTTATTTTGGTTATCTATTACTTATTTATATAATATATAATAGTGTGCGACCTCCTCTGATATGTCTGTAAAACGTATGTTTGTTGCACATTTTTGTCCTGAATTTTGACCTGTCCTGAATTCTTGTCCTGAATTTTGACCCTTTGTCCTGATTTTTTACACTGAGCGTCCTGAATTTGCACCCATGCCAGTTGGCCACCCTATTGATGTGCAAAGGAATCGTACATCAATCTGTAAAAATTCAACCTGGAGGTCGAGATGCCAAGCTGGCGAAGATGCACCAATGACAGTCGGAGCTTATCTGCACTCCACTACAACCCTCAGTTATACAAGTGTCCTTCTCCTACTCTGGCCACAACATGTACCCGTTCCTCTGCTCCTTTCTTCCCATCCTGCTCCTCCGCAGTAGCGCCACTCCTCTTTTCACCCACGTGTGTTTGTTTTCTAGGCGCTCACTCCAAGTGTGTGATTGCACGCCTGTTTTATCTGTGTTCTCGTGTCTGATTCATGTGTTTTCATTTCTTCTCTGCGCCACAGGCTACGAGAACCGAAGCGTGTTAAAACAAAACCTTGGAAAAATAACTTGATATATGTGTACATTCCATCTGACATGGAGCTGCAAAGCTTGGGGCCTCGAAGGCGCTTTATCACTGCAGATCAGTTGCACGCGGCCTGGGAGACCGTGTCAGTGTCTTTCACCCGTCTGCAGAAGCCCACACAAGCCTGCCCATCCATTATGAAATGATGCAAACTACTAGTACAAAAGCAGCCCACAAAAATCATTGCAGCCATCTCACAAAAATGGCCCACGTCTGAGTATAGCAAACCTTACAAGCCACCGTTGCAGCTTCCGCCTGACACGGATATGCACATCTTCTCTGTCCACTGTCTGAAAGCGTCTAAGAGAATCACTCGTCAAACGAGCGGTGCAAACCCAGCAGAGACTGTCTGTCTGTTTCGAAATATTGTTTCACTCATGAGGCAGAAGGGGCCAAGGTTTGAAGGGGCCTCCCAGTGAATGGTGTCTCCATGCATTTCAAACCCTCTGAGAGGATGTCATCAGACAGAGCAACACTCGGAAGTGACTATTGTTGGTGATTGCTAGTCATACTAGGCTTGGTAAACAGAACTGTGGGGCATATTACCAAGCAATAGCGATAATTATCACTATTGCTTGGTTAGAGACAAAAATTTACAGCTGAGCTGCGGCGATTTTTATCGCAGATAAACCTTGGTAATACCAAGGTTTATCGCAAATACGATAAAAATCGGCCGCAATGCATGAATATCGCTGAAAAGTCCGCGATATTCATGCATTACCGAGCTAATGCTCTTAGCCATGTTATCCACCTCCCATTGGATAATATGGCTAAGAACAGCTCAGGGCAGGTGTTAGCTTTTGGAGATATTCGCGCTTAGCGCGAATATCTCCAAAAGTTGGTAATAGGAGATAGCGATGTTAGCGACTGTTTCCTGTCGCTAACATCATGGCACGCCCACGTTGCATGTCATTAGTGATAAATATCACTGACATGCAAAGTGGGGCCCAAGATGGTCGCTATCTCCTACTAGCTGTCGCTAACTGGTGTTAGCGACAGCTAGGTAATAGGGAGATAATTTTATCTCTGCTTTCTTGGCTTTTAAAGCCAAGAAAGCGGACATAAACCCCCTTGATAATATGCCCCCAGGTTTTGAAGGAATGAAAAACCAAAGCGCAGGGTTCAAAAGTGTGGTTGCCTGTGGTGCATTTCATTGCAGCGCACAATCTCAACATTGCGAGTCTGTGTGAGCTACATGGAAAAGGGGGGCAAATGGGTGTCCCCTTTTCTTCAAACATCGAAGAAAATGTACCAATGGTCTGCAGTTTCTCCTTTAGTAGGAAAGAACTGATCATTTACTGACTGGCCTAATCAGTTAGTTGTGATTAAACAAAGAGGACTAGCTTAAGTTGACCAAAGTGTTACAGTACTCAAATTAGTTCTGTCACGGGCACCTTGTTGGTGTATTCATGAAGCCCTCACCCACCATAAAAGTAAGGCTACAGGACAGCCTTACTTTTAACCGTTGGTGACGGCCCAGTTATTAAAATTTAATTTACCCTCGGGTACTGGGACCACCACCAAGCCGTTTTAAATCACAACTCACCCAACTTCACTGCACTCTCAGCAATATACCAGGTCCGCTGTAATCAGGCGTCGTAGCACACCCGGGACATACTAGGTGTCACTGGGTGGGCCCGATGATGAAGCATGCCACCAACTAGGTTGGTGGGTGAGGGCTTCATGAATACACCAACAAGGTGCCCGTGACAGAACTAATTTGAGTACTGTAACACTTTGGTCAACTTAAGCTAGTCCTCTTTGTTTAATCACATATAAACCCTCGGGGACTCGGACTAGCTAACTAGTCCTCTCTCTCCCTCTTGTTACACACCTAATCAGTTAGTTAGCATTTAGCAACCATAAGATGATAGCGTCTACTGTCTACTGAGTGGCAGCTGTGGGCATCAGGGGGGTTATGTGGTCTTATGGCCCACTGAATGCACACCCAATGTGCCATTTTTATGGCTAGACTTTTAAGGAAAGGGGGTTGCAAAAGAAACAAATGCAAAATGGAGGTCTGCTGTCCCTTGCAGACTTCCATCTCTTCCGCAGCTGGCCACAAGGACATGCAGAAGGAAAACTGACTTGCGCATACTGAACCAGGATATTTGTAACTCTTTACCACCAGCCTCTTTTCTTTGTGTCAGTTCAATATACTTAACAGAGTACACAGATCTGGCCAGGAGCTGGTGCCTCACTAAACGAACCAACACCAGACCTTGCTAAAAGCTATACCATTATACAACTTGACATTTCGTAATAGTATAAAATGAGTCCCACCTCATTAAAGTACTCAATCCAGAGAATGAATGCACTGCGCAAGTCCTCACCTCAGTCTCAAGAGATGTATTGTGACCCTCTTTTGAGTGAGATGTGTAAAAATAGGTTGTGTCCCCCTTCTTTAAAGAAAGATGGAGAAAAAATGTTCATAGCCCTCTTCTACATGTTACTTTCCTTCTATGCGGGATCTGCCATCAAAGCCTTGCACATACAATAAGGCTTTGTTGACAATGATGCTACTGTACCCAGGGCCAGCTTTGCATTGGTGGTGCCCAGTGCGGCTATCTTTGTTGGTAGCACTCCAATTACCTTCTTCTTCACAGATTCCTTGCAATGATGCCCCTCATCTCTCCTTACCCACCTCTCACATTTATTTATTTTATAGCACTACTCATTCCAATGTAGAGTGTCAGAGCGCTACAGCTCAAATATATTATACAGAGGCATACAATGATTGTGTAAATCAATGTATAGGAAATGTTACTTAAGACAATGAGGACTGCAAGGTGCAGGAGTCGCGTCATACAAAGTGGTAGGCATTATATTTTAGGAGTGCTTGTCTGGAAAAACGAAGGAGAGAGTTTTACTAAGTTTTCACGCAGAACATTAACCATACATCCTGTGCTGAGTTGCGTGAAAAGGAGAGTGCACAAACAACACCATATTAGCTAAGAGATTGTGCTATTGCTTTCCTCTATAGTGCTAACATACCTTGGATTGCCTTGCACCATTGCACATATCCATGCACCATAGTCCCAGGGTGCATGCGTGAACCCATGCATAGGATTTATACTGGAAGGATATCCTTACAACATTACATTCCATGCTTTGACACCCTTAACGACATTCATCTGTGTTCCAATGTACAGCACACATACTAAGTTGGAACGTTTTATAGAAATACATATTTTCTCCTGCTTTATGCCTGCCTCAAGGAGCCATACTTTTTTAATGCAAATCCCTTTCTACCAAAGTTAGTAGACAGGGGTTAGCAACACAATCCATGGGTCGGTGCATGGGAAAGTCCATGTATCACAAATGGTACTCCTCCTTGATGCAAAGTAGCACACAGTGCCTCTTTGTGTGACTTTGGGGCCACTTTCCAAAACAATTCAGGATTTGTACTGGAAAGTAAACCCACAAACAGCACTTGCACCAGGTTTGCGTCCCTTTTGTGATCCAAACCAGACTCAGGGTGTTGGTAAATCTGCCCCATAAACTCAGGATTTGAAATGTAATACTATGATTGGGGGTGCCATACTAACAGAATTGTTTTATCAGTGAAATAAATCATTTTTCAGCAACCTTAGAATAAAAAAACAATGAGGAAATAAACAACAAGGTTCAACCTCAGTCTTGCAGTCTGCAACTAGCTCCTTGATGAACTATGAACTCCAATTAAAAAATGGATCTTTGTGTCAAAAGCAGGGTTCGCAGTGGGAACATGAACTCTCTATGCTGCTCTACCATGAGCTGCGGTGGCCCACCCATTAGGCTCAAACAAAGCCCTGGATTTATCATATTTTCACGCAGAACAACGCTGCAAACAACCATGCTGGGCTGGCGCTATGTGAAAGGGAAAGGGCAGGAATGTGCCATATTTACCACTATACAGTGCATTCTTGGAATTTCCTAGTGCTGAGCGCACGCATGGCTGCTTACAGCCAACACAGACATGTGGTAGGGTGCCTGCTTTGTAGGTATGATTGTTTATGTACAGAAAGGGACACCTTCCTGCACAAAAACAATCCTTTTTTCTTTCTATGTTGCTGTAGAATGCAACATACGTAGAAAAAAAAAAACAAGGAGAAATTAAGTTTCTCCTCGTTACTCCTCCCCTGGGGAGGCACAGTATTTTGACTCATTCCCAGGTCTACCACTAATGGTAAATCTGGGAATGTGCCAAAATCCATGGGGGGATATGCGGGCACACCCACGCTATCCTCCCATGGAACGCCTGCCGCAGGGAAACACTGGCGGTGTGTTTTGCCTTGCGTGTCTCTAGATTTATCAAGCCATGCATGGCCACGCAAGGTGGCTTTGCGTGGCTTGGCAAATCTCACTTAGGATTTGCTTCGCCCTTGCACCCCCTTGCAAGGGCAATTCAAAACCTTGATAAGTATTAGCCCAAATTTGTTTTTTTAAAGTTCTGTACAAATTTGACCTTGTATTTGTCATAGAGGTTATTAAGTGATAAATATTCCACGGCTTAACACACTATCCGTACCTACCAGTACAAACTGCCCAATCCTGCGCACATTACATATCAGTGCAGAGCAGCATCAGCACCTCCACTAAGGTGGAGGAACGTCGCCCCACTTCTTTCACTGCAAGCTGAATCCAAAAAATAAAATGATAACGCTCCATTATTACCATTTCAATTTTTTTTATTGAGCTTGCAGTTGAAGCGGCGGGGCAGGCAGGGCGGTGCTGGGCTACCCACGTCACAGGGAGGGAGGAGTGGTGGCTGCACCTTAAGTGCGCATTTAGGTTTGGCCGGCCAAACCTACATGCCCCTTCGCATTTTCTCCTCCCAGGCTGCATTACAGTCTGGGTAGAGAACATGCCCAGGCTTCCATTCCCCGGCTGAGCACGGAACCACAGCCCTAAGATTAATCACAAGTGATATGGGTGGTTGGTCACTCATATGTGAAGCGCGCTAAATCTGTTTTCTTTTCAGGCGACTATAGACAGAGGGCGGAACAGGGAGGTTTCAAGGTTTCCTTTCATGGTAGGGGGGTGGTCTTTGCCTCAGTCAGTTTAGGGGGTTCTTTACAGAATTTCTCGATAGGCACACCCCACCGCCCTCAGTGGTTATCTTACATGTGGGTGGCAACGATGTGGTAAAACTGGGCAGGAGGTTCCTGATGGAAAAGATAATCTCAGTAGTGAGCTGGTTAGCAAAAATACGCCCAGGCTGCACCATAGTGTGTTCTCAGATGAATCCTAGGCTGCAATGGAGGAGGGGGGACTCTGTCAGGGCTTCACTCGGTAAAGAGGACCAACATAAGATAGAGAAATTATTTCGGTCACCTCAATTGCAGAATATTCCTCATGGGTGCATCTGGGGGAACATTTCTTCTTACAAGATGGGATCCACCTAACTATGGGAAGGGAACAAATTGTTGATGGAGAATATTTTGGCATGGCTGGGAGGTTTTCTAAGTAGGCATGACCTTTCAGAGTAGGAGGATATGGGGTGGCCAGATAGTCGGTCAACTATGCTGGCCTATGGTGGTAAGGTCATGATCGGTGAGCAGTCAATTTAAGGTCCTTAGGGAGCGTCACCATTCTTGAATAGGATCACCAAAGGGCAGGGGCCAGTGGACTCGCCTAGAACTCCAAGGGCGGTATATCCGCTTGGTTGGATGGGTGCAGGGGAGGGGGAAGTCACGCTTTCTTTGGGCTGGTTAGCCACCCCGCACATGCACTATGACTTCATTAAACTGCGCAGAGTGAAAGGGCCCCCTTTTGGTTAATAAAGTTCATGGAGCGTACGGGGGTAACCGGGAGGGGGGGGAAGTACCCTCTCGGTAAACGGGCCCTCTGCGCATTCGCACTCATACGTGAGGGCGTAGCTGGTTAATAAGGATTTGACACCGGTTAGCGACCTTGCCGTAGGCCCAAAAACTAGGATATGCAAAAATTCATACGTAGGATGTTAGATTCGGTTAGGAAAAACGCTGTATTAAACATTTGTTAAGGTTAGCCCTTTGATACCTGTCTACATTGCTTGTAATCTAATGTCAAATTTTTGCATAATAATGCTTGTGTAAATATTGTTTATTTCAACATTTTTAATTTTGTTTTCATGTTTAAATAAATACGGCTGGGAGTCGTGAGACCCCCGCCTTCCAAAGAAAACTCCTCGCATGGCTAATTGCTTTAATTGTTTTTATGATTGTGGTGCACAAGATAGGGAGGGGGGTGGTCGGTAGTCCCTGACCATAAGCGATGCGCGCAGCCAGCCAGGACTACGACTGCGTGTTGCCATAGAGCAGAGCGGAACACCGCGGAATTCCATGGAGTTTTTAAGCAACTCTGCAGAATTCCGTGCAGTGCACCTCTGCTCACCCCTGACTGAAACTCAGCAGACACAGCTTTTTTCTAGCACCTTGCCCCAAACCAGAAGAAGAGAGATGGGTCTATAACTGGGCAAAGTTGAGGAATCGAGGTGTGGCTTCATCAACAAAGGAGAGACAATTGTGTCTTTCCAGGAGCTCGGGACTCTAAGGGGCTATTGAACAGCAAACATAGATGCTCTGAAATCATCAGTCTTGCATTCTAGATTTTTTCTTCATACTTACACACTTGCACCTTTTTTTCGTCCCTGTTTATTTGAGGGAGAACGGAAGTGGGGACGGGGTAGGCGGGCTCAGCCTTGCACTCTCTGTGATTTGGTAGCAGAAACTTTAATGTACATTTTCCTATGGCTGAATTAAATCAGTTTTTGAGTTAGTATTAAAACAAGGGCATTAAATGATTTTTTTATTGACTTCGTTGATACTTTTCATTTTATGGTGTTATATTGGCTTTTTACCTTCTCTGAAGCCATATAATGACGTAACCTCCTGCCACTTAATAAATAGACGCGGGAGGCGAAGAGATTTTCTCGACCAGTCTCTTAGGCATTGTGCCAACAATGCCCTTTGAAGGGCTCCAAGATGCCCCCTAGGTAGACCTTACAGTCTTTTTAGTTCAAATAATTATTTAGTTCAACAGGACACCCAAGAAGTAAACACAACTATTCCGAAGATGGTCGGGGCAGTTACCACTTATGTTGGAGGTTATTCCAAATGAGACCAGCCAGCTGGTGAGCTAAGGGGGGCAGGGACATGTAAACAGACACTTTGCAGACAGCCCAGGGCCAGGAGCGCTTTCATTCTCTGCAGAGTTCACTCTCACAGTGGAGGTAAACGAATCTTGCTTCATTTATTTCAGATTACAGCTTTCCCTCTCTTTGCGGTCTATATTTACTCGTGGACGTCTGGGAAAACGCTCGAAGCTTGCATTTTAAGGACCAAAAATAGAAGCCCGAATTGTTGGTGATTGCTGAACGCAGCTCTGAGCGTTCAGCCACGAGGAAGAGCCTGCCAGAGCGACTCCGCCCGGAGTCACAAGGAGGACGGCAGATTTAATGGCAGGCCAGCGAAAAGAACAGGCAGAGCAGAAAGTGGAGGGAAATGAGACATGATGGCGAAAGAGCAGGGAGCATGTGAGGATGGAGGATGGAGGAGGTAGGGCTAGAGATTAATGCCCTAAACACTTAAAGCGCTCAGGAGGACCGGAAGGACATATATAACGCTATACAAACTCTTCCGTGATTGAATGCATATAGAAAATACGACCTCAACCAGAATAGACTGGATTCCAAACACCAAACAAAATGCTCAACCCAGTTCCACGCTAAAGGAGACCATGACTAGAATATGGATATGGGCTGAGAGCGGGAGTGTGTGTGTGTTTGGGGGGGGGGGGGGGGGGGGGGTAAGGGGGGGGGAATATATCCCCTGGCCTGCAGCTCACTGGGAAATGCCGGTCTAGAGGTATGCCCAGCACAAACTGGGGCTCCAGTGATTTGACTAATAGATGTAGTTATTTCCAAACGCAATGCAACACATTTTATTGGCCCCAGAGTACTGAACGGCAAAGTTAACCAAACGGCTTATTTACAAGCCCCTTGCGCCGCCTGTATGTCACTTTTTCCCTTTTTAAATGTGACGCAGGGCTTGCAAATAAGACCCCCAAACCTGTGTGTCTAGCGACAAGCACTGAGCTGAAGACTCTGGCACAAGCTGGCAGCACACTATTGAGACCCAAACCGTACTCCGAGTGGAACTTGAACTACTTACTAATGGATAAACATTTGTCTTGTAAGATTTGCATTAAGCTAAGACCTGCATGATTTTTTAATGGTTCGCAACTTCTATTTGAGAGCCCTATGCAGAGCAAAGCAGCTTTTTAGTGTATGACTTGTTGTGGGGTTGGAAGCAAAAATTGTTCTCTCCAACAAAACCTGCATATGACATTTGTGGACCGTGTGCCTTTCAAAGCAGACTGGCCTATGACAAGAAAGTGTCTGAAAAGTTTTGACATGTCAGCGGGCACTGCTTCAGCCTTACCAGCCTTTCAGGGACCCTGCCCTGTGGGGAACCCAGTGGCCCAACGTCAAACGATCCTCTGGAGAGAATGGATGAGAAGCGGGAGAGAGAAGAGGGGAAGATTGAAATAAAGTGGAAAGTAAACAAGGATTTGCAATGCAATAGGTCTCGCATTAGGAAAGTTAAAGCTATTGGTTTTGTAAATGACCAATTTTTTATTTATGTGTTGGTTTTGAAAATAGCAAAATTAATAGCTTTGCCATTTACAATGCCAATAGTTATAACTTTCTCAAATGTGACACCTATAGAATTTGTAATGCAATATGTGTTGTATTTACTAGACTTACATGTATTGATATTACGAATAACAATGGCTTTTAATTTCTTTAAATAATTAATACTTAAATAAAAGATATTGTAATTTATAACAATAGCTTAAACTTTTATAAATAACTTTTGTGAAGATTATGTTCAGTGTATTTTATTGTGACGAAAATCCAAGAACAGAAGTGAAATATTAACATATTTTTGTGACATTTGTAAAAAAGCTTGAAACATAGAAAGAACATATTTGAACCAGTTGTTTTTGAATGGTTGCACAGCTTGATGCTGTGGTGACGCTGAGTGATGTTGTGGTGGCGCTGAGTGATGCTGTGGTGTTAAAAGATAGGCCGACAACGTCAACATTATCGGCGCCATCTTGTCCCTTTTCGAGCCCATCCATGCGCGTAAGCGGCAGCCATTTTTAGTACCATGGCCTCTCTGCCCATCATTAATAGCCAGCGCGTCTCTCTCTCTCTCTCTTGACCTCGCAAAGCATCCCCCGCACGCTGACAGCCCCCGCTCTCACATGCCTTGGGTCATAAACCCCTCTTCTGCGCAGCTCTGCCTCGGAACCCCATCCTGTTCCCAGCGCGACACTTCCCTCCATCCCTTTCATGGCCCCGGATCCCTTGATAACACCCCTCTTTCCTTTGTGCCCGTTTGTCTCACTCGTTCCCAAGCCGCCACCTGGCCCTGCGGATACTGTCACTGCCCCCTTCCTCCTGTACAGTAGGAAACACCCCCCCCCCCCATCAAAGGTTCCTTGAGCTGATCAAAGCCCCCACCCCATGAGATCCGATCAACCTCACACATTCCGTGAATCGGCGCAATGTCCAGCTGCGCGATAAACATCATCTGTTGTGATCGGGGTGGGGACTTCAACTGTAAATGTGTGTGGGAACGGGCCTGAAGCGGGGATTCCGAGGATGCCTTTCCGTACATCAAAGAGTTGACAGAGATGTGTTTTATGCAATAAAGTAATAAACTCAAGTATAAGAGGCCAGGCCTCAGAGATGCAGTTAGAGCACCTCGAGAAGAAACCCTGTTGTCTGATTTGACGTGTTCTGCTCCGTCGGAATAAAACTTCTGTTTCCTGCCTTTCGGTCTCCAGCGCCTGCCTCTTTGTTTGGTAATTTGAATGGGTATAGAGGCGGTTAACGCCGGGCAACTGCGGAAAAGGGTCTTCTGACTGTACCTTTTTTCAACAGTGGCGTTCGGTGATGACGTGGTAATGTTATGCTATGCTATGTTTTGTTATGCTATGCTTTGTTTTGTTCTGTTTTATTATGCTATGCTTTGTTTTGCTATTCTATGTTTTGTTATGCTATGCTATGCTTTCTTATGCTATGTTTTGTTATGCTATGCAATTCTATGTTTTGTTGTGTTTGGTATGCTATGCTATGTTTTGCTATGCTATATGTTTTGTTTTGTTATGTTATGCTATGCTTTGCTATGCTATGTTTCTTTTTGTTTTGTTATGCTATGTTTTGTTGAGTTTTGTTATTGCTATCTTTTGATGTGTTTTGTTATGCTATGTGTTGTGTTTTGTCATGCTATGTGTTGTGTTTTGTCATGCTATGCTTTGTTTTGTTATGCTATGCTATGTTTTGTTGTGTTTTGGTATGTTATGTTTTGTTATGCTATGCTATGTTTTGTTGTGTTTTGCTATGCTATGTTTTGTTATGCTATGCTGTTTTGTTGTGTTTTATCATGCTATGCTTTGTTTTGCTATGCTATGTTTTCTTATGCTATGTTTTGTTATGCTATGCCATGGTATGCTATGTTTTGTTATGCTATACTATGTTTTGTCATGCTATGCTATGTTTTGTTATGCTATGCTATGTTTTGTTGTGTTTTTCTATGCTATGCTATGTTTTGTTATGCTTTGCTTTGTTTTGTTATGCTATGTTTTGTTATGCTATGCTATGTTTTGTCATGCTATGCTACGTTTTCTTATGCTATGCTATGTTTTGTTGTGTTTTGCTATGTTATGCTATGTTTCGTTATGTTTTGCTTTGTTTTGTGATGCTATGCTATGTTTTGTGATGCTATGCTATGCTATGTTGTGTTGTGTTTTGTTATGCTTTGTTTTGTTATGCTATGCTTTGTTTTGTTATGCTATGTTTTTTATGCTATGCTATGTTTTGTTGTGCTATGCTATGTTTTGTTGTGTTTTGTTATGATATGCTATGCTTTGTTTTGTTATGCTATGTTTTTATGCTATGCTATGTTTTGTTGTGCTATGCTATGTTTTGTTGTGTTTTGTTATGCTGTGTTTTTTGGGTTTTGTTATGCTATACTATGTTTTGTTATGCTATGCTATGTTTTGTCATGCTATTGCTATGTTTTGTTTTGCTATGCTATGCTTTGCTATCCTGGTGTGTGGTTGTGTGTGTGTGCGTGGTTGTGTGTGTGTGTGGGGGGTTGTGTGTGTGGGTTTGTGTGTGGGGGGTTGTGTGTGTTGTGTGTGTGTGTGTGTGGTTGGGTGTGTGTGTGGGTACGTGTGTGTGGTTGTGTGTGTGGGTATGTGTGTGTGTGGGGTGTGTGTGTGTGGGGTTGTGAGTGTTTGTGGGGTTTTGCGTGTTTGTGTGTGTTGGGGGGTTATGTGTGTGTGTGGGGGGATGTGTGTGTGGGGGGTTGTATGTGTGGGGTTGTTTGTGTGGGGGGTTGTGGTTGTGTGTGGGGGGTTGTGTGGTGTGGAGTTGTGTGTGTGTGGGGTTGTGGTTTTGTGGTATAGGGTTTTTTGTGTGTGGGTTGTGGTTGTGTGTGTGGGTGTGTTGTGTGTGTGGGGTTGTGTGTGTGGGGTTGTGTGTGGGGGGTTGTGTGTGTGTGGGGTTGTAGGGTTGTGTGTGTGGGGTTGTGGGGTTGTGTGTGTGGGGGTTTTTGCGTGTGGGGGGGTTTTGCGTGTGTGTGGTTGTGTGTGTGGGGGGTTTGTGTGTGGGGGTTTGTGGGGGGTTGTGTGTGGGGAGTTGTGTGTGGGGGGTTGTGTGTGTGGGGTTGTGTATGTGTGTGGGGTTGTGGTTGTGTGTGTGGGGGGTTGTGTGGTGGGGGTTGTATGTGTGAGGGGTTGTGGTTGTGTGTGGGGTTTTTTTGTGGTGTGGGGTTTGTTTGTGTGTGGGTTGTGGTTGTGTGTGGGGGGTTGAGTGTGTGGGGTTGTGTGTGGGGGGTTGCGTGGTTGTGTGGTTGTGTGTGTGGGGTAGTGTGTGTGTGGGATGTGTGTGTGAGGTTGTAGGGTTGTGTGGTTGTGGGGTTGTGTGTGTGGGGGGGTTGTGTTTGTGTGTGGGCTTGTACGTGTGGGGGGTTGTGTGTGTGTGTGTGGGGGTGTGAAATTGCATAATAAGGAAACAAATAGGGTCAAAGGGAATATTTAACGACCTAGCATTGTTATCATCCCTTGTGACTATGAAAACCAACTACTTGGATAACAATGGGTCAGGAAAACAAACTATCTAACAAAATCTGTGTGTCTGGAGGGTACAACTGCGAAATCTACAGGGAGTATGCCGTGGTGAAAATAATTATTCCCATCAGATTCCCGTCCTGTACCGCCCTACATCATTTGGGATCCTTCACCCCGAAGGAAAGTGGTGTTATCCACTGTAGATTAGGTAGGTTGTAGCCTAATCTAATGGAAGAGATCACACATGTAGGTGCGAGATTCAATGGGGTGACTACTCGAAAAGTGAAGCTAAGGATATCGGAACATAAGAGCTCGATACGGTGCTGTAGACGAGCTACCAGACTCACCAACCATTTCATACAGGTACACCATCTACCTACAGACTTACGCTGGACTGTGTTGGAACAACCGATGATTTCACCCCATATTTCAGACATTAGTACATTCCTTTTCAAACGTGAACAAAAATGGGTGTATAAATTGCAGACAGACAAAACGGGATTAAATGAAGATATCTCGTGGATGTCGCTGTAATAATCACACTGTCACACAGATTACGTGACTGTATAAGATATACCCCATTTCAATATCCCCTGGGGCCCGACACGTTTATATTAATCTGATACTACGCCATTTGCAATGACCATCATCATTGTCACCACATCTTGTGATCATACTAAGGGATACACCTGGGTACAATAACATCTGTAAATAACCAGGGGTAAACATCTTGGTTTATAATCATGTCATTACAGAGCACATACCCCGTTCAAGTGGATGTGGGGATAGTTGATATGTCAACAGGAATTTGATATAATGTCCCTAATTAATACCATTGCGATATTTCCGTGAAAAAATGTTCTGGCATAACCACTTTACCAGGTGTTCATCTTTCACGCAAAAACATGTTATCCATTGATTGCGCTGTATATTACATTGATTTGAATCCATCGACCATGCGAAGGGTTTTTATCTCATCACATAATACAGTGAAACGCTACTTAAGTTACCGGTAACAGGTCTCAGAGTGGTATTTCCTTAATGGAAATATAAACTACAATTCCCAGACACACTCGACGCTGTCAAATACGATCACGAGTTGCCGGATCAGTCTTCGTAGTAAATATTTATACTAATTTGTGTAAATTCAATTTCCTCATTTTTGGAGAAAGGTACACATGATGTGAGCATTTAATGAAGATAAAGTGATAAGATTACCATTAGAGCGCCGTTTCGTTTTTATAAATAATCAATAAACGAACTACAATTCCCAGATATACCTGACGCTCTCACGTATGATCACGTGCCATTGATGCACGCATTGACGATTTTTAATGGCTGCTTCCTGTCCGTTCAGGTACCTCCCTCCAAGACAGCCTAGACGGATGTCCGGAGTACCGACGGACAGGTAAGCGCCTTGTATGCACTGCCAATTTCCAGATAATAATCGGGCATATCACTTTGGAAGGGGTAGTCGCCTAGTACAATACAATATTATGGCACGGCAGCTTGTTTTGTTAACTGCACCGCGGATAACACCCATTGACCGGTCTGCGCCTAGCGTTTTTTAATCTGCATGCTACGTGGGTCTGGGTGAATGGATGCAGGACGGCGCCATAGTTTCTGGCGATAGTATTTCGACGTACCGACTTGCCTTACTCTGTCGGTTACAGGCAAGGTAGGAAAGGTCCAAGGATTCCAAGGCTTAAACAGCGCTTTGATAAGCTGCTTTTGTAGGTGAATGGAGACACACTCGACGCTCTGGACCTCTTGGGCTTCATACAGGAATGCAAGTTTGAAAAGTGGAGAGTGTGTACTCCATGAGGGATCACAAATATGCTTGTTAGGATTAATATCCGTTCTTTCAAGTCGTCATACAGAGGACAAAACTATTTCAGGTTGCAGTGTAACATCTTTATTGTTTTTTAGTGGAACATGGACCGCCGACACGTGTTTCGCCCCCTCTTGGCGAATTGCGCCGGGGCTTTCTCAAGGCTGTAAAGAAAGATGAATGAATTGTTTAGAAGTGTGATGAGATAGCAGTTGACCCCAAGAGAAAGAGAGAAAAAAAAAGAAAGAAGTCACCTAAAGTGAAAAGTGATTGGAATATTTTGTGATGTCTCAGCATCAAGGCATTATCTAAACCGTGAAGTGACAGTGTGTCGTGCCTCAAGTCACGTAGTTATAGATTTCATATGTCCTTATAGCAAGTCCAAACAACAAAAAGTGCAAACCATAAAAAGATGAATCAAGTGATTTTAGAGAACAGTACGGAGAAGTGCGCTTTAAACAGTGTCTCCGATAGGTCGAATGTTCGATATTCTCTTAGCAACCCAGGTAGTGACCAAAGGTACCAGGCCAAGATGATGTAATAAAACAAGACAAAAGAGTAACAGCATAATAGACAATATGTAGTAATCATACCTATTTTCCCATATATAGCGTATATTGTTACTGTTTCCAATTTTGGCAATATCCAAGATACAGAAAGTTCAATACTCGAGGAGCAAGAGTTCTTCTGTGAGTTCTAATAAAAAAATGTTTATACAAAATGCTTGTGACCAAATGTTATGCCATAGCACAGCATACAGATCATACAGTATTTCATGTTGAGATTCATTTGAAAACATGCATGTAGTTGAAAAAATGTATATGATACAGGTTAAACAAGTATATCTATATTGGGTCTTAGATTTTGTATTGCATTGCTTTATATATCTGGGCCTAAATGCCCGAGGCATTGTATGTTGGTTGGGTTAACCCACATGTCCTCATACCTCGTCGGGAGAAATGGGCATATATGCTTGTCTATCTTATCAGGGAGTACATGTGAAAAAAGCATGTTTAAAGAAATAACTAATGACTGTGAAAATGGGGAAAGATGTCCTTTAAGTTTAGCGTGCATGGAAAAGTCTCCAAAAACGGGATAACCCGTTGTTTGTCGGATTTACAAATACTGCAAACTTGAATGCATAAGATAAAATGTATCAAAAAACGCACAGATCGTTTTAAAAGGGTAAATGAACAGAAGTCAAAAAGAGTTGTCAATTGGCTTCTTTTTCTAGATTTATTATTTAAAATTTATCAATGTTCACATGGTGGTACGTGTCTTTTTTCATATACGTTTCCGTCTTTTGAAGTCAACGTTTAATGACTCACTGGGCAACCACGTGGTTACAGGTGGTTGCCTATCAAGACGATAACTAATTAAGGAAAAATCAGCTTCTTAGTAAATCAAATCAGGTGTACAAGACCGACAGTGCAACCCGTGTGTTGTCAGTTCGCGCCCATCTCGTAATATCCACATTAGTTTAAACATACACGGGAACACCAGGATTCTATGTGTGTTCGAGTGCCACAAAAAAGACCGTTATTTAAACGAAACTCCGATCTTAACCACCATGGTTTGAAAAACCAAAATGGGGCACCCGTATTGCTAGGGCGATACTTACCCAAAGTAAAGTGCATTAATTAGAGAGAGCTGAAGTGCTGATAGGGTCGCATGAGCATGCAAGCTGACTGGAGCGAGTAGAACGAGCCGCAACTCTTTTTCATCTCGCCAGGCTTATCAGAGCCCCAAACATGCTTTTACTCTCTTTTGAGCTGATGGCGCAGTTCGGTCCCTGCTCCCAGTCCTCGGTGTACGGGTTAGTTTACGGGTTGAATCCCAGGCTATCCGTCGCCCGTGAGTCACCCGGACGTTAAAATGCATTAACCGGAAGTGAACCCGGGAGATCATGTTTGCAAATTTGGATTGCCTTCGTTTTCGGGAAGAAACCCCTGGGCCCGGCTAAGTTTTACTGTGCTAGTTATTATTTCATATTATGTCAAAGGAAGTAATGATTTAACATTTAGAATTGGAAATAGCATATTATGTCTCAGTCAGCATCGTTACTCAAGGCCGCCATTTGTAAGAAGTGTTGACGCCTTAGTGTGAGACTGTCAGCCAATGTAGGCGAGGGCGTCACAGAGCATATACAGCATCGAGTAACCATTCTCTATGTTGTACATCAGATCCTCACGTAAGGTACATCGTGTCTGTGGATATTTGTTACTCTGCCTATCCTTCAGAGCAGAGATATAGTCATGGTTTAGGTTGCAACAGAGTTCTAATAACAGGGATTCATAACCCCGGGGCAAGTAGAGAGCAAATTTGAGCAGCCTTTAACATAACACGGAAAATATACATCATGTTAAATCCTAGTCTAATTTCTAAAAGACCTGCCTAGTTATGAACATTATTCATGGTACAGTCACCAATGTCACGTTTTTTTGTTTGTTTATGCAGTCTAAGCAGATCAACATTCATGAACAGCTGGATCTTACGGGGGACAAAGGGTGGACTAAACATTACTGTGATTGTGCTGCATAGGGTGGTGTTATCAAAACCGCACATTTATGCAAAGCAAGATATTATTACTCATATCACATAATTGTTAGTAATATATGGCTGTATCCATTGGCAATGTACATCATCTCCTAATGGGGGTGTCGGAGTTTTATTAAAGCCAGTGATGCCATTCGTATTCCTGATTCAATCCCTTTGTTACTGTTTCCATTCCTATAATTAATGAGCTCTCTCTCTGCGAAGCAATAGGTCCAGATCACCCCCTCGTTTTGGTATTTTTAGTCTTTTTATACCCACAAACGTGAAGGTCAAGCGATTCCTATGATATTGTAGGAAGTGTTCAACTAGGGACTGTCTAGTATCTGTTCCATGAATGTTCCGATAATGTTCTTGCATCCGTACTTTTAAGGGTCTCTTTGAACTGCCAATGTAGTGTTGTCCACACGGACATGTTATCAAATAAATCACATAGGTGCTTTCACAGTTGATAAGGTCTTTGATCTTTTGATTGTGACCATTGATTAAGACCTCTTTTGTTCTTGATTTACCAAGTTTACAAATTGAACAGTTGGTGCAAGTGTAAAAGCCCATAGTCTGAGGTGGAAAAGGTCTCGGTTTCGGTTTTATATCCAGAAAAGACGGACAGAGAATGTCTCTTAGATTTTTACTCCGTGAAAAACCCTTACTCTGTCGGTACTTGTCGGCTCCTCAATGGGTGAGCCCAAAGCACTTATAGTATCGCATAAACAAACAGGGCATGCAACATTCAATCACTGCCCAGAATTTATTCTATGTGTTACTAGTACGCATACCACACTCTATTATAGATCGCGTACATACACAAAGCAATGTAGTTGACCAACATGGTGTTTCGTTTAACGTATATGATACAGCTATCCAGTCCCTCCTTTAGTTTACTTTCCTTCCTTCCCTCCCATAGAGCGGAGCTCCGTTTTACCTGAGCTGTAGCCAGGTGAGGTGGGGCGTGCATTCCCCAGAAATTGGGTGAGTGGATACCACAATATCCTTTTTTTTTGCCTAAATATTATTACGGCTCTTTAATTGGTTACTTAAAGAATCACTTGACCAGTAAAAAGAATTGGCAAATGCAATTTAATACATATGTGTATGTTATGTTACTATCTTTAATGTTTGTGTGTCTTCTCTGTTTTTTCGTCTACCGACATGGGGTGATCTATGGACCATCTTCACAGGCGAATTCTAGGTGATATTGTTTATATTACTTCACCATTACTCATATTATGCAGTAGCAGTATATTAAGGTCCTGAGGAAGCAGGAGGAGATCTTTTGACTCCATATCCACTGCAGAAACATGTCAACCTACAACCAACTTTAGTAGTTATTTGTTAAACACTACTATGCACTGTTTTTAGCTTTGGGTGTGGATAGGATTCTATTAAAATTGTTTTTCCATTTCCACAACCCAATCTTGACCATCTTTTTGCACTCAGCACTTATATTTTTTCACATTTCTTGCAATGCTAGTCAGTTTACCCCCTGATGCCATTGAATCTCGCACCTACATGTGTGATCTCTTCCATTAGATTAGGCTACAACCTACCTAATCTACAGTGGATAACACCACTTTCCTTCGGGGTGAAGGATCCCAAATGATGTAGGGCGGTACAGGACGGGAATCTGATGGGAATAATTATTTTCACCACGACATACTCCCTGTAGATTTAGCGGTTGTACCCTCCAGACACATAGATTTTGTTAGATAGTTTGTTTTCCTGAGCCATTGTTATCCAAGTAGTTGGTGTGAAATTGCAACAAGCTCTCGGCATTGCATGGTTGCATGGCAGGGGTGGGGGAGCGGATTCCTTGTGTTTAAGAGCTTGCAGGAGGAGCGGCTCCTTTAACAAACTCTCGACATTGCGTGGCGGGAGCGGGGGAGCGCATTCCTTTGAAGTCTGATGCCGAGGCTCACAGGTTGCCAAATGGTGTGC
The DNA here is from genome assembly GCF_964263255.1 of Lissotriton vulgaris. Taxonomy (NCBI): domain Eukaryota; kingdom Metazoa; phylum Chordata; class Amphibia; order Caudata; family Salamandridae; genus Lissotriton; species Lissotriton vulgaris. The sequence continues at coordinate 356,122,482 of NC_141687.1, forward strand.
GATGTGCACACGCCCGCACACATGCACTGTAGGCAATCCGTCTTTTGATGCATTTTTGAGAGCCCTTACTTAAGTCTCACTGAGAACGCATGATCGTTCGCTCAGCGAGACCTAAAAAGGGTATGGAGACAAGCAAATCAGAAAAGGGTGGGAGATGCACTCGTAGACTAGGTAAGCAATAAAAGACTGGTGGATCTTTGGTGTTCACAAAAGATCTTGGGGTGATGTTAACGTATGAGAGATATGTTTGGAAATATCTAGGTTGGATCGCTGGAGTCGGCTCTGGCTGCCATCAGTAGGTCCAAATTGTGCAAACATGGGCTATGTCTATCCAAGCAACAGAGGTTCTTGGAAAACCCAATGGCCACTGCATATTTTCAAAGACACCAATGAAACTGTTTCAAATTAGTCAATGTCATGCGGACATATTCATCATCTGAACCACATCGCTTGAAGCAAATCTAAGAACAGAGCTCATTGACAAGGCTCACAGTCCTCCTTACAAACCCATCTATGGACTTCTCCACATTACTCTTCAATGTCGATTGCATCTCAAAAATTAAAATGAGCTCCAGCACCCAGATTCCCCTTCAAATCTTCAATAACAAGAACAGTCCTTCTAACCTCCAGTACTGCCAAACCGAGCGTGAAATCTGCAACTCAGAATGTGGTACATAGAGACACAAGAAATGATGGCTTAGCATGGTGATGCTGAGTTGTGGAAAAAGACTTGGGGGAAAAAGAGAGAGGGGGAAACAAAGGTACTCAGGATTGCCGAAATTACGATATGTGGCATTTATAGTCACATTGTTTAATACAATGGTGTTGACTTGTGGCCATTTCAGGATTTTCCCACCAGGTGGTTTTTCTAACAGTGGAAGATTGGACATCTGCTGATGTTTAGCTCTGGTGATCATGTTATACGATGGTATTCAGATTAGCAGGAATCTGATGGACCATGACCAGTGGAAAAAGGGAGGTGTCTGTTTGTTGGTGCATGGTCCCTCAGCACAGGCAGGTGTAGTTGGCTCGGGAGTAAAGGCTATACCACGGTTACCCCATATTCCCAAGCATTTAGCACTTGAAAACAGGCTAGCTGGTTCCATAAAACAAAATGAGGTTTTGCCGAGGGCAGCGCCGCAGGCCTTTCTGCTGCGCTACCCCACGGCAAAAAAAAAGGGTAGGAATATGAATTTCAAGACAAAATCTTTCTCTCACATTTCAATGTACAATTAATTTATAACTTTGTAACATTTCTGTTTCTAGTAACTTGTTGTATACTGATTAGGTTTACTGAAACTGCATGGCGTTCGTGTTGTTCTAAGTGGAAAGAAATGTAAATGTAAAGCGCCTTGATACCCTATTAGGGTCATGTTCGTGATATATAAAAGTCCAAATAAATACATAAAAATAAATAAGGAAAGCGCCATATTTGTCAGATACGGCACATTCCTGTCCTTTTCCCCTGGGCTGCTGGGCTCTAACGCAGTCACATATGCAACATGGTGCAAGGGTGCCTGCTTTGCAGGGATGATTATTTTTGTGCAGGAAGGAAAATAATACACAAAAATATTCACAAGAGACTTGTTCCTCTTTCTTTGTGTGCTACAGAATGCAGCATACATAAAAAAAGGAAAATTATGAGAAATGAAGAGATTTCTCCTCGTTGTGCCTCCCATACACCTCCCCTGGGGAGGTATACGTTTTTAAGGCTGCCTCAGAGTTACGATTTCTCGTAATTCTGGGGCAGTGTCAAAAAGCCAGAGTGTTGCTGGGAACACCCTCAGCAACACCCATTGTATGCCCCTTTAACGCAGAAAACTTTGTTTAAAGGGAACGATATTTAAAAGGCAGCATTAAGCCAAACAAAGTGGCATAGAGCAGGCTCCATAAATGAGGCTCAATAGTCTTTAGACACATTCCCCAAGACACATTTAGAGCAGCGGATGATGTTCAAACAGAAATTATCGGGCAAGAGTGAGAGAAATTGGGATCTGAGAGTGAACTCCAAAGCTGCAAAAACAAAAAGTTAAACATTAGTGGGTGGATGCGAAAGGAATCACAGCCCGTCAATGACTTACAAAGAACCCAAACAGGAATTGAGAAATCAGCATTGATAGTGAGCATTATCGTATTGATTTTAAGTTAGAAATGGGGGATAGGGGAAGTATGGCTGCAGTGGAAACAACTCAACCTCGTTAGATGACACGTCCTTTTCCCTATTTGTTCTTATTCAATTTTTTTACCTGCTGAGCCGTGAACTGAAGTCAGAGTTGGATGGGAAAGGCTTTCTTGAGAGGTTGGGGAGTTACTTCAATATAATCCCACCCTCATTCCTCCAGCTGATTGGCAGCTTCTGCGTTCGGGAGAATGTTCATCTTGTGGTGCTGAAGACCAGGTCCTGATACTTGCACAAGGGCCATGTAGAGCCTTGGTCCCAGTGGAGGATGCAAACATTTCAGTTATCATCAAAGACAATGAGATATACAAGGGCTGGACCATATGACTGGTGTGCTGCAGCATGTCGTTTCAACATCTCTCTCTTTATCTATATCGGTCTCTATCGCCACTTGAAGACTTAGAAGGAACTGCTTGGTATTAGGAAACAATTTACATAGCAGCGAAGGCATATAGAACAGCAGTCCCAATTTAGCCCCAGGTAATAGGCAGGGCCACTGAAATTATGTAATTGTGCAGCCACAGCGATTTTTGCATAATTATAGATTTGCTGCATATGCCATACACTCCATCATCTGCCTCATAATCTGCATAATTTGTTTCTAGCTAAAATGGTTCAAAGGTTACTAAAAATGTAGCAGCACGTGTTGCCCTTTTGCAAAGCTGGACTGGTCACCTTTCTGTTAGTTTTTGCTATATTTAGGTGTTAAACAGATACTAATGAGGCACAACCAATGTCCAGACAGTGTTACCATGTTTTAAAGTAATGAAATAATGAAGTGATACTATTACAAAATGTGCCGCATTACGTCACATAATTTGGCTTTGCTTTCCGCATAATTTATGCAACCTAGCTACATTATTTGGCTCCATCCTGCTGCATAATTCCAGTGGCCCTGGTAATAGGATGGTGTACACCTCAAATAGCAACATGCTGCTAACGCCGGAAAAAACGATAAGATCAAATCAGGAGGCACTCAAATTGCAGTCAGATCATTTGCTCCAAAATAGTAACAACAGCATGTTGCTTTTCATGAGCCGTCTTTATTATTAACTTCTTAGAAGCATGTGGCAATTTGGCACGCAGGAACCCTGTCAATTTGGTTTCTGGATACCAGTAGCGGCCAGTATTTTAACAAAGTGGCGGGGCAGGGTGTGGGGAAGGACGGGATGTGGAGCGAACGAGACAGATAAAAAAAAACATACCTGCCGTATTGCGCACCTCTCTTTTGCAGGCACAGGCTCCCAGAGTGCACTGCAGCCAATCCTGATGCTGCTTTCATGCTGCTGAATGCAGAGTCAGGATTGGCCTGAGACTGAGTACCGATGATTTGCCTGTGTCTGCTCTCTGCAACCTGGTAAGGGGGGCTTGGGGGAGGGAGCTGACCGAAGGGAGGTCTCCTGCCCCGGGCTGTTTGGGAGGGCTGCGAGGGGTTTCTTTCGGGAAGTTGCCAGAATGTTCTGGCATTGGGCTGGCCTAGTAGGACTGGCCAGCCCAATTATAAATTCCCCCGTTCCCGCCTCCTAGCCACCATTTTAGGTGTGGTGACCTGGTGGCTAGGAGGGCTGTTAGCGTTTTTTGTCTAGGGCTTATTCGTGTATTGTGAGACAGCTTTCTTAGGCTTCTTCTCTTTTCAATTTGTATAATGGAGGATACTCGGGTGGTTGAAGCAATGCGCCTGCTCGCTGAGGCAGGTCGCATGGATTTAGTGGTAGGAGGTGGGCCGGCGCGCCCCCAGCGCCAGGCTTCTGCTGGCGTGGTCGCTGCGGTGATGGCGTGCTCGTCGCCGAAGAAGAGACGTCCGAGCCAGGTAAGCGATAGGGGCCGGTCCCGTACGAGGAAACCGGCCCCTCATAGGCCTGCGCGTCTGGCTGTTAGGGAGGTAGAAGCCCCGGCGGTATCCGGCGCTTCTGGTGAGGGCGGGAGAGAGACGCTTTCGGCTCCGATGGCTCAGGTGAGAGTTGCGGTGGGGGCGGGGGGAGCTCCGGTCATGTCCGGCGCTATGGGGGGGCAGGCGCAAGGGGCAGGTGGCGCGCTGCTTTCCTTCCCGGTTGTGCGGGCGGGCGTTTTGGCTCGGGATGGAGCGTTGGATTCAGGTTCCTTTTCGGCGGGAAGGCGGGGGAGAGGGGGCCGGGGAGGGAGCAAGAAGCGCTCCGCTTCGGACCCGCTGCTCGAGCGGCGTTTACAACCCAAGGAGGTGGTCTCTGCGCGTGGAGCGCGCAGAGGCTCTGTTCAATTTGTTTTACAAGGGGCATGCCAGGAGCGGGTTGAGCCTTTTATTCCGGATTCTGATTTGATTGTGGCGGAGTCTCAGTTTGTGCCTGAGGCAGCCTCTCGTAGTGTGTTAACCCCTTCCAAGCATTTTGTGTCAGAGGAGCATGCTGAGGAGAGGAGGGATTCAGGTATTTTGGTATCCAATATGGAGTTGGGCTCTGGGGGCTTGGCGCCTTATTATGGTCAGGCATTTTCTTGCCAGGATACTGATGCTGGTATGGTGGATGTGGAGGGTAATGTGGGCAGCCCTTTATTGTTTTCCACACCTGGTTCTGCAGTAGGTGATGTTTTGTCTGTGGGGGGGGGGGGTTCCAGGGGAGAGGGAGAATGGGCCCAAATGGGCGAGGGGGGTTCCCTTTCTGGTGTTGCTTTGGGGCAAGAGGCTCCACGTTCAGGGGGTTTTGGGTCTGCTGTTTTTCTGGGGATGGATGACAGTCTGCAGAGGGAAGGCAGGAGTGTGTCGCAGGTGGGTTACGGAGCCTTTCCTTCTGATAGCAATGTAACAGGACCTGCATCTGGTGCAGGGTTGGCAGTTCTTGGTAAGGCAGTTGTGGATAATACCGGAGGGGTTTACCCACCTGGTGTAATGAGGTTAGGGGGTGTGGGTTCCCAGGGCACGATGTTGGGGCACGAAGGGGGTTTTAGGCAAGTGAGTGGTGGGCCTATGCAAGGGCCTAGGGATGTGGTCCCACGTTGGTCTGGGGATACAAGGGGCCCCTATTTTATGTGTGGTTCTCCTGGGTGGGAACATTTTGGTGCGGCAGGTCTAGCGCACCGTAATTTTCAGAGGGATGGTGAGGGTCATGAGTGGCGTGCAAGGGCTCCTATTCAGGCTTCTTCTTCAGCAGTGGCGGTGGATAATTTGGATTGCAGTGAGGATGAAGAGGTGATAGGTGGCTCTCCGGTCAGGGAGGTGCCTTTGAGATTAAGTGTTCGAGGACGTTCTTTAGACAGATGTCAGGTGTTGAATGTGGGTTCTAATTTGCGGGGGACGGAGTCTGGTTTAGGTGTAGTTTTTAGGAACCCTAGCACACCAGTCCAAACTTTTTCTTTTCAGGACAGGGATAGGTGCGGCGGTCCAGACTTGGCAGGGCGTGGTCCAGTCCACTTTCGCCAAGGTGAAGCGAGGAGAATGCCTAGCGCGGCCCTCTCTGCTCCACCGAGGGAGCCCGCCGCGGTCGGCACACGAGGGTCCGGCGTGACCCCGCTGGCCCCAACGAGTAGCAGGTATAGGTGTCCTACCTTACCGGTGGCTATGGAGCCGCAGAGTCAACGCAAGGGGAGTTACAGGCGGGTACAGTCTGCTCCCCACCCTGGAGGTTCTTCAAAAACATTTAAATGTACTATTGTTGATACCGGGTTGGGTAAGACCCGTACTGATGTGTTGCCTATTGTTTCTGATTCAGTGGTGCTGGATTATGACGAGGATAGTCCAGAGGAAGGTGAATTGCGGGATGTGGAGGGGGGGGTGCCCTCTCATGTCTCTGGTAGTGTTTTTCAGGCTCCAGTGGTACAGAGTCAAGTGCAAGTGAGAAGAGAGCACGGCCCATCGGTCAGGGCGCCTCGCAGACAGGACACATTGACTTCAGCGCCACGGGCGGAGCCTTCGAGAGTGGTCTCTCTGTTGCCAGGTGAGCAGTTAGCTGCACAGGCCAAACCTACTATGGTGTCTGTGGGCACAGGAGGGGAAAGCGATGTTTTTATTGGTGAGGGGAGGTTGCTGAAAGGACGTTACGTTAAGGACACTGCTGTGGGCACTGATGATGTTGTGGAAGTCACGGGTAAAGTGGAGAGTGGTACTAGCACTGGTGCTTCCAGTACAGTTAAAGAGCCATTGGCCAGTAAGGAATTGAAAATTAAAAAGTTACCTTATATGGGGGTCACAAAGCCTTTGGGTGCTCATTTGATGTTGACTACAAAAGAACGTATTTGGAACGGTGAGTATGTTGAACTTCTTAAGCTGCTACACCGGGAAGTCCGGTCCAAAGAGGGGTCTAAAGAAGAGGAGTTTGAGTTGGCAAAACGTCCTAGAGTCCCTTTAAACATTGAAAATTGGATGGCTGCATTCCTTATTTATGCGAGTGTATACTGTGAAAAGTTTCCAGAGTGCAGCGTGCCTCTTTTTTAAATACATGGATGTTATACGCAAGGCGCAGATTACTGGAGGGGGGTTTGCTTGGTCCCAATATGATGAGGAGTTCAGGGCCAGGATGGCGTGGGATCCGGAGGCCAAGTGGGGGGAGCTAGATATTGACTTATGGCAGCATACCATGGGATCTGCATCAGGGGGGAAGACTATTTTTACAGCGAGTGGCTTCCCTTTAGTTTACCGGCCCTTTCAGGGCAAGCCCACCCGGGGAGGGGTGGGAGCTACTTCAACCACACAGTCGGGAATTGGCGCATGCTGGGAGTTCAACAAGGGATCTTGTAGCAGAGAATATTGTAAGTTTAAACACGAATGCTCTGGCTGTGGTAGGAGACACCCATTTTCCAGATGCTGGGATAACCAGCCAGCAGGAAGCCAACAGGGGAAACAGGTGAGTGCAGGTGGTTCAGGGACGCCCCCACAGTTTTCAGGGGGAAGGGGATCCAGAGGTTCTAAGGGTGTTGGGTCCAAGGGCTCATACACCGGTTAAGTTGGAGAGGTTGCGCCTTGCGCTTCAGGACTATGAGGATGAAGCAGTAAAGAAAAAATTGTTGGATGGTTTTGAATTTGGTTTCCGGCTGGGTTACATGAGCTCAAGGGAGAGGAGATGGTCTGCTAATTTGAAGTCAGCATCTGAGCATGGCGCAGTGGTGCAAGACAAGCTAAATAAAGAAGTACATGAAGGAAGGATGGCTGGCCCTTTTCATGATTGGCCGATCCTTAATTTAATAATATCACCTATTGGAGTGGTCCCGAAGAAAGATCCGGGACAATTCAGGCTTATTCAACACTTATCATGGCCGAAAGGGTCGTCTGTCAATGATTTTATTGACCCAGAGGCTGTTTCAGTCTCTTATTCCTCAGTTGACGTGGCCATGTCACTTGTTGTGACCGCGGGCGCAGCTGCTGAGATGGCCAAGTGTGATATAAAGTCTGCCTTCCGGCTGTTGCCTGTCCACCCGGATGATTGGTGTCTCCTGGGTATACATTTTTCAGGTCAATGGTACGTGGACAAGGCTCTGCCGATGGGATGCTCCATTTCATGTGCTCTTTTTGAGTGTTTTAGTACTTTTCTGCAATGGTACTTTACTCATCAGTCCTGTCACTCACTGGTAACGCACTACCTAGATGACTTTTTCTTTGTCGGGTCCCCGGGCTCCACGGAGTGCCAGTCTGCTCTGGACACTTTCCAAGGGCTCATGGAGGATCTGGGAGTTCCTTTGGCTCCCGAGAAAACGATGGGTCCTGCAACTGTTTTGTCCTTTTTAGGAATTGAAATTGATTCTGTGGCAATGTGTGCTCGCCTGCCTGAGGATAAAAAAGTGAAAATGTTGCAGTTGCTGGAAACCATGTTATCGAAAAGGAAAGTGTTGGTGAAAGATGTTCAGGTGCTACTAGGCCATCTCAATTTTGCCTGCAGGGTTGTGAGAGCAGGCAGGACGTTTTGTCGCAGATTGGGCAGGGCTCTTGCAGGTCAACATTTGCCTCACCATCGTGTTCGCTTGTCTGCTGGTGTCAAGGAAGATTTGAGAATGTGGAAATTTTTTCTCTCTTCTTTTAATGGTGTTCCTTTGGTACGGGACGTTGACTTCCATCGGGATGTGCAAATGTTTTCAGATGCTGCTGGCAGTGATGGTTTTGGGCTGTATTGGAATGGAAGATGGTGTGCTGAACGTTGGCCGGATGAGTGGTTGAATGGCGATCGCAGCATTACATTTTTGGAGCTTTTCCCTTTGCTGGTGGCTTTGACCCTATGGGGGGAGCTCTTGGCACACAAGAAGGTGCTTTTTCGTGTGGATAACATGGCTGTAGTTGAGATCGTTAACCGTCAGTCTGCCAGGAATGAACAGGTATTGAAGCTCATGAGAGTCTTTGTGCTGGGTTGTTTGAAACACGACATTCACTTTCATGCTTTGCACATTCCTGGTGTGGACAATGACATTGCGGATGCTCTGTCTCGTTCACAGTGGGGGAGATTTCGTGGACTGGCGAGGGAAGCAGACAGAACACCGACCCCGATGCCAATTCATCTGTGGCACGTAGGCAATGTCGGGTCTTACAACTGGTGGTAGGTTATTTGTCTGTGTCTACGCGTTCTGCTTATTCTCTGGCCTGGAGGGAGTTTCTGGAGTCCGGTGCTTCTAGGCGTGAGGAAGTTTGGCGTCGTTCTGAGGATGTGATAAACTTCATTTTAGACCTCATGGATAAAGGGTTGACCAAGGTAACCATTGCAGGTAAATTGGCAGGGATAGCTTTTATGGGTAAGTTGTTGTGGGGTTATTCTCCGACAGCGGGGGAGATTGGCAGGAGGATGCTCGAGGGTTGGGCCAGAGAGCAAGGGCATACCAGTAGACTCAGGGCTCCTTTATCTTGGCAGATTCTGGCTCGGTTGATAACTATTCTACCTTCCGTTTGTTCAGATGACTTTGAGTCATGTTTATTTTCCATGTTAATGGCATTCATGTTTTTTGGAGCTTTCAGGGTTTCGGAGTTGTTGGGTTCAAAATACAAGTGTGGCCTATTTTGGCGTGATGTTTTTTGTTCTGATGAGGGGGTGCATATATGGTTGGCCAGCTCCAAAACTGATCAGACGAAGAAAGGGAAGGGTGTGTGGTTGCAGGCGCGTGCTCCAAGGCTTACTTGCCCTTTACTGTTGGCGCGGCGCTGGCGTTCACTGTGTGGGGGTGGTGATGATGCGCTTGTTTTTCAGCATATTGATGGCACCCCTGTTACAGCATACCAGTTCCGCATGGTTTTGCGCAAGGCTTTGCAGCACTTAGGCCTGGATGGGAACTTATATGGGACACATTCTTTCAGGATTGGTGCTGCAACTGAAGCCTTCAACAGAGGTTGGACTCAAAGAGATATCATGAGATTGGGGCGTTGGCCTTCAAACTGCTTTCAGCGCTATGTGAGGAGTCCAGCGGAGGAGGCGCATGCGTCATCTTCCTTCCCATGAGCTCTAACTCTGTTTTCTTTTGTAGGATCGGTTGCTGGGCCTCGTTCTCCTGTGGTGACAGTCTGGATAGTTGGGCATTCCTTCGTGAAGTGGGCCCGAGTCCAGGCGGCACAGAGTTACTTTGGAGAACTTCTGGGTTTAACGCTCGTATGTTCAATGTGGTTTGGAAGGGGAAAGGTGGGATGCTCTGGAGAGAGTTAATCCCTTGTCTTAACAACAATATGGTGGGCGGGCTATGTCCTGATATTCTGGTCATCCATCTGGGGGAAAACGATCTTTGTGCTACCAAAGGTGTGGTGTTACTTTGTGCTTTTAAGAGGGATTTGGGCCTTATCAAAGAGCTTTGGGCTGGGTGCCATGTCTTTTGGACTGAATTGATACCGCGTAGGATCTGGAGAGGAGCGGTCAACCCCAGGGCTGTTGACAGGGCCAGGAAAAAAGTAAACTCTGAAGTTTCCCGCTGCTGCCGTGGTCTTGGTTTTAGCAGGATTTCCCATAGGGAAATTAAATTTGAGACAGTGGAATTTTTCAGAGATGATGGTGTTCACCTGTCCAGAGTGGGAATGGACCTATACTTGTTAGAGTTACGTGAGGTTTTGGCGCGTTCGCTAGCTATGCAACGTTGATATTGGTTTGGTTCTGTTTCTAGTTTGCTGGTTGGGGGGGCAGAAAGGGAGGTGGTGTAGTTTCTCTCCCCCTCCTACCTTTCTGGGTGGTGGGGTTTTTGGTTGTCTCGGTGCGGTTTATGGTAGATTGTTTGATGAGTATTGGATTGATTCTTTGATTGACAGGTTCAGGGGAAGTTGGTCATTGTTTGACCATTCAGGTTTTGGGGGGTATTGGCAGGAGTTAAGGGTCAGGCAGGGTTTATGGTTATAGAGGGTCTGGCTTTCAATATGTGAGTGGGGTTTGATGAATAAGGGGTTAAATGATGACGTAATGATTTGATTAATGACGTAATGTTTTATTGATGATGTTATGTTTATAATGTTGTTGTAATGTTTTAATGCTGTATTGTTGGGTGGGGGAGGGGCCAAAGAATTTTAGGGGAGGGGGTGGGGGGCGGGGTTTGTAGTTAATTATTTATTTAGTGAGGTATAGTTTTGTAAGGCGTTGCCAAGGTTTTATATTTGTAATGTGCACCTGTTTCCTAATAAAGCGGCCTTTTTCACACTCAAAACATTTTGGTCTACTTTTCTCCCACCCCTCGCCCTCCCTCCCAAGGGAGGCTTGGGGGAGGGAGCTGACCGAAGGGAGGTCTCCTCCCCCGGGCTGTTTGGGAGGGCTGCGAGGGTTTTCTTTCGGGAAGTTGCCAGAATGTTCTGGCATTGGGCTGGCCTAGTAGGACTGGCCAGCCCAATTATAAATTCCCCCGTTCCCGCCTCCTAGCCACCATTTTAGGTTTGGTGACCTGGTGGCTAGGAGGGCTGTTAGCGTTTTTTGTCCCTCCCTCCCTTCCCATTTATTATATCCTCCTTTTTCTGGGGTTTTTTCTCCCTTCAATTTTTGTTAAGTTAGAGTTTTTCTCTTCTTTTATTTTAATTTTAATTTTTGATTAAAGGTTGTTTTCTTAGACATAGGTGTGCAGGGGTCTTTTCTGTGATTTGTATTGTCGCTAGGAACAGGTGCTGTGCGGGGTTTTTGGTTGTCTCGGTGCGGTTTATGGTAGATTGTTTGATGAGTATTGGATTGATTCTTTGATTGACAGGTTCAGGGGAAGTTGGTCATTGTTTGACCATTCAGATTTTGGGGGGTATTGGCAGGAGTGAAGGGTCAGGCAGGGTTTATTGTTATAGAGGGCCTGGCTTTCAATATGTGATTGGGGTTTGATGAATAAGGGGTTACATGATAACGTAATGATTTGATTAATGACATAATGTTTTATTGATGATGTTATGTTTATAATGTTGTTGTAATGTTTTAATGCTGTATTGTTGGGTGGGGGGGGGGCAAAGAATTTTAGGGGAGGGGGTGGGGGGCGGGGTTTGTAGTTAATTATTTATTTAGTGAGGTATAGTTTTGTAAGGCGTTGCCAAGGTTTTATATTTGTAATGTGCACCTGTTTCCTAATAAAGCGGCCTTTTTCACACTCAAAACATTTTGGTCTACTTTTCTCCCACCCCTCGCCCTCCCTCCCAATGCAGCTGGGGTTGGAGAGAGCTTCAGTGCGCATGCCTGAGGCAGCCAGCCAGCCAGACCATCATGCACACTGAATTGCAGTGCAACCACTTCTCGCCCCTCAAGACTCGGCTCTGATAGAAAAAATTATACTTAATAAACAAGGGTTTATTATCGTTTTCTTTTTCTTGGCTGCTTGTTGGTGGGGCGACGCTCCTCCACCATAGCAGAGCAGCCGGCGCAGCTGGATACGGAGTTGCAAATTGCCACATTATGGTGCTCACGAAGTCTGGTGTCTTCATGTGCGAATCATTATAAACTAGCAGGACGATGAATGGCTTGCATCTCAAATTAATGTCCTACTTATGAAATATTAATTACAATTATGTCATCTTTGCTAATGAGTTCATTACACTGCTGTGTTGATAAACGACCTGAAGATCACATACAGAGGACAAAATGCGCTGGCTGCGGCTCTGTCTGCTTCTAAGACGTTTATAATGAAGACGAGTCAGGAAAACCAACATGCAGTGGAGCTAATGGACTGGCTGCAGTGTGAGCGCCTACTGATTGGTTCTTACAGTTTGGTATTAGACTGAAAGGACAGGAGCCATTGAGGAATGTATATATGGTTGGGTATGTATATAGTGTGAACCCAGCTGGGAAGCAATATAGTGCAAGTCAACATTGTGCACATAGCCAAAGTTTGGTACGATAGACACCTTCAATATGCCCATGGGTTATAGTAAGAAGTAATATATGTCAGATGTACAATGCTTGTAGATGACGTACAATGAACTGTTTCTGGCATCAAGGCTGGAAACAATGTTCAAACCAATAGCCTCCTTGGCATCAAACTTGGGAAAAAGCTGAACTGCAAAGGGGACCATTCACTGTACATGTGACTTACATGTTATTTCTTATTGGTATATAATGCACGTGACTTACATATTATTTCTTATTGCTATACAGTGCTCATGTGACTTACATATTATTTCTTATTATTATATAGTGCACATGTGGCTTAAATATTATTTCCTATTATTATATAGTGCACATGTGGCTTACACATTATTTCTTATTGTTATGCAATGCACGTTACTTAAGTATTATTTCTTATTATACAGTGCTCATGGGACTTACATATTATTTCTTATTGTTATACAGTGCACATGTGACTTACATATTGTTTCTTATTATACAGTGCACATGTGGCTGACATATTATTTCTTATTGTTATACAATGCACGTTACTTAAGTATTATTTCTTATTATACAGTGTACATGTGACTTACATATCATGTCTTATTGTTATACAGTGCACGTGACTTACATATTATTTCTTATTATTATACAGTGCACATGTGACTTACATATTGTTTCTTATACAGTGTACATGTGACTTACATATTATGTCTTATTGTTATACAGTGCACGTGATTTACATATTATTTCTTATTATTATACAGTGCACATGTGACTTACATATTGTTTCTTATTATTATACAGTGCACATGTGACTTACATATTATGTCTTATTGTTATACAGTGCACATGAGGCTTACATATTATGTCTTATTGTTATACAGTGCACATGTGACTTACATATTATGTCTTATTGTTATACAATGCACTTGAGGCTTACATATTATTTCTTATTATTATACAGTGCACATGTGACTTACATATTGTTTCTTATTATACAGTGTACATGTGACTTACATATTATGTCTTATTGTTACACAGTGCACGTGACTTACATATTATTTCTTATTATTATACAGTGCACATGTGACTTACATATTGTTTCTTATTATTATACAGTGCACATGTGACTTACATATTATGTCTTATTGTTATACAGTGCACATGAGGCTTACATATTATGTCTTATTGTTATACAGTGCACATGTGACTTACATATTATGTCTTATTGTTATACAGTGCACATGAGGCTTACATATTATGTCTTATTGTTATACAGTGCACATGAGGCTTACATATTATGTCTTATTGTTATACAGTGCACGTGACTTACATATTATTTCTTATTATTATACAGTGCACATGTGACTTACATATTGTTTCTTATTATACAGTGTACATGTGACTTACATATTATGTCTTATTGTTATACAGTGCATGTGACTTACATATTATTTCTTATTATTATACAGTGCACATGTGACTTACATATTGTTTCTTATTATTATACAGTGCACATGTGACTTACATATTATGTCTTATTGTTATACAGTGCACATGAGGCTTACATATTATGTCTTATTGTTATACAGTGCACATGTGACTTACATATTATGTCTTATTGTTATACAATGCACTTGAGGCTTACATATTATTTCTTATTATTATACAGTGCACATGTGACTTACATATTGTTTCTTATTATACAGTGTACATGTGACTTACATGTTATGTCTTATTGTTATACAGTGCACGTGACTTACATATTATTTCCTATTATTATACAGTGCACATGTGACTTACATATTGTTTCTTATTATTATACAGTGCACATGTGACTTACATATTATGTCTTATTGCAGAGGTCTTCAATCTGTGGGGCGCGACCCCCAGGGGGGTCGTGGAGTCCTGGGAAGGGGGTCGCAGATTCTGCCAGAGTGCAGTTCCTGGCGTCAGGCTGAGAGGGTGCTCAAGGCGGAGGCCGCCTAATTCACACCGAGGTGTGAAAACCATCAAAGCCTCGTTAACAAGTAAAGGTCTTTTAAAGACCCGTGATAGTACTTTGGTGTGCCTTTGTGTGTGTCCAAGCTGTTTCAGCCAGGCTGACATACAGGAGCTGGGGGGGGGGGGGGGGGGTTGGGGGAGGAGGCTGTAGCCCTTTGAGTTCAATGGACTTAGCTGTGGGTTTATTTTTACTTTTAACGTTTTATATAGCGCTAGTTTAACCCGTAGGTATCAGAGCGCTTTACAAATACACAGTAAACAGCAGTTCATGGTGAGATGGTTTCACAGCCGGCGGCCCCCCCCCCCCAAGCAGGGAGGCACAGAGATGCCCTCCCATGAGAGAGGAAGACGAAGCAGAGAGATACTGACCCCCCATGAGAGAGGCACAGACAAGGTGGGTGAATGAATGATGGGTGGATGGATGGATGAAAGGGTGGACGGATGAAGGATGTATGGATGGACGGATGAAAGGGTGGATGGCTGTATGGATGGACGGATGGAAGGATGAAAGGGTGGACGAATGTGTGAAAAGGTGGGTGGATGAATGATGAGTGGATGGATGTAAAGATGAAAGGGTGGATGGATGGATGAAGGAAGGATGGATGGATGTGTGAAAAGGTGGGTGGATGGAGGATGGATGGATGAAAGGGTGGATGGAAGGATGAAAGGGTAGATGAATGAGGGATGGATGAATGGATGGATAAAAGGTTGCATGGATGAATGATGGATGGATTTGTGAAAAGCTGGGTGGATGAGTGATGGGTGAATGGATGGATGTAAGGGTGGATGGATGAAGGATGGATGGAAGGATGAAAGTGTGGATGGATGAATGAAGGATGGATGTATGGATGGATAAACGGTTGCATGGATGAATGATGGATGCATGGATGGATGTGTGAAAAGGTGGGGGATGAATGATGGATGGGTGGATGGATGGATGGATGAAAGGGTGGGTGGATGAAGGATGGATGTATAGATGAAAGGGTGGATGGATATATGGATGGAATAATGAAAGGGTGGATGGATTAATGAAAGGTTGGATGGATGAAGGATGTATGGATGGATAAAAGGTTGCATGGATGAATGATGGATGGATGGATGTGTGAAAAGGTGGGAGATGAATGATGGATGGGTGGATGGATGGATGAAAGGGTGGGTGGATGAAGGATGGATGTATGGATGAAAGGGTGGATGGATATATGGATGGAATAATGAAAGGGTGGATGGATGAAGGATGGATGTATGGATGAAAGGGTGGATGGATGAAGGATGGATATATGGATGTATGGATGGATAAAAGGTTGCATGGATGAATGATGGATGGATGTGTGAAAAGGTGGGTGGAAGAATGATGGATGGATGGACGGGTGGATAGGTAAAGGATGGGTGTATGGATGGAAGGATGAAAGGGTGGATGGATGATGGATGTATGGATGGATAAAAGGTTGCATGGATGAATGATGGATGGATGGATGGATGTGTGAAAAGGTGGGTGTGTGGATGGACGGGTGGATAGGTAAAGGATGGATGTATGGATGGAAGGATGAAAGGGTGGATGGATGGATGTGTGGAAGTGTGGGTGGATGAATGATGGATGGATGGATGTGATGAGGTCTAACAGGCGCATTTATGGTTGTCGATAGTTGTTTATGATGAGGAGTACCAGTTTCTAGAATCTTTTGTCGGAAGGGGGTCCTTACGCCTAAAAAGGTTTTACAAGGGGGTCTCGGCATCAAAAAGTTTGAAGACCTCTGTCTTATTGTTATACAGTGCACATGAGGCTTACATATTATGTCTTATTGTTATACAGTGCACATGTGACTTACATATTATGTCTTATTGTTATACAGTGCACATGAGGCTTACATATTATGTCTTATTGTTATACAGTGTACATGAGGCTTACATATTATGTCTTATTGTTATACAGTGCACGTGACTTACATATTATTTCTTATTATTATACAGTGCACATGTGACTTACATATTGTTTCTTATTATACAGTGTACATGTGACTTACATATTATGTCTTATTGTTATACAGTGCATGTGACTTACATATTATTTCTTATTATCATACAGTGCACTTGTGACTTACATATTGTTTCTTATTATACAGTGCACATGTGACTTACATATTATGTCTTATTGTTATACAGTGCACGTGACTTACATATTATTTCTTATTATTATACAGTGCACATGTGACTTACATATTGTTTCTTATTATTATACAGTGCACATGTGACTTACATATTGTTTCTTATTATTATACAGTGCACATGTGACTTACATATTATGTCTTATTGTTATTCAGTGCACATGAGGCTTACATATTATGTCTTATTGTTATACAGTGCACATGTGACTTACATATTATTTCTTATTATTATACAGTGCACATGTGACTTACATATTGTTTCTTATTATTATACAATGTACATGTTACTTACATATTATGTCTTATTGTTATAGAGTGCACATGAGGCTTACATATTATTTCTTGTTGCTATACTCCTGAAGAGATATGTCTTCATATCAATCCTGAAAACCAGGGGCAAGCTTAATGTTCGAAGAGATTCGGCTCCATATTCTGGGATGAGCAGAATTCAGAGGTCTGGTTGTAGAGGGCAGCATGTAGGGGAGAAAGTGAAACAACAGGAGGTGCGCCTGGCAGCCTGGCTAAAAGGCTCTTAGCAAGGGCAGGATAGCTGGATTCAAGATGGACTCCTGGTAGGACGTCAAGGAGAAACAAAGGCAGGATTGATGGAGTGTGGACCAAGGGCTGAGGCCATACTTGGGATCTGATCACACAGATCTCTGCTTCCATCCGGTCAGTGGAGACCTGCATTTGCAGCCACGGAGGTCATCGTGGATGAGGGCATCAACCTCCATCGCAGGGGGAGGCGTGTCTGAGTCATGTGACTAATCAAAGGGCTAATAGTAGACTCAAAAACACCTCCGCAAGCATTCACCAATTATTAACTACTGCCTGATAAGCCAGGTTAGAGGGGACTTTGGAACTCTGTGCCCATCACCTATCATTCAGCCATTACTGACTCTATGCTTGCATACCATGTGTATTTCTACATCTGCACCCCCACACCACCAGTTTAGTTACAGTGCCTGGGGGTAGCTGACATCTGCATTGCGTAACAGATCACATGGCTTTTATAGAGGTATACAAAGGTTGTAGCAATCGACTGCCCAAGAGCACGAGCAACCAATGGTTGACACCTGCTGGCATTTGTCCAAAATTGTATATCTTGTTTTTTGCTTTTCTAAACAATACGTTGGGATTTAAGTTGTTTTACAGACTTTTTCATTGGACACACTTTTAACATTAAATTTCGAAATAATAAAACCGTATTCAAGGACAATTATGTTGGTAAAATTATCTTAAAACGCATTGGGAACAACAGTCTTATTAATAATGTGGTTTAATTAATGCTGCTTCCAGTGTATTACATACATGTACTTTTAATGATACATTATCAAATGTACACCACAACTCCTAGTTGGAAAAAGAATTAGGGTTTATGGAAAGAAACAACTCCTCCCTCCACCTGCTAATTACAGAAAACTATTCTGTCTGTTTTGGAAGGACAAAGCTGGGGAATGTGTTGTTAAGTTGTGGCTAATATTATATTATTTATAAGTACTGATTTCAGATATTGAAAATCAATTTACAAATAAGTCTTCTTTTTAATTTGTACATTTGCATCTGAAAATTCTAGATGCTGTAAAATGTCCTTTGCCTGTTCCTGCAAACATTTTCTGCTGCATGAAGTCTCAGTCCGTTTTATCCCAAGAGGCTTCGTTGATAGTAAGCGATAAGAAATTGGGGCTTGAAGAGCATGTCATTAGCACGAATCACTAAGTTCTAAGATGTGTGTGTGACATGTATATCATCTTGTGTATATCTCACACACAAACAGGCATAGTTGCAATTATTACAGCAGAGCAGGCATCAGCTGCCTTTTACTACACAGTCACCTGGGCACAAGTTTTATGGCTCACCGACACAAACTCTTTAACTGTTAGTTGTTGAAGACTTATTTTCTACAACAGAGCAGGCTTAGCCCATTGCTCGTGACTGGATGGCTTTCTTGTCTATGTCCGTTTGATGCTCCTGATTCAATATCTTCCCCACCCCATTACTCTTTTTGTTATACCCCTGAAGCAGCCTTCTTTACCCTCGTTTTGATTGGATGAGCTGGACCCTTCCACTGCTGTCATTAGACCTTTTTTTTAGTTGTTTGTTTGGGAGTATCCTGCTTTTCTCACTCTTTCCCCACCCACTCTCTTCCCGTTTCTCACTACCAACTTACTCACCCACTACTCCATTGCTTCCCTCCTGGTCCCACCACTACATTACTTTTGCAAGGCCCCATTAGCTGCCCATTGCTACCAGACAACTCCCTTTGCTACTTAGCCTTTTCTCCCCTGTCCTTTCCCACCCACTTTCTACTTTTTCTTTTTAAATTACTTTTTGAAGGACCGGCAGCTGCACACTGCGACCGGGTCGCTGGTTTCCCTATCTCTGCATAGCTTGCTGTGCGTACTTTATTTTCAAACTGTTCTAAAATACTGTCCGCCATCTTGGAACCATAAATTGATAATAAAGGAGAAAAAAAGATTATAGATTAAGCATGCATGCGTATTTACTTCTGACTTGGAATGATTTCTATTTTGCTTTGAAAACAAAATCACATTTTATGTGGATACACCGCATTCATCTTAGAATTCGTTTTCAAATAACTTATGAAAAAGCATTCCAAGATGGCTGCAACACATGTGTACCCATGGCGTCTTTCTTGGAAAATAACTTGCGAAACCTGTAGCTCTGTGTCCACATTTGAAAGATGAAATGTATTGGTTGCCAATGCTTGTTCTCTTGCTTCACGACCTGACACCTGAGATGACCTTGCTACATTAGTATGTATAAACTGTTTGTATGTATAAACTGTTTTATAACGCGCTCCGTTACTTGAGAGTATCCTGGCGCGACATTAGTGCCAGCAATGAAAGCTAATGGGATACACAGACCTCATTTGATATAATGTTACCTTTGTAAACTGACCTGTGATTTGGACTGCTTACTCCCTGACCTCATTTGATTCCAATGTTACAGGGCTGGAAAGGATGAAAAGCAATTAAAAAACACACTCTAGGGAATTAGGCAAAAGAAAAAACGTAGGCTCTGAAGAGTTTTAGGAACGATTACTGTCAAACCTTACAAATGGTGCCATCAGTCATAAACCGGAGGCCCTGTTAGTTCAGTTAACAAATAATAGGAGCAAAGAGTGTTATGTCTCCCATTGTAATTGTAACTGAATTTATAGCGCTTACTACCCCTGACGAGCCGTCGAAACGCTTTTTGGTTAGTAGGCTGCTACTAAGGAACCCGAAAAGAATTATTGGTGAATTAGTGTAGGGAAATATGAAAATAAATGTGAGCGGTGTACATGTGAATCTGTTATTTGGATTGAAAAAGGATGGTGGAGGGTTAGAAGAGGGAAGGGTTTGCATTTATTTAGAGCTTGGTACCCATGATTTGAAAACTTACGAAACTCGAAGATCGCAAAGAACCAGGGTGGAAGTATACAGCAGAGCTCCTGTGTCCAACAGAAGGAAGTATTACACTCCAGCGTGTTTTATCCAGGTCATACTTCTAGAAGATTCTATTACAAAGTCATCTTTCAGCCTAAAAAATAATTACTTGCTGACAGAATAAACAAGTAATTGAATGCCCTAGTGAATTACCTTCAGCAGTGCAACCTATCATAGTTCCCTTGCATGAACTATATGATGGACTGAGATTATTGTTTGAGGCTAAACTTCATGCCATCAGATCTAACTCCTGAATAGCTGGTGGGATGCTCATTTCATAGCAACTTAAAGGCGCCTTTCGTAACCTGCAGAAATAGGGCATCTTTCCATTACTACTACCGATTTTTAGATCACTGAAAGATACAGATGGACTACAGTCGTAGGGGCAGCAGAACGAGAATATAGCCTTGTAAGACCTTTCAAAACAAGCATTTGCAATGCAATAGGTCTCGCATTCACTCGAGTTTGAGCTACTGGCATTGTAAATGACAATGGGCCATATGTAGGTAATCTCTATTTACCTATTCTTAAATACCAAATTTTACTGATTCGGTATTTAAGAATAGGTAAATAGTATGTAGGTAATTATATGGTAAATACCGAATCGGTAATAGAGGGAACACATTCAAGGGTGGCAGGGTGTCACATTGACACCCTGTTGCACCCCTGAATCGTGCATGTGTGCACATGTGGCACACATACATGCCCAGGGCCGGACTGGGAACAGAAACCGGCCCTGGCACACTGCTCAGCCAGCCCCCCCCCCCCTGGGGTGAGGGGGAGTACAGCAAAGCAGTGTGCGATGGCCGGTTTCGGCCCCTTTTGTTACTGGGGGCCGATATTGCCTACCCCCGGTAACAAAAAAATGGCCCCCCAGGGGTCCAAAATCGGCCCCCACCCTAGCGGCCTACCGGGGAAACGCCCGGTGCCCGCTATGGCCAGTCCGGCCCTGTACATGCCCCAAGGGCATGTATGTCTGCCACATGGCACTTTTAAAAAAGCACAACATTGCTTTTTTTAAGGTTTTCGATATTTACCACCAACTTGTAGTTGGTGGTAAAGAACGAATCCTTGAATGAGAAATGCACTCACTTGAGTGCTTCCTACATTAAGGATTCGGTAATTTACAGATTCGGTATTTTAAGAATTCGGTAATTTACCCATTCCTTAAATACCGATTCGGTAAATTACCGAATCCTGAAATCCAGCCACCTACATCTCTAATCCCTAAACCGGTCGGTAACGGCTGAAATTCGGTAATTTCGACAGTTACCGACCGGTATTGGGCTACCTACATCTGGCCCAATGTCTTTTATTTATGTTTTGGGTTTTAAAACATACACGCGGGGCTAATTCCCCAGCTGTGCTGAACGTTCTGAAAAACAGGCGTGGTCATGACGAGCTCATCTCGTCATCAGCACAGCGCCACCATGCAGTGTGACTAGCCGAGCTCGTCACAAGCACCGTGGCGCTGCGCGCACCCTCCCTCCCCCCAGCGATACGGGGGAATTACCTTCGCGGCGAAGGTGTTAAACCTACTGCGTCCCAAATTAAACACTAGAAAGTTACTGGGTGTGCTCAAGTGCCTTGCCACCTACTGATCACTTGTGAAACCCAACACACGAACTTACTTGCACATTCTAATCAGAGTCCAGGAATTCCTTATCAAAAAAAGTATTTACTCTGAGAAATGTGACACCAGACACACACACCATGCAGATAAGTCCCTTCTTCCGGATCTATGGTTTATGTCATTCAGGGAGGCCCGGAGTCTCGTCATCCGAGAGGAAGGGCAGGGCATTCACGCATTTGCGAATTCTAAATGCCAAGTTGTACGCGAGGCGCACAATCAGGCTTTGAGGCTCAGGCCAACCACGAGGTCACTAGGTGTCGCAATCGCGGGCGGGTGGGAGGGTGGAAATGGGTTCATCACAGGGGGGGAGGCGGGAGGGGTTTAATTAAAAAAATAAAAAAATAAAACTTACCGTCCTGTGCGGCCGCGCCACCTCAGATGGGTTCCGAGTCCCGCCGTCCTGCAGTTTCCAATTCCATTTCCTGCAGGTCTCATCGTCATCACAGGCAGCCTCCCTCCCTCCCCCTCCGCCAATCACAACGCTGCAATGGCAGAGTTGTGATTGGTGAGGCGCAGCTGAGCATGCCCCACCCGGGCCATTTTCTCTATGTATGCTGTTGCATACAGCAGCATACATAGAGAAAAGGGTAGAGTGGGCATTCCTGCTGAGGGCAGGGGAGGAGTGGCTAGCCCCCTGTTGTGCATACTGACTGTTTGGTCGGCCCCAGCAGGAACGCCCACCCGCCCACCCCCAACCAGGCACTTCTGCTCTCTCGCAGTGCGAGAAGCAGAAACATAAAATGGTAATTTTTACCATTTATGTTTCTGCCTTCTCGCACTGCGAGAAAGCAGTGGGGCAACGCCCCCACGCCCCAATGGGGGAGCCGCCACTGTTTACAATACTCATTACTTCATAACTCAATTGGTGGAAACATCATGACTGTCAATACAACATAATGAAACAGTCACAGTATCAATATTACAACAACATTGATGACGATTGATGAACTTCGACCCAATGCATGTCGGGACCTCCTGTCCCTTTCTCAGGGGTCACTGTAAATGAAAATAAAATCATTTGACATCAAAGAATCCCTCATGTACAGGGCAATTATACAACAATGTAATTTCAATATGCACATATAGGTTAATCCATCTAGGGAATGGCAGCCCTTTGACACCGTGCAGCTGTAAGAAAATGGCTCTGTATATGCTGGACCAAAGTAAGGTACAGTGTGCACAGAGTCCACAGTCCCCAGAGGTTTGGCAGAGGCTTAAGTTCGATATAACCTTACTCTCTAAAGTGGTAGCTTGGTCGAGCAGTAAGGCAGTATCAGAGGACAGTGTAAAGCATTTGTTGTACACACTCAGTCCGCAAATGGTCTCACACACTCAAGAACTGAACTCTAGGCCAATTGTTTTGTATCAAAAGATATAGTTGTTTTATTTTAGAACCAACAAGGTATCACAATATATTTTATCAGAATGAGTTACTGTAGTGTTGTACTGTACTTTTCAGATAGGCAATAGACTCTTTGATTACTATAGTTACAGTTTGCTGCAATAGGCAACACAATGCAACATTGAGCTCAATGGAAATTTCTAGTTAAATGCAGTTAGTTACTTTGTAGATTACTTTTCTAACCACAGGACTGGATCTTAGATTCAGTCCCGGAACATATGCTGTAAACAGTTAAGTAAAAGCGTTTTGGTTACAGTAGTGATTTTTAAGGAATATTATTGTATTTTAAAAGTTGACACTTGGAAACTTTTCCTGGTGAAATTACCAATGATATCCTACGGATGGAAATTCAGTTTGCAGGTAAAGTATGATTGCGTTACTTTTGTAATCCAGTGCTGGGCTCCTAGGTTCCTGGAACCAGCCATGCCGAGACGCCGAAACTGACAACGGTAACCACAGCACTGTACCCACCTGTAACAAATATAACCAGGGACGGGTAGCTCTTTGAAATACAAGAACGTTTTCAGACAAGACCTACAAAGTCCACGATATAAAGAAAAGATAAGGGAAGAGAGATACTCCAAAGGCTTTTAAAGAAATAGGCTGGAATAAAGAAATGACCCGAAAAATACCAGTGTGACTACAGAGGGATCTTACAAAAGACAACTTACCGGATATACTCGCAGCGCCCTGAAGAAACTCCTTGGTAGGGAGTGAAACGCGTTGGCTGATCTCACTACTTATTTTATTGATATGCCTTTTGTTGCCGAACAAAGATAAATAAAGAACATTTCTCTACTTATTTTATTTGGACTCTCATTTTGGTGCGCCCCCTTGAGTATCTAAACTGTTTAACTGATCTGGAGAGCACAGCGACGCCAAACAGCAGCTGGTGTCGGGGTTGGCAGCACAATATCAAACTGACTTGAACATAAACCTATTGGCACTGGAGTTTAGGTGCGGCATTTTAAGGTCCGCTGCTGCTTTTTCGTACAAATGATACCTAAAGAAGGTAAAGGTCCTTTACTGAAAATGTTGATCCTGTATCATTACTCAACACCGATTATAAAAATGTATACTAAATTACTAGACCTCAGACTAGAGAAAATTCTCCCCTCTCTCATACACCTATCCCAGACTGGTTTTGTAAAGGGAAGGGTAGCAGCAGACAATATTTGCACCTTTTGTCACGTAATAGCTAAACTGATCCTGTTTCCCACCATGTCCATGGCCCTAGATGCAAAGAAGGCTTTTGAAAAAACCACATGGACCTTTCTGAATGCGGTCTTGAAAAAAAATTCATTTAGGTGACCATTTTATATGTACGGCTGTGTTAGTTATCATAGACCCTTGGCTCGCATCAAACTTAATGGTCAACAATCAAATAAATGTCTCTTAGCACAAGGAACCAGACAAGGCTGCCCTTTTATCCCCCCTATTATTTCACGTCTCAATAGAATCACTTCTTTGAGCCATCAGATCGAACAAAAAAATACAGGGTATTCCCTTTACCCGCGGCCATCAAAATCTGGCAGCCTATCCGATGATTGATGTCTTGATCTTCTTGTCTGAGGTAGATTCAACAGTCCCGGAAGGTCTTGCCATCATTTCTAAACAAGCTACGGTGTCAGGCCAGTCCCTAAACAAGGAAAAAACTAAATTGTCCCTTTAAATATGCTTTGCCTTAAAAACATAGCTACACAAGCTAACCTAAAATGGTAGCCCTCTAGATTAAAATGCCTACGCATTTCATTCTCTGATACTATTGAGGACACCAGAATGCATATAGAGAATACCATACTGGCTAAGATTAAAAAAGTAAGTGACAGGCAGTCACCTAAGTTTATCATATGGCGGGGACACATAGAAACAGTCAAGATGAAGAAACCCCCGCAAATGAACTTTTTCTCCTCGTGAGTCTCTCGGACTCTTTTCACAAATCCATTAATACAATATTAGGCTCCTGTATATGGATAGATAAACGAGCAGGAATTTCACTCCGGAAACTCATAACAAATAGACTTTAAAATTTTAAAACTTGCTAAGTTGCATTTCAGACCGGCCAAGCTATTTGGTGGCTAAACTCGGGCACCCCTTCCCGCCCTGCCTGGGTAGACATTCAGGCTGAACTAGTAGGCCCTCTTTCCATAATCAGTACCCTTTCGATAAAACAACGTAAGGTTCCTCACTCATTTCTAATTATTAATAGCGATAAAAAGCTCAGCTGAATGCTTTTTCCATATAATAAAAAGCTTGGAACTAACCTCACTCTGTTTAAACTGGACTATTAAAATGTACCCTACCCTTACATTCTGGAAAGACTTGGCTGCTCTTGACATACTTTATATTAAAGATCTTGTTGAACGCAGAAATCCGCGTTCCTTTGCTATGCTTTCTGAGAGATTTATCCTTCAGCCTTATGTCTTCTATAATTTTCTGAAAGTTAAACTCGCCTTATGTAATTGCAATCATCCCCAACCTGCGGACTGCCTCCGCTTCCTCGAGAAACTATCAACGTACCCCATATATATATATAAAAGATATATAAAATCCTGCAAAAAATCTCTAAGCCAAATAATGTCTACATGGGAAGACTCTTGCTCTCGATACAACATCAAACCCACCCCTCCTACCTTCTGGGAAGAAATTTGGTACGCCGTCCTCTGTCACAAAATTTCTCCCCTACTTCTTCATTGCAAATATTAGACCCCCCCCACAGATCTTTCTGGTTCCTTGCATGTTTAAATACATTTGGCCTATCAGAGGCCTAATGGCACTGTGGTTCTTCTTCTGGTGATCTCGACCACCTACTCTTCTACTGCAAACATGTTAGACCATGTAGACCCTCAATAATATTTCCAACATCAAACTTATCCTAAACCATGTAATCGTTTCTCTAGGAATTCTGGCTTGCTCAAATACCCCGATCTTATACAGCTAGGACCTTTTCCTGATAGATATTTTGCTTTCTATTGGCGTGAAACCCATTTTGGCAAACTGGAAAAACTTTAACAACATTTCTCATCACACATGGTGGGCTTGTGTTGGTTTACAAGAAATCCGGACAGCAGCATGCACAACTGCGAATACATCAACAAATCTTCTCGTTTATTATGGTAAAAATAGAATTTTTATTTAGAAAAAAATCAAGCCTCCACGAACATCACCCATACACAGCACATAAGCTTTGTATCCTCCTAAAGTGCATATATTTGTCCAACCTTCAGTACCCCCCCTTCTTCCCCTTCTCTCTCTTTCCTCTCTATACTCTCCATCGCTATAGCCAAATCTCTAAACCCTGTCATCCTTTTTCTATACCTCGTTCTAACTCAGCAAATTCACTAATGTCTTAATTGTGTACTACACGTGTCCTCGTGTGACAAAAGCTTTTACTTTGCCGTGTATTACCACATGATGCCCCTGCTATTATATTGTGTGTTGGGCCTCTTCAATAAAAATTTCTTGAAATAAAAAACTAGAACTCAGGACAATGACCAAAAGGAAGAAGAGAACGTATATTTCCTGTATCAGAATGTGTTGCACTCTGCCTCGCCCCTCTAGGCAGAGCCAACCACTATCGCAGTTTAAGACGCCCTCAAATAATTGAATATTGTGTTTTCATTAATGTTTTAAGATTGTGTTTTAAAAGTGTACAGTTTCGTGGTGATTGTTCTTATGCTTTGTTACTTATATTTTCCTCTTGATGTGGTTTAAGATTTTACACTTGTGTGATGTTTAAATTGCAGATTCTGTTTTATGCTTTGGCTTTAGCCCAATAAATATTATACCAGGAGCTCCACAATTAGTATCTAATATTTTCTTCTATATTCATCTAGGTACATTTCTTGCTTATCTTTTCGGTATTTATCCAGGTTTATTGTTGTGTTTGGTGAAGAATTGAAGCTGTGTGTACCATCGCATTTATTTCACCAAAAATATTCTCCCGTTCAGGTCAGGATATTAATGTTCCAAGCAACCACATAAAAGCTCACAACTAAAAATAGTGGAATTGAAGGAAACCTCATTTATACACTTTTTTGTATACCTCCTGGCTGCCAATCTGCAAAACGAATTACCATCCGGTGCTGCGTCCTACCGTGATGCCGTTTTCTGTGCTGCGCCAGCGCAGAAGGGATCTCTGTGCTTCTTTTTGGCGTCTTGAGCACACACATTAACTCAAAATATCTCTGAGTTAATGCATGTTTCTGACAGCAGAGCTCAGAAACGCAAAGAGGCAATTACTGCTCTGTGTTTCCAAGCTCTAATGTCAGAAAAAAAACCTACCTTAAATCAGAGACATTTCGAGTTAATGTATGCGCTCAAGGCTCCAAAAACAAGCGCACAGACACTTTCTGCGCCGGAGCAGCACAGAAAACGCCATCTTGTATAGTCCCAGATGCATAGCACGTTTTTAAAATGAATATATGTAAACAATAGAAAGGCGATATTATAGACCCAACATCAGCACAAACTCCTTCACTATTGAGCCATGTAGCACCAAACAGGATGCGAGGCTCCTTATGAAAGAAAGAAAATCCTACTTGAAAGAGTTGCTAATTTACTTCCAAATGAGTACATTCATAAAGCGTTTTTCTTAAAAAGGAGGAAAGCCCTGAGCTACCCCAGATGGCATGATTCACCACAGGGGTGTTGCTGAGTTGGATGATGAATGTAGCTTACATTAATCACACTATTCTAAATACCGTTTAGGCTCATACACCACTCATCACACATTTCCAAACACTCACAGCTCTGGGTGAGCCAGCCTGGCACCCGTCGGTGTCGGCGAAGGAGACCCTGGATGATGAAGCATGCCAGCCTGCGTGGGTGCGGAATGTGCGTTCTTGTGATGTACTAAATTAGACTTATATCATCAAATCCTTCAAGGTAAAGGAAAACAAGCATTTACAATGCAATGGTCTCGGCATTATTAAAGGTAGAGCTATTGGCATTGCTCATGACATTTTTTTTCTTTTTTTTTTTTAAACATAAATAAATGGTATTGTCTTTTACAATGGCAATAGGTGAGCATTAGAGAGTAGTAGAGAGTATTCACAGAGCCACCCACACTCACAGAGCTACACACACACACAGAGCCACCCACCCACACCCAGAGAGCCACCCACACACACAGAGCCACCCACACACACGCAGCCACCCACACACACACAACCACCCACACAGAGAGCCACCCACACACATAGAGCCACCCACACAGAGAGCCGCCCAGACACAGCCACCCACACACAGCCACACACACACCCACCCACCCACACACACAGCCACCCACACACACATCCACCCACACAGAGCCACCCACCCACACACAGAGCCACCCACCCACACACAGAGCCACCCACCCACCCACAAACAGATCCACCCACCCACAAACAGATCCACCCACCCACACACAGATCCACCCACCCACACACAGATCCACCCACCCACACACAGAGCCACCCACCCACACACAGAGCCACCCACCCACACACAGAGCCACCCACCCAAAAACAGAGCCACCCACACACACACAGCCACCCACACACACACACAGCCACCCACACACACACACAGCCACCCACACACACACACAGCCACCCACACACACACACACAGCCACCCACACATACACAGAGCCACACACACACACTTAAACACCTCTAGCTAACACAAAGCCTTTCCACTTAGCATACATTTGCACGGACAGTGCACAGCCACAAACTGTCTCATCCTGCAGTAGATCAATGATACATGCCGCATCTGGAGCACCTTTCCATTCAACATGCAGGCACGCAGAATGCAACTGGGGAATTTCAAGTGCAGCAAAGCATTGTACTGTACAGTACTAACGTATCGTCCATGTTGAGTACTAAAACATACACATTCCAGCCATCATCTGGCTACTGTATGCTCCACTAGTGCCCCCTGCTGTAGAATTCAGAACACTGTCCCCAATGAATAGCGTGCACTGCACTAGAGACGAACCCATAGTCACAAGTGTTCACTATTCCGCACAAGCTTTCTTCTGTCAGGTGAGCCCTGACCCCTCTCCCCCCCCCCCCCACCATACACACATACCCGTCGTGCAGGCACCAACAACAGCATGTCAGTGATGTGCGTGCAGAGTGTCAGAAGCAGTAAGAAAACCCTAGTGACAGGAGTGCACTGCATAAGAGACAACCTCCGTTACCAGTTCACAGCACCAGCACATCAGTGACAGGAGAGCACTGCAATATAAGCAGCACCCAGCTTACAGGCGTGCACGGGACACCGCACTAGAAATAATCCCCCCTCCCCCAGTGTCAGTCGTGATCTGCACCAGAGGCAAGCCTCGAGCACGGGCATGCACTGCACGATAAAAGATCATCATTGGCAGTCGAACACTATATCCGAGATAATCGACCCCGCCCCCAGTGGCTGCACTGCACAGCGCCAAGAAGCCCTTAAACCGAATCACAGGCAGGGCAGCACAGAGGCACAAAAACGGAATCACGGACAGGGGAGCACAGAGGCACAAAAACGGGGAGCACAGAGGCACAAAAACCGGGATCACGGACAAGGGAGCACATAGGCACAAAAACCGGGATCACGGACAGGGGAGCACAGAGGCACAACAACGGCATCACGGACAGGGGAGCACAGAGGCACAAAAACGGGATCACGGACAGGGGAGCACAGAGGCACAAAAACCGGGAGGATCCAGCGTTTCCGGTGCGTGCTGATGACGGAACCGGGAATCCAGCGCTAGCTGAGACAGATAGAGCGTCCTCCGCTCAAATGCTGACCGCGGTGTATGCCCTACGCTGGAGCCCCGTTTCTTATGACTTTAGAAGATAAACCAGGCAGGGAAAGAACAGAAGGAACGAGCCGTGTGCACGTGCGCACCTAGCTCAGGTTTCGTCAAAATCCTGCGACAATGCGTGCGTGGTGCAAGTGCTGTGACAGTGTTTGAATTGAAACAGTAAAGGATCGAGGTCTCGAGATGACTAGATTGTGTCGCCATGTTTGGTGAGGCAAGTGCGCATACCATTTCCAACTAAATTGGGTTTTCTGTTAAGCCGTGGCAGGGCCGTTGTCTACAATTTGAACAGGTTAAAGTTGTGCAATACCAGTGCTGGCATAGTATACTGGGCAGCAGGTAACTGTTACACCTCCGAAAGCTTTTCACAGAGGTTGACGGCTGTGCCTGGCTTTTAAGAGCCTGCTTCTCTCCGTCACATGACACTGACCAGCTCGAGATGAAGCTATAACAAGCATTATCATAACTCGTACCATGATGCGGGTATCTGCTCTGAAATGCACACACGAGCGGGAGGGGGGCGGGAAACACACACACGGACAGCAAAAATACACGGAGAGCGGGAGGGGGGGCGGGAAACAAACAGGGGGCGGGAAACACACACGGACAGCGAAAATACACGGCGAGCGGGAGGGGGGCGGGAAACAGACGCTCTGAAATGCACACACGAGCGGGAGGGGGCGGGAAACACACACACGGACAGCAAAAATACACGGAGAGCGGGAGGGGGCGGGAAACAAACTGTGGGCGGGAAACACACACACGGACAGCGAAAATACACGGCGAGCGGGAGGGGGGCGGGAAACAGACGCTCTGAAATGCACACACGAGCGGGAGGGGGCGGGAAACACACACACGGACAGCAAAAATACACGGAGAGCGGGAGGGGGCGGGAAACAAACAGGGGGCGGGAAACACGGACAGCGAAAAT
The DNA here is from genome assembly GCF_964263255.1 of Lissotriton vulgaris. NCBI lineage: Eukaryota > Metazoa > Chordata > Amphibia > Caudata > Salamandridae > Lissotriton > Lissotriton vulgaris. Next base: position 356,153,246 of record NC_141687.1, read on the forward strand.
ACACGGAGAGCGGGAGGGGGGCGGGAAACAGACAGGGGGAAGAAGGCACGGAGGGAAACAGCCACGATCTTACCTTCACTGCGAAGGATCGAAAATGGCGGACACAAGCTCCGAGATTTTTTCCGATTTGGGGGCGTGGTTTTGATGTTCTGAGTGACGGACAACGTCACTGTCTAAAGAACATCAAAAATTACGCCCCCAAATCCGAAAAGGACGGAGCTTGTTTGGAGTGACGCATCTCTCCTCCAATGGCTGGCCTCCGTTTAGGAAGCCAGCCAATGAAGGAGAGAGGGGGCACGGAGGCGGGACCTTCGCCGCTACTCAAACTCATTAAATCTCCGGCCTAAGACTGCGCAAGCGCAGCCTTTTAGGCCTTCGACCTAAAAAGGCCTTATGTAAACAGCCTTAAAGCTAGCTTTGTATCTGTGTTGCTTTAAAAATGAATAGTCAGGGAAGCAGAATTTTTTTCTGTATGTATTTTTCTGTAGAAATTAACAAAAAGTGAATACTGGAAACTATGTTTCCATAATGAACAAGGTACTTACATTTGGTAATGCTCTTTCTGGTAGATAGTGTATCTAACTGTAGAGTCCTCCGCTTCCTTGTGAATACCCCCAGGTGCCAGAATGGATCCAGAGAGTTTTCGTAGCGTTGCTCCTGTGCACCAGCCGTTCATGGGGATCCGCATCAACCCCTTCCTGCCCTCAAAGTGACTTCAGAGCACATATAGGCATCACCTCTGCATGCTGATGTCAGTTTCGTCTTCATTCCTTCCGCTCACTCAGACACGGAACTCAATAACTGATCATACAGTTCAGAACTCCAGATTGGGACATTTTTATGTATGGAAAAAAGAGCATTCCATGAGAACGTTTTGGGTAAAGGATAGAGAGGAATCTGCGGTTAGATAGAATATTCATCAGAAAGAGGGTTCTCTACGGTAAGTAACTTGTTCCTTTGATGGACACCCCGAACAGCAGATTCCTCACCGTATGAATAGATACTAATGCATGAACTCCAAAGGTGGGGGGTCTGTGGGATGGCTCAGGCCACAAAGTCAGGATCAGATGAGCAAAATGCCAATCACAACAGACCTGACTGTCAATGGAATACTGCCTCATGAACATGTGCAATGATGCCCACGTAGCAGCCTGATAGTTTACCCAGACAGGCACTCCGCATGCCAATGCAGTGGTAGCAGACTTGGCTCTGGTGGAAAGCGCCCTAAGACCTTTCGGAGGCTGCTTCTTGACCAATGCATAGAGCACTATACATTTTGATCCAGCAGTGACGCATCAGCAGTGATGACTACCAAGACCAGAAATTATGTGTTTATCTCCACAGTCATCTTTAGGTGGGGTAGAGGGAAGCATCTGCTGCTGGTCTAATTGCAGAACAGCAGCCTCCACTGCAGGTCTTTTGCAGTCTCCTCCGAAACCTGGATGGAATCTGACAGCTTCCCTGGTGCTGGGACCACTGAGACTTGAGATTCCACTGCAGAGGCTATATGCACTATCTGGGGTAGTCAACAAGCAGGATGCAGGAGGCCAATGGGCCAAGAGGTCTCAGAATCATTCACACTGAGATCAAGGTTGAATCATCGGGATCATACCATGAATGCCCTGGTCTCCTTGACCCGGAGGGAAAGCTTGAAACTGCACCGTATCCAGAATGACTCCAATGAACAGGAGCCTCTGCAGAGTAAAGTGTGACTTTGGCATGGTAATCAAGACCCTCAAAGATGTTAGGAGGTTCTCCATCATCTGGAGGTGGTCTACGACTGACTGTGAGGATCCCGCCATCAACATCCAGTCATCGAGCAAGGGAAGACTGTATACCCAAACTCCGAAGAATGTGCTGCGACCCCTGCCATCACTTTCATAAACACCCAAGGGGCACTGGTGAGGCCGAATGAGAGTGTGGAAAACTGAAAATACTCTTAGCACACTTTGAACCTCAAATAGTGCCAGTGGATATAATGCGCTACTTCCTTTGGCGGTATAAACGTATTTCGCCTCCCACAGGGTGGTCATGTGCTGCTGAGGGCAAACTAAAGCTGTTGAAAAAAATGAAGTGGGAGGGTCAGTGGACTGGGTAGTACTTTGTCCCTGCTGGCCTGTATGTTGTCAGCTGGATTCCTTAACCCACTTTTGAAAAGACTGGAGGGCCTGCTGCTGAGATGGTAAGTGGTGATGTCGCCTGTAGGCCATACCTCTTCCAAAACCTCATAAGAGGTGGAATTGTTGGGGATAGTGCTCCACAGACAAAGGCAAGGAGAGCGTGCTGTGGCCCTGCTTTCTTCAAAGCATTCCGGTGCTGAGCCTGCTATGTCTCCAAAGAGACAGATGCCATACCATGGCAAATCCATAAGTGATACCTGGACATCACCCAAAAAACCCATAGATTTCAACCATGTGTGTCGCTGAATTAGCACGCCTAGGCAATCAGTAGTGTCCAGTATTACATGGATGACATACTTTGCAGCATCTTGGCCATCCTGAATAATTTGTGCACGGTTAGGAATAACTCATCTGCAAGATCGTTGTCAAGATTTTACTGACCATATCCCAATAAGGCATTTGAGCACCGTCCAAGGAGACAGCAACCATTGACAGAGCAAAGAGCAAGACTGGCTGAGAACATTCTTTTCTGAAATGCTTGGACTCCTTTTCGGGAGGAGTCATGTGAAAGTAGTTTGGTTTCACTCCACTTGTGGATTCTAGAAGAATAGGCCTTCAGGCATGGGGTGCAGTGGAAGTCAGGGTTACCTGGGGCAGGTCTGTGGCATTCAGCCATTTGCCTATTTCAAGGTACGCACAAGCAAATTTGGCACAAGGGCCCATTCAAGTGTCCATGAAAACCTCATTAAAAGACAAAAATGCCTCTGTCAAGACATTAGTTTGAACGCCCGCCCGCCTGATAACCATAGCCACTGATGCAAGTTCTTTTTTTTGAGGACCTATGGAAAGAGCACAATCCAATATTGGTGAAGTGGCCTAACCACCGGCCTCTTGTAAGTCCATGAGGAGGTTATTGTTGTCAGAGTGTTGGATTCATCATTCCCATTATCATCGCCCAGGCCACATTGGCTATGTTCAGAATCTGATCCAAAAATGGTTGTGAAGTGCTTTAGGCAACTCCTAGGTACTGGCAAAGTCCTATCTGAGTCACTGAATCATCAATCAAATTATTTATATTGTGCGTCATGTCACCCCGGGGTTCTCCAGGCACTGTGAGGTTTGAATGATCCTCGGTTGGAGAGAGGTGATGGTGGAGGTCGAAAAGCCAGGTCTTCAGCTGCTTCATGAACTCGCTCAGAAAGGGGGACGTGTGCAGGTGGTGGGGGAGGTGGTTCCAGGACTTGGTGGCGAGGTACAGAAAGAGAGTCCACTGCATTGGCTGTGACGGATGTGGGCTAAAGCGGGGGTGGTGCAGCGGAGCTCTCTGGTTGGTTGGTAGAAGGTCAGGCAATTATTGATACAGGTAGGTCCGGTTTTGTGGAGGGATTTGAAGGCATGAGTGAGGAGCTTTAAGAGCCATCTCTTCTGAACGGGGAGCCAGTGGAGGGCTCTGAGGTGAGGGGTGATGCTGGCTCTTCTGGGAAAGTTGAAGTTGAGTCTTGCCGGCGAGTTCTGGATGGTTTGGAGGCGATTAAGGAGCTGTGTGGTGGTTCGGGTACAGAAGAAGTGGCCATAGGAGTCACCCGAAGATGAGGACCTGGGTTACTGTCTTCCTGGTAGAGGTGGGGTCCACTGGAAGATCCTGTGGAGCATGCAGAGGGTGTGGAACCAGGCAGAGGAGATAGCATTGATCTGTTGTTTCATTGTGAGATGGGTATCTGAAGGAGGTTGGACTGGTTGGGTTGGGACTTGCGCAGAAAACAACTTCAGCCAAGGTCGTCTTGGATTTGATTTTGAGTAATACAAAACATTTGGGTCCTCCACTGGCATCAGCATGTTGGGGCCGGCAGTCAAGGTGGCAGGAATCGGTGTGGACAGGGACAGGGCCAGACGGGAACCAAAACCAGCCCTGGCAAAGAGCTCAGTCGGCCCCTGGGAGGTGGTAGCTTTGTGCCGCTTTTATTGCAAGGGGCTGATAGTGCAGCTATGCTGCAAAATCTGCCCCCGGTAACAAAAACGGCCCCCCAGGGGTGTAAATCCTGGCGGCCCACCGGGGAAATGCTCATTGCCCGCTATGATCAGTCCAGCCTTGGGTGTGGACCTTGGTGCCAAAATCAAAGTCGAGTTGGGCTTCAACCCCAGAGTCGGGGAATACCCACAGCAGGGTCAAGAGGCATGCATGGTGTGGGAGAGGAGGTCCACTGTTGGCAATCCACCTGAAAGCCTCCTCAGACCCATGGGGCATGAAGGTGTTCCAGCAGGTCCAGAAGGATGTCCACTATTCCAAAATAGCTCCGCTGAAAGCCTTTATCTGTTACAACGTCACCGACAGACCTAGAAATTCGGGGTGCATCAGGATACGTTGAGCAACTAGTTCCTTAGCAGGAGTCTGGGACCAAGACTTGGAGGCACCTTGATATCCGAATGACATCTCTGTCAAGATGGGAGAGATGGGAAAGAATACTGCTACATTTTCTTGTGTTTCGTTAAGGGCTTTGACTTACCTGAGGATTTGGAATGCAATGAAGGTTTTTCTACGGAACAGCCTTGCGAGTGAGTTTGCGCCCTCGACTGGCAACAGGACTTACGTGCCTTCTATCAGTGCTCGGTAATGTAGAGTTTGGCTTTGCAATCCTGGATGGCCTTGGTATTCATCTGGGTACTGTACGACTATCCTAAACACCAAAGGTATACCTCTCGGGGGATCTATCACAGACAACATTTGTGACAGTCCCTACAAGGCTTAAATCCTTTAGTTTCAAATGTCCCTTGCACACTGGGAAAAATTTGGAAGGAAGAATTTCGACAAAGAATAGGAAAAAGTTAGGGAGCAAGTTCTGGATCCACATCTAAAAGCACAGAAAGAAAGCAACTGATGTCAACACATAGAAGTGGTGCCTATATGTGGCTCTGAAGTCACTTCCAGGGTTGTGCGATGGAAACGCAGAGCGCACAGCGTCACTTGCTGGTGCGCTGTGGTAATGCTATGATAAAATCTCCAGGTCCAGTCTGATGCCTGGGGGTATTTTCAAAGTGAGGAATCTGGAGTTAGATGTATCCATGCGAAATATGCCTGCAAGCAACCCAATCATATTGGGTACACTAGTACTTTGGTTGGCAAAGTGAAGCAAATATTCAAGGTGTTTAAAAATGGCAGCAAGCACTACTTGAAGTGCGCCACCAGGTAGCCCCGCGTTTCCTTGGTAATCAGGTCACCACTGCTAGGGAGAGAAATCTACTAGGCAAGGCGAGAATTGGGCCTGAATTATAGGTTTGTTGAAACAAAGGGATGCCTCCAAACTAGATTCCTCCCCGTTGGTGGGGGGGGGCATATTGGAACTCCATTCTTGTGAAAGATCTGGTAAAAGACAATAATACTATAGATTCAGTTACAGTCTGTGGGTGCTTGAACCAAAGTGCCACAGTCAAGGGGCGTTACCCTTCATGAAAGGGATTTTATAGGAGTAAGGCAGGTATAAATCACTTCAATCCATCCAGAATTATAACTGATATCACTGACTATATGCATTTCAGTTAATTGTCACTTAGTCCTCACATCCTCCTTAAAGATATCAGTGGAGTGGTACTTATTCCCAGGGCAATTGGAATTATGTGATTAAGTGGTTGCGGCCTTTCTGCATGATTAAGGATTTGCCGGTTTTGCTACATAATCTATCACGTGCTGCATAATCTGCTGATTTAAACAAAAAAGGGTTCCTAGCTCAAATGGATCAACAGTTACTAGAAACGTGGCGACATGTGTCCCTGCGCAGTGGGAAGCCCTTCAAAAATGTTGACTGGTCATCTTTCAATTACTTATTGCTGTATTTGGGTTTTAAACAGGTACTAATAAGGGGAAATCTCTGCCCAGATAGTGTACCCATGAGTAGAAATTACAAAATAATAAACTAATGCTATCATAAAATGTGCTGCATTACGCCAATAAAGTGCCTTTTCTTGCGACATAGTTAGCCTGCCACATAATTTGGTGCTCTCCTGCTGCATAATTTCAGTGGCCCTGCTTATTCCTCACATCACTGCTGCCATGCTCTTCAGTGGTGTCAAGCTTGTGCCACACACTGTAAAGTCACACATGTTCCCAGAGCCAAGAGGAGATTTAATTTTCAGAGTGCACTACCTAATTCAGAAGTTATTTGGAAAGTATCACTAGCACAGATTCTGTACATAGAACCTCTTTGTATTGGGAGCCGCAAGTCGTACCTGAGCACATAGCTACAAGGGTGGAATGAGTGGGAGGGTATATAAAACAAATACATCACACATGACAGCAACTCAACAGAATAGAACCACAAACAGACTGTTTACAGTCCATGGGCGGTATGACTTCAAGGAGGAAGTGAGCTCACTGTTGTTACTTGGGCCAACAGGTTGGAAAAGTACCAGAGAAAGAGGTGGAAATTCAAGTCCAAGGCAAGGAGGCGGCCCAAATCATTGAGATTGACGGGGGTGGAACTTCAAGTGTCAGCGTACAAGGATGGCGACCAATTTGAATTTGGAGGAGGCACAGCCTGGTTTCAGGAAGGTAAATTGGTTGACTAATTTGGAGCAGCAGTGATTGACTTTATAAAGAAGTAAGTGGTGAGGACATTGACAGGTTTAAAGACAATAATAAGAACCTGTATACGGCTTGATTGCTGTCAAGCGCCGGATGGTCTGGCGTTGTATCTGGTCCAGTTTTAAAGAAATAAGACAGCCTGAAAGAAGATACTAAAGTGTATGTTAGTGTAGCGCTCTAGTGTTTTGGTAGCTCCGGCCATAGCCGGAACTACGTATTGCAAATGTATCACCTTCTGGCCAGGCGTGGCCAGAAGGGTATAAATAAATGGTCTGAAGTCGCTCCGGACTTTCGGTCCGACCAACCACCCGAAGTGTGTGTCTGTGCATTATTTAGCTGCGCATCACAGCGCGCATGTAACTCACCCCCCTTACACTGGCGACGAGCGGGGGACACAGTCGGCGACGCCATCGCGAACAAGCCGCCGTCTGAAGAAACTCCAGGTACACCGGCGTGCCACAGGAAAAAGCAAGACCAGCGCCGAGCTAATCGCCCGTCGCGAGGGCCAGGCAGAGTCGAGAGGTCCGACGTCATCTACGGCCGCACCGGTGAGCAGCGTGAGCCCTGAGCTGCGTAGGGACACCGGCGAGGCGCAGAGCGAGCACGAGAAGGCCTGGATCACCGGCTGCATGCGTGCATGTGGAAAGGCCCAGACGCGTCGGCCGCGCATGCGCAACAGGCAGAAGGCCCGGCAGAAGCGTCCGAAGAAGACGTGTGTGGGCGCGAAGGCTGCACAGAGCTGCAAGAGCTCACGGTTAACCCTGCACCCACCAGGAACAGTGCAAAACGGATGCTGAAGACGCGCCCAGTAGCCAGAGACGTCAGGAACACAGCAAGAAGAAAAAAATGTTTTATGTTAAACAAGCACTGGCAAGTTAAAAAAAATACATCAGTGTAAAAGTAGACAAGCAAACAATAAAGATACTGTACCACCAACACAAAAGGTCACCAAACACTGTGGAACAGACAAAAACAGGTGAATCAACCACACAAAAGTCCTTCAACACCCCAGACACACATCAAGTGGGGAGTTAACACTTGCATAATGTCGAACCCACCAGGTAACGCAGGAGGCAACCAAAACCAGCAGGCAGCACCACAACCGCCAGCACAACAGCAAGCAGCGTCACAACAGGTGGTACAACAACAACCAGCAGCACAACAGCAAGCAGTGCCCCCGGTACAGCCTATACACCCATCAGCTCACTCACAGATTCAAGCACTCCCACCGTTTAGTGAGCTAATCGAACCATCCACAGCAGGGCCGAGATGGGCAGTTTGGATCGGACAATTAAACAATTACTTCATAGCAACCCGTAAAACCGACAATACAGTCAAACGTTCTCTGTTACTGCACTTCGGGGGCACTGAGTTATATAAACTTTTTGCTCACCTTCCAGATACCGGCAATGCTGATGACTATGATGCCGCAGTGAGAGCGCTCAATGCACACTATGACCCCCAGCTCAACCCACACTATGAACGGTTCAGATTTAGACAATCTAGACAAAGAGAAGGTGAGACGATGGATGCCTTTCATGCCCGACTAAGAGAACTTGTGAGCACATGTACCGAGGATGATCACCCAAAGGAAGTCACAGCACAAATCATTCAAGGATGCCGGAATAAGACTCTGAGAACACTGATACTGCGCCAACCCAACATCACACTACAAGAAATACTCATGCTCGCACGTTCACACGAGTTGTCTGACGTCCGATCTACAACCATGGAGGCCGCCATGACCCCTCAAGCAGAAGCAGGTGCCATTGTAAAAACAGAAAGGGTGGATGCCGTCCGCGCCTCAAGTAGGGGTGGACGAGGAAGATGGCCGACCAGAACGCCGAGACGAACACCCTGCGGCTACTACGGACGTGACGAATATAGCCAAGATGTCTGTCCTGCAAGAGGAAAGACCTGCTCAAAGTGCGCAATACCAAACCATTTTGCCAGCGTATGCAGAGGAGGATTCTGCGGAAGATATTTACAACAAGGGGTGGTGAGGGACAGAGTCTCTGAATTAAGCAGAAAGCTCTCACCCAGTCAAGAGATCAGGGCTAGTTCCAACACCGTTTTTTAGCTCACTGCACCATCCCAGTTTCAGAACCTGGCTGTATGCAAATTAGTCTGTTCCTGTCCCACTGCGGAAGAAGCACAGCAGAAAGACAAACCGCAACAGGGGCGGTCAGACAGCTTAGTCTGGAAGAAACTCAGCAACCAAGACCCATGACGTCCAGACAACACCGCCATGCACGGCTGGACGACTCCTCGACGGATGACGAAGGCGAGTGCTACTTCGCGTCCTTCACGAAGGACCTGAAGAGAAGGCGAAGGCCACAACTGAAGTGCCAAATCCAAATTGATGGGTCGGAAGTCACTGGGGTCTTAGATACCGGTGCAACAGTGAATGTGATGGGCATACAGCACTACAAAAGCCGTAACCCTAGACCACAGTTAACGCCATCAAAAATCAAGATAATGACATATGGCAGCCAAACTCCACTACCTCTACGGGGAAAAATGCAGGTACATGTTAAGGCGGAAGACCGTGAAGTAACAACAACATTTCACGTGATCGATAAGGAAGCAGACCTTCTAGTAGGGAGCCACATGGCAGAAGACCTCAACCTAGTGGCATTCTCCAATGCCGAAAAGACACTCCAAACAGAAGATATACTACAATTGTATCCGTCACTATTCAAAGGCCTAGGCACAATCAAACGACAACCTGTCAAACTACATATTGACAAAGCCATGCAGCCAATAGCTCTGAAACACCGGAGGGTTCCGTTTCACCTAAGAGACGCAGCTGAACAAGAACTGACACAACTCGAGAAACAAGGAGTAATAGAGAAAGTCACTGGGCCGACGACGTGGGTGTCGCCCATGGTGATAGCGGAGAAACCCCGGCAACCAGGAAAAATCAGGATTTGCATCGACATGCGGATGCCCAACAAGGCGATAAAGAGAGAAAGACATATAACACCTACAGTAGATGACATACTCACGGACCTGAATGGAGCTCAGTGGTTCTCCAAATTAGACCTAAACGCTGGGTATCACCAACTCCGACTAGCTGAAGAAAGCAGGTACATAACGACATTCTCAACCCACCTCGGTCTTAGAAGGTATAAGAGGCTAAATTTCGGAATTTCCTCAGCGGCGGAAATCTTTCAGAACACTATCCGGGAGATACTATCTGGCCTACAAGGAGTACTAAACTTAAGCAATGACATCCTGATACACTCCAAGACCAGTGAGGAACATCACCAGCATCTGAGGTCCACACTCAAGAGATTAGCCGAACATGGAGTAACATTGCATAAGGAGAAATGCAAGTTCTTTAAAAAACCAATAGAGTTCTTTGGCTACGTATTCAACTCCGATGGAGTTCAAGTCGATCCCAGGAAGACACAAGCCATAAAGCATGCCCCAGCATCGACCACAGCCTCGGACGTGAGAAGCTTCATGGGCATGGCACAATACTGTACAAGATTCATTCCGAACCTGGCCACCATTGCCGAACCGCTACGAAACCTAACCAAAAAAGAGAGCCCGTGGAAATGGACGGAAACCGAGGAAGAAGCATTCACGAAAGTCAAAAGTGCACTACTAGATGGAACAACCATGGCCTATTTCAACACGTCCAAGCCCACCGAGATACTGGTAGATGCCAGCCCAGTCGGGTTAGGAGCCCTCCTCACTCAGGAAACAGAACCAGGGGTATGGGCGCCACTAGCATTCGCAAGCAAAGCCCTCACCGCCACCGAAGCGCGATACTCTCAGATTGAAAGAGAAGCTCTTGCTGTAAAATGGGTGTGTAACCACTTCCACCTTTACATAACTGGACACCCATTCAGAATGGTGACTGACAACCAACCACTCATTCCACTGTTCAAAGGCACAGCACCTCACCCGCCACCGCGAATTGAGAGATGGGCGATCCAAATTCAACAGTACCAAATGGACCTTGTGTACAGACCAGGAGCTAAAAACCCAGCAGACTTCTTGTCGCGACACCCAGCCAAGGATTAGGCACATGAAGAAGAGCCTGAAAGACAAACCGAAGAGTTCGTAAACATGGTGTCACAAGGAGCATGCCCCCAAGCCATGTCAGCAGACAAAATCATAGAACAATATGCCAACAATGCAGTCCTGAAGAGAGTAGAAAAGGCTGTACACACTGGTTCATGGGAAGGTTTCCTGCGAGATGTACACGGATGGAGTGAAGAGGACCACATATGGCTAAACCAATTCTGGAAGATTCACGAGATCAGCATGGCAGAAAATGGTCTCATACTTAGTGGCTCAAGAGTAATAATCCCAATAACTCTACAAGAGCAAGCGACAGTGCTAGCCCATGAAGGCCATCAAGGCACCAGGAGAATGAAGGCCCGAATGCGGGAGAATGTTTGGTTCCCGAACCTGGAGAACACTATTGACGCAATAGTACAGAACTGTCGAGCGTGCCAGCTAACCGGGAGGACTAAAGCCACTGCACCAATCATCACAGAAGAGCCCGCGCCAGCACCGTAGTCGTGGGTTAGTCTGGACTTTGGCAGCTTCCCAGATGGAAGAATCACAGTTGTGCTAGTCGACAGCTACACGAAATATCCAGTAGTGGAGGTAGCCCAGTCTACAAGCTTCACAAACGTGCAACCCATCTTGAGCAAAACATTTGCAGTGTTTGGAATTCCTCAACAACTGAAAACAGACAACGGGCCTCCCTTTCAGGGGAGTGAATTCAAGGAGTTCATGCAAATACTAGGAATTCACCATCGCCGCATAACGCCACAATGGCCTCAGGCTAACAGCGAAGTGGAAAGATTCATGAGGACCATCAACAAAGTGCTGAGAATATCAGCAGTAGAAGGAACCAACAAAGAAAGACGCCCTTCAAAACTTCCTACGGGAGTACAGAAGCACCCCTCACAGCACCACACAGAGATCTCCCTGGTCTCTCATGTTTTCCGGACTTAGACATGATTTGCTTCCCATGGCAGAAAACTGAAGGCCCGAGCCATACCATCCTGACAGCACCCAAGCCCGGCGGAAAAGGACTAATGACAAAGCAAGCAAGAAAAGGGGAGCCCAAAACCGAGTACTGGTACTAGGGGATCGTGTGCTCATTCGGGCCCGAAGGCCTGGGGGAAAGTTCCGAACACCGTATGAAGTTGAACCGTGGACCGTCAGAGCCAGCAGAGGCACTGCAGTGACAGCTCGACGTGAATGGGAAGAAGTTACCAGAAATGTGTCGTGGTTTAAACGAATCCCGCCAGCAACGGTCAATACAGAACATAAGATCGGCACGCCAGAGAGGCATGACACTGTCAGTGAGCCGCTGGGGTCTACACTGGGCAGTCCAGTATCCTCTTGCCCCACCTTGATCACTGAATCACCGACACGGTCTCCAAGAACCGGCCTCGAGAACACTCCGGTAAGAGGAAGAAGACATTACAGTCTCAGGCCTAACCCTAGGCCCAGTCAAAGACTTGCAGATTTTGTATGTTCAGCTAATTTGTTTCAAGGACTTATTTGGGAAGGAATGTAGCGCTCTAGTGTTTTGGTAGCTCCGGCCGTAGCCGGAACTACGTATTGCAAATGTATCACCTTCTGGCCAGGCGTGGCCAGAAGGGTATAAATAAATGGTCGGAAGTCGCTCGGGACTTCCAATCCGACCAACCACCCGAAGTGTGTGTCTGTGCATTATTTAGCTGCGCATCACAGCGCGCATGCAACTCACCCCCTTACAGTTAGGTTACTTATACTGGACGGTGGCAACAGTGACCAGAATTTTATGTAAAATGGATTTTCATTAAAACCCACTTGCCAGAAGTGACTTCCTGGCACTCTATCACAGAATGAGTCTACAAAGGTTTCTGTAAATGTAACGTCAAATGGTTAGGGTTGCAATAGGCAGGTTATTCCAAGGGACGTTGTCTGCGTGGAGAGGCAATGGTCTGATCCTGTCGTCTTCCTACCCTTGGGGCCATGGAAATAGAGGGAACATGGTGTAACGGCCCATAGGGTGGGAATTTCTATATTTGGAACGAGGGGGCAGGGCTTGTTTTCAGGTGCTGAATCTAAACTGGTTAGGCAGGCATTTCGGGGGGTGGGCTGCTGTTTCGGTGGAACTGTGTCTGCAGGAGCCAAATATTTTCATCATGTCACATTAGGTCTTTCCATGCACCCGCCCTCCTCACCCAGCACTGCACAGCTTTCTGTAACTGGACTGGACTGGACTGTTCCGCGCCGCAATTCACCCCAGCACTGCCCCCACCTGCACCACCCCTACAAACACACTCCATGTTTTGACCAACTGAACTGACATAACCCGAGCTCCCTCCTCGAAACTGAGGCCCTCTTGTCTGGTGTTTGCACTGTAAACAGACAAGGTTTCTGTAGAGAGCAGACCTGACGGGGAAAGTGTTGAAGGACATAGACGCGTGTGCAATGGGGGCGGGGCAGAGAGGCATCGCGTGACCTCCTCCTGGAGCCGAGAAAGCCTCCTAAAACAGCACCCTAGCGTGGATGACCAATAAAACCCGGAGGCTCGAAAACATCCCAGCATCCTCTGCGCGCTCGGCTGTGAGACACCCTCTGAAACCTGGACCACTCCGGCCAGCACTGGTACCCGACTGTGACGCAGTCACCTACCCTCTAAAGGGTTAAAGTCACTAAAAAAGAGACCCCTCTAAACCAGGCCTGGCTCCAGGACTGTAACACATCGTTATAAGGACGGTTCTAGTGGGTATGTATCTACGACCTGCAGCCATGCCCAGAACCCAGTTTTAAATGCTTTAAATGAGCAGATGCTTGCTACCCGCCTCCACTTCATTAAATGGAAAGGGATAGCACCTGCACTACTCAGCATTGCTCCAGCACCCTTAATGGGAGAGTACTGGCACTCCTCAGCAGCAAACAGATACTCTGGGACAAAGAGTATCTGCACTTCCATATTTCCTTTTCAAGCGGTGCTTTAAATTCCCTGCTATGGAAGCCTGCATTCTCGGTTTTTAGTTCTAGGGGGTATTCTGACATAGCCTTCTATTACTTTGCAAATGGATGACGGAGGTGATAACACCAGCTTTCCTCCAGTTCACATTTATCCACATAACAGACTAGTCAGAAGGGTCTGTGGGGGCTTTGGTGAAAGACTGCTTGCAGGACCTCATTCTTGGTTCTCTGCGAACATGTTTCCCAGCATCCTTTATATAAGCTTCACTGTGATACATATTGCCGTGCCACTGGTAATATGTTGAGAATATTTTGTACACAGGGTTAGGGTTCTCTTCGGGAACATTTTAAAACATGAATGACTAGTGGAGCTTTTTAAAACAGGGTTTGCAAGTAACATTGCTCAAAATATGTTTTGTTGTTATGGGGAGATTGATTACCCCTAAGGAAATTCGAAGGTGACTGGTGTATTTTAATGCATACTGGGACAGTAACATGGCTTAAAATACGAAAAGATATAAATAAGATTTAGAATGGGACTTCTTGTGTCTCACTAATGAATATTTAAAGAAAATGCATAGTGGATTTGAAGAAGCTGAGACTGTAGCAGTGATCAGCACTTGGTAAGATGGGAAGAAAAAGCACACAAGAGAAATATTTAAAAATGCACTTAGAAATAGGGTGATTTTATAAAAAGTTGGTGAACATCGGGTTTAGCTGGGACTGATTCAGCCGCATATCGTTTTAGCATTCCCTGGCATGTGATTGACTCTGAAACAGCCTTTCAGAGACACCATCCGAAGTGAACCCTTATCACTAATCATCAGTTGTTAGTGTAGCATTTATACCATGCTTTCTGCACCTCTGTTGAGGCCTCAAGGCGCACTCCAAGTGGGCTACTGGGTAGGACATTATCTTAAAAGTGCACACATGTGAGTGCAGGGGCGTAGGAGACACTAAAATTCTGGGGGGGACAGGGACAACCTTTTGGACTTTCCAGTGACCTTTTACACCTCGGCCATTGCCTGAGAGCCGTACGCTCTGTTAAAAAAATACAATTGCATAGTTTTGTAGTGTAACATTGATAATTGCAGGCATGTAGACACAGTTTGCAAATATGCTTTAATTGTTATTTACATTCATAAAGTAATTAGACCAAATGTGAAAAAACATGTTTTTGAATCTTACACCGTCATGCATCAAGCAAACAAAGGTTGGACGAAAAAAAGGAAAAATAAACTGAATGCTCTTTGCAACATTCCTATTCTCAAAATGCAATTGGACTAATATTGAAGTGTACTGGAGACAGGCTGTATGCACTCAGAGCTGTAAGAGCAGATAAATGTCCACTTTCTAAAAGTGGCATATCTTAAATAGTAATGTGCAATCTATCCTTACCAGTAAAAAGGATTTATCATTGCCATTCCAAAGTTATAAAACATGCATCTACTACTCCTTTCTAACCAGGAACTCCACCTTAAAAGAGTGTATTAAGGAATTCCCAGTGTCAATCTATGAGAAGAATAGGCCTCACATTAGTGAAAAATGAATGTAGATGTTTTTCACTACAAGGACATGCAAAACATAGTACATGTCCTACCTTTTAGCAACATAGCACCCTCCTCCATGGGCTACATAGGGCCTACCTTAGGGGTGACATATGTATAATAAAAGGAAGTTTAAGGTTTGGCAAGGGGATTTTAATACCAAGTCAACCTGGCAATAAAACTAATCACACAGGCTCTGCAGTGGCAGGCCTGAGACATGTTTAAAGGGCTACTTGTGTGGGTGACACAATCAGTACTGCAGACCCACTAGTAGCATTTAATTTACAGGCCCTGGGTATATGGTGTAACACTGTACAAGGTATTTACAAGTAAATATAAAAGGCCAATCGTGTATACACCAATGTCCACATTTTTAAGGGAGAAGCACCTACACTTTAGCACTGGTGAGCAGAGGTAAACTCCTCAGAGTCCTAAGGCCAACAACATTAATCACAAAAAGAGGAGGTAAGCAGGCAAAAAAGTTTGGGGGAAGTCCATCCTAAGGCTGACAGGTCTAACAGTATGGTGTAGGATTCTGTGTGTCTGTTTGAGTATTGAAGTCAGTCAGATCCTTTTTGGAAGTCCCAGGTTTAGCAGGGCACTAGAAGGAGAGCGAGAATAGTTTCTCAAACACTGTAAGTTTATCGCCTGCATTCCTGAGGCTGGAGGGTGGAGAAACCCTCAATGCTTCACAAAGTGTACAACGCAATACAAAAACATTTGTTGTCTAATCTATGAGAAGCGCTATTGCAGCAGGATGACATAAGTGTAGAGTACACTCAAACCACATTATCTTGCATAGGAATATAAGATACACTATAAGATAAATTTGCAATAAGAATTATCCTTGTGTGGGATGTCACAATAATTTGATTTACAGTGTTTGTGTGGAAGAGAGATGCTTACCAATGTAAAAAAGCCTGCTGTGAGAGACACAAATGAGATTCTCACAGAAGATAGATATAGTTAGATATGCAGAATGAATTGTGTGGCAAAGCTCTGATATGTGGTGTTAGTGATGAACACCAGAAACAATATTTGTTTGTGATGCTTACACATGAATACAGTGGGTGGAAGGTCACAAATGAGAAGTGAGAGGCATGCAGTAAAGCACAAAAACTTTGTTATATGAGAGGCTCACAAAAACTATAAAAATGACCAAACTAGCAAATATGCCTCATGCTAGGATTTTTCTAGCCAACATATGGAGCATTTAATTAATACAATAATTGAAGGTGTGGAGCCTTGCTCAAGACTATGATGATTTATTTACAAGAGACCTTTGGAGAGTTGGGTATTAACAGTGAAGTCATCTTTGGAGAACAGTAATTGCTACCATAAAAAAAAGGTCAGATGGACAGGGTAAGTTGAATATGGTAGGGGATGCTCCTGAAGATGAGCCAAACTCTCCTTCTGAGCACATCCAGGAGGAGTCTGGAGGCCCCTTACTGGGGAACTCTAGTCCCCCAGAGAATAGTTCTTGTGACACAGGGGGAGGCCCTAGAGGTATGACCACCGTTATTCCTCCTGGGAGGGTACAAAAGGTTCAGGAGAAGTCCAGGTCCTCCTCAGTTAATTCAGCCTCCTCCGCCACTTCAATAGGGACTTCCATCTCTGGCAGGAAGTAGGAAATGTTTTAGAAAGGAAATACCACCTGCTCAAACTTTAGCGAGCCAAGATCAGAATCAAGAAGGAGTTGGCCCTAGATAAGGACCCCCTAGAAGTGCAGAGGGCTAGGAAGAATTTCGTTTTATAATCCCATGATGGCAGGACTAGTGAACCTAGAGTTAGGGAAGATCCCTTTGACAATCGGACTGGAGCAGGATACTCCCTCCTTACCAGGAGGGTGATGACATCCATAAGTGGGATACTGCTTTAGAGAGGGCCTGTAAAGTTCAGAAGATTCCTCGGGGCAGTGGGCAGCTATCCTTTGGCTCTCCTTTGCAAACAAAGGTAGAGAAAAACTCTTGACTGTAAAGGGAGAAAATTCAGCTTTTCAAGACAAGTGGAGCACCCCTTGGGTCACCTACTTAGTTGACCTAGGTACTCCAAGAAGTCCCCACAGGGTGCATCATGTGAATCACCTGAAAACGTTCATTGATCAGTCTTACATGAGGATGCTCATGGTTTCTGATGGGGGTGAGGAGGAAGAAAGTGACCCTCTCCCTGATCTTTTCTCTCAGGACCCTGTTGATGGATCAGTTGAAGGAGTAGTCTTGGTAGACAGATTCTTTGATCAACAGCAAGCTGATTACAGACATGTTCTCAATCAGTTTCCTGGTCTCTTTCTCTGAGAACCAGTCAAACCACATGGTGTAGTCATGAAGTGGACACAGGTGACAGTCTGCCTCTGAAGAGCACCATTTACAGACAGCCTGACCATGTCAGAAATTGCATCAGAAAAGAATCCCGAAAGATGCTGGATTTGGAGGGGGTCATTGAGCCTTCATGTAGCCCTTAGGCTAGCCCTGAAGCCATTGTACTAGAAGGTCATATCCAGGATGATAAGAGAGAGATTAGGTTTTGTGTTGACTATAGAGGTCTCAATGAAGTCACTAGGACTGATGCCTATCCAATTCCCGGGACAGATGGACTGATTGATACTTTGGACTCTGCCAAATGTGTCAGTACATTTGACCTCACTGCTGGTTATTGGCAAATCAGACTTTATGAGGATGCCAAATCAAAAATAGCATTTTCAAACCCCAGTGGTGATGCCTTTGGTTTGAAAAATGCACCTGACACTTTTCAGAGGCTGGTGAATAAAGTCTTAACAGGACTGGAAATCTATAGTGCAGCATATCTAGATGATATATCTGTCTTTAGCGCCACCTGGGAGGATCACCTGGTCTACCTCAGAAATGTACTCGAGGCTACTCGAGGCCCTGCAGAAGGCAGGCCTCACTATGGAGATCACAAAGTCCCGGATAGGGCAGAGTAAAGTTGTGTACTCAGGCCACCTTGTAGTCGGAGGCCAACTTCCAACATCGGAGAGCAAAATTTAGACCATCATGGACTGAGTTGACCCCACTACTCAGACTCAGGTCAGAGCTTTCTTGGGCCTGAGTGAGTACAACAGAAGGTTTGTTAAGGGCTATGGATCCATAGCAACACCCCTTAATGATCTCACCCCCCAAAGAATGCCTAAGAAAGTTTAGTGGACAGTTAGCTGTCAGAAGACATTTGATGACCTGAAACAATCCATGTGCTCTGCTCCAAATCAGCAATGTCCGGTGCTAGAAATATGATCCCATGCACTTGGGGGCTCTTTAGGAGACCCCCATGTACTCCCGGTACCAGTTTCTTAGGGTCTGCCAGCAAGCTAGTGCTGCTGCCAGCCACAGACATGATTCTGCCCTCCTGCCACTGAGCTGAGCCTAAACAGGGGAAGGTAGAACAATAGGTTTACTGTCACATGAATTGTAACCCCCCTCCCAGACAGGATTTAGTGTATTGGGCTGGGTTGGGATCGCCTTCCAGGCATCCAGACTTTTATGAAGGGCATACTTGAGTCCCTCTTTGCATACTCAAGTTTGAGCCAGTTCAGGAACCCTTGTTTCCTGCTCTGGCAAGGAACTGGAGAAAGGCCAAAGGACAGGATCATCCCCTCTGTCCAGCCCCTCCTCTAGGAGGGACCATGGTGAAGTTCTAACGCTTTCTATATGGTACCAAAGTGCTCCACTGTGGGAGGGTCCTCATACTCATCATAGAACAAGAATCACTTCTGAAACCAAGACAACACTCTTCGACCGCCTGGATACTTTCACTTCATTGGGCTTTGACTGGAACCGAGACTGCATCAAGGAAGAGTCCTGCTGCTCCTGGTCTTGCAGTCAAGTCTTCTGAGTCGTCTGTGCTTCATCCAGGTTCTCCAGAAGGCCTGTAGGCATCAAGGACATCCCTTGCATCTGCAGGCACTGCAACAAAGCTGACTGGTCTGCTGCTCCTGTTGTTCTGAGGGCTTCCCAAGGCCCAGCAACACAGGTGGTGGTTCTGAAGCTCCCTCGAGGCCTGACCTGCCTTCTCTGCAATTTGTAGGACACTATCCCTCGTTGGAGCCGCTGGGACTGAACCCCTGTGCACCCCCGTCTACTTGCCATTGCCAATGCTTGTTGTATTCCAGAGATCTTCAGGCTACAAGAAGCTCAAGCCTTCAGTACCTCATCCGTTGAAGATCAGCATCCTCATTGCATCATCTGCAACCTGGGCCACCATCTTTGCTGAGCTGCCTGAGGTCCTGTGGGTCATTTCAAAGGTCTTCCTTTGCTGCAGTGGGCTCCTCTGCTTGCTCAGGGCCTGCTCTGATTCTCCTGCTGTTGGCGAGTCCCTTGGACCTTGCTGGTCCCAACGTTTGCATCTTTTTGCTTTCTACGCCAATTGCGGCTACCAAGGCTTGTTGCTGCTCCCGCCAGACACCAGACACCTGGACACTGACACCTGATGTGGGCCAGCTTGTGCACAGCTCCTGGTCTTCTTCAGCATTGCCTGGTCCTCACAGCTGCAGGGACAAGGTAACTGTCTTCACTCCTAAAACTCCAGGCATAGGTGGGCGTTGTGCTTCCATGCCTTCTGGTCACTTCCGAGTGGCATAGACTCTGTCCCCTCTGCTTGCAGGTTCTCCTCTTGAAGAGTCTACTCTTGGATTCCACCAAACTCCTTCACAGGCTTCTCCAGAGTCATTTTCAAAGTCTTCTATTGTCCTCTACGGCAGGTTCCGATGTCACTTCACCGTATGCACCTGGCTTTCCTAGTGCCAGTAACCTGATTCCAGGTGGGGTGGGTCTGCAACTTCCAAACTTCCAAAGGGTTTCTTTTGAGTCCTCTGGGATGGGTTCTTCTTCTTTAAAACTGCAACTGTGACTTCTCCATTGACTTCCATTGGGCATGTGGCTGTGTTTCCACTCTGCAAACAGCATCTGCGGGGTCCTGGGAACTTACCTTGGGTGGTTCCTTGTGTCCCCAGCTCCTCTGAGTCTTCTGGTCCAAGTCCCATTCTCCTTTGCAGCTTATATTCCACTTTCTTAGTATATGGGTTGGTCTTCCCCTGGAGACCAGTGTATATTTGTACTACTGACTTCATTATTTTGAAGTATTCTTGTGTGTATTATTGATATCTCTGGGTAGGAGATATGCCAATTTGTTAGTGATTGTGTTGCATAATAAATAGATCTATTTTTATAAACACTGTGTGGTTCTTTTTCATCTAATCTTTACACTCGTTCAGGATAAGCCTGAAGGTTGCTCTACACAGCTACCACTTTGAGAGCTTTCTATGGTTATCAAAGACCACTAAAATCACCATAAGGGTTGTCTGGATAAGTGCAAGGTGCATCACTCCTGGGCGTACACTATATACTAAACCAGCCTCCTACAACCACCAACACTAATTCTCCATTGTACTTTTCCCACCAGGATACAAGTCCTAAAAAAAGAAGTGGGGAACTAACCAAGTTAGGCAGTATGTAAGTGACTATCACAAAAAATGACATCAGATTTCAAGACCTCATATATGTTAAGGAGGTCTGTCATGAGTACATTTGAGCATATTACAATATTTAACAAGTTAGATCTTGCGTCGGAGTTGTACCAAAAAGTGTTGCAACCCCAGCGCAAGATCTAGGCCTCAGATTACACATTTATTTATTAAAACTCTGCCAGAAAGAAATTTGCAACAAGGAGAAATGTGGCAGTGTATCTGTTCTGCTTAATTGCTTGCAAAGTCTGTCTTCTAAAATATCTTATGGCGTTAAGGTGCCTGCTGCATAGATCTTTAAGTACCCAGTTAATCTGAGGGAATAATAATGGTAAAATAACTCTGGAGGTTAATGCACTTGCTGGAGAGACAGGTGTTCTGTCTTGTTCCAGTTTTGTCAAAGTAGCATGGAGGGTTAATGTGCCTCCCACAAAGAACATCATATGAAACACAGATGATGGATCTTTATTTTATATGGATGGGTAAGTCGGTTATTGCTTTTAACACAGAGATCATTTCGTTACTTACAGTTCATAAATTGCAATCCTTCCATTATAGCACAGTGAACTATGAAGGAAAGGATATGTGAATCCTCAAATTGTAACCCTGTCTTATGTAACATATCCACTAAATTGATTTTAAAACATATGGGGCCATATGTATCATAGTTCCGTTTTGCAATTTCTAAATAGCGATTTTTAAGGAATCGCTATTTAGAAATCGCAAAACGGTATGTATGTAAAAAATCGCATTTTTTTTGCGATTCCTTAATCTTCCTTATTTGCGAATTCGCAAGTTGTGAATTCGCAAATAAGGAATGACGGTCTTCTCGATGACTTTGGCTGGAAAGGGGAGGAGCGAGATGGGGCGGAAGTTCTTGAGGTCCGTGGGGTCCGCGGTGGGTTTCTTCAGGAGGGCGCTCAGCTCAGCATGTTTCCTGCTCTCCGGGAAGGTGGCGGATGCGAAGGAGCTGTTGATGATGTTCCGGAGTTGGGGTTCGATGATGGAGTCGGCTTTGTTGAAGATGTGGTGTGGGCAGGGGTCGGCAGGGGAGCCGGAGTGGATGGTGTTCATCAGGCCGGTGGTGTCTTCGGTGCTGACAGGGGTCCAGGTGCAGAGGGTGGTGGTGGGGGGCGCTGGTTCGGTGGTTGGGTGCGTGGTTTGTGCGCCGAAGCTGTTGTGTATGTCGGCGATCTTGCGGTGAAAGAACGAGGTGAGTGAGTTGCAGAGGTCTTGCAAAGGTGTGATGTCGTTGTTGCAGGCGCTGGGGTAGGAGAGCTCTTTAACGATGCTGAAGAGTTCCTTGCTGTTGTGGGTGTTGTTGTCCAGTCGTTCTTTGAATGTTGTCTTCTTGGTGGTGCGGATCAGCTGGTGGTGTTTGCGGGTGGTGTTCTTGAGGGCTGTCATGTGTTCTGCTGTCTGGTCGTGGCGCCAGGCTTTCTCAAGGGTGCGTCAGGTTTTCTTGGAGTTTTTGAGGTCGTTGGTAAACCACGAGATTTCCTGCTGCCGGGTCTGCTGGGAGGATTCTTCAGTGGTGCGAGTTCGTCGGCGCAGTTGGTGAGCCACTGTGTGAGGTTGCAGGCTGCTTCGCTGGGGTCCGTCGTGTTTATGGGCGGGTTCTGGCTGAGGGTGGTGGTGAGCTGGTCGGCGGTGATCTTGCTCCAGCTTCTGCGGGGAACCTGGTGCGGTGGTGGTGAGTCGTGGTTCTTCTCAAGTTGAAGTGGACGCAGCTGTGCCTGTAGACGGAGTGGGTGTTGAGCAGGATGCACTTGAGTGGTAGTTGCTGGTGCTCAGCTTTGCGGGTGCGGTGCGCGTTCAGAGGCAGGTGAATTGGCAGGCTTGGCAGGTGAAGGGTCCGTGGGTGCGTTTCGGGGTGGCTCGGTGGTAGGTGGGGTTCCGGCCGGTGTTGAGTGCATGGAGGGTGGCGGCGTCATAAGTTCGTTGGGTGCACTGGCATCGTCGAGGACCAGGGGCACGGTCCAGGCACGGACGAGCGTAGACGGGCTTGCCTTTGGTGCACCTTTGGCGCACAATCGGCACGCCCGCTGCGCGTATGCGCGGGCTCCATATGAGGCGAAGTGGGAGGGCGGAGCAGCTGGGAGGCGGGAACTGGGCGGCCTATGGGGTTACAGAAGAAAAAAGGGGGCGGGCCGTGAGGGAGCAGCGGCGGGAAGCGGAGGGGGGCACACCAGGGGTACAATACTAACGAGGCACAAAATCAATTAAACAGAAAATAAAGAGATTACAATCACGAAATGCACAAAATGAGGGCAACAGCGGGGAGAGAAAGAACGAGCAGCAGCAAGGGGCACCGAGGCCAGGGGCGAGCCTGTGGCGCCGGGTCAGAGACGCGCTACAGCTGGCGAGCCGTGCGGCGCGGGGGTGTCCTGGGGTGCCCTGGGTGTCCTGGGGGCTCGAGATTTCCAGCTTCATTCTGAACCACAGATAAAAGCCTCTCCTTCTGCCGTGACACAAGGAAATGATGTCACAGAGGCAGATGAGGGCGAGGGGTGCAGGGGAGAATGCACATGCCCCTTTAATGTTTTTCCTGGCGAATGCGGCCTCGAGGAATCACAGCAGCACAAATGCAGAAATGATGCCACATTCGTGACTGCTGTGGTTTTCCATGGGGGTGGCATGGAAAGGCCTAGCGGGCCACAAGTGGCCTGCAGGCTGTACTTTGAGAACCGCCGCTGTACATGGAGTCAAGTGTACACAGACGCAGCCTCCAGGTCCCTATGTGAGCACCGTTTCTGCCTCCCCAATGCAAACCGGGTGTTGCTAGAATGCAGTTCACTAATACAAACATGAAAGCAGCATAAGAATTGGTTTAGTTGGCAGGCAACATCAGGACACACCTGACACCGCAGAGTGTATTAAGACTGCAGGCAGCTTTAGTGCGGCCCAGCCTGCAGGGAGACACAAAGAATAGCTAGAGCGGTTCCTCCCAAAATATGGAGCTGAAGGACTACGGAGCACATAAGGAGCCGCTGCTTCCCACAGTAGGACTTTATAAATCTGCCTAGTCACTCAGTGCACCTGCAAACAAGTCGTGTCTCCCATCGAGACAGCAGTCTCCGCTCACGCGAAGCTCATTTGCTGACAGCCGGCATCTTTAAGAAAGCAGTGCTGTGCACTAGGTGCACCGGTTTACAGCTCATAAATCTCTAAATAAACAAGCATTGGCATAGCCAATAGGTCTCGCCTTTGGTACCTTATAAGTGTTTAGCCATGCAACAGTTGATGTTGTTGCACCAAGGATATTGTGCTGCATAACTAAATACTTATATGGTCCCGAAAGCGAGACCTATTGGCTATGCCAATGCTTGCTGTAAAGTGCGAATTACAGGCATTTCAGACTGCTTGCCATCTGACCTCTGACTTTTCTCCTGGTACTGTCGGCAGTGCTAGGTTTCCACTGAGCCACCACAAATTCCTCAGGAGGCTTTTTAAAAGGCTCCGTAGCCAGTACCTTTGGAATATAAAAGCAGCATGTCCCTGGGCAATGCCTGTGAGCTTGTGACGCTAGTCCTTCAGTGCCAAGTTTCTTTTGCCACCTCTGCTAGGAAACCTTCCTTGCTCAATAACAGTAATAAGCCACCCTCATGCTTTGCCCGCGGCTCCTCTGCCACTGGACGCTGGCATGTCGGCAAGGGCACAGCTTGAGTCGCAACGGGTCGATTTATTATGTTTGAGATAAATCAGTGAATAAGTGATTACTGAGCATATTTGTTTGCAATAGAAGGCGTAAAAACATATGCAAACCAACAATAGCAGGAGAATGATCGAAATACTACTTTGGAGCGATGTCAGATCCCACAATTTCTATTCGTAAACTTATTGGGAATAATAGGTCGGTGTGACAGAGAAAGATATCTAGACCTTAAAAATGTGTTGTGTATTACACCAGTACTGCCATCCACGGCTGAAGCTTATTTAAGTCGCCAAGAGAAGCTGGGGCTTCCGAATGCATGCTAGCGAAACTGAGCTTTGCACTAAAGCTGCTGACAAGTAGCTAGGGGTTTCGAAATTTTGAAGAGTAGACACGAGCAACATACACTTTTTTTAACCATAATTGTGTCTCCGCCATGTTTAGAGGTAACAGCGTAATTGGATACTACCGAGAGAAGCAAAGCTTGAAATGCTAACAAGTGTGTCTGACGCTTTTAATGGTGACAAAATCTGCTGTGGCTACCAAATGCTTATGCGAGTAACTGAAGTCTAGGCGCCAATTACAGCAGCCGAGACTTCCAGGCACTTATGAGAGTTGCTGAGAGTTCTCCATGCTAAGGAGCGTAACTGTGGCTTCCAAGCATTAACAAGGGGTGACAGTGTTTCCGGCTGAATTGGGAGCAGCGGGCATTTCCGGAATTGCTAAAACAGGTGGCCCTGCTTTGCCAGTGCAGTGGATGTGGCGAGGGCTTCCAGGAGATAACGAAAGTCGTTCGGGCCCAGATGATTCTCGGTTTATTCGAGGCTGAAGGCTTTCTTTTTATTCTTTTCCGAGGAGCTTTTTGTTGCAGATGATTGTGATTGGGTTTTATGCAGCATTTAAGTGTTTAAAAAAAAAAAACATTCAGCACTATTATTTAGCAGAGGTAAGGGAGTGAGGAGGCTCGCGACCCCAGCCTGCGCTGATGCTGGTTTTTTTTTTTCATTGTGCGTCAGCGCCAGCCTCAGCGAGTTACTAACGGGTCTGATGCAACAACATTGGGAAACATTTAGGCGATGCTGCCCTGAATGTTCGCTTGATAGTAATTTATCTCTGCATCTGACAAACAGTAATGCATACCTGGCAACCTCTTGACTCAACAAGGGTTGAAAGACAAGTGCGGCCCGTGGCCGCGAAAGTTAAAGCGCAGCGCAGCGTTTACCTTACGGAAGCGAGCAGCGGCGGGCGCGATATTTGCAAACAGATTGCACCGCTGCTCGCTCCAGCAAGGCAAACGCCGTACATGCACGAGGGCTCATTGGAAACAGTGCAGTTCATGCACAACTTTCCAAAAAAGTACGGAGTGATTCCAAAAGGTCACTCCAATGCAGCGCTTGCATGCTGCGTAGGCGAGACCTAAAAAACACTTGCTGCACATGAAGGGCGCCACATCTTATTGAGACAGCACTGTCTGCAGACCGAACTTACAGCCTGCCAGTTGTTTTATACATTGTTTCAGCTAAACGTGACTATAGCCACGCGCACAGAGCACAGTGACAAACAGCACTGACGAAGTATTTACGACAGACAGCTTCCATGCCCCACACTATAAAACTGCACTTTTCGCATACCCAACTCACAGACCGACAATTCCCATGTCCCTGGCTGTGTATAGTGTTTGAATGTCCAGCATACAAGCAGTGAACATAATTGATAATTCTGATTTGTGACTCAGCAAGGCGTTAGATTTGTGTTGTAAATTGTGATGGATAGAGTTGTGCAACATTTGGTTAACTAAGATTAAAAGAAAAAGATCAACAGTTATTTTTTAAGAGAGGTCGGGGCAAGCTGTCTGCATGGGCTCAATGCCTTGTGGTTTTGGGCAAATCACTTATTCTCCCCATGCCTAAAAAAATTAACGGGACCTTGATTAATGTAACTGGTGCTCATGTAAAGCACTCCAATACCTCCGGGTTAAATTTGCACCATATAAAATTTGGGAAAAAAGAAACAATCCATAAAGAGAGATGTAATTATATGATGAGTGCCCTGGCGCTATATCACTTTAGCATAGATTCCAGTCCATAGAAATTGTCTTCCACGAGCACCCGTAGACAATAATATTTTTTTCAAATCGTGTATTTTCAGTGATATGACTAACGAAGGCCCAATTTTTTTTTATTAAAAACAGAGTTTTGGACAATACCTTTTCCCGCTGAAAAACAGTATTTCTCTCCATGTGTTCCCATACCTGGCGTGTCACGCAGTTTGGTGCTCACTTTCCCTCCATCTTAAAGAACAGTAGATGTTTCAGCACCCAGGCTAATGTGCTGCATAGCTAAATACATATAAGGTCCCAAAGGCGAGACTGATTGCATTGAAAATGCTTGTTTCTCTTCCTCTTCACCTGTAAACACAGTATTTTAGTTCTGCACTGTCAATATTTCACAGCTGTGTATACCCCCTTCACACACTTTCACATAAAATAGCAGTTACAATTAGCACAGATGTGACCACTGCTCTAAGCACATTGCAGAGTCACTAATCATTTCATAGGCATGAAATCTGAACCCCTTAATGACCCACTGCAGGCACTGTGTGCCCCGTCATGAACAACCATAGGCGCCTTCAACTCACCAAGACGTGGCTCAGTTCACAGTATGAAATACACAAGACACACTACCAAAACACAACATCTGGAAATAGCAAATAAGCGTAGACAAGAAAAGATAAAATAAAATGTGAAATGTAAACAGGAAAATTGTAACGGACGCGGTAAAAATGTTTATAGTCTGTAGAGAAATCGGTCAGTGTTTTTGCTTGTAAAGTTAAGGACATGAATATAGGGCTCTGTAGGGACTCGTTTTAGCCTGCAAGAGTTATAGAAACTGCCGTTCACGTTACTTACAGCAAAATGAGACTGCTTGTTTTTCCCAATAAGTCCTTCCCTAGGAGGGACTTTTTGGGGTACAAGCCTTAGCAGACAAGGCTGCTTCTCCATTGTGACTGCTGTGTCACACAGACACAAAGTATTCCAAGTGGCTGCTAGTTATGCAAATGAGTCGATGCGGTGGAAAGCACTGGCTGCAGGCGCATGTGAAACGTTAAAAATAACAGAAAGGGACACTTTCCTTTCGTGGATGGGCCTTGGGTAGGCCAGAGCATTCCCTTGCCAGAGCCTGGCCCACCTGGCCACCCATCTAGAACCAGGCCTGCTCTGAAACCAGACACTGGGAGCACAGGGAACCTTCATTTTACGATTACAAATTCTTATTATATTGATGGATTTCAGAGCTAGACTATTAACAGTGTAAGCATGGGCGTCCGCAGGGGGGGCAAGGAGGGGCGCTTGCCCCCCCCCCCCTGGAGAGACCCTCCTTGCCCCCCCTGCGGACGCCCATGAAAACCGTGACTTCAAGACGGGGTTCTCACTCTCTTTCCTCCCCTTTCTTTTATTTGCTTCCCTGTGAAATGGATCCAAAAAAGAAAGATGCTTTTGCTGGGAATGTAGTATTTTTCTGACATTTTAATTCCAAAGTGCAGCATTGGGAATAAAAGGCTAAAAATATGAAAAATAGATAAATAACTAAATAAAGTAAGACAGAGCGGTAGCAAACTGTCCAAACTGATTTTATTCACACTGAAACACATTAGCGCCACTTTTACAGAGTTTGCCAGTGAAGCGCTATTTTTGTTTTCTTGTCTTTGTTTTCCCTGGACTTGGAACTAGTGCACCAATCCTGGAGGTACCAAAATGTGTGGATTGGAAAACAAAATGTGTGCTGCGGCACTGTGTCCAGGGATGTGGTCTTTTTACCATACTGCTTACGTTTTGTAAGGATATAAGCAATGGCCATTGAAATGGGTCCATTCAGGGCCCTGTAGTCGTGTCCTTAACTTTTCAGGCAAAAGCACTCACTGATTTCTGAATAGTGAGTGTAAAAGCATTAAGGTAACCATGTTGTTCCTGCTTACATTTCCCATGGTTTGCTAAATTTTGCATTCCCTATAAGTGTTTGCTTCTTCCAGGATGTTGTTCCTTTTTTTTTTGTAGGCCCCATATTGATCTTGTCTAGTGCGTAATTTAAATTGCGCATCCAGGTGTTTATAGCGGGCAACAATTGGGTTGTAGTTGAAAACAGTGGGAGTTTTTCTCAGTGGGGCAGTACGGTGTTCAGTGGGGGAGAGGATGTGGCACTATGGTCAGAGCTGCTGAATTTGGAACTGGGAACCAGATTCAGCCTTAATAACCAGCCCACCAGACCACTCTCCTGCGAGAGCACAATCACATGCTAGACCTTAGAAGGCTTCGCAACACCTTAGAAGTCCTGGTGTCTTCGCACCGGCAGGTGGACCCTAGCATGACAAGTGTAGGTTAATCTTCAAGGATTGTACACCACTATCCATACTGAAGTTCACCTCCAGTCTTGTGGAGAGGCCTATGAAGCAGCACACCCTAGAACAACAGTCACTGAGGTCACAGAACCCTTGAGAAGGGCCAGCTTTAGGGCGGTGAAACCAGTGTGACCGCACCGGGTGCTGACTTTAGGTGAATGCATCATGTTTGCAAGTATATTATGGTTTTAAAAACGCTTGCTGCCTCCTTCCTGGCTTCCAGCAATTTTCAGCAACAATAAAAATGTCATGTTGACTCTGGTGATTAATGTTCTTCCTAGAGAGAGATTAGAATTTTGTCTAGTGGAAGTTTTGACTCATGGAAAGGTAGCTCGGATGGTTACTGTACCGGCTGCAAAGAACATGCGCCATGCAGATCACAAAGTGCACATAATGTAAATAGGTCAGTGGGCTACTGCTTTTGTCAGAGATCCTTTTGTTATTTGCAGTTTATAAGTTAAAATCCTAACTTAGAACAGTGAGCTATTAACTGTCATCTAAGAGCTGCATACTAACTGCAAGGTATAAATTCGAGCGTTATGTTCCCCCGCCCGTCACCCAGTCTTTGATTATCCTAATTTCCCAAAAAGTGTTCTTTTGGACAGAAATCAATTCTGATTATTAAGGAGAACCCCCAACCATGGTATTACGTTTTAAATTCTGGGTATTCTGTTTCTCCAGACCAATCACTATAAAACTATATGGGCCTCTAGTATGGTTGTCATGTGACTCCTACACCTTGTAGTCCTTAGTCTTATGTAACATTTTCTATACAATGATTTACACACATATTGATTGTCTCTGTGTAATGGGTGTGATGTAAAGTGCTCTGACACCCTACAATGGTATGAGTGGCGCTGTAAATCAAATTAAATGCATCTGAGAGAGAGTGGTTATGGGGACTTGGGGGCACAGTTAAAGGGTGGTAGTGAGGGAATCCATAGCAGAGGTGGTCATTGGGGGGCACTAACAAACATTAATGCACAAGACACCACCAGTGCTATGGCTGGCCCTGCCCTTGAGGCCAGTCAGTCTCAGCCAAAGGTACCTCCATTGGCCTTGTTTCAGCAGCAGTAGCTGCAATTCATCAGGGAGTGGCAATGCAGGATTTTCACACACCAAACTAAGTTAGCAAACTTCAGTCTCACTGCTTCATTCACAAGCACGTTTAACATGTGCTGCCTGCAGTGGGGCCACTGGAATTAATTATGCAGCAAAGGATGACAACATTATGCCGTAGTGTTGACTAAATTATGCATTAAAAAAAGTCTACAGCGTAATGCAGTATATTTTCAGATATTTTATTATTTTGACGTGTGTTCACATGCTAACATTCTCTGGAAAGATTTTGCCTTATTAGTACCAGTGTAACATACAAATGCAGCAGTGAGAAAGGTGACCAGTCAACCTTTACAATAGGCCATCGACTCCGCAGCAACACAAGTCACATTTTATATTAACTTTTGATATGTTTGAGCTACAAACAATTTATTAGTTTAAATGGTCAGATCATGCAGCAGATCTTGCATTATGAGGCAAATATGGCAGAGCCATAATTTTAGAGAAAACATTTGCAAACTAGGATATTTTGCCATTCATGTTTGAACGCTGTTGTTGAAAAAGGGTGAAGTGCTGATGACAGAAACTCCATGGCTCGGAGACAAAGTGCTTGTGTTTCCACATTTTATCATATTTGGTACATTCTGTGATTAGAAGCATATCCCACTTTGTGAATATATTTGAATGTCAATAACTCATTATAACCTTAAATAATCCTGTGTATCCATAGGTTGATTAAACTGGGCAGTGAAATGCCAAACAAATACTAAAAATTGGGATGTCTGCGCATTCTAGCCACACCTCTGGCTCTACCCACAGATCCAATCCTTGGGTTATTCCCGCCCTCTGATTCTCCGCCCACTGTTCTTCCACTTCGACCACTGTGTAAGACTCAGCATCCCTGGACCTGTGATGTGGCGCAGCTGCGGGCGCCGCATGTGCCACACATTTACGGTACTGGGCTTCAGCATAAGGGAGCTGACTATTATTGTATCCCTAAACCTGCGCACGATGTCAGTTTGACATGGACTACACGCAGAGGGACTCTAAGTTTCTTTTAAAAAATATAGCTAACATTTGGACCTATACATTTTATTTAGTATAAATTAATTGAATGTGTGTAAAATGTAGCAATGCCCTGGTAATTCTAGTAATGGGAGCACCCACTGTCAAATCACTAGCGTGTGTGATTGCTGCATTATTTATTACTGACATTGATGTTGTGCTTTAACTTTGGATAAAAGTTATCATGAATTCTAGCACCAAGAAGCCAATATTGGTAAATATGTGTTCTACAAATAATCCCTAACATACACTGTGCATACAGTATATTTAATCTGGTGCTTTAATCATAGGCGGTTTTAAAGTATTCTGATAAAAATCGAATCGTGCTGAAGACAGCTTTGATTGGTGTTGGATCGAGGACCCAGAAGTCTGCACACCTAGCAGACAGAGATAAAGCACCCTGTCAGAAAGTTTAGCTTTTTCCCTACATGTGGTGTTTGTTGGCCCGTGGCAGGGTCAGTCACATGTCCAGGATTCCTGGCATTAAATTGAGTCTATCCTAGTTCCAGTGTTTCGCGTGCTCCACCTGGCACACATCATGTCGGAGGATGGTGATGACGTTAACATTTTGCCCCCCCCCCCCCCCCCCCCCTGGAAAAATTTCTGCGGACGCCCATGAGTGTAAGAGTGGACATCAAGTTGGAAACCAAGTAAAGTGCAGTGTTATTGCCGGCAAGGAAGTGGACAGAGTTCATGGTCCTTTTCTGACACCAGGGCCTATTTAGCTATGTATCACAAATGTGATCTTTGTAACTTTCACGAGATTTACAACAGAAATCATTTACAGTACACAAAGCTAAAATAATTACAATGGTTCAGCACCCCTTCCAAGACAATGTTACTTCTTGTTCATAATAATTTAACACAGAATGGTGATATTTCATGCACAACTTCAATAATTCATGTTCTCCAATTGGTGTGTTTTGAAGAAAATTCTTTATTCATGGTCATATTCTTTTTTTTTAAGTTAAAAACCACAGTCGCCAATGCGTTTCGTACTGATGGACTTCTTCGGGGCTCTGTTTCAAAACAGTTTTTATTGGAGACAATACTCATGAATGTTTGGTCAAAGCTAAATAAACAAAGTTTTTCCTCTTCCTCGCGCACCTTTGTGACAACGTGAAATGTTGGTGTATAGTGACGTGCTAGTAAGAAACGAATGAGAAAGGCCCCTCAGACCAAAGGGGCAGGGCTCCGTGTCAGACTATAAAGTCACAAAATATTCCCATTGGAATCTCACACATCCCCAGAGCTGCATTCAATGAAATTTCAGATAGCACACATTCTCAGACTTGGCTACAACTCATACGAACAAGTATAGAGCCACACGTTTACTGGCTGTATCAGATCTATGACCTTCCACCCAGTCACACGTTCTCTAATCTAGACCGGGAATGGCTGTGTTTATAAAGGTGGCGCCACTTTGTCTTGTGTGTTCTCTCTTCTCGCGTTTTTTGATGCCATGTATTATTAACATAAGTGAAATAGAAAAATATTTTTTCATCTTTTAGCTTTCTGATTGAATGTATACTATGTATTTGAAGGACAAAGTTGTATTATATGTATATTGATTTTTAGAATCATATTTTTATATTATATTTCTGATACAGCTAGTAACCTTGTGGCACTACACTTGTTCTTTGGGGTATGTATGAGTTGTGGATAAGTCTGAGATTATGTGTTATCTGAAATTTCACTGAAAGCAACTCTGTGATGATGTTGGGTTCCAAATGGAATATGTTGTGACTTTATAGCCTGGCACAGTGACATGCTACCTGCATCGTTTGCTGCTGGAACTCTCTGAACTATGCTTGGAGATCAAATAAGTGTGGGGAATCGATTACACGTTCATGAATTGCCCTCCAAAACTCTGATCTTATGCATGCTTACCTCTTTTACACATTATACAACATAACAACCTCAATCCCACAATACCTCGCCCACACTATAGACACGGAGCCTTTTAACCTTCTCTCACCTCTTGCACCTTACTGAATGCACCAGCTGTATCTGACGTCTTCAAGTCATCTCTTTTCACGTTACTTTGCTAATAAAACCTGGTTTCTATAGTCCTTCTTTTTGTTTCCCCTCAGTACTATTCATCCACCAGCTCCTACTCTTATTAAAAAAAAGTTGTCACATACAACTTTGATCATCACCTCAATCCCCTTTTCAACATATACCATCATCTATCTACCAAAATATCAACCTTCTGCACTCTTAACATCACAAACCTGCCAAACCCTACAACCATTTTCGCTGTTTAGTAAAACATATTCCGGCAGCTCCTACAACAGTTGCAAATCCCCCTCATCTTACATGCCCTTTCTTCAGCTGTCAGCTGCACAGCAACCAACACTAACCCATCTACACATCCACTACCCTCAGACCCGGGCTAACCAACCTCAAGCATGAAGACGAGCATGGATATATAGATCCGCCGTTACAGGTCTTACACCTACTTCAACTTTATAACACCACACTACACCAAAACAGACTCCTGGACTCATAGAATACACTTTGATCTGGTGCAGCATTCAAAGCTCTAAAAATGGATACCCTGCCCCTCATCCCCTCCACCTACAGAGAAATCATCCACTTTTGGGGTCCTCAGAAGGAAAAGCGACAACTCAGTCTCTTAACCAACAGTCTGCATCTCGGAATGTAACCTACTTGTAAGAAATCCCCTCGACCATCTCTGATGTCCAGCTCCCACTTAACCTACATACTCACTAGTGCTAGACTGTTGTTTAAAAATAAAGTATCCGTCAACTCCTATCTGACCAAACACCAACCCTCTTTTTTCACTGCAGCAATATGGATAGGAGATGCTATGATTCCAGTACCCCCAACCAGACTTCCACCGGGGTAGTGATGCTTCACCCAGTACTGTCAAGGCAAAAATGGAAGACTAACTTCTAGAAAGATATAACTGTCACCAAAATGGAAGGCATAAGAATAGTAGGATGTGCATCTCTACTGACAAGATGCAATCCTAAAAATTCTTGAGTACATGTCTACTACTAAACAGACCTCCAATACCTAATGGAGCATTCACAGATTCATTTCTAAACTCCGTAACTGGCATTCCTAGCAAATGCCTTTAACTTGTCAAGTCAAGAATAACTTTATTCGGCACCAGGACCACAAACGTTTGACAAGCAGACAGTACATTTTCAAATATTAAAAATCCTTATTAATAAGATAAAATCACAAGTAAAATAGATACATCATCGGCCATAACATTTCATATTGGTTAAAATTAAACCACAACCACATTCTCCTCCCCCTCCGATTAACTTATCTAACCTAGTTGACTTTAGCATTTGCTTTCAAATACCTATAAAAGACAAAAGCCTTTTAAGGCACCCAAGTCACCTCTTGACTGACTCATTTAGCAGGGCTTGTGAACATTACAGAGACTGTTTCGAGCTCCTGGATAACCCATTATTTCTTTTAAATGAATCAGAATATTTCAACTAAACTTTCAAACAACTCGATGTCTTATGTAACAACATACAAACAATGGAACAAACTCTTTGTGAATACCCTTGATGTTATGTTAATTTCGATTTATATAGCGCCAAATCACAGACAGGTCTCTTAGCGCTTGCTTTGGGAACCCGTCCTGGCTTTCCCTGCGAGATAACATCTACTGGGCATCCCCAAGGTGAAGACCAGGCATCCCATTGCGGTAGGGCCGTAGTGGAGATTAAGCAAGCTATTGCCCAGAGTTGCAGAGTGTGAACCCATGATTCGAGTAGGTACCAAGGCGAGAATTATCGAGTCCGTGGACATTTTGAGCTCAAGACCCTGCCACGTCGAGAATTGAACCCTGGTCCCGGCCAGACCTCTGCATCAGGGTCTGCCTCCTCTAACCAGTGAGCCACACTTCTCCAACCTTACAAAACCTTAGACAAACATGGACAAGATTAACTTAAAAGAAAGGACATTATGACAGACCAACTCTGCCTTCAACCAAATTACACTACTCTGAACAGCAAGGCACCAAAAACGGTAATGAAAGAACCTTTGAATGAATGAGGAAATTAGAATGAAAAAAACAAAAACGTACACTTATCAAAAAGTCTGGTACAAATCCAACAAACTACAGAATAAAACAAGTCAATAAAGACTCACCAGGAGGAACACATCACAAATTAAAAAAGCAAAGACAACCTAATATTAAAGCAGAATTTGAATCTCCAAATGCTACTTGAAAGAACTGCACAAGATCATAACAGAATGTCTCAATTCAGAATGTACAACAACATGAGCACTTAAAGGTCAGTGCTTTTGCGACCAAATGGCCAATCATTTCATTTGAAAAGCCAAAACACTGGATGTATACTTATCTGTAGGAAGCTGCCTCTCTATAATATACCAAATTGAGGTGTATTGTGCAGAGTCCAGGGGTTATCTTATGAGTGGACAGGGGCATGTTCTACCAATCCCAAGGTGCTGTTCTAGGGAGAAGTGTGGTCGAGTAGTCTTAGGCTTATCAGAGAGGAGTGCTAGACATCTGCAAAATGCACTCATTAGTCAATAAATCATGTACACGACTCAATAAGGAGAACCACACCAATTTAGAAAAATGACAAGTATCTTTACATGTGTTTCGGCACCAGAATCGATACGATCAAATAAGTACGTTTTACAGGAGAAATACTTAGCATTTTTAAACATCGACAATGTATTTTTCAGAAGCTGCAATTTTATCCAATGGGAGGAAAAACAAGTACTGCATTCAGGTACAACTTACAAGACCAATCTCTGAGATTTAAAGTGAGTATAGAGCAAGGTTCAAGACAGCACCAGCAGATCAGCTCCAGCAGCACTAGGGCGGCCGGGTGCAGTGGTGCAATACAGTGTCGGGTGACTAATGTTAGTCAAAGTGGATCGGCCTTCTTGAAAAGAGGCTTCCAGTTTTGATCAGGAGGTCAGTTGGGTTGAACCACGCAATGGCTCAAATCTTGCGATACTAGGAGACGCGGGCACACCAGTGGTCCTCTTTTCCTCGAGCCGGGGCAACTGGGTGTGGAGGATCTTTTTAGTGTTGGGTTTCTTCAAACGAGAGCACTCACAGTTGAGGGGGTCTGCAAACAGAGGCTGCAGGTACAGTAGGGGAGTTCACAAGGGGTTAACCCAAAGTGGACTCTGTCTCTTGAGGACCACGCTGACATCGTTGACCCACTTTGACAATGGCTGGGGGCTTGCGTGCATTGGTGCATGGCGGTGTTGAATTTTGACGGATCCGGAGTCCTCACAGTTCGTCTTGGGTTGCCTGCAGGAGGTCAACTCCACTACTCCACAGAAGTTCTTGAGGCTTTATTGAGAACAAGCCATCCTCCCAGGGTTTGGAGGTGTTACAGCTGCAGGGGGAGATGTCCTTGACACAGTTTCAATGTGGAACAGCGGACAGGCCAGCAGGGCTGTGGCCAAATCAGTTGCTCTTTTCTCAGCCTTCTGCTTTTGCATCTCCTTAGGGTCCTTCTTCCTCGTAGGTTGGCAAGATGTGACTTTCTTGTGCCAGGGACTCCCCTAAATACTGAATTAAGGAGAGTGCGTGGTAGTATCCAATAAGCTACCTACCCCTGGGGTCATAAGGCCCCTTATATGACCATTTCCCTTTGGGAAGTGGGCATAACCCTGTCACAGAGATCCTACATTTGCCATCATCAAGATGGCTAGTTCTGAAAAGTCGCCTCTACTTCAGGTAGCCCACCTTAGGGGTGGTACTGGCCTGAGGGTGGACACGCCGATCTGACTCTTTAATTTTCCCACCTGTCCATGGGCCAAAGAGCCTTGGACAATGAGGGTCGGCTTCTTCTCCAGTTAGAGAAGCCAGTTTCATCTACCAAAGGAGGTGGGCTCTTTGAAGCTCCCCTGTCTTGGAATGCTAATTTGCAGGTCATCTTGTGGGAGAGTGTGTGAGCACCCTCGGCCTGAGCAGGTTTGATTTCTGGTCTCCTGAGAGCAAAGACCCTCACCCTTGGTGGCCAGAAACATGTCTCTGGTGGCATGCTGGCAAACCCAGTCAGTCAGCACGCCAGTAGCGGTTTGGTTTTCAGGAACACCCCTAAGTTGCACTCAAGTGGCAGTATCAATAAAGCCAATACCAGTACCAGTGTGGTTTATTAATATGAGATGTTTGATACCAAACATTCCTATTTTCAGTGAAACCATCATTTAGGTGGGGAACTCGTTTTCATCAGTGTTGAGCACATGTACTCAAAATGGATTCCCTGTTCATTTGTACTGGTAGCAATACAGCTGACCAGCACAAGGGTACATCTGCTCATGCAGATAGGTCTCACATGTAGTATAGTGCATCCTGCCTTAGGGCTGTAAGGCCTGCTGTACTCACTACACATACCTATACTGCATGCTGTGTTTGTGGACATGGGATGAGTGCCATGTCATGTTTACACTCCGGTCTGCACCAAAACACGCAGCCTGCAGTGGCAGTCTGTATAT
Source organism: Lissotriton vulgaris (assembly GCF_964263255.1). Taxonomy (NCBI): domain Eukaryota; kingdom Metazoa; phylum Chordata; class Amphibia; order Caudata; family Salamandridae; genus Lissotriton; species Lissotriton vulgaris. Next base: position 356,190,567 of record NC_141687.1, read on the forward strand.
GTTTGGTGATGGGTCTTTTAGGGTGGCACAGGACTTGCTGCAGCCCTTAAGGACCCTCTTTAGCTTCCTTGCCTTAGGGATCAGGGGTACCACTTACTAGGGACTTAAAGGGAGTGCTAAAGGTATTTGGCAATTGGAGAAAAATTGCACAATTTTCGGGAACGAGATCTGGCACTGGGGACCTGGATGGCTGGAACCCAGTGCACGTCCAGTCGAAATCACATCAAATACCAGGCAAAAAGTGGGGTGACCATGTAAAAAAGGGCAATTTCCTATATATCGCATTAAGAGAAAAGAGCTCAGAAACAGAGTTCATTGGAGAAAAATATGTTCATGATGCCCTTCTTCCAGCAATTGACTCATGAAAATTCAGGCGCTTGTGAGATTGAACAAGACAGCCCGTGCACATTCAGGCCATTTCCCACCTCTAAAATTCAAGGAAATCTTACAATATACGGCAGCAGCAAACCCAATATTTTCAACAAGACACTAATCACGGGTGTGTTTGCTCAAAACTCAAAACATCATACATATGTCCACTAATTAAGAACAACTTGGACTCAACAGATCCCTGTATATAGAGACCTGTTGCTAATGGCCCATTGCTTGAAAAAAAATAAAAAGCACTCCATTCTTCAGGATCTCAAGAGTTCCTGAATTAAAACTCCTTATTATCTGACCAACAAACTGACTTGCGACAAGGAAGGGACACTGAATCTGCCTGATCTCGGTTTAGGATGACTTTAAAACTTCAGTGGATAAAATGGAGTAGCGGCACTCCTTCTCTTTTACCCGTCAGCAGTGTTCGACACTGTACATCACAAAACTAGTGGGCGGACTAAATGTTTCTGATATATAAAAAAATATACTTGACTGGGTTGTCTCCTGTCCTAATAGGTTGAGCATCATTTCTGTTCCCCCTTACTTTTCAAACGTTCAATTATCTGACCACTTCTTTTCATTGTCTAGATCACATCACTCCCAGGACTCATGAACACCTTCAACCTCATTTCTTACAATTATGCTGATGATACCTAGATGATCCTCAAACTGGATAATATGAATGACCTTGAGCTCTCAAATTCAGATGACCTTTGCAAAGGCATTGAACAATGAATGACAGAGATCCTCCGTAAACTTTATTCCACAAAAACAGAAATCCCAACATGCAGGGAATGGAAACACTACTGCAACAAATTGTCCAGAAGAGCTACAGCCACCAAATACCTTCTCACAGGTACAGAACCTAGAAATGACTACCATGGATTTGGTCTTTCTATGATTCCACAGGTCAAGCAATGGACTAAATCCAGGTTTCACACACAGGTCCACTGCATATAAGCGCCACACATGCATGCCGACGTCAGTTGCTTTCTGAAACTTGTGAGCACAGTCAGTAACTGAACCCAGCAGCAGGTGAAAATGACCCGTGTGCAGATTCCTAAATTGGGACCTTTTTAGATGGAAGAGGAGAACATTCCACTGAACAGGGAGGTGGGAGAGCAGTAGGAAGTCTGCAGTTAGGTAGAGTATACACCAGAAAGAGTGTTACTGATGGCAAGTAACTTGTTCTTCTGATGGCTACTTCTAAGTTCTAACCATAGATTCCTCAGCTTATTCATAGATGCCACAGCAGTACCTCCAAATGTGGTGGGTCTGTAGAATGGCACGGATCAAAAGTCCTGCAGTAATGAACAGTCAAGCTGGCCATTAAAAAGGGACAGAACTAGATGCCATGACCAGAGACGTGGACAGTGCAAGCTCCTCACCGCCGTGAACCCCCGGCCCCTTGAAGCCGCCACACGCATCCCGCTCCCTTTGAAAAGGCACCCCCAGGCAGTCGTGGTTCCAGTGGAGCCCAAGGGAACCTTCTTGATGACTTGGATGTGCGGAAGAGAGGGGTTGGATGACCACGGCCAGCTCTAGCACAGCTCAAGATGGAGGCCCCATTCTTCAAGCTGAGACCTTGCTGCTGCTGGACACATCATGACCATGGCTACATGATACACTTCTGGGCCCGGAAGAATGTTGCCTGTATTTGGGCCCCAGTGGGGGCACTAAAATCGCTGGGAGCTGGCCCTCCATATTGGGTGATGACAAAGCTTGTTCGGGCGATTGGTCCTCTCTGGCTAAGATGGCGGCCCCACTGGCATTAAGCGGTTCGCGTACCTGGCGGATCCAGCCTTCAAGTGGAGCACTGCTCCCGAGGAGAGTTTGCACGAGGAAGAGAGTATGGTAATTCCCATGGGAGGGTCCTTACATCTGTGGATTCTGAGTGAGGGTCTCCACTGACCATTTTGCTGCTTCTTTACTACCACATGCATTTGGCTTCTATTACAGCTCCTGTGCCCTTCACTGTCAACGGGGGATACTGCTGGGGCCTGCCCTGATTTCTGCCTCTCGCTGGCAGGGGGCACTTGGAGTGGCACTGGGAGAGTGAGTTTGCTGCACACTTCCCCCCACCCCTCTGGAAGCGGAGTGCTGCTTTCTGACCAAGTGGACACTAGAGATGCTATTTGCAGCTATAAACTGCTTCTGAACTGTCCGGTGACCAGCCTATTGTATGTGTGATGCTGGATGCCTGGGGAATCACTGACTTCTGCAACTTTCTGGTGCCTGCAGGATGTCGTGGTTAGACTGCTGGGACTGTTCACTCTACAGTTAGTGGTTCTTTCTCTCCCAGCCTCTTCCCACTATGCTCTCTGCAGTACAGGCCTGCTGGCGATAGGGACAGGACTGCTATTGTCACCTACTACCTTCGGATCCAAGTTGGTGGATTGTGCTGCAATTGCCTGGGGTCCTCCCTGAGTGTTGCTGGGACACCACAGCTGGATCACACTGTACTAGGACTGCTTTTGTGTGGTAGAGCTCGACTGGTCATATTTCCTACGCTCCCCCCTCCACTATTTGGGTTGCCATGGGGTGCACAAAGCGGACCAAGGAGGACACTTCCACAAGAGCTTCCCACTGGGAATGATTGGTGGGTAAGACTGTCTAAATTGCAGTGGAACTTTGCCTTATCTGAGAGGAATCCCGGAACATTTCCGAGAGGATCAATAATTTAAAGGGCATTGTGCAGTCCTCAGCTCCAGCTGTTCAGTCTGCTAACCACCGGTATTGGAGGCCCAGCCGCGGAGTCGGTCTGCTTGACTTAATGATCAGGAAGGGACGGCCCGATGGAACAATGTCCAAATCATGGGACTTCCAGAGCAAGTTAAAGGCGACTCTATGTTGGCTTACCTGGAGGATTGGTTATAGGAGATGGTAGGCCTGGAGGGCCTATCTAGATTCTATGCCTTGGAGCAGATAGACCAGGTACTGGAGTAACAACCAAATCCTGTGGCCCCACCTTGTCCGGTAGTTGCCCGCTACCTGCACTTTCATGACAGAGACTATCTGCTGCAGCGCATGGCCCTTTTGTGGGGGACTATGCTAAGTTGTCTTTAAATCGGTACGTCACCCTCCAGGTTCAGACCAAGAGGACATGGTTTGTTGCGGGAAAGAAGAAACTGTGCGATCTGTGCATGCTTTACTCCTTACTGTTCTCCGCCTGACTGAGAATCAAAACAGGATCAAGTGCACTTTTTCACAGACCCGGCCGAAACATACGTTATACGACAAGGGCACTGTGCTGGCAGAACTGCTGGAGCAGGTGAGGCCACCGTCCAGCAGTGGTGACTATCTCAGCGTGGGGAGCGGGGGCGGAGTAGTCTCTGCCCACTAAGTTACAGGTTGCACTAGAACAGACGAGAGCCCTCACTTGCTCCGGTGAGGGCTCTCCACGAAGAACATCCATGGACTATCACAGCTCTGCTTCTAACTCGGACAACTCTGTTGCACCGGGGCTGGAGAACACACTTCCGGGTGCCACACTGGGCATGGCTGACGATCTTGTTTGGCAACTGCTTGTATGCAATAGATATTGATGTCACTTTGGTCCAGACTGTCCTGTTGTGGTTTGATGGCTGCATCCCTTATAATGTTGTCGATTTCACCTGGTTTACCTTTTTAGGTCTCGCCTAAGCTATCGCGTTAGCGATACTTTGCGAGATATTAAGTAGGGGCTCTCAAAAATGCTCACAAAGGCTCTTCCAGGCGGATTGCCTACAGTGCATGTGTGCGGGCGCGTGCACATCGCACACCATTTGCATTTGGCAGCCTGTGAGTCTCTCTCCGCACTCATTCTGATTTGCTTGCAGCCGGCATCAGACTTCAAAGGAATCCGCTCCCCCGCCGTTTCTGTTTTTTTTTTTTTTTTAGAAGGTCTACGAAGACTTGGCTGTTTGAGAATGTGTGTTACAGTCTTGTTTGTCTTGTCTTTATGTTTGTTACGAATCCTTCTATCCATGAATGATTCTAGCTTTACAAACCCATCTTTACCAAAATCAATGTCTGTGAGTTCACGGCTCTGCGTAGTTTTGAAGACTTTGTGAACGTTATAGTAATTCGAATACTTACCTTACAATGACAGTACTGCCACCGTTTCCGCGATAATAGCGTTTCTAGCATAACTTAAAAGTAGACGCCACATTCTTTGTTGGTTTCAGAACTCTCCCACCCATACCGGTGCCAAGTAAGCTGGCGCAGATTGCCTTGTCTACTGAGGCTCCGGAGGACAAGCTTAATGAATGTTTGCCATAAATCACCTGATCTCCTTATGGCTCCCTCCACCTGCTCCCGCACTGCGCTACCGCTCCGACAGAGGAAATCAAAATGTATGTGGCCTTTGCATTGGGAATCACTTATTTTACAATGTGAATGGCTGGTGGAAATTTTTGCACGCCCTGTTTTAATGCGAAGCACTGTCAGCATAAGTGCCTTCTTTTTGAAGTCTGTATTTTAAAAGTGGACATCAATCCTTTGGAAAGTAAAATGGCTTCGCGGTCTTAGCAGCAGAGTTAGTATTCCAATCACTCCGAAGGCAAGGGTTCGAGTAGGACTGCTGCCAGCTAATTGTACTCTGCTGCAATGTCCCATAGTGTTTTGATGATGTTTAGGGCATCTTTATTTTAAAGGTATTAGGATCTGGTCTCTTCATCACTAAATATTTTTATTTAAAAAAAATGTAGGTTCTGGTCTCTTTATCAAGAAACTACATTACATAAACATTGCTACTAATGTTAACAGTAGCAAATGGATGGTGAAATCTGGTTTGGGCGTTCAGAGTTAAAGATATTTGACTAACACCATGTTTCCAGTCACCTCCCAAGATCAGCTAATTTTTAAGTATCTCATGTTGACTCAAGTGTCAAAAACATAATTTATAGATTCAGTCGCAAATGGGTAAAGTCCACGATGACTGCGGCACAGGAGAAATGAAATTGTGAGCAATATGTGATGCTGCGATTTAGCCGGATTTAGAATCATGCCTAAAGCAGCTGAAGGGGCTTGAGGACGTGAGCAGTTCTGAGTTGCAGACAGCTAAAATTAAATTAGTAATGTTCTTTAATCAACATGATTTAAATATTTACTTATACACACTCTAACCTCAGTGGCCAGTATGAGTCTGCATCTGAGGCTCAGACTGACTGAAAACCAAGGCCCAACGAGGAGTCTCCAGCAACCTGGATCAGCCACATGGTATCATGATGGGAGGCACAGGCGGGGGTGCAAGCAGCGGCGAACACCAAAACTAAATTACAAACTTCAACCCGCTAGCACCGCCCACTCACCTGACACATATTCGGTCCCTCATTTGGGTTGGCCTGTGTTTTTCTACCCATTGCCTTCCCTCGCCCTCCGTCTTCTGTCTCCCCTACCTGAATCATCTGTGTTCCTTTACAATAACCCCTATGCTGCTGCCCCGTCCGTCCTGTCCTCCTATGCTTCTTCAATGTCCTCCTTCGCTGTGTTGCTTCCCCCCCTTGTTTCTTCTACACCCCTTGCATCTTGTTTTTTTAGCTATCTCTTTCAAGTCCCACCCGTCTTTCTATTTTTACGTTCACCTGGTTCCTGTTCACTTTCGCTTTCCGATCCCTTTAGATAGCATCCCTTCTCTGTTACCTTTGTGCTACCTACTCAGTTCTCATTTCTTCCACCCCTTTATTATTTTCTTCTAATTTCTCAGTTTCTTCCCTCCCTCCCTTTTCCCCTTCCTTCCTTCCTTCTTTTCTCACTCTCCATATCTCACTATGCCACATTCACCCATCATCACTGTCTTTCTTTCCTGCTGCTTCTCTCTTGTCTCTCACCATTTCCTCTTTCTTTACCTGTTTCTGTGCCTTCACCTTCTCTCCCAAATTCCCCTTCTCTTGTTCAGTCCCTCTATCTTTGTGCTCTCTCCTCTTTGCTTGTGTCTCTCCACACCTCCTTAACTCACTCCTTCACTCCCTCCCTTCGTCCCTTTCCATCCTCCCTTCTGTTCCTTCCCCTGTCTCTACTTCTCTTGACATTTTTTCCTCTGCTGTGTTTCTCTCCAACTATTTATATTTCTTGTCACCTGACTTCATCCATTCTCTCATTCTATTTCGTTCTGTCTGTTTATCTGTTTGCTTAATACTGCATTTCTCTTTCCTTTCCTTTCTTTTATACCGTTTCACACTTCAAATCCCATTTTCTAGTTCTGTTTCTTGTGCCCCTCCTGTGTTCCCTCTTTCTCATCTGATTCCCTTCTCGTTCACTTATTTCTAGCGCTCATCCTTTACTGCACCCATCTGTAAAGCGCGCCCCTTGCCCCCTCCCACACTCTTGCCTTTCTTCCTTTGTGAAGCAGAAGCCACAGGGGGCAGGTAGAGATTAGGGAGGGGACATGCAGAATGGGGGAGGGGGTTAATTGCAATCAATAATGTTACTGTGTTTTCTTCCTTCCCGTGGGATGCCACACTGAGTGACCTCAACAGGCTCTTCCTCACCAGGGACTTAATTAACACCCCCTGCCTGTCTGGCACTAACTGTGCACTCTCTTCCCCCAGCACACATCTCCGATCGTCTGCGTGTTCACCCCCCCATCACTTCTTGGTCTGCATCCCCCTCAGCTGCGTTCACTGGCATTCCACCGTGCCCCAGACATCCCATATCTTCCCAAATTCCTGGGGCATCCCCAGCCTTTGTACATCCCCAGCCTTTGTACACAAGTTTTTCCAGTGCTCGACACCTTTAGATTTCTTTCGCCCAGCCGTGCACTCTTGGTCTGTCAGTATTTTCTCATTTCCGCACAATTTCTCTTTTGGCCAGTAGGTATCCCAGGTCACACACACACACACAACCAAAGACACAACACACACAACCCCCCACAATCACACACAACCCCACAATCACACACAACCCCACACACACACCACCCCCCCACACACACACACAACCCCCCACACACACACACCCAGATCCTCCACACTCGCCACACACACACAACCCCACACACAACCACCCCCACACACACCCCCACACACAAACACACACCCCCCACACACACAACCCCCCACACACACCACACACAACACCCCACACACATCCCCACACAACCCCACACACACAACCACCCCACACACATAACCACCCCACACACAAACAACCACCCCACACACAAACAACCACCCACACACAAACAACCACCCACACACACACACACACACCCACACACACAACCCCCACACACACACAACACCCCCCCACACACAACCCCCCCACCCACCACACAACCCCCCCACACACACAACCCCCCCCACACACACAACTCCCCCCACACACACGACCCCCCCACACACACAACCCACCCACACACACAACCACACATACAACCACACACATACACAACCACAACAACCACACACACAACCCACACACACAACCCCACACACTGCCCCCCACTCACACACAACCCCCACACACAACTTCACACACATACCCCCACACCCACTCCCCCACACACAAACCCCCCACGAACACATAACCCCACAAACAACCCCCACACTCAACCCCACACACTGCCCCCACACACACAACCCGACACACACACAATGCCACACACACAAATCCACACACACAACCCCCCACACACAAAACCCCCCATGAACACATAACCCCACAAACAACCCCCACACTCAACCCCACACGCTGCCCCCCACACACAACCCCACACACTGCCCTCACACACACACAATGCCACACACACAACACCCCCACACACACAACCACATACATACACAACCACACAAACATACAACAACCACACACAATCCCACACACCGCCCCCCCCCACACACATAACCCCCCCCCACACAACTCTACACACACAACCCCACACACGCCACACACAATGCCACACACACACACACACCCACCCCACGCCCCCACACCCCCTCCCCCACACACAACCCCCCACCCCCACACACAACCCCCCTCCCCAACCCCTCAAACACAAAACCCACCCCCACACAAAAACAACCACACACACAATCCCACCACACACAACCCCCCCACACACACACCCACACACAACCCCCCCACACACACAAACCCCCCACACACAAACCCCCAACACACACAACCCCCAACACACACACAACCCCCCCAAACACACAACCCCACACACAAACCTCCCACACACACAGCCCCCCCACACACATAACCCCACACACATAACCCCCCACACACAACCCCCACACACACACACACAACCCCCCCACACACACACAACCCCCCACACACATAACCCCCCCACAAAACAACCCCAGACACACAACCACACACACACACAACCACACACAACCACACATATATAACCCCACAACAACCACACACACACAACCCCACATATATAACCCCACAACAACCACACACACACAACCCCACACACAACCCCCCACACACACACCCAGACCCCCCCACACACACAACCCCACACACTGCCCACACACAACCCCACAACTCCACACACACACACGCCACACACAACCCCACACACACACCCCACACCCCCACCCTCACACACGACCCCCCACACACACAACCCCCCACACACACACACAACCCCCCCCACACACACAACCCCCCACACACACACAACCCCCCCCACACACACACACAACCCCCCACACACACAACCCCCCCACACACACACAACCCCCGCACACAACCTCCCCACACACAACCCCACACACACACACAAACCCCCCCACACACACAACCCCCCACACATAACCCCCCAACACACACATCCCCACACACACACATCCCCCACACACACACAACCTCCCCACACACACCCCAACACACACAACCACACACACACAGCCACACACAACCCCACACACAACCCCACAACCACACACACAACCCCAAACACAGCACACAACCACACACACACACAACCACACACACCACCATCTATCTATCTATCAATTGCCCTCACTCTATCTATCACCCTCACTCTATCTCTCTATCACCCTCTATCTCTCTATCACCCTCACTCTATCTATCACCCTCACTCAATCTATCTATCTCTCTATCACCCTCACTCTATCTATCACCCTCACTCAATCTATCTATCTATCACCCTCACTCTATCTATCGCCCTCACTCTATCTATCTATCGCCCTCACTCTATCTATCGCCCTCACTCTATCTATCTATCTATCACCCTCACTCTATCTATCGATCGCCTTCACTCTATCGATCGCCCTCACTATCTATCTGTCTATCTATCTATCTATCGGCCTCAATATCTATCTGTATCTATCTATTGCCCTCACTCTATACATCTATCGCCCTAACTCTATCCATCTATCGCCCTCACTCTATCGCCCTCACTCTATCACCCTCACTATATCACCCTCACTCTATCTATCTATCTATCGCTCTCACTATATCTATCTATCGCCCTCACTATCTATCTATCGCCCTCACTATCTACCTATCGCCCTCACTCTACCTATCGCCCACACTCTATTTATCTATCGCCCTCACTCTATCTATCGCCCTCACTCTATCTATCGCCCTCACTCTATCTATCGCCCTCACTCTATCTATCTATCGCTCTCACTCTATCTATCGCCCTCACTCTACCAATCTATCTATCTATTGCCCTCACTCTATCTATCGCCCTCACTCTATCTCTCTATCGCCCTCACTCTATCTATCGCCCTCACTCTATCAATATTATCTATCTATCTCACTCTATCTATCGCCCCCACTCTATCTATCTATCGCCCTCACTCTATCTATAGCCCTCACTCTATTATCTCTCTCTCTATCGCCCTCACTCTATCTATCTATAGCCCTCACTCTATCTATAGCCCTCACTCTATCTATCTCTCTATCGCCCTCACTCTATCTCTCTATCAATCTATTGCCCTCACTATCTATCTATCGCCCTCACTCTATCTCTTTATCTATCTATCGCCCTCACTCTATCTCTCTATCTATCGCCCTCACTCTATCTCTCTATCTATCGCCATCACTCTATCTATCTATCTATCTCCCTCTCTATCTATCTATCGCCGACACTCTATCCATCTATTGCCCTCACTCTATCGCCCTAGTCCATCTATCTATATATTTATTTATTTATTTATTTAAGAAACTTATAAAGCGCGCGGCTACCTCCGACGGGGGTGTCCCGGCGCTAGGATTACATGTTTATCACAGGTGAGGTTGCCAGGTTCAGATCCATCAAAAAAGACCGACAGAGAAGCCTATATATTGTCAACGTTTGGTAAACAGCAAGGTTTTTAGTTTGCGTCGAAAGACTTGCTCCGATTCAATGAACCTATGGTCCAGAGGAAGGCTGTTCCAGAGCTTGGCAGCAATAACGGTGAAAGTTCTGCCACCACTACGGGCCAGTCTGAATCTGGGGACATTCAGTAAACGAAGGCTGTTAGATCTCAAATGCCTCACTGAAGAAGATATCTTGAGTCTTTTGCTCAGATAGGCCGGGCCAGTTCCATGGATTGCCCGGAAGGCAAGGATCAGGATTTTGAAGTCAATACGTCTGGCTATAGGCAGCCAGTGTAGCTCATCTCGATAACCTCTGACCGAGTTGCGGGCGGGGATGTTGCCAATAAGCCTTGCTGCCGCGTTCTGAACTATTTGCAGTCTGTCTATAAGATATCGATATAGGGGGGCACCTGCATATAAGCTATTAGCGTAATCAAGATGTGCCATGATAAGTGTATCTATCTATCGCCTTCACTCTATCTATCGCCTTCACTCTATCTATCTATCGCCCTCACTCTATCTATCTATCGCTCTCACTCTATCTACCTATCGCTCTCACTCTATCTATCTATCGCCCTCACTCTACCAATCTATCTATCTATCTCACTCTATCGCCCCCACTCTATCTATCTATCTATCGCCCTCACTCTATCTATCTATAGCCCTCACTCTATTATCTCTCTCTCTATCGCCCTCACTCTATCTATCGCCCTCACTCTATCGCCCTCACTCTATCACCCTCACTCTATCTCTCTATCTATCTATCACCCTCACTATCTATTTATCGCCCTCACTCCATCCATCTATTGCCCTCACTCTATCTATCTATCGCCTTTACTCTATCTATCTATCTATCTATCTATCGCCTTCACTCTATTGATCGCCGTCACTATTCATCTGTCTATCTATCTATCGCCCTCACTCTATCTATTGCCCTCACTATCTATCGCCCTCACTCTATCCATCTATCGCCCTCACTCTATCCATCTATCGCCCTCACTCTATCGCCCTCACTCTATGTATCTATCTATTGCCCTCACTCTATCTATCTATCTATCGCTCTCACTATATCTATCTATCGCCCTCACTATCTATCTATCGCCCTCACTATCTACCTATCGCCCTCACTCTACCTATCGCCCACACTCTATTTATCTATCGCCCTAACTCTATCTATCGCCCTCACTCTATCTATTGCCCTCACTATCTATCTATCGCCCTCACTATCTATCTATCGCTCTCACTCTATCTATCGCTCTCACTTTATCTATCGCTCTCACTCTATCTATCGCCCTCACTCTATCTACCGCCCTCACTCTATCAACCGCCCTCACTCTATCTCTTTATCTATCGATCGCCCTCACTCTATCTATCTATCTCCCTCTCTATCGCCCTCACTCTATCTATCTATCTCCCTCTCTATCTATCGCCCTCACTCTATCCATCTATCGCCCTCACTCTATCGCCCTCAGTCTATCTATCTATGTATCTATCTATCGCCCTCACTGGAGGTTTTATGTCACAGTCCTTGGGAGATGTTGGGGATTGGTCATTCAGTTTTGTTCTTTGTCCTTTTGTATTGTTCCGTTGCAGTGGGGGGTTTACAGGTGTTGCATTTTCATGCTCTGAGTGGTGAGGTGGAACCAGATTAACTGGAGGAGGTTGTGGTGGGGGGGGGGGGATTGGGGAGCTTGTGGGTCCCTACTTGGTATGATGTTGATGCCAGCTCAGGTTAAACTGATCACATGGAATGGGAGGGCCTTTCCACCCCCTTTAAATGTTATAATGTGCTGTCTTGTTGAAGCGTAGTGGGGTTGCATATTGCTTTGCTGCAGGAAACGCATCTTACGGAATCTGAAGGGCAGGCCCTCCGTGAGCGCTGGAGGGGACAGGTATACGCCACTACTTACTCTTCTTTTTTGCGGGAAGCTCTCATTTGGGTTAGGCTCTTGTTTCTTTTCATTTACATAGGGCAGTTATTGACCCAGATGGTTATTATGTATTGGTGCTGGGTCGCTTGGACAGTAGAGATGTTCTCTGCTGAATATTTATACACCAAATGTGGACCAATGTACATTCTGTCTAGCTCAACCCCTCTCCTCCCGTTGATGGCCCTCTGGCTGAGAATAGTGTGGGGAGGTGGGTGGGGAGGGGAGATTTCAATTGGGTTTTGGACCTGGGCTTGGATATATCACTAATACACAATGAGACCCAATCCAAATAGCGAGCAAATGTATCAGTGACACATGGGGGGTCAAAAACATCCTACTCCCCACTACTCTCTTATCCACATTATAATGAGATAATGCACTGTGCTCCGCACTGTTTAAAATATCTGTTCTCCAAGACAACACAACAGAACGAAACACTCAGAGTGACCCAAATCGTAGTGGTTCACAACAGTCCACACCACACATTGGACCTTACTCTAAATAGAGGAAAAATGTGCGAGAAGCAAGTGACCCCTCACGGAAACACCACCAAGAGGGGTAACTGGTATGCAATTTCCAGACAGGCCCCTGTCTCATCATCGGTGGTCACTCGCTCCTCGGGGAAATAAAGATGAAAGGAAAGAAGACGTGTCCAAAACAAACAACGTATAAAGTGCTACAGTGAAGTGCAGAAAACTCTGCTAGTGACAAACACACACAAACATAATGGTAGAGTGCCTAAAACCACACACAACACACCAATCCCTTATCCACTTTTATTCATAGGGTGGTGATCGCGTGCTCTTGATTATTAAAAAGGCTGGTAGCTAGTCATGCATACCATTACCTACAGTGCCGACATGTTTCACTGCTGTATAGCGTAGAGCAGTTTCATCAGGGCTGCACTCAAGTGCTGCCACTTCACTCTTTTTGGACACTCAGTTCTGTAACGTGCTGTCAAGGGAGAACAGGTACGTAATTAAAAACATGTAGACTCAGGCTGGCCAGAGGCATACTATGAAGGTATGTACAGAGTGGTAGTGTGGGGAATATTTACCCAGGAGCAGCAAAGCTTTGCATACCAGCCACTCCGGTATCAAATGGGGACCCTAGAAACTTCAGACGTAAGTGTGCCCCTTGATTTGTAATAAAAAAATTTTATCTGCGAATGGAAGAAACAAATACACAATTGTAGTTTCCCTTGTACTGTTGTGCCCCGTAGCACCTCATATATATTACACCTGTACTCCAGACTGAGCACAAAGTGACATACACGCTCAACGCTGATCTCACAAACTACTGTCAGGGGTTAATACCCCCTAGTAAAGGTACAACACTTGGGCGCTGGTTGTAAATCCCATTGTACAGCGCACCAAACACATCGACCCACAGGTCAACAACAATACAGCCAGAGCGATCGGAAAGTTCCTAGTCACGATCGTGACCCGCTACGATCTGATCATGTGAAGCTACGCGGAGCCGGCGGGCTCAAACATACTGCATTTAGCCCAAAGCGCAAAAGTCATGCAAAGGGATTGGTGTGTTGTGTGTGGTTTTAGGCACTCTACCATTATGTTTGTGTGTGTTTGTCACTAGCAGAGTTTTCTGCACTTCACTGTAGCACTTTATACGTTGTTTGTTTTGGACACGCCTTCTTTCCTTTCATCTTTATTTCCCCGAGGAGCAAGTGACCACCGATGATGAGACAGGGGCCTGTCTGGAAATTGCATACCAGTTACCCCGCTTGGTGGTGTTTCCGTGAGGGGTCACTTGCTTCTCGCACATTTTTCCTCTATTAGAGTAAGGTCCAATGTGTGGTGTGGACTGTTGTGAACCACTACGATTTGGGTCACTCTGAGTGTTTCGTTCTGTTGTGTTGTCTTGGAGAACAGATATTTTAAACAGGGCGGAGCACAGTGCATTATCTCATTATAATGTGGATAAGAGAGTAGTGGGGAGTAGGATGTTTTTGACCCCCCATGTGTCACTGATACATTTGCTCGCTATTTGGATTGGGTCTCATTGTGTATTATTGACTGTGAGTGGAGGGCGACCCTTTCCGTATTCCCTCTGAGCTCCATTATTGTTTGAGTACTTGAATATATCATACCAGCTCTTGCATACCGCGCCTGTGGGTAGGTTGGTGGAAGCGGCCGCACTTGGGCTGAACAGTGGGATGTTGTTGACTGGTGGAGTGTGGAGAACCTGGAGGCCCAAGTGTATACCTATGGCTCTGGATTGCACGGCCTCGAGATCCAGCTCCACAGAATCTATACCTGCAAAACGCTGTATAGCAAAGTGCTGAGCGCGGAGTATTTGGCGAAAACATATCCTGATCACTCTCCTATAATGTACTCCTTCCAGTGGTACACACTTAGATTGATCGTCCCCACTTGGCACCTAGATCCCATGATGCTTGAGGACCAGGTTTTTCAGGTTCTGTTGGGGAACATGTCATGCAATATTCGTGTGATAACGCAGCCTCTGGCCGTCGGTGGTGGTGGAAGGAGTGGCTATGAAAGTGGTAATTCTGGGATATTGCATCTATTACAAAGTGGGAGAGCGTGCCCAGTTGCACTCTGATGTGCGGTGGCAGGAAGCAGTGTTGATGCTCTTCCCCCATGAGCTGGAGAGGACCCCATAAGGTCGGAAGAACACTTTGGATAAAAGTGAAACTTTCAAACTGGTAGCACGTTTGCAGCAATTAAGATTATAGAGCCTATGTGGCCTGGGCCCACACAGAGAGACAAATCAGGTAGAATGTTCGTGTGCCTCTTGCAGAGTGAGGGTCGAGGTTGTACTATACTCAACACCTCGGGCCAGGATGTCTTTACGCAGGAGCGGGATCAATACAGCATTTCTCCATTGCTATTGCGATTTGTACTCCATGTGGAATGGGGGTAGTGAGGTGGGCATGTTAAACTACTTTGCGGATTCCTACCCGGTGACCCGCGATCCCCTAGTGGTGGATCAATTGGGTGTGGATATGACTGAGCAGTGCCCATAGAATCTTACGCTGTGTATGCCACAGACCTTCTCCCTAGACTCGTAGCCCTATTTAATAACTCCCTGAAGAGGGGTGTACTTCCTCATTCATTACACGAGGCCAATATTGTGTCCCAGCCTAAGAATAGGGACCCACTTCTTGAATTGTATCACCCCTCTCAATGCTCAACACTACCTACAAGATCCTGATCATTGTCCTGGCAACGCTACTACTCCCCCACATGTGCTCCCTGGTTCACCCCAACCAAACTGGTTTTATTCCCACGCGAAGCACCATTCCTAACATTCATTAATTGCTTCTGGCTTTGGACCAGCATGAGCGGTTACCACCAGATGCATGAGTCATCTCTGTGAATATCCGGAAGGCATTTGATTTGCTCCGTTGGGAGTTTTTATATGCTGCCTTCTTTGGCATGGGCTTTGGGTCACCCTTCATCAAATGGATGAAGCTTTTATACATTAGCCCATTGGCGAGGGTTTGCACTGGCTCGGGGTAGTATCCGAGGCAGGTGCAGTGGAGCTGTTATTTGCCCTGGCGCCATTTTCTTGACGGTCCGACGGGGGGATGCACAACCGGGGTTTGCAAGTTTGCAACTTTCTGCTGGGTGTGTCTATCTCTCCTTATACACGGATGATATGCTCTTGTACATAAGAGGGGAAGACGCTGATTTTAGGGGAGTAGTAGCTGCTTTGACAGATTTCGGCCACCATTGTGGGCTGCAGGTAAACTGGGAAAAACCTGGTGTCCATTCCCTCTGGGGTAACGACGAAGGGTGTAGAGCTATCCTGACTGCCCCAACACTGCGGTGGGAATCGAGCCCTATTAGGTATTTTGGAGTGGCCATCTACTGCTCTGCAGATTTGCTGTATGAAAAAAATTTCTGTCGTGCACTTGCCGCCTTACGATGTTCAGTGGACTTCTGGACCACGCTACCGCTGTCAGTGAGTGGCCAGGTGGCTCTTTTGAAAATGGTTGTGCTGCCTCGCCTCCTTTATTTGTTAGCGGCCCTGCTGGTGTAACTGCGCCTCCTTTATTTGTTAACGGCCCTGCTGGTGTAACTGCCGTAGAAGTTCTTCAGACAACTGGATGGTATGCTGCCGATGCTAAATTGGGGCACTTTGCAACACCGCGTGGTGCTTCAGAAGCTGCGCTTGCTGCTAAGGGAGGGTGGCCTGGTGGCACCCGATCTTGAGCATTACTATCCCGCGGCACAACTGCAGTGGGTGGCTCGCTGGAGGTCTTACCTGTGGGACAGCGTGGTCACTCGTGGCTCGTTCCTGCTTCCATGGTGCGAAATATGAATCGCTTGATTAGAATGCCACCCTCCGTTTTGTCTAGCGCACTCCAGAGGTTGCACATTAAATTACCATACTAGTGCAAGCTCCCATTGTTGGCTGCCTGCTGTTGGGAGCGACCTGGAGATGGTTGTAGTTTCACAGGTGGATGGTGGAGGGGTTCACTATACTGGGTGATTTATTTGTGGGGGAGGGGGTTGTGCCTTCCTCAGAATTCCAGAAGACATATGACCTTCCTGTGGGGCACTTTTTTCTTCTTCACGGACACATACGCACATGGTGGGACTGCTGAGTTGCAGAACAGCCAGAGCATGAATGCTTGCATCACCTCTTTCTCTTCATGGGACAGACGATGGAGTTCATGCCGATATACAGGGCTCTGCTGAAGAGGGCTCAGTTTGACCCGAAGCATCTCAGTCTATGCTGGGAGGAGGACTTGGAGGCACCTCCATGGGATTCGGCTGGAGGAGGGTGCTGAAGGGCACCCCCAGGGTGTCTAGGAACGTTCGCTTCAATCTCATCCAAATCTTCTACTTGCACCTGGTCAACCTCAACCCCCTGTGAATACATGCCATGTTCCCCAACACTGCGTCAGGTTGTCCTAGATGCTATGCAGAGGAGGAGGGTTTCTTTCACATGGTACGGTCCATCTCGATGTTGCACCCATAATGGCATACTGTCCTCCAAGTGGCTTGATCGGGATTTTAAGCTCACCCTCCAAATGTGTCTGCTGGTCCTGCACGACTGTGGTGCGACTCAGTAGGTGACATAGATTTACGGACCTAGCATTGATTCTTGCCCGCAGGTAACTATCTATGAGCTCAAATCGACTCATGGCCCAGATGTGTATAAATGGGGGGTGGAATTGGTAAAATGGGCGGAGTACAAGAAGGAGGCGCTTCGAAGGGAGGAGGCTAGGGGAGTATGGAAAGTGCAGATTCTGCCCACTTGGAATGCTGTACTACTAGCTTGTCCCAAATAGGACCCCGGGGGCCTATTATGGAGGATGGGTCCCTCTCGGGTCTCCCCGACCAGGTGCCACGACGCAAGGAACAATCCCAACCATGGAGGAACCTGCTTGAGTAGTTTAAGTGTGACAGTGTGACTGGGGCAAATCTTTCGGATGGCTATGGGTGAGCGTGAACCCGGGTTACTGGGTTGGACTGAGAATCTTCTGCACTACCACTGTGAATGTAATTTATCTACTAGGCCCCCCTACTTGACCTTTCTTTCATATTCCTCTTTTGGTATTATTAGCTTGTTAGGCGTTATGCCACTGGCACCGCGCCCCGTAATGTGTACTGCATTGCTTCTTTTCTGCCTGCACAGCCACATTGTAATCTGTTGTTTGATTAAAATGCAAATAAAAATATTTTTTTTTAAACTGCCCATCCTAATAGGCCTAATTGCCAAAGCTATAGTGCATGGTAAATAAGTGCATGGATGCACACATCGAAGCAAGGCAGATATCTAGGACAGGCACTTTGATTGGCAACACAGTGGTAGCAGCTCTAGCTCTGGTTTAATGAGCCCTTAGACTTTCAGGAGGCTGCTTCTTAGCCACTGTGTAGCAGATCTTAATACAGAGGATTATATATTGCAAGATGGTCTGCTTCTGCACCGCCTCACCCTTCTTTGCCCAAGAGACCATCATGAAGAGCTAACCCTCCACCTGATGCTCCATGGTATTATCAAAGTAAAAGCTCAGTGCCCTCTTGGGGTGCGAGCAATAGTCTCTACTTCTCTTTCGAGGGGTGTGGTGGAGTAAAGGTCAGAAGAGTGATGGTTTGTCTGACATGAAATGGAATCACTACCTCAGACAGGGAAACAGCTACAGTTCTTAAAACCAGTTTGTCGAGAAGACAAAGCAGTATAAAGCAGCTGGACCGAGAGAGCCTACAGCTCACTCACATGGTCTGCAGATATAACTGCTAGCAAGTCAGGAGGTGCAATGGACAACTGTGCATCGGCTCGAAAGCGGTATGCATAAGGAAACTGAAAACCAAATGCAAGTCCCACTGTGGGATCACAAAGGACTTTGGTGGAAACAGATTTACAAACCTTTAAGAAAATGCATCACAAAAGGCAATTTGAACAAGGATGCCAGGTCTCGCAAAAATAAAAAGGCTGATAGGGCTGACAAGTAACCCATAACAGTGCCTACTTAAGGCCTTGCCAAACAACAACTTCTGACAGTTTGGCGGATGCCACACCACGCCCCAAAGTTCTTCCATAGGCCAAGCGAACCCTGATTTATGGAAGGGTGTTTGGCTGCCAGGATTACGTCAAGTACTTTGAAAGGGAGATCATCTGCGGCCTCTCAATCTTCATTAATGGAGGTAAATGTTATGCAGATGTGGGTGCAAGACAATCCCCTTCTACAGAAGATCCTCCCAAAGCAGCAGCCTGATCACAGGATGGATGTACAGGCCCAGAAAATTCAGGGAGCACATTTTCCTGGCTCAGATTGCAGCCCCTAAGAATGCTTGAGCACTGTCAGTCCTGATCTTTTCAAGAGCTCAACACAGAAGAAGTAATGGCAAGCAGGGTGGATAGTTTTAGGAAGGAGTACAGGAGTCCTATAATCCACTCTGTGCAGAATGCTTTTCTGAGTGAGGTCCTTCTTAAAAACTCCAGAGCGACAAAGCATTGACATTGTGCATTTTCAGTGGTAGCAAAGAGATTGAGTGAAGGTTCTTCCCATTACTGGAAGACACAGTGTGTGCACACTTCTGTGTATATTTGCTATTCATTTTTTGTTTTTTCGCACTGGTGATTAAAGATTCTGCAAGGTGCTCTACAATGAGGGAAATGCTTTGCCGATTCAACCATTTCCTGAGATAAAGAGCTTTTTGGTACAGGACTAAGAACACCAACCCGCCATTCTTTTTGCAGTACCACATGGCGGTGATGTTGTCCATGAGAACCTGCACCTGCGCCCCATTGATGATTGGCAGGAAGACCTTCAACACCAAACGAATTGCTTGCAAATCCTGCAGGTTGATGCAGGGTGTGGGCCTTCAATGGAGACTAGAGTCCTCTAATCTTTACCTCTACCAGATCGCCTCCCCAACCCTGTAGTAAAATGTCAGTCATCAGTCTGCTCTGGGTGGGTTGGGGAAAGGGGTTTGCTACTGGTTCAACTGCAGTCCAGCAGCCACCATTGCAGATATTTTGCAGTCCCATCTGAAACCTGGATGAGATATGACAGGTTCTTCTGGTGCTGGGCTCACTGAAACTTCAGATCTCACTTCAGGCCTCACATGTGCCATATGGCTTGGTCGGTGATTAGGATACCAGTGGCCATTAAGTCAAGAAGCATCAGAGACATCCTTACTGAGACCCAAGACAGAGGCTGGAAAATTGGGATCATAGTTCTAATATCCTGAAGTCTTTGGTCCGGATGAAAGGCACAATAGTGCACTGTATCCAAGGAGTCCGGGGACTTCGGCGAGTTGATAGAGAACCCTGCAATGTCAGGAGGTTACCATCGTCTGGAGGTGGTCCGTGATTGACTGTGGCGAGTTTGCCTTCAACAGCCAGTCATAGAGGTAGGGGAAGATCTCTGCAGATTAGCAGTGACCACTGCCATCACCTTTATGAACACCTGAGGGGCACTGGTATGGCCATAATTGAGCAAGGCAAACTGAAAGTGCTTGTGGCCCACCTTGAACTGCAAGAGGCGCCCAAGGGCATGTAGGACAGGGATGTGAAAATAGGCATCCTGTTGGTCCAACACCACCATCCAGTCCCGGGAATCCAGGGCGAGAGCATGAATTTGTCCTTTTGCAGGTGGGCATTAAGAGGGCAGAGTTCCAAAATAGAATGAAGGCCTTTGTCCTTCTTTGTCACCAGGAAGTAGCAAAAATAATATTCAGTCCCCAATTCGGAGGCCAATACCCTCTCTAAAGTTCCTCTAGCCGAAGGAGCTTGCCTCTCCAGGGCAAAAAGGACAGCTGGTCCTCTGAAAGGTGCTCAGATATAGGTTTCAGATGCAGCAAATTGAAAAAGGAATGGCAGAGTGTAGACCCATCGGACAATTTGAAGGACCCACCTGTCGAATATGATTCTCTGCTACCTCTAAAGAAATTTGCAGACCCTGCCTCCTACCAGATGGCTGTGTCCCACTAAGGGCACACTAAAGAGGTTTGGAAGTTGTTGGGAGGGAGGTTGGGACATACGCTGCATCTGATATCTTGGTTGTTATCTGTTGGGCCCACGACTCAACCTTGAAAGGGCTTGCAGGCGTGTTATGTGGGAGGCAGAGCCTCAGGTGGTTGATCTGCAATGCCCCTGGCCCTACATTGTTGATGTGCAAATACCCTGGCCTTGCGTTGTTGATAAGCAAAGACCCTGGCGTATTCTCAAAAAGGGCAAAAATATTGCTGCAGAAAGGCCCAAAGAACGTGCTCTGACTAGGCTCTCTTTAAAACACTCCAGCTCTGAATCCATCTTCTCGACAGACAGGCTGAACACATCAAAAAGCATGTCCATTAGGTATGCCTGGATGTGGTTCTCATCCATTCATAGCACCAGAACACTAAACTTGTCCTAATAGCTCTTCCTAGACAATCAGTGATGTCTAGGCCTGAGCGAATGATGAACTTAGTCACATCTCGGCCATTCTGATTAGTTTGTACCAAAGAAGTCTGCAAGTCTTCTAGGCTGCCAGTAAGATCTCACCAACCATGTCCTGGTGCACTTTAGGGCATGGTTGGTGAGATGGCAGATGCCATTGACCGACCTCAAGACAAGGCTAACTGATGAATGCATTATTTTGCCAACCATTACCATAAGTTTGAACTTTCTTTCAGGAGGGGTGGCCAGAAAGGAGCTAGGATTCCCTCAGCTGGTGGATGCCTACACCACCAAACTCTCAGGATTTGTATACTGTGTTAAAAATTCAGGTTTTCTTGGAGCTGGTCTATTGTGGTGTGCGACCTGGCAATTGACCGAAGAACGAGAACATGGCTTTGCCCATGTGCCCAGGAGCATATCAGATTAGGTCTCATTGAAAGGTAGACGAGGTTCAGTCAGAGCGTGGCCGGATTGAAGGACCTGTGTAAGAACATTTGTTTTTACCTCCATAGTGGGGAGGTACAACTCCAGGACTTCAGCAGCTCTCTTAATGAATGTTGAAAGGATATGCTTTCCTCACTTGCTGGTCAAGGAGGCGGTACCAGCCAAATATTGGGTGAGGTATCCAATTCACAGGCATCTTGCAGATCTATGTACCAATTATCCTCATCATAGGGAGCAAATCATTTTTCTCCATCACCCCTATTGTCATCTCCATATGGCGGACTTTGGTCAGAGTCAGCGCCAACAAGTTGGTATTGTGTCTGTGCGCTCCTGCGTAGTAGTGGTATAGCGTTGCAGCCTGAGGGATTCAGCATTGGTTGGAAGCACATCGGGATCTAGATGCAGCCTCAATCGATGTCAAGACAAATTTTGCTCAGAGACAGATGCCACAATAGGCTGCGGATCCTCCTCCAGCTCCACCCTGTCAGTGCTGGCATCAATGTCCAAGGAACCAGTACAGATTTTGGTCCAGGACCCTAAGCCAGCACTGATATAGGTGCTGAATCCGACGTGGGTGTAAAGGGGCACAGACAGCACTGATGATGGGTCCGCTGGCAGTAACCTGGCTGGAGGGCCCGAGAGATCCTTGGGGACTGAAGGCATGCCAGAGAGAGGCAAAAGTGTGTTGAAGATGTGCAGTGTGACCTTGCTAAAGGCTTCAACCTGCTCCGATATAACAGACTCTTCCAAAAACTTGGGGTGCATTGGGACCATGGTTGGAATCAGCTCCTCGTTGGAATGGGAGTGAGAGATGGAGGCAAGGTAGCACCCTCGCACCTTTCACTGGAAAACAAGAGGTGGGAAGAGGCTACGTTCAGCCTGGACACTTTGTGTTTCTTTTTGGACTTACCCAAAGACTTTGACAGTGAAGATCTGTTGCGGGAACAACTTATGGGGCAGCTCTGCACACTCAACTTCAACTAGGAGTCTTGCAGTGTTTTGCCACATACAGCTTTGCTTCACATTATAAATTGTTTTATGTATTCATTTGGGGGCAGTCACCACAAGCCTTGTAGTCGTGAGCTGAATCCAAACAGCAGAGGCACACCTGGTGGGGATCTATCACAAACATCTGCTTGCCAGAGTCCCTACAAGGTTTAAACCCTCTAGTCTTAGGGAGGGACATGTTTCCTTGCTCAAGGAAGAATTTAGGAGAGAAAATCAGTAAGAAAAAAACCTCTTTGAGGAATGAAGAAAAGTAGTGGAGCTCCAGGTCCACATTTGAAGCATGGGAAAAAAGAAACAGATGCCAGCATGCATAGGTGAAGCTCAAGAGTACGGCTTTTTGAGTTTCTGGATCCAGCCTGGTGCTGGAGGATAATCGCATCAAATCGCATCTTCTAACTCCAATACTTATCTTGGAAGATAGCATTTCTAATAGCTATCACTTCACTCAGATATGTCAGTGCGCTCCAGGCACTCACTTTAGAAGAGCCATTCTTCCAACTCCACAGAAACAAAGTTGTGATCAGAACAAAGACAAAGTTCCTTCCCAAAGTAGTCTCAGTTTTCCGTATTTACCAATCTATTGAATTACCTTCCTTCTTCTCTTCATACTCTAGATGTAAAAAGAGCTTTAATGTAATATATTTACAGAACCAAAACATTTATGAAAACCAAGAAATTATTTATTGCTTTTTCACCTCCCCACACTGGAAACCCCATCTCAAAACTTGGGATTTCTAGATGGATATTCAAATGCATTCAAACTTGTTTTGCTAAAGCTAAATAACATGTACATGGTTCCGGCTCACTCATCTTGCAAAATAGGCGCCGCTATGGCACTCCTAGGGTACATACCCATTGCTGACATTTGCAGAGCAGCAACATGGTCCGCACCGCACACTTTCACAAAGCATTACTGTGTGGAAGTATTAGTACGTCAACAATCCATTGTTGTACAAGCAGTGCTACGTTTTCTGTTTCAAACAACTGCTACCCCCACAGGCTAGCCACTGCTTTGAGAGAGAAATTGCTTTACAGTATATGGTAAACATGTGTATCTAGAGCAACACATGACTCGGACTGATTATTTTACTTACCCTATAAGCATCTGTTCTTGGCATATAGTGCTCTAGATTCACATGCTCCCACCCTCCTCCCTGGGCGCCTATGTAGGTCTCGGTTCAATTTTATATTTACTTTAATTCACATTATTTGCATAAACATCACATTACTAACACTTACTAACTCCATTTTCTCTCACTTGCGGTAATACAATCTTAACAATGGAGTGGATGCCCATTCGCAATGTCACAAAGCCTTGTGACTCAAAAAAACTTCTTCAAACAAAAACAGCTTGCAATCATCCAGGCCCAACACTAGATGAAGGACTTTTGCTAAACATGTGAATCTACAGCACTACATGCCAAGAAAAGATGCTTACAGGGTAAGTAACAATCTTCTCAACCTCCTTATATCACTTTTGTTAGTCAAATTGGTGCTGAGGACTCGGGCTGCCTTCATGCCAAAGTGGTGTTGCCCTTTCATGTTGGACAGTTGATTACCATATTGGGCTTCTTCACTTCACTACATCTTCACTTCACCACACCATATTGGGCTTCTTCACTTCACCACTTTACCATATTGGGCATCTTCACTTCACCACTATCACAATAATAGGAAAGGCTCCATCGACTTGTTCCTAAAAGAGTCTTCTGCTTTTATATTGATCATAAAAGCAACCACCAAGTGGACAACCAGCTCTTTGTTGGTTTTGCTGGGCCAGAGCAGTGCAGAAGATGACTCTTTCTAGATGTATTTTCGTTTGTATTAAGATGTGTTATGTATTGGCCAAGAAAGAGCCCCCATGAAGGCTTGCGAACCATTCCACCAGGGCAAAAGCTTCAACAGCTGCACTGGCAAAGTGAGTGCCTGTCCTGCTAAGGCTGCAGCACAGCATTGATGCATGCGTTCTCGAAGCATTACTGCCTTGGCAGCTAGGTTCGGAGAGAACGCCATTTTGCCCACTTGTCCTGCAAAATTTCCTGGTTTTAATTCACTCCTGACACTCAAATGTAATCTGCGGGTAGGAAACAGCAGATACCTCACTTGCTTCCCTCCTCCCTTTTCTGTAGAATGGACTCTGCGCCGCATAAGAAGGTCCCAGTTAGATTTCAGCACACTGTCACCTACAATTTATTTTCAATGATGCACTTTTGAGATTGCAGAAGAAGAAAGCTTAAGAAATTGATGTCGGCATGGAGAGGTGACCTCTATATGCGTCTCGCTCCATTACTTCCAGGGTGGTTTGAGGGGGCCATACGGTAGCATCTATTGGCATGTAGGTGTAATTTCTGGGAGAATTTTTCAGATCCAATTGGAAGCCTGCGATGTAACTTTCTTTTGGTACAGGCGCATACAGGGCTGGCCTTGGCTGCCCCTCTATTAATGCCTATACACAGGATGCCAAAATTGATTATTTTCTTCCTCTTGCAGAAACGTGCAGCAGTAGTCATTAGCCCTGCCCTTAAAGGCTGCATAGCTTCTTCTTATGGACTCACTTCAAATGCTGTTGCAACTGTTATATCATTCACTTGCCATAATCAGTCACAATCTGGATATCTGCTCCTTCTGTGATTGGGCTTCTATGTGAACACAGCAATCTGCTGCCCCTCAACTAAATTGGTACTGTGTAGATTTAGATAACTATACATTTTGTTCTGTCTCACAAATCAAAACAACTGTAGTAGGTCCAGCTGGTCGTAGTGGACGGAATCACTAGTTTTTCAGCCAGCATGGAAGATTGGACATACTACACCTCACCCCTCTAGCACACTTCAGATACACTATGAACAATTGTTACTTACCTGTAAACAGGTGGTTCTCCAGTATTGGTGTCTTTCATAGATTCACATGCTTGAATATTCCCCGTCGTCGGAGTGGGAGTCCCACGGTAAATAAAATAGCAATAAATGCTAAATATATAATAATATATAATAAATATATATATACATAATAAGGAAAAACCCAAAAAATGCATACAATAACCATCTGGTACCTAACCAAGAGTTTCCACATAGGAATGCATGGGGAAAAAGAAGTTCCAATGCAGCCTATCCTTGTCATTATGTTAGTCCAAACTGCAGCCAATCAGGCGCCAGCAGCCCTCTAGAACCTTCTCCTCAGAGCTCAAGCCCTCAGATTTTCGTAGCACAAGAGTGACCACAGAGTCTATGAGGAGAAGCGAGCCTCTGAGGGGAGGATGGGAGGGTCGCATGTGAATCTATGAAAGACACCAATACTGGAGAACCACCTGTTTACAGGTAAGTAACAATTGTTCTTCTCCAGTATTAGGGGTGTCTTTCATAGATTCACATGCTTGAATATAGAATAGTAAGCAGTCCATATCCGAACACAAAGTTTCCAGGATGCAATGTATACACAAAAGGTTGGAAGCAACAGGTGTAAACCCATGCCATAGAAGTTATAAAACTATATGTATACATAGAGAAGACATGCATAAGACTGGAAACCATAGGAGGAGGGTAGAACAGAGGCTCACCTTATTGAAAAAGATTACGGAGCACAGCTTGTCCCACTGCGGTATCCCCTTCAGCCATGGCACCCAGGTTGTAGTGCTTCGTGAACGTGTGCCTGCTGGACCACGTGGCAGCTCTGCAAATCTGATGCAATGGAACTCCGGCAAAGAGTGCAGTCGAAGAGGCCACAGACCTGGTAGAGTGGGCTCTTACTCTAGACTGTAAAGGTTTTCCCGCTTTCTGATGGCAGAAAGCAATCGCCGAAGCCACCCAGCGGGCTACTGTAGGTTTGGTGACTGGTCGCCCTTTTTGAAAACGGCCATAGGCCACGAAGAGCTGATCCGATTTTCGGAACTGGGCTGTTCTGCTGATGTAGAACTTTAAACATCTTTTAATGTCCAAAGAGTGCAGGCGTTGTTCCGCAGGTGATTGCGGATTGGCAAAGAAAGACTTCAGTATAACAGGTTCATTAATATGGAAGTCTGACGGCACTTTTGGAAGGAAAGTAGGGTTAGTGCGTAAAAGCACAGAATCCGGTTTGAACTGTAGAAATGGTTGTTTAATCGTGAAAGCATGCATATCACTCACTCGACGTGAGGACGTCAGAGCAAGTAAAAGCGCAACCTTCCAGGTGACATACTTGAGGTCTGCGCTATGGATTGGTTCAAACGGAGCAGTCATTAATTGTGACAAAACAATGTTGAGGCGCCACTCTGGAGGAGGACGCCGAACTGGAGGAAAAGTCCGAAGAAGTCCTTTGAAGAATTGACGTATCAATCTGGATGAGCATAAGGAAGCGGAGCCATCATGGCGGAAGCGTGATATTGCCGCCAGAAAAACTCTTAAAGTAGCATGTGACAAACCCGACTGAGCCAGATGGAGAAAGAAAGGGAGGAGCTCAGCGGGCGTGGCACGCAAAGGATGTACTCCGGCGTCTGCACACCAGTGGCAAAAGCGTTTCCATTTCAACTTATAGGTTTTTATAGTTGATGGAGCCCTGGCCTGAGCGAGGATGTTACGACACTCCTGAGGGATGCTTAGATGTGCAAATTCACAGTGCTCAGGTTCCAGGCTGACAAGCTCAGGGAAGAGGGGTCCGGATGGTAGATTTGACCCCTGTTCATGGAGAGAAGATCCATTCGAGGATGAAGAAGAATGGGTTTGCATTGAGACAGGAGTAGAACCACGCCTGTCGTGGCCACCTGGGAGCAATCAGAAGGATGTGGCAAGGCTCTCTCCGCATCTTCCAAAGTACGCGTGGCACTAGAGGAATCGGAGGAAAAGCGTAGGCGAAGAGATTCGACCAATCCATCAAAAGGGCATTGCCTTGGGACCCTTTGTGGGGATGCCAGCTTGCGTAAGCGGGGCATTTGCGGTTCTCTGGAGTCGCAAAGAGGTCGATTGCAGGGAATCCCCAACGGTGAAAGACCATATCGAGTGTTGGCTGGTGGAGTTCCCACTCGTGGTTGGAAGATCGGGATCTGCTTAGGGAATCCGCCAGGAGGTTGGACAACCCCGGAAGATGTACTGCAGTGATTTGGATTTGATGATTGATGGACCAGTCCCAAATCGCCTCTGCCAGGCGGGATAACACCGGAGACTTCGTTCCGCCCTGCTTGTTTATATAATGCATGCAGGTCGTGTTGTCCGTTTGTATGAGAACTGACTCTCCCTGCAGCACTGGTTGAAATGATTTCAGGGCCAGAAAGATAGCCATAAGCTCCAACTTGTTGATGTGCCAGGACTTTTGATGGAAAGTCCATTTCCCTTTCACGGACAGGTCTTGGAGGTGAGCTCCCCAGCCCTCCAGGGAGGCATCCGTCGTCAGTGTTAGATCTGGGGTGTTGGACAGAAAAGACGTGCCTGCTGCTAGCTGGTGTGGTTGTGCCCACCATCTGAGCGCCTTCTTCATGGGAATGGTGATGGAGACCTGATCGTTGAAGGAACCGGTGACTTGACGCCACTGCTTGTCCAGAGCCTGTTGGATAGGTCGTGCTCGAAGTCGGCAATGAGGGACAAGAGCGATGCATGACGAAGCCATCCCTAGAAAAGACTTCAACAAGCGGACTGAAACGCACTTCTTTGCGAGAAGTAGCGAAACTAGCCGGAGGATCCTCTGTTGACGTTCCTGGGAGACAAATGCTTTGGCCAGGTTGGTGTCCAGCGTTGCTCCTAGGAAATCTTTGCAAGTTGTTGGCTGCAATTGAGATTTCTCCAGATTGATGGACAGACCCAAGGAACGGAACACTGTCTGGCAGATTGCTGTATGGTGTAGAAGTTGTGCGCGGGATTGTGATTTCAGGAGGCAGTCGTCGAGATATGGGAATATCTGTATGCCTTGGAGACGAAGAAAAGCCATGACCGGAGCCAACATTTTTGTAAAGACTCTGGGGGCTGAACGGAGGCCAAATGGAAGGACCCTGAATTGGAAATGAAGGTGCCCCACCTTGAAGCGCAGGAATTTGCGATGAGCCGCTAGAATTGGGACATGGAAGTAGGCGTCCCGGAGATCGATGGTAGTCATGAAATCTCCGACTGAGAGCAAACGCAAGATCTCTGTAAGCGTGAGCATACGGAAGGTCTGGTCCTTGAGATAATGATTGAGTGCTCTCAAGTCCAGTATTGGTCTCCATTCTCCGTTCTTTTTGATGACGAGGAAAAAACGGGAATAAAACCCCTTCCCTCTCTGCGACCTTGGCACAACTTCCACCGCACCTTTTTGAAGGAGAAGGCGAACCTGATGAAATAGTTCTTTGAGGTGCGGAGGTGGTGGTCCGGAAGGTGGCGTTGGAGGAGGTACCT
This sequence comes from Lissotriton vulgaris, assembly GCF_964263255.1. Classification (NCBI taxonomy): domain Eukaryota; kingdom Metazoa; phylum Chordata; class Amphibia; order Caudata; family Salamandridae; genus Lissotriton; species Lissotriton vulgaris. Next base: position 356,219,818 of record NC_141687.1, read on the forward strand.
CGACAAATTCCAATGCATGGCCTCTCTTCACAATGTCGAGTGCCCAACGGTCCGTAGTAATGGAGGACCATTGAGAACCAAACAGAGAGATTTGACCTCCAATTCTTCGTTCGACAGAGGAGTCATTGACGTTTGTTGGATTGTCCTCTGAAATTAGACTTCCCTCTGTAAGTTCTGGCAGGCTGCTGACGGGAAGACTGCTGGCGGTTACCGGTGTAACGCTGGTTACCTTGGTTGAAGGACCGGTATTGACTGCTTCCTCCACGAAAAGTGGACGTAGTGCCACGTCCTCGAGCACCCCGAAAGGGCTGCTTCTTAAACTGAAGGGTACCCAAAGCACGTGCAGTGTCCGTGTCCTTTTTAATAGATTGTAGCGCTTCATCAATATGCGCTCCAAATAATGACTCGCCGTCAAATGGCATATCTAGGATTCGTGCTTGAACTTCCTGCCGAAACGAAGTTGAGCGTAACCAACCCTGGCGACGCAGGACGGCCGCTCCAGCGAGCTGGCGAAAACCTGTGCAGGCTACATCCACTGCACAATCTATAAGTTCTTCTGCCGTCCTTTCTCCTTCTTGCAGAATCTTCTGTGCTTCTGCCTTGGAAGCATCTGGGAGTAACGCTACGTAGGCGGCCATGTCAGCCCAAGCCTGACGGTCATAACGGCCTAGAATGGCCATTGCGTTAGCTACTCGAACTGTTGTAGAGGACATGGAGGAAAATTTTCGCCCAATAGCATCCAGGCGACGGCCCTCACGGTCCGGAGGAGCAGTGATTGTAGACGCCGGATTCTTTGAACCCCGTTGAGCTGCCTGCGTGACGACAGAGTCGGGCTTAGGTTGACCTGTAAGGCATGCTGGAGATCCTATAGGAGCTTTGTATTTCTTTTCTAACCTTGGCAGCTGTGCTGGTAGAGAGTTTGGCGTCTTCATTATTTTCTCCCCTTCAGACCAGATGAAGTCTATAATCGGGACTGTGTGGATCTGTTTCAAGGGCTGGTTTTTGAAATCGTATAGGAAGCAATCTTCCTCTCGGTGTGCTCGTGGCAGTTTGAATCGCTGTGCTGCCCTATCCATTAACTGGTGGAAGCCTGCGATGTCTACTGGAGGAGAATCCGCTGCAGGCACCTGAGAAGGAGATGGTGTTTGAGCACGATAGTCATCCCACTCCGCCAAATGTTCCTCCCCATCCTCATCTACTTCAGAAACTTCACCATCTTCACGCTCTGGAGGATTCTCGTCATCATCATCCTCTGGATAGATGGTAGTATGAACACGAACTGATGTAATTCTGTGACCAGGGACAGGCGACGCTGGTTGAGGAGGAGCCAGAACCGGGTTAGAAACTGGATTTATTACTGATGGGACCGTTGTAACCTGTGGCGTTGGTGGGAAACGCCGATTGTAGTCTTCCAACATACTTTGGAGGTTAGATATCATGGAGATAGGCAACATCGCCGTTGGAACTTGAGTGTGAGTTGTTTGATGTTGGCCATAAACATCTTCCTCGTCGTTACTGAAGTCTTGGCACTTAATATTTAGATCCGAAAGACTGTGAGCTTGGTCATCAGACTCTTGATCAGAATCAGTCGCAAACAGCGGAGATGGAGGATTAATCATCTCTTGCTCTGTAAGAGTCTCGAACTGTGGCTTGCTGGACTGCAAGGGCAATAGAGGCATTGTAGCAAAAGAAGAGGCCGGCGTTGAAATTGTGTCCTGCGTACGCGTCGACGGCATGACATCAATTGACTTTTGCGATGGGATCGGCTTGGATGCCATCGTCGACGAGGAGACCGTCGACGGAGCAGTCTTCATTGGTATTGATGGAGTCATCGTCGACGGAACCTTGACTTTCAATGTCTTCGTCGACGGAGTCATCGTCGACGGAGTCATCGTCGACGGAGCCATCGTCGACGGAGTCATCGTCGACGGAGCGGTCGTCGACGGAACGGTCGTCGACGGAGCGGTCGTCGACGGAGCGGTCGTCGACGGAACAGATGGAACAGGTCCCCTCGTCGACGGGATAGCCATCGACGGTGCGCTCGTCGACGAGAGCGTAGACGGAGTCAAAGCCTTCACAACTCTAGTCGACGACGACCGGGTCGTCGACGAGTGAGCTTTTTTCGTCGTTGAAGATGAAATAGGAATCACAGAAGACACAGTCTTAGAGCTGAGAACCACTCTCATCGACGATGAAGACGTCGACGCTAGAGCCGACGACGATCCAGAGGCCAGCGTCGTTGTGACTGTCGTCGTCGATTTGGAACCAGAGACAGCCATTCTCGTCGACGGAGTAGAAACCACCGTCGTCGACGGCAAATCCGTTTTCCTCACAGAAAAACTGGACTTTGAAGCAGAAAGAGCCTGAGAGCTTTGTCTCGTGGGCCCAGACGTGGTAGGCAAAGGTGAAGACACCGCAGGGGTCATTGTGAGGGAAACTTTCCTCTTTTTAAGAAATGGCGAAGGCACCTCCTGCACACTACCACGTTTAGAAGCTGCTTTAGAACGGCCTGACCCAAGACTTTCAGCGTCAGAAATTAAATTATCTTTGTCTTTAAGCCTCTGAAGCCAGACAAGTAAACGGCCTTCTCTGTCCTTTTGAGTTTTCTCTGAGAATTTTCTACAGAGTTTACAGGTACCCACTTCATGGTCCGGATAAAGGCAGTAAATACACTTACTGTGTGGGTCATCATGAAATAATCTCAGCTTTCCACATGAGGAACAAGCTCTGAAGAGAGACTTCTTACTTGAAGACATTTTGGAAGAAACTGGAACACTTGAAGAAAGAAAACTGAGCAGAGCTCAGGGAGACTCCCTTACACACGACGTGCGGTAGAAAATCTGAGGGCTTGAGCTCTGAGGAGAAGGTTCTAGAGGGCTGCTGGCGCCTGATTGGCTGCAGTTTGGACTAACATAATGACAAGGATAGGCTGCATTGGAACTTCTTTTTCCCCATGCATTCCTATGTGGAAACTCTTGGTTAGGTACCAGATGGTTATTGTATGCATTTTTTGGGTTTTTCCTTATTATGTATATATATATTTATTATATATTATTATATATTTAGCATTTATTGCTATTTTATTTACCGTGGGACTCCCACTCCGACGACGGGGAATATTCAAGCATGTGAATCTATGAAAGACACCCCTAATACTGGAGAAATATAGTTGGGTATCACCACGCTCACAATCATATGCCATACAAACCGCAACACCTAACACAACACAATTGACTACCCTCTGCAATAAACAGCAGTTCTCGCTGTGCTTAATTTGTATAAAAAGTGCAGAGCGCCAATGAATTTCTTAGAACCCGGCCACTGGATTGCAGGGGTGTTGAAGACGAAGGCTGCCTTGGTTTGATTTAATCTTGTGCCCTTTTAGTTTCTCCGCTGACAGATCCTTTTTTTTTTTTTTGAAGAGTTTTATATAGCGCAAACTTGCCCCAAGACATCGGGTATCAGAGCGCTTTGCACGAGCACCAGGTGCGTTACATGAGGACACATTCATTTTTGTTAGGCAGAGGGAGATTAAATGATTTGCCCAGAGTCACAGGATGTTGAGTTTTGTTGCCGCAACTCAGACCCGGTCCCCGGCTTTGAAGTCGAGCGCTCTAGCCGTAAGGATACATCCTTCATGCGCACCACTATGCTACTGTAAAACCTACAGGAAAGAGTTCTAGCTTGCTCTCCAGCCGAAACGTTCACAGTCCTTGTCAGCTGACTATAATGAAGCTACGAAGACCAGTCTCAACCTGGAGAAGAATACTTCCAAAAATAACACATTGGGAGCAAGGATCAAGATTACATTCTTTATCTGACAGTAGTACCTGGAGATGTACTCCAGACTATGAACTTAACTTAGTTTAACTATTGGTGCATGGACCGATCATTTTTTTTCCTAGATCCTTAAACATGGAGCAATTACTCTGTTTACTTTTGCATGTGACCCCATACGTTGAACCCTATTTTAGCAGATATGAGGGGTTCATGCAAGTAAACGTACTGATGTTGCCTTTCACATGGTCAAACTAACTTGTTAACATTCATAAGCCTCTGTGTGTTTGTAACACAATCCGAAGTCGCCCCACACCACCTCCTACAGCTGCAAAGGACTACACCCACCTGGTCGTTGGTGGTGGTCTGAAAGTGCCATTTTTTGAGTGGCTCCAACCACGTGCCTAGTCTCGCGATAGCTACATGAATTTTTGGGTGTTCTTGTACCAGCCCTTGCGCACGTATTGCCAAAGTTATGAGACTGCACCGCACAGACAACACGCCCTGATAAGCACAGTTGCACATCAACAAGAGCATGAACCAGCCGGAGACAAAAGCAGGTAATAAATACTTAAAATCTTTAATTTAAAAAAAAAAGGCAAGTAGACTCAGTAGCAGGCAATCCTTCCAGTCGGTCACTACCTCGGCCCCAATCAACAGAGGAGGCTCAGAAATAAATAACTCCAATGGGAGGGAGGATCACAGAGTAAAATTGATGGGGGATTAGAAAGATTAAAAATGCCACAAAATAATCCAATTGTTCCTCTGAAGGAAATGGACACGTAAAAATATCCTAGGATCTTTCGTACATTTGATAATTGCATGTAAAAACATATGAATAAATCGTGTGTAAAATCCCCAGGTATAGAAAGAGTAATTTGCCGTCTTCTTTCCCAACATATGGCTGTTTCCCACCGCTTGAGGTCTGCGAGGACTCTAGATGAAGGGGTGAGGGATCTAGGCACAGATTCACAGTGTTTGTTTTGGATTAAAGTTTGGGAGAAGGTTGTGCGGGTGTGGGAAGAATGTAAAGAATTTCTCCAGTGTGTTCTGGTTCAAACGGGAAGGCGAGCATGGATAGTGGAGGTGGCAGACAGTTCTTTCTTAGGATGCACTCCCTGACAGAGGTGCGGTGGAGCTTCTCAAGATCCATAGGCTAATTTGAATTCTTGAGGACGACAGTCTTCAATGATCCCACAATCCTTTAATATGATGCAAATTCCCCAGAGGGAGAGGATGGTTTTATGGTCTAACAATGACAGTATTTATTTGTTATGGAAAATTATATGGATTCCTTCATTGAAGGCCCATCAAACCAAATGTACACCCATCTAACCAAAAAGGAATTCAGTTTCAAATCCTCTCCCTCCCATCCACCCCTGGTTGAGAAGACAGCGAGTCCATGGAAGGCGCTTCCTGTTTTGGAGGCCTTCGTTAGAGAGGACCAGAAGCTACTGGCAAGAGAGAGTACCCGAAGTACACTTCCACCCATCTTCAATTGTAGCTGCTGACCCCTTAAACCAGGTTAGGTGGAGTCAGACAGTGAAAATGGATTCTAGGTTCAGAGATACATGACATTTTACCTGCATCTCTGGCATGTGTACTGAGCGTGTGAGGGATGTTACATATTTTGCATGGATAGGAGACGGCCTCAGTGATGTTCTGTGAAACATGCCGTGAACGTTACACAAAGTGGTAGTTCTCCCTAAATTGTGTGGACAGGCCACCCTTAATCCAGAAGCCTAGGATAAATAAGGCGAAGACTCCTTCACATGCTAGACCTAAGGCAGCTGCCCAGAAACACGTTTTAAAAGATCTCTCTCTGACTTGACATTTGATTTTCTTAGTGTAACTACTTGGGTCATATTACCAGGATTCCAAACCTGCTATCAGCTCTTGTAGTAAGTCTTACTTGTTTTACTCACTACCTTTTGAAAGTCAAAGGGGTAACTTGGTTATCCATTTGAAGAGTGGCAGTATCAAAGAAATGGTTGTACCAGTGGTTAACAACAGTGCCCACCGCGGATGCTGTGCAGTAACCTCTGACAGAGCCAATTCCCAGACAGGAGGGTATCACATCCATCAAGCAAGTATTCCACCTGAAATAAAAGGACACCTGGACAGACAGCATTTTTTGAGCTTGATGTTAATATCTTTCTTTTGCAGTGACAACAGTTTTTGACCCTTTACTAAATATTTACTCTGGCATATCTGATGACTAGTAATGGGCCTAAAAGACAACTGAACCCATGATAAATATCAACACAGGATAAATATGGAATTACTGTAGTCTGGTTTGCAAATCACCAAAGACCACTGACGTGGGCTCCGTCAGACAAGGGATTGAGGCAGACCACGACGTGACTGGATAACGCAGCAAGAAAGAGGAACTGTAGCCTGAAAAAACGTGCAACTTAATGTTCAGATCACCTCCAAACTACGCTAAACAATTTACTGTCACTGGAAGAAAGATTAGGGCATAGAGTATGATTATAGTTGACATTATCCTCTTGTCTCAACCCGTGCCCTCCGTGTTCTTCACTCCATCGTGCTTAAATATTTTGCTCACTTTATTTCCATTTGCTGACCCACATCAGAGCAGCAAATAAAAATAAACAGCTGTCACTGTTGTCTTTTTTTATTTAGCCATGCGTTGCAGCATCAGGGTTGCTATACAGCGTGGCTAAAAATCACTGGCAAAGTCAATGGGTCCCCAAAGGCAAGACCTATTGGCTTTGCCAGTCCTTGACGAATAGTCATGAGTCCAACAGAAACAACAAGCAGGGCATGGTACACAGAGAAGCAATGATTAGGGTTGGCTCTTGGGTTGTGTAAGTGCGCTGATGGATGGCAGTGAAAGCAGAAGGTCGATCCTACAGCTGCTGTACTGCCACTGCACTTTCAGATTTCCCTCAGAACCTCTTCTGGATGGAACCCTTATGGTCCCACGATCACCACGCTTTTTGCTGATAGAAGTGTGAAAGGGACAGGTAATTTACATTATCTGTATTTCTTTTTTTTTTAGAAAACCCTGTTCGAAATACAATCACTTACAGAACATACAAAATGGACAGCGGTGAGTGCGATGCTGAAGATTTAAGATGGTAATAAAGTGAGCTGTAAGAGTTACACGAAAGGACGCAACAACCTTTCAGGGGTCGGAGCAAAGCTATCCACCCTTACACCAGAAACAGTGTAATTTTGTAGGTGCAGCAGGAGAGAATATCAAACAATGCCATCAATTATAAAAGGACCCATGCCTCCCAAAAGACAAAGGTGTGCCATGTCTATTGGCTAGGATTGATGAAGTCCACCTCCTGCTCTCACCCAGTTGGAGGATGCCTGAAACCTGCTTACTGACATTGGCTGGATGATGATGATGCGGATGATGATGTTCTAAAAACAGAACTGCATTTCGGCCGGGACTGTGAAGAAGAAGGAATGTGAGTGTAAAGTCCAATAATGTACCTAGACTGGACCACGGGGTGGGAGGTACTCCACCCTCACAAGACCATCGCAGACAACATGCCACCCACCTCCCGCAAGATAATACAAATAGAAACTTTAAGAAACAAAACAATCACATCTTCTTTTAGCACCTGGTTGGCATATGTTCTGAGGTGCACAAATGCCGCCCGTTTTTTTTTTTCTTCTGGCATCACAGAAGCCAGCCCTGAGGTGTGAGCTGCTGGGTTCCTCGAGCTCACATTGGTACCGCATGTCCGGCCACCAGGACCTCTTCATGAAAACCACTCCCCTCGGTTCATAGTCACAAAATCCTCTGAAGTAATTTCCTATTGTATTTTTGGCAAGGCTTTCTTAGGACCGGCCCGCTTACAGCCTAAAGTGCCGGTGGATCCGGAGCATGTAGTCAATGGCCCAAGAAACTTGCACCTTCAGTGTTAGAAATTCAGGCTGGTGCAAGGATTCTCAGAGACTCTGGCGGCCACTAAAAGTCTATCTATCCGGTTCTAGGCTCGAAGACTACCAGCCCATAGGTTGAGAGTTATCCCCTTCTCCCAACCCGTCCCAAACGAGGACAGTGCTTGTATTGGAACTCCCAAACATTTCTGAAAATTCAACTTTCTCCAAAATCCCAAACAAGGACGTAGACACTGGAAATTGCCCATGGGAGCCAATATGCTTTGAAAGTGGAGGCAGTAAGCCTGACATCCTCTTTGTCCACCAAACCAACTCCCCCTGCGCATCAGGTGCCTGCACCTTCCGTCTACGCCATTGGTAGAAGGCGGCCCAAAGTCCCAACTGGGACAGCAGTGCTTCTGCCATTTATGGAATCCAGTATCAGTCCAACTACCAAGAGACCAATTCACAGATTCCGCTGGGTCTTTCGGCTGGATGGACTCCAATTTCCAGATCACCAGTAAGAGTCGGTGCTCTAAGGGGCCCTCTGTATGTAAAGTGACCTACATGATGATAGAAAGTTCAATACTCAAGGAAGGTGAAGGAACCACCAACCCATGCGCGGAAGACTGGTCTATCCAGCATGTGTCTACTGGCAAATTCTTCCAGGGACTCCTTCAGAGGTCTGTACGATGAAATGTAGGAGCCTGAGGCTGCCTTCTTGTGGGCACAGCTGTGGGACTCCAGCAAGGAGCAAGTGAAATAATATTTCAAGGATTTATGTCACCCCATCGGGCTAGGGGCCCTACTATTGGATTTCAAGCAATGATTTTCTGTGGGATCTCAACGGAGGCCTTCAAGAAGATGGCATTGTCCCGGATGTAGTTCCTCTTCTTGATCTCCTCTTGTGAGATGAACTTGGGGTAGCCGAAACCCAGCGTGCTTTCGTCTAGGGAGTTACGAGAGCTGCCTGGTTTGCGAAAGTTCTTCCAGTTGGGGTCAGGGTTAAAGGTCTCGGTAACGTTCTGTGGCTTTGAGAGGGAAGGGTCACTCTGGTCCAGTAGCGAGAAGGTCACTCGGTAGGAAAAGGGCCACTCTAGCAAGTTGTCATACTCGCCAGGCAGAACACGGATGTAGATGGACAGGTGGCTGCCCTCGCCGCTGCCATTCCCATTCAGGAAGGCCGACACCTGCAGCTTGTATCCATACTTGTGGGTGTAGAATGCTGGGCTAAAGAATTCGTGATTGCTCCTTGCCTTGGCCTCTTGCAGTTTGCGTGCGTAGTCACTAATCTTCCAGATCAGCACGCCATCACTGCTCACCGAGAGTTCCTCCAAGTCGCGCCGCAGTTCCAGGATCTCCTGCCGCTGGCGGCTTACCAGTGCGCACATCATATTCAGATGGGGCTTCACGCTGTCATCCAAGTGTCGGGTCATCCCAATCTTGGGGCACTGTAGGGGGCAAAGGGAGAACGTGAGTGTGAATATACATGTGTGTGTTCATGCATGTATGTATGTTGGTGTGTATGTGTGAACACAAATACTTGGGGATATGGATGTCCGTACTTGCTGTGTGTGTGGTAGAATATGGACTGTGGTGGATGTGCACTGCGCCTGTCTTGAGCAAGTGAGAGGGATTGTTTATGGTGGCCATTGCTTTTGCAGGGTAATAGTTTTGGTGTGCAGAAGTGGTGTGTCTATGTATCTCTAGGTGGTGTGTGCTTGTGCGTGAGGAAAGTAGACTGTTTGCATAACCTTATGGATTTGCACAGTACTTGCCACAACCCCTGTCCCCAGATGCTAATGTGATGGATTGGTGCAGGGGCTTACAGTGTGTATGCCGTTGATTCTGCACCCATGTGGAGTTACTCACCCGGAATTTACATCCAGCCTCTTTATAGGGGCACAGCACCATAGCTGTGCTGCAGTTTTCCTTCAGGTGCCCGGTCAGGTCTTCGCGGGCAATATTGGGTGTGCCACACTGGTTCGGACAAGAAACTGGGAGTCGCGGGCACTGGTACTGGTGATTCTGTGGGGGTATACAGGAGCATACGATTAGAATTTATACACTTCAGTTGCTACACCGAAGGACTTGTGCAAGGTCCAAAGAGGAAAGTATTTTGAGAAATAAAACAGTAGGGGTAGCACATTGGAAGATTGGGGTACAGCATGGGAGCCAACAGTCTGGGCATCACGAAAGAAGCAAACAAACAGGCGAGAGACATGGAGAGGAGTCTATAAGCTAAGAAAACAGGATGGAGGAGGAGTGGGAAGAGAAAAAAGGCAAAGTAAAAGGGAAATAGGAAGGCTGTGGAATTGGAGGAAAGAGAGAGGAGGTGGAGCGGTTGAGTGTCTGTAGGGGTGCTGAGAGCACCCATCAATCCTGGTATTTTCAGGCTAGTGGCTGAGAGCACCCATCAATCCTGGTATTTTCAGGCTAGTGGCTGAAAGCACCCATCAATCCTGGTATTTTCAGGCTAGTGGCTGAGAGCACCCATCAATCCTGGTATTTTCAGGCTAGTGGCTGAAAGCACCCATCAATCCTGGTATTTTCAGGCTAGTGGCTGAAAACTTAACTCTGGCAAGGGGCTCTGCAGGGTTTAAAAATATGTGCCACTGGAATGTCTCTTCCTGTATTTTGTAAAGCGCAGAGCTACCCGTAGGTTTCCCAGCGCTGGGGGCCGTCGGGAATATTAAGCAAGCTATTGCCCAGAGTCACATGGTGCTGGGCAGACCCCTGCCGCCGGTGCCGAGGATCGAACCGTGATCCACCAGCATCTGGCTTCAGTCGCCCTGGCTGCTGGGCCACACCTCTTCCTCTTCTGGTCCAACTTTAGGTGTTGACAGGGGTTCGAGTCATCATATGGCAACGAAGCACTGGGGCAGATTGGACAAGATCATGTGATGTCAATGGGCACATCACATGGCGGTATCTCTCATCCGCATTGACGACATTCCTAAGAAGATATTTACAACCCTATAAGGAAGGGAGTGAAAGCAAAGACAAACCAAGCCATCCATATAGATTCTCCCCCCACATCCCTGAAAACAGGGTGGGCTCACAAAGAAGCCTGTGTCTAGTGCTGGCGGCCCATCATGCAACTGTGTTCGACTTACTGGTTAACAGAACCTTGTGTGGCGAGCAGGAAGTTCAACTGATTCTTTATGCAGGGCCCACCCCCCTCCTCCAACTCCTGCACCGCACAGGACGATTGTACCAAGAGGGAAAGGAAACCAGGGAGCCACTGAGAAAGGGTGAGTCCAAGTGGTGGAGACAGAGACCATGAGTGAGAATGACACAGACCGCAAGAGCAAGTGGGACACGCAGGTAATTCACCAAGGTGTGGAGAAGGACCCCGGCCGTCATCCAGGAGACAGGAAAGGTAGAGACAGGGTAAAGGTACTGGGAGCGCTTCTCTCACCTGGATAGTGTCGAAGACAAACTCCTTGGTGCAGTAGCTGCAGGGCTGGGTGCGCTTGGGGCATTCGGCCAGCGAGTGCTGGGACAGCAGCCGTCTCATCATGCGGGCACCACATTTGTTCTCACAGTACACACTCTCCTGAGGGCAGATGCCCTGGTGATTCTGTTTGACACAAGGGAGACAGTATGTCAGCTGCTGTACCTATGTTCGCTGCCCAAAACACCCCAAGACTTGAAATCATTACATTCCAACGCTACACAGAACCCGTAAGACAACAATACAACCCGGTGCCATACTATGCTCAATCCAATATCATAACCTGACCAATCAGACTCCACGAGTTGACCGTGTGCACTGTCCAAGCAGAATCCACAAGCGGACATCTTGTCCACTCAGACATCAGGCAGTGTCCAAACTGACACTATGAACTGCATAACCGGACATCATGTCCCGCCTGTGTCTATGGAGTTTCATTGCAAAGTCATCTAAAAGTGAACTTTACAAAAGCTGGTCAAATTCATAATTGCTATTTTCAATTAATTCAAAATCATTTAAAGATGACTTTGCAAAAATATGCCAGGCTTAATTTTAGATTATAGCACCTATTTTTTTTTAATGAGTAATCACTTGGCGTAACTATTTATTGGTCGCTCTTCCACTCATATCGCCTTTAATACCTTCAAAGGGACATTGCTGAAAAATCTCCAAAATTGTTATCCCCTATAAAATATTTCTACCTTTGAAAAGAATAGAAACTCTACCCTACACTCATAATTTTCGCAATTTTCACCTAACGATGGGTTTCTTTTATTTCTGTTACCACACTGCAATGACTTTGCAGACAGCGTTTTCAGTCTTTCAATTATTCTCCTATTTAAGAAAAACTCCCAACCTCCCTACTAGTATTTTTAAGTTCTTTAGCGACAGGTATGTATATTTATCTGGTTGTGCCACAAACTGCAGTGATTTTATAAACACATTATCCATTTTATGCTCAAGTTTCATAATAGTTGTTGAGAAAAATTTTCGAAACTAAATTTGTGTTTAGCTGATTTTTCTGTAATGACGTTGTGGTGAATAGCCAATCCAATTCTCTGTTGAAATCATTTCTATTGCCTGTCCCACCCAAGAGGAGATCAAGCCCAACCCAACCCTAATCTAATCCCTACCCAACACTGGCTATGCATGCCAGTGCAGTCATCCTGTGCCTCTCCAAGGGAGACCCCAGCCAGACCATTAAACTCGTCGGTTAACTACGGATCCTAGTTCAAATGGGTGGTACATTCGAAAGAAGAAAAAAAAACAATTTAAAATGGGAAAAAAAATCTGGAAGTCAATTGTATCTAGGACCAACTCTGTAACCCCTCTAAAAGAAACAAGTTTATTTTCCCTCCTCACCTCGTGTGCCTCGCCGCTGAAGTCACTGCCACAGAATTCGCACTTGACGCGGCGCTTGGAGCAGTCATGCTGCAGATGGTCGGGCAGATCCCGGCGGCTTAACTTGACGCCACAGCGGTTTGGGCAGGGGATGACGTTGAAGCTGCACGTGTTCAGATGCACCTGAGAGAAAACAGTCCAAGAGAGAAGAGAAGATCATGAGTAGAATATAATTTGGGTCAGCAGAGAGGACGATGTGAATGGTGAGAGATTTAAGGGGGCGAGTTCAGAAATACTGGATTGCCACTCTCTATTTATGGAGATAAAGGTATGTGCATTATGTTACGAGCCCAGTCTGCTTATGCACATATATTTATGTAACAGTTATATGTGAGTATGCCACCGTCTTGACCTAGATGGATATACGTCAATATGAGTAACATTGAAGTCCTAAACTGTGTTTAGCTTAAGTGTCACGGCCATTTTTGAACTTTTCTTGTTTGATGGATATCGATTGTAACCCTGATCCCATGTATATGAAACGGACAGACCTGGCATTGTGCAAAGTTCTGAGTTCGAAGCTGTCGATTACAGCGGCGAGAACGTTCAGAACAGTGTACCCTGACGAAGAGCACTTGATGCTCGAAATGCATTGGTTTTTGAATAAACGCTGTTGTTGGAAGAACCCTTTGCTTTTGTCGTGCTTATGCAAGAGGTCCGGATGGGCACAGCATTTGTACTAGAAAATTGAAAATTGCATCAAAATCCCGAGAGTGGAGTGTTATCAAGCATGCATTAATGTGGATTAATGGATTGACTAGAGACTTATAAAAGTATGTTTAAAATGTTGGAAAAGAATCACAATTTAAATTGTCAAAAGTGACACCAGAGAGGCTCAGCAACTGTGCGGTGGGTGCGGGCAATCACTTTGCCCCTTTACCTGTAAGTTCTGATCTACACCACTTAAGGCCTTACTTTGCTCTGACCTTAAGTTACAAAAGACTACCTTTCTCAGTCGAGTGACCACACTTATCTGACTGTATGAACGTCCTCCATGTTGATGGCAGTTTACTAGTTTTGTGATACGGCACAATCTGAGTCATCTGGAGGCGATGCCTACTGTAATACAGATTTATTGCAATTGTGATGAGTGTTTTATACTTTAGCCGGCTGAACCTTCACACCACCTCTCATCAGCCTGGCCTTAACTGATGGACCACAGATATCTTGGAAAGTCAGGGAGGCCTTAGAGGTCAAACAACCTGTCTCAGGTGAACTACTCAACATCTTGGCAGTAAGGAACCATGCACTCCCACCACTGATACTGCTAGCTGGTCTCTGCAACGCCATGCTCTGGTCAAGGATTGAGAGCGTGTCAGGGTCAGAGAGTCATGTGAAATAGAAGTGTCTTTGAGCTACTTAATACATCTGTTTACATGCAGGTGTGTATGTGGGGGTGTTAGTGTATCTTGTGTCCCAAATGCAGAGTGCAGGTATATGGGTGGCCACACAGCCTGCTGGCATGCAGATGTATGTGTTGTACGGTTGCTACTTTTGGTAGGTGTGGTGTCCCTCGTGCCCATTTTCCTTAGCTTAGGGCTGCCCAGCACTGCCCGCTCTTCTCACCTGTAGCTGCTTCACCTGCCCGCTCCATCGGCAGCCCTCCTCGCTGTGGATGCAGCGGATGGTCAGACTCAGCACCTGCGCTTCCAAATCTGGATCAGGGTAAATCTGATGAAACAGGAGAAGAAAACATGGAATGATATCTGTTGTCCGCCATGAGCAATGAGAGCAGATGCCGGCATTAAGGCTTGGAGAAACAGGCGAGGACAGTGGGCATTGAAAACGGGAAACAACCTTTACAACGCAACTTTTACAATGCACTACCATTACAACGAAACTTTTACAACGCAACATTCATTACAACGCATGCCATTACAACGCATGCCATTACAACGCATGCCATTACAACGCAACCATTACAACGCATGACACCACAACGCATACCACTACAAAGCAAACCATTACAACGCAGTCATTACAACGCAGTCATTACAACGCATACCATTACAACGCATACCATTACAATGCATACCATTACAACGCATACCATTACAATGCATAGTACCCTTACACTATCCAACATTTACCCTACTGTTGCACCCCCTGGAGTTAGACTAGTAATTGTTACACCTACACTATCCAATACTTACCATACATGCATTGTAATGGTACGTGTTGTAAAGGTAGTATACGTTGTAATGGAATGTGTTGTAAAGGTAGTTTTTAACCCCTCCCCTGCTGGTGACGGAACCACTCCGTCATCAGCCGCGGTCGCGCTGTGCTGTTGACGGAGCGGCTCCATCACGGCCCGCTCGGAACACCTGCGCGGCGCAGATTCCGCGCCTGCGCTGAGCGTTCCATTGAGCGGGCGGGGCCGTGACGGAACCGCTCCGTCATGAGCACAGCGCAACCGCGGCAGGTGACGGAGCGGTTCCATCACCAGCATGCGCCCGCCGCTCGGCCCCCCCCGCCCCCTTAGCACTGCGTCGGAATAGCCGCCGCAGTGAAGGGGTTAAAAATGTGTTGTAATGGAATGAGTTGTAATGGATGTTGCGTTGTAAAAAATGCGTTGTAAAGGTATGCATTGTAAAAGTGTACGTTGTAACATCATACATACGTTGAAAACGGGTGCAGACATCAATGTTCAGAGTTGCAGGTGTGATGGTGGGTAGGAAAGGACATTAATTGGACATGATAAGAAAGAGACTACACCAGAGGCGTCTGTGTCAGACATGGAAAGTAGGAGCAGCGGTTAATGGCAGACCACTGGAAATAGACCCATTCTTCATTGCTTGGACAATGGAAAGAAAAAGGTATGAGCTGCTAAATTAGGATACAGTGGACGTTCCTGGGGTCAAGCGTGGGATATCAGAATAAAAAACACAAAATAGGCACAGACATAATGGTCTGCAGCTACAATCCTTGCAGTGCATGTAAAGATAACAAGGTGAGCCGTAAACCAATATAATCCGTCAGTGCAGAATGTTGATAAAGACACCTATCTCCCTCCAGTGATATGCAGATTCTGATAGTGTTTGTAAATAAGCACCAAAGAGACACTTGGCAAAGTGCCTGAACATTCTCAAGTTGCTTCAAAGCATTACCCTTAAATGTTTCCTTCATATGTTCTGTATTTAAAATGTTGTTATTTTGTTTTTAAGTGTGGATTTTTTTAACGAAAGTGTTGTTTATAGGAAGGTTTTGCACATGCTCTCTTATTTTACATGGAAGGTTTTCAAGGGATGGCAGCTGAGGAGGACAAGGCAGTTAACAGCTTCCCACAAGAACTTTGGAGAATTTGGCACCTCTGCTGAACATGCACGCATTGAGATGGATATGCACTGAAGTAGAAGTTGGGTGCCAAAAGTACATGGCGAAGGCAAGGGTGGGGGGCGGGGGGTGGATCAGTCACTTGCTTTTCTAGGAGCGGTACAGCAGTCGACATGGGAGAAAGGAAAGTCTGTACTTCGGACGAATTATGGTGGCTGCTATACAGTTTGCGGCAAAAGTCGCCTTATGAAATGCATGATGGAACAGTCACTGGAAAGACCCATATTTGCACGATGGAGTAGATTCACGAGAACAACCCACGATTGCATGATGATGGAGTAGATTCACAAAGATAACACGTGTAGATTCACTGAAAAAACTACTGAAAAGGAGAGATTGTCTTTATATGGGGAAGTTGATGTATTTGTATAGTTATATAGTATAGTTCGTATATATATGTTGTATAGTTCAGGGGGCGAGAGAACGTGTAGTGGCAGTGAAGGTTGTAGAATCAGTAATGGTACTTCAGAGCGAGAAATGCTGTTCTTTGGGTGTAGGTGGGGGGGGGGGGGGGGGGGGGCGGTCCCAATGCAAAAGAGGCGAGAAGGAAAGCCCACCGTCTACCAATCACCAGAACACAAGTGCCTGGGAGATTCTTGTCCCTAGCGGGGAAATTCCCGCTCTGCGTCCCACCCTCACAAACAGGGCAAAGTGATGTGGTGTTCTCGACGCTTCAGGCTGCATTAGCAGCAGATAATAGGCGCGGCTCCTAGTGTGCACAAAAGAACGTTCAACACCTGCTATTTATCCTCAAAATTGTTTACTTTAAGCAGCGGTCACCTTCCGTCAGCCTTTGTAACTGGGGCTTAAGCGGAGCGGGTGAGAGTGGGAGGGCCGACAACAGGCAGGAAGAGAGACAAATTCTTTTATGACGTGCAGCTCCGCCATTCGAAAGGGCGAGTACCAGCAGGGGTACAATTATTTTAATAGAGGAGTACCCCAGCTTCTTAATAACAATGGGGGTCTGTGGGACAGCCGACGGGGGTCTGTGCCCCGGGCAGTTTTGGGCCATTGCTACGGTGCAGGCGACCGTATATGACTGGGCTATGGGGGGCGGGGGGCGCCCATAAAGCGCCCTTTTCCACAAATAGTGCCTGTGGTCTGCGCTGTTCCCTATGGGCTGGCCAGGGACAGCGAGGGGGGCCTCATCCTCTGGATTTCCATGTCATGCCCTGGCCTAGCAGCGCTGGTTGCTGGGGGCTCGCAGGAGGTGCTGCAAGGGGCGGGGCCCGCCTCGGTCGCACGCCGTCCCTGGGCTGCACAAAGCTAACCAGTATGCGCGGGAGTTTCTTTTCGAATCAACAAGTCCCTGTGCCTCAGGTGTGTGTGACTCACACAAGGTCGGAAACTGTGGGTGGAATGCCCACACAGGAGCCTCTCCCCTCCCGGCACAACGTCCTTGTTTACTTTTAAAGCTAGCACAGGTAACAACCACGGGTGAAACGAAACAGCTGATTGGCTGGTACAAAATGCAAGCTTTCTCCTTACGGGCAATCGAGTTTGGAGACGCGGGCGCTTCAGATCTAATCAGTATAATTAAAAATATTTATAGAGGGCACAGCCACCAATATGCGGGCTTCCCGGCGCTAACAGTACACAGTCGGGGCATGTGGAAAGTATTACTCTGTTTGGGTGAAAAGATACGTTTTCAGAGGTTTCTCAAAGCGGAGTAAATTCGGTCTCATCTTAAATGAATGAATAGTAAGTGTGTTTCAGAGTTTGAGACGAGGTAGCTAAAATACCCGCCCTCCTTCTTTAGCAGGCAAGTCAGAGTTTTAACCCTAGCATCACCTGAAAGGTGGCTGCCCGTGGTGACCCTGGGCTCGTCATCTCCATGTTCCTCGCTTCTTCCTGTATCAACCGTGGAAGATATGAGAAAAGGGCCGCCCTCGACTGTATAAAAAATATGGACATTTACGTGAACAGAGCGGCTGTTAGGACAAAGAGCAAGGTTTTCAGTCCCCAGATAAACCGAGTGAAGCTTGGGTACCGAGTGAGGACCGTAGACCCCTAGATGTTCCCAGGAGAACAAAAGGTTTACAGGTAAAATCTCGCACCCCAGATACACCCAAAACAGGAGAAACCCGAACAGGAGAACCTCGCACAGGAGAGCCTCACGCTGCCGATTCACCCAGGTGCAGGGTAACACCAGGGCCATAAGTGGTGCCACATCAGACCCTCAAACGTCAGACCCCATGTACATCTTAAGGTGCGGGCAGCAAGTGAGCGCCTCACGTTCCAGGACAGCGAGGTACAGAATGGCACCCTGAACCCGACTGTGACAGGGAAAGGGGCAAGGAGGGGGCATTAAAGCATTCTTCACAGCCAAGATCACCAGAACAATGAGCACAGCAAGGGCAGAGAGAGACAAGAACACACAGCCGAGTGAGGGGAGCACGCAAGGCCACCCCTCCTCCACATCAGATCCATCTCAACAGGGAGGACCCAAAGTGAGACCTATGGACCCCAGGTGCATCTACAGCAATGAGGGACCAAGTTGTTGCATATAATTCCAGGGACACCCAGAATAGTGAGGGCACTTGGTGAGACCTGGTGGTGGGCAGAGCCGCGTGACACAGCCTCGATGCACTTACAAAAGTGATGGTGCCAAGGGAGCCCTCACACCTCAGATACTCCAATGGTAATGATGGCACCAGGCCTCTCAAGAGCGAAAGAAGCATGACGTGGACAGACTGGATAGGTCACATTCCGCATACAACCAGGAAACAGAGGGAATGGATGAAGTCTCGTTCTTCCACCGTGAACGCGTGCACACACATACACGGGCACGCGCACACCCCAAGCACAGTGACAAGACAGGAAATTGGAAGAGACAACATGGCGCACATAGAAAGTAGAGAGGACTGCTGAATATTGCTTCTTCTCTACGAAGCACAATGTGCAGCTAGCGGCCTGCGGGTTCCGCAGTATGGACGGGGATTGACCCCATAAACATAGAACAGCAGGCAGGTGCTGGAAACATCAGTATTTGGGGGGCCTCATATCAACTGCTGCAGACTGAACCCCACACACCCCGAGCACACTGTTCAGTCAGCTGGTGCAGACTGTGCGATACCAGGGTGTGGCAGTGCCACAATTACTGAACAAAAGTCCTCATCTCAGCACGGGCTCTGGAGGCCCTGGTGGCTGGACCGGTTCCTGGTATAAAAGGGCTCTAATTCTCAGCTGCATTCAGACAAAACACAGGTCTCCCTCGGAGGGTATCCATGTCACCGAGAAATGGAGCAAAGCCACAGCCAAGGGGGAAGAGATGCCCGGGTGCTACCAGTGGCACAGGCGAGGAACTGATGCCCTTGACAAGGGCCGGGACTAGGGCACAAACTGCTTTAGCAGTACAGCCTAACGTACCAGAGCCAGACATGCCTCAGGATGGGCAAACACTGGTCCACCAGAAGCAGAGAATGGAACTAGGGCCAGGTCCTATGCAGAGGCGCAAGGAAAAATGATGGGGCCCCTTCCAGAATGTAAGGGGGGCCCAGAGTCTCCCATATTTCACAGATATTCATCACCAACAGCCTGCATGGGGGCCCTCCTGAAGGGTTGAGGGGCGGGACCCCCTGCACCGCAGGGGCTGCAGAGGCTTGTCGTGCGCCCCTGACCCTGTGTGAGTACTGCGCTTCAGCACTGAACCACCATAGTAAACTCCGCCCTCTCCTGTGCCTCAAACAGGCTGCCACTGACAAGCTTTTTACAGTGACTCTGCACAGTGTTCCCTCAGCTTTGCCCCCACCCCCGAACCACCATGTGCCCTGTGGAACCAACACTGTGGTCTTGCAACACTAAACTCTCCATGTGTCATGTGCTAACGCTACTTCTATGCTGTGGCCAGTGCCCCTAAAATGGGTGTACCCACTGCGTCCGTTGCCCTCAGTGCTGTGCCCCCTCTGTGTACTGTGTCTAGGGCCCACAACCCTAACTCCCACCGGTGCCCAATGCCTACAGTGAGGGAGGACCCCTTCTGTGTTCAGAGTTTCCTCTAAAGCAGGACCTCAGAGCTAAACCATGACCCTCTGGATACCGTCATCTACCCATGCACCCTCCTCCTGCCAATTGTCCCTACAGTGAGCCCCCTCCGAAAGAAAGTGTCTTCTCCCAAGCGCCGAGAGAGGGTTCATAAGTACCTATTTTGTGTCCAGGGCTTTCCTCGTCATGCCCAAACACCCCCCGGGGTTTGGCAGCGAAGGGCCCAGTTTTCCTGCGTGTCACTACATGCTGGAGCCCGGACAGAAGGGGCTTTGTTGGCCTGGCAGTGGCGGCTCTCACTCTTGCACAAAGACCCCTTGGAAGTCCGTTTGCATTGGCACCGGGCCTCCCTGGCAGGCCTGCATTTAAACAGATACCCACTTGATGAGTGGTCACAGGCAGGGGGCATACAAGACTGCTATTTACGGACTATCAAACAAGTCCGCCATTTTGGGACAGGGATGAAGGTAGTTACTGGTCTCCTGTAAGACACTGATGTCACTTTCTGAACACAAAGCACACCCAGAAATCTGGGGACATGGAAAAAAAAACGAAAAAACAGAACTGGCACACCACCTACCTTGGCATAATCAAGGGGCAGCTGGTCCTCTGGGCATTTAAAAACGCCTTCACTGAAAGAGAAAACAAGAGACAGTCACCGACTGCTTTGCGGCATAGAAAAATGCATCAACAAGATATGTTATACATATAGGCATCTTGGAAAATAAATACTGTGCAGTTGAATCCTGAACACCCACCACCCGCCCAAGAAACCAGTGACCTTACTATAGTAACAGAAGCCCGTTAGACTACATGTACCATAAAGCAATTTAACTAATGTCAACAGACCACATCACCTGCAAAAACATGAGAAAAGCAACAGCTTCCTGTACATGTGAGGGAATGTTCTTGCTTGCAATGCTTTTTAACTGTCCATTGCGAGCACTCACAAGACCAATACAGGACCAATGCACTTTGTGGACGGTTACAATGTGCCATTGATTTTGCATATTACCAGCTCCCTACTAGGCGATGATAGCCAGCTGAAGGCTTAAAAAGCAAACTCGTGGGTTGAAACAGATGCACCTGGGTCCACAACCTAAAGGTGGAGGGTGTCCAATCCTTAGCACAACCCACAACCACTCCACATATGATGAATAGTCACTACTGGCTACAGCATACAGCAATCTGTTTATGCAGCGGAGATGGTCACTCCGTGTCACTAATTTCTTCCTGTCCTGCTGCTTTATCAAACACTCAGAGGTTCCACAACCGATTACCGAGTACCAAAGGCAGGCCACATGATAAATAACTATAGCATATCGGCTCTGATAAACTGACATAAGACAAAACTGCTGCAGAACTTATGAGTCAGTATACTATTCCAGCCCGCTGCAAATAACCACTCAACTGCACAAGCAGACTCTGAAGATACAGCCACACTATAAAAAGATTTGCTAAGCAATGGTGACCATTGCAGGACCCCACTAGCTATAGAACCTGACAGCCACCTGTCACCACTCATAATGTTATAAAGGAGGACTATACCACAGTCCATCCGGGCAGATCTCCAGCAACCTCCCCCTTCCATCATCCCCGGAGAGCCCTATTGAAATCGCAGTGGTGGGCCTAAGAGAGTAACCAATATAGAAAAAGGCATTATTCTTATACAATAAATACAACCACGACAGAGACCTGTAAACAAACGACTGCTGTCAGCATGCTTCAAGCCATAAATTGTGCATCAATCTCTCACTCTTCCTCATTCACCTCAACGCTAAGCGCTGCGTCCTATAACACACCTCAGTGTTCATTACTCCCAAACAAAGAAAAAGTATGCCCGTAGACTTAATACTAAAACAACACTCTACCGAGCACACACTCTACAGCATGCTAACCATGAGGGAAAGCGCTTCAGGCTTTCACCCAGGGCTAGTAAGCGCTATATAAATGGTACAATACACTATGGCTTTGCTGAGTCACCACACCACCCTCCTTAAGCTCACCAGTAGACTCTTCCCCTACCTACTTGCATCTCAAAGACTTCATCACCCTATATATTAAACCATGTCTACTCACAGCACTGGCACCCTGACATCCCAGATTTCGGATTGCAAAAAACTCATTTATTATGGGGTTCAATCAGCCCCTTATCACTTCACTGGGGTCTCTGAAACGTAGTGTTTTAAAGGACACAGCAGACGTGCATCACCTATTGCCATGGACCGTAAATATCATAAAAAGGATGCCGTGTTGGGAGCGCCTAAAACAGCCCCTCATGCCCTGTCCACTCTCACCCTGAAGAGCATCATCAGCACAACCAGCACCCCTGTGCTGATTTATAGAGATGCTCACCCACCCTCCACCCACCACCCACCGCTGGTACCTTCTTAGAGGTCCTCCACTTGAGCTTCAATAAACACCATCACCGCAATCATTTCAAGCAATGCTTATAAGAAAGCTCATGGGATCCGATCCTAGCCTCTAATTCACTCACCCGCTGTCTACTTGACCATCAACAGCATCTCTCCAGCATTCGCTTATTTCACATTAGACCATATACTTTTACCAACAGCTCCTCTATGAACCCGTCTCCAGACATGGAATCTGCGCTTTTCAATCTCCAATTACCCGACCCACACACAGTAAATTCACTCCACGCCTAGAAAACATCTCAACCATTTCAATACTCCATCTACATCAGCTTTCAATGACACCATATCCATCACACCTTCAAGCACAGCGCCCCACTCCAACAGCCATGGATCACACTTACCGTTCATGCCATCAAGACACTACCATCATAAAATTTATACAGCTGCTATCAAAAATATTTATACAGCTGCTATCAAAAATGGACTAACAAATTCACAACTTTCTAGGCAACAGCTCAAAAGATAGGAGCTAAGAAACTTTGAAAAAGACATGCACAAGAATACTACAGACAGTCCACGTAGGAGGAACAAAAACAAGCATTAGAAATGCAATAGGTCTCGCAGCATTAGAGTTAGTGCATTTAGAATTGTTTATGGTTTTTTTTTGTAAATCTTTAGCATTTTTGTTCCCTGTAGCCAATGCTAAAGAAAAAAGCCATAAACAATTGTAAAAGCTCTAACTCAAATGCTCCGAGACCTATTGCACTGTGTGAGGGTGAGGAGTTGAGGGTGAGTGAGGGTGAGGGTGTGTGAGGGTGAATGAGGGTGAGTGAGGGGTTGAGGGTGAGTGAGGGGTTGAGGCTGAGTGAGAGTGAGGGTGAGTGAGTGTGAGTGAGGGGTTGAGGCTGAGTGAGAGTGAGGGTGAGTGAGTGTGAGTGAGGGGTTGAGGCTGAGTGAGAGTGAGGGTGAGTGAGTGTGAGTGAGGGGTTGAGGCTGAGTGAGAGTGAGGGTGAGTGAGTGTGAGTGAGGGGTTGAGGCTGAGTGAGGCTGAGTGTGAGTTAGGGTGAGGGTTTGCGGGTGAGTGAGGATGAGTGAGGGTGAGTGAGGATGAGTGAGGGTGAGTGAGGATGAGTGAGGGTGAGTGAGGGTGAGTGAGGGTGAGTGAGGGTGAGTGAGGGTGAGTGAGGGTGAGTGAGGGTGAGTGAGGGTGAGTGAGGGTGAGTGAGGGTGAGTGAGGGTGAGTGAGGGTGAGTGAGGGTGAGTGAGGGTGAGTAAGAGTGACGGTGAGTGAGGGGTTGAGGGTGAGGGGTTGAGGGTGAGGGAGTGAGGGTGAGGGGTTGAGGGTGACGGATTGCGGGTGAGGGGTTGAGGGTGAGGTGTTGAGGGTGAGGGGTTGAGGATGAGGGGTTGAGGATGAGGTGTTGAGGGTGAGTGAGGTTGAGGGTGGTTGAGTGAGGATGAGTGAGGATGAGTGAGAGTGAGGGTGAGTGAGGTGTTGAGGGTGAGGTGTTGAGGGTGAGTGAGTGAGGGTGAGGTGTTGAGGTTGAGTGAGGGTGAGTGAGTGTGACGTGTTGAGGGTGAGTGAGGATGAGTGAGAGTGAGGATGAGTGAGAGTGAGGATGAGTGAGAGTGAGGATGAGTGAGAGTGAGGGTGAGTGAGGTGTTGAGGGTGAGGCGTTGAGGGTGAGGCGTTGAGGGTGAGGCGTTGAGGGTGAGGCGTTGAGGGTGAGGCGTTGAGGGTGAGGCGGTGAGGGTGAGGCGGTGAGTGAGGGTGAGGGTGAGTGAGAGTGAGTGAGAGTGAGGGTGAGTGAGGGGTTGAGGGTGAGTGAGGGGTTGAGGGTGAGTGAGGGTGAGTGAGGGTGAGTGAGGGTGAGTGAGGGTGAGTGAGGGTGAGTGAGGGTGAGTGAGGGTGAGTGAGAGTGAGTGAGGGTGAGTGAGGGTGAGTGAGAGTGAGGGTGAGTGAGGGTGAGTGAGGGGTTGAGGGTGAGTGAGTGAGGTTGAGGGTGAGGGATTGAGGGTGAGGTGTTGAGGGTGAGGTGTTGAGGGTGAGGTGTTGAGGGTGAGGTGTTGAGGGTGAGGTGTTGAGGGTGAGGTGTTGAGGGTGAGGTGTTGAGGGTGAGTGAGGTTGAGGGTGGTTGAGTGAGGATGAGTGAGAGTGAGGGTGAGTGAGGTGTTGAGGGTGAGGTGTTGAGGGTGAGTGAGTGAGGGTGATGTGTTGAGGGTGAGTGAGGGTGAGTGAGTGAGTGTGAGGTGTTGAGGGTGAGTGAGGATGAGTCAGAGTGAGGGTGAGTGAGGGGTTGAGGGTGAGGCGTTGAGGGTGAGGCGTTGAGGGTGATTGAGGGTGAGGGTGAGTGAGGGTGAGTGAGGGTGAGGTGTTGAGGGTGAGTGAGGATGAGTGAGAGTGAGGGTGAGTGAGGGGTTGAGGGTGAGTGAGGGGTTGAGGGTGAGTGAGGGTGAGGGGTTGAGGGTGGGTGAGGGGTTGAGGGTGGGTGAGGGGTTGAGGGTGGGTGAGGGTGAGGGGTTGAGGGTGGGCAGGATGAGTGAGGGGTTGAGGGTGAGGGTGAGTGAGGGTGAGTGAGGGTGAGTGAGGGTGAGGGATTGAGGGTGAGGGGTTGAGGGAGAGCAGGGGGCATGAACACTACCAGGGTGGTGAAGTAAGAGCCTGGACATAAGGTTGTGTGTCAATTCTGGGGCATCTGGGTGAGTAGGCAATTGGTAGGGGAGCAAGGGCGGCCAGGTGGGGGGAAGGGGTGAAACACAGAGTGGCGAAGAAGCTCACGGTGGCTGTGCAGTAAGCGGGAAGAACAGAATGAAGAGAGTAGCCTCAACGAAGGTCTCTGTTATATAGTTGAACTCATAATATAGAGCGCGTGTGGAACAGACATGAAGTCCATACTAGTCGCTAAAAAATCGGAATAGGTGCTCAGTGAACTGTTGCGCAATCCAGGTTAAAAAAAATCTCGGAAAAGTGTAGTGAAAGACTCGACGTGAAACAGTTGGCTTATCTATTGGTAATACGTGTGGGTGTGGCCCACGTGCTCAAAGATTGTTAGTCCTATACATCATTGCTTGAGTCATGCTGGTACGTGCTCCCCATATAAATAAACGCGAGTTGTTATGCAATAATCATGATCTTACCGCGTACCGGTCAGTGTAGTGATAAATGTTGTTAGTGCTATGCCTCATTGCTTGAGTCATATTGGTTCGTACTCCCCATATAAATAAACGCGAGTTGTTGTGCAATAATCGTGATCTTACCGCGTATCGGTCGGTGTAGCGATAATGACTTCGGCGTTTGGTCTTGGTGTCGGCATGCGCGTTTGATCGTGAAGATCTGGTGACTGCACCATATGCGCTTACGAAGTGACTAGACCCGAAAAGGGACTAACAGCGGTGGCGGCCATCTTGGGGCAGTGTCGAACAAAGGAATAAAGGATGTTTTATGCGACGGCCATTTTGTAGTGGTTAAGAATGTTGAAGATGTCAGCGTATTACGCGGAATGGGTTGAAAAATAAAGTACGAAAAAACTGAGGAAGGATAAGAAGCGTAGTGAAAAAGGTGTTTGCAGTTTAGTGGCTGGGATTCGAGGCAGATTTACTCCGAGCAGAGTCCTCAGTCACATTGCACCTGTCGGTTACTGCGTTAAGAAGACCCTGGCCAGGTTAGCATTCCTCCCAGGTGGGGCTATTAGCGGCGGTGTTTGAATTGGAAAGGAGGGGGGCACGTTAAAGTAAGGAAAAAAAGGCGAGAATGAATGATTAGGTACTTCTGGACGTTTTCTCCTTCAACAGTTGAGGACGGTCTATTCACGTCTACAATCAAGAGGTCTCAAACCAACCCAAATGTGGTCTCTTAAAGGGCCAGAGGTTTGAATAAAACCAGACTGTCCGGTATGGTTCTGAAGGGGCCAACTGCTGGCGAAAAGATTTGAATTTAAAAAAAAAATGTTAAAACCCAATGGAACGATAATAGCGCTTCTCAAATTTCGTGCGTGAGCGGAATAAAAGCGACTCGCCTTTTATTACAAGAAGCGCGTAAATAATGTTCGAACCATTGAGATACTAGGAGATTTTTTTGTGGGGGGTACTAAAAGTAAGGATTGCATCACTAGTACCAGTTCACTTGAAATGATAAATAATGTTTTAAATTAGGATTGCAAACGTCTAAAACCAACACTCGTTTTTACACGTGTAAAAAAAAATACCAAAAAAAACCAGACGACACCTTTGGATGAGAAACCCACAGAAAATGTTATATCATGGATTTTTACAGTTAGGTCTGCCAAAAAGAAGCCGGAGGGAAGAGAGGGGAGGGGGGAGGAGAAATGCGACACGGCGGGAAGGGGAGGGGGCGGAACGGGGGCGGAGAGGGGAGAGAGAGTAGGCAAGGCGACACGGCGGGAGGGGGCGGAACGGGGGAGGGGGCGGAGAGGGGAGAGGTGCGAGTAAAATAAACAAAAAAAAAGAAGCCGGAGGGAAGAGAGGGGAGGGGGGAGGAGAAATGCGACACGAAGGGGAGGGGGCGGAACGGGTGCGGAGAGGGGAGAGAGAGTAGGCAAGGCGACATGGCGGGAGGGGGCGGAACGGGGGAGGGGGCGGAGAGGGGAGAGGTGCGAGTAAAATAAACAAAAAAAAAAGAAGCCGGAGGGAAGAGAGGGGAGGGGGGAGGAGAAATGCGACACGAAGGGGAGGGGGCGGAACGGGGGCGGAGAGGGGAGAGAGAGAGTAGGCAAGGCGACACGGCGGGAGGGGGCGGAGCGGGTAAACAAACACGGACGTGCACGCGCCCGTGACTTTTAAGGTCAATGCGCATGCGCATAAGCTTAATGCGCATGCGCATTGACCTTAAAAGTCACGGGCACTGCAAGGAATCGCCACGATTCCTTGCAGTTAGATAAAGAGTTGATGAGCCCCTATAGTCTCGCTTGCTCGATGCGCATGCGCATCGACAGGCGAGACCTAAAAATAGACGGCCTACTAAAGAAAGACTCTTCTAATCAGAGTAGAAATCTCCCTATGCTCTGCTCACTCCTTAGTCATGGTGGCTCAAAGCGAACGGTCCTTATTTACTAGCAGGATGGAACCATACAGAAAACATATTGAAGATGAAAACATATGAAGCAGTGTCAACATATCTAGGTGTGTGAAATGCATGCTTGCTGTGCACGAGGGAGGGAAGGCTGAGTACATCATCGTTTTATACCATTCCATACAGCATCTCAAACTGGCTTCACAGTTGAAGCTCCTTTCGAATTTGGAGCAAGAATCTTGCCCATGAGAAGACACTTTCCGACGCCATTTTAAATGCACATCCCCAACTGCTGTCGGATTTCCAGGTAAGTACTACCACCCATGTCGACCATATTAACTTGGTCAATCCAACCTCTGATCCCCTAAATTTGCACTGTTAATGATTCATTTGCACCATCCAAACACTTTTCTCCCTATAACTGCTAAACAACTAACCGCATCACAAAACTCCCTGCTTTACTTCAATTCTCTTTAAAAACAATTTTTTTTGCCTCTGGAGCCTACTCAGCAGTACTTAAAATAGGTCCAAAATGTATTTTTCTCTAAAAAAGACCTGAACAGCTAATGTTCAATGTACTCACTCAACTACCCCATCAAGGAAAAAAAGCTAACAATCTGGCATTGCAAGCCCCACTCCACAGAAACAGCGCTCAGCCACATCACAAACTTTGTCCTCTGACCACTCCTTTCATTATCATGCTCCTTAAACGCTCTGCTGCATTGAATGCACAATCCTCCCCAAGGTCCAGAGCCTTGCCCGTCTAGGGCAAATTTACAGGTAAATCACTAGTTAATGCTTCCACCCCTCTATCCGCTCTCTGTCTTACGACATACCTGGCTCTTCTCGCTGACTCCATACCCTTGGTGTACCCCAAGGTGCGCCCTGGAAACTCTATTGTTTACCTCTATGCCACCTCCCTTAGCTTTGCGTCAAGACACTCGCCCTGATATTTAAATCCTTCAATAGGAGCCATCTCTCTACACCTTACCGACCTGGTCACACACCACACCCATCAACGCAACCTGAAATAGCATCGGCCTAACTTGGCTCTCCAGGCAATATGATGCAGAGCACAAGCTCGGTCTACTACGAGTGCCTCTCCAGTCACCCAGTCTCATTAGGAGGGTCTTGGAACTGGATGATACAGATTAGGTGCAGTGGCACCGTTTTCAAACTAGGTAATGCAACCGTGAAAAGATGGCCGCTCGATTATCCTCTAACTTTCAGTGCCACGTTTAACAATCAGAGCCACATGACTATTGTGAATAAAATATGCCTCATTCTCCAGCTCAAAGTCCCCAGGACACCAAGAGAGATTATTACGGTCTCCTAAGAACCCTCCGAAACCAGTGTGTGGATCTGAATACCAGAGAGGGCTAGCAGAGACGGATCCTAGGAGGGTAAAGTGTTACCAGTCCAATAATAAAGAACATATGGCACATCGTGTGGTGGTTCCAAACCTCTGTACTTTAGCACGGGGTCTGTACTTTTCCCCAGAGCCCAGTCTGTAGGGAGCACCTAGCATTACGGACACTGCCCGTTCTCCAATCCTGGGATTCATGATAATAGGACAGACCCCTTTGCTCAATCAACACTCCATTAGTTTCCTTAACTCGAGTGGTTGCCGTGATTGAGCAGTCAAGGTTTACTCAGGATGAGGTATGACATGTGGTAAAAGCGCAAAATAACCAAGAGTATTGGAAATACACTTTGACACGGGTCTGTATAATGAGACAGTGAAGACTAAATCACCCGTCACGAAAAGGCAAACTTGTTTACATATTAATTCACTAAAACAAATTCCAGGTCACATTCTGTGTCACTATCAACATCTTTTTACATTGTAAGGCACATGGATACAAAGGTGATTCCAGTGCTTACCTGGGATCACAAGAGGCTCATTAGAACATCAACCTTTCTAATTCTAGCCCTTTACAATTCAAGCGTCTAGACAGAGATGCAAGATGCTTGTGATTCTTCAACTCTTGGCGCCCACTTGAAAGAATTCAGCTTTGAGAACAGAGTATGTGGTGTAAAAATGTATTTGCATGAAAAGTGGTACCAAACAATGTCTTGGCAAAGAAACAATCATTCTTTCAACCCAATCTGAATTACAATTCAGCATGTACTAACTACACCTATCAACTGGGGATAGTAACACCATCCAGGCAAAAGAGTCACCTGTTTAAAGCAATGAATGCCGCAATCAACAACCGAAAGACGACCAGCTAATGCTTGCAAATTATCTAGCGATGGGTAGCACCTGCTGTTTAGAGCAACGAGTGAAAGAATTGGGGAGGGGTAAATGAAGGGTAGGGCTACAGTAATGTGGTGGTGTACAACGAGCATGCACACCCAGTGGTCAATTTGTAAACAAATAAGTGCTGGGGGTCTCGCCAGGAGGCATCCTGCACCAGCCGATTCCTCCTGTTAGCACCGGCTAAAACAGCGCCAACTACTAACCATGAAAGTGAGGAGAGGAAGTGGTGTAATGGCCAGAGATGCTGACTTCGGGGCTGGGGAACTAGGTTGGAGTCATGACCTCAGCATCCTGTGATTCTGGGCATATCATTGAATCTCCCCGTAAATGAATGTGTCCATAACTGGTGCTCCTGAAAAGTGTAGTAAATGTCCTCTCCACTGTTCTTCTCTGGATAGACTGTACTATGATATCTGTGACATCATAGAATGCCTGGGTGTCCCTCTGGCTGACAGTGCCTCTCTCTAACTTACTGTGGCAGTTGGTCATCTCAGGCTGAGCTGTTAACAGCTGGCTCCTGGTGGGGTTTTATTTCTAATCTTGACCTGTCTATCTGACTTGGAAGGAACTTGCAATAAAGGATCTTAACTTACACAGTGGACTGTGCATCCTTCATTTACCACAAAAAGCTCTGGTGTTGATTAAGTGCGGTCCCGAGCACCTGGGAACCCCCGGTTCAAAATAAGCCCTGTGTACACCAGACAAAGGTTATTACTCATTTGCACTTATCTTTGTGAATCTCCGCCCTGGCACGGTGAGTAGCACTACCTTAGGGCAAGTTTGCATTTTGAGGTGCCTGGCATACTTTTTCTTGGTTGGCAAAGAGGTATTCCATATGCTGGAGACCTTCGGTCTACAGAGAAGTACGTCAGTCAGGCATTTCACGCCATAGTCTTGGTCGATATTTTTCCAGCTCGTTTCAGCTGCAGGGTGGAAGGGCAGTGAGCACATAGGTTCAAGGTCCAGGACGCAGTCCTCAGGACTATCCAGGACTTCCGGCTGTAGTCCTTTTTGCAGAGACCCAGTATTAGTTCAGTTCCGGAGTGGGGGACCAGGCTACAGAGATCCCAAACAGCAAGGCGTCTGGTTTCAGTATTTACCCGAGGAAAGTGTCAATTAACAGGGCTTTTATAGGCTTTCTTCATAGGCAACGTGGTTTGGGCCTGCAGAATGCTAAACCGTCCCAAGCCGGAAAGCTCAGCGACAACTCTTGTTTGGCCACTCAGGATGCGGATAATGGCTCTGGGGTAAAGCCGGTCAGGGCCAATACCAACCCTCTAGTGAGCAGTCACCATCGCGTTACAACTGCAGGCCTTCGAGCAGGGATGCGCTCTGTATTTGAATACAATCTTACAACCCGCTCTAGGTGGGAAGGTCCTCGTCCAGATTACACAAAGGGCACTTTGAGTGAGCAGCCAATCAGCGTGGAGGCCGACTGGGCAGGGCCTTCAGCTGGCACCTGGGTGGGCAGACACCACCGGGTTAAAATGAACAGGGTTTGGAGATAGGGTGGGGATGAAAGGCGGGACAGCTGCAGCACACATTTCGTACTTGCGGCTGGTTTACTGCCCAAGACCGTAACGCTGTAACCAAAGCCCGTTTTAGCCCTGTATAGATCTTTTCGTGGTTTTACTGCCAACACAGAGCTTCTTTCATGCAAACGTCTTGTGGCGTGCTAGTGCCTCGTTTCAGTCTTCTTTTAGTAACTAACTCCTGCGGCAATAATATGAAGCAACGTCACAGGGCGGTCCAACCACGTGTCCACAGCTTGCATTACACGCCGTGTAGGGAGCTGCAGAGAGGACTTGAGTCTCCTCGTGTGTTGCTGTGCCTGAAACGAGAGAATGTGCGAGGCCTTCACAGGACTGTGCAGAACTGTGCGAGGCCTCCTAGTACCGCCCAAATATGGCCTGGTACCTGCCTAAAGTCCCCCTCCTCTTTACCCTCAACCCTTGGGGTGGGCACCCTCCCGGCTCCCATGCCTCCCGTCCCTTTTACCCCCAAGGCAAACAATTCAAGCACCACACTGCTTTAGATTAGGGGTCGTAAAAGCTTAAACAGCTCAAAGCGAACACCACCTCCTCCAGCGGTGCGGGCCCAGCTCTTCCTGCACACCAACTCCTCACCGCCTCCATGGAGGCGAGGCCTAGCTCTTCGATTGCCATTAACCTCAAACTTTTGACCGCTTGCAGTAGTCCGGGGCCTAGCTCCTCGTGCACGAATCGTATCACTCTCCTCCTGTCCTCTAGCAGTGCACACTTAGCTTTCTGTGCACACGCTGACGTCACGCTAGCTACCTACTCTAGCAGTGCAAGGCCCTAGAGCCTCCTGCACACGCTCACGTCACCTCATCCTGCGGTGCGATGCCTAGCTACTCCTACGCATACAGGCCTCACACTCCTCACCTCCTCCTGGAGCGAGGCCTAGCTACTCTTACACATACAGGCCTCACACTCCTCACCTCCTCCTGGAGCAAGGCCTAGCTACTCTTACACATACAGGCCTCACACTCCTCACCTCCTCCTGGAGCGAGGCCTAGCTACTCGTACACATACCCACCTCACACTCCTCACCTCCTCCTGGAGCGAGGCGTCACTCACGCCACCTTCGCACCCATCCAGGACCCCCAGCAGTGCGAGGCCTATCTAGGGCGCACACCTCCGCCTCACATTCATTAGCTCCTCCCACAGCAGCTAAAGGTACTGGGGCGGAGGGGGGTGTGGGGAATACACCGATTATATCACACAACAAGCCGGGCGCTCGCATGTAATCACAGCTCTTTCAAGTAAATCAACTGACGACAGAACACGGTGTCTCATTCCAGCGAGAGCCAGCCGTGCCCCGGGCTTGAGTGTGCACTATTATTATAAGCTCCATTATCATTAAGGTCATTACTCTCTGCGTGCCACTGGTGTACTCCATCCTGCGACTTACATAATGGGTGTGGCCACCCAGCCCAATAGTTCTGAAGATGGAAAGATGGGAAGGCGCCATCATGATTAAAACTTTAACCTGGTGACTTTCTTACGTCCTCAACAGATGCGCTTTGCCAATTGTCTCGGGGGCAATGACTCCCCGTGAATCGGCCAATCGTCTGCCTGATTTCTTATGACCCGAGAGGCAGTGAAGAGGGAAATATTGCAGCTCTTAGCGCTTTTGGTGCCAGCTGCTACCACGTGTTATCGTCAGCAGCTGCCCGAGCTGGGTATGGAAGGACTGAGGCCCCTTGTGCACTGCGGGAGTTCTAACAGCTGGAACAGGAGCAGCTGCCCGCTGCACGCAGTGGAGTGTGGTAAGGCGGGCAGCACACACCAGGCCACACTGACTTGTGAACAAGCCTTGTGCCAAGGGCGGACAACATCTCTTTCAAAACTTGCAAGCCCCCTGCACGCAGCCTGAGGCTTGAAACGGGCACCAGTGCTACCCAGGAGTGGGTCAGTCTAAACCACCCACCTCTGGCCAGGCATCAGGCTGTCAGTTCGGTCTCCTCTAGCAGGACTGGGCCGAGCCGCCATCCTTTCAGGGTCGGCACCGCAGCGTGATCGGTGCTGGCAAAGTCAGAAATATGCATGTTTTGGCCCGGTTGAAAACCAGACACACAACTCATGAAGGAGTAAGTCTACAAAGAAAGTTCCCCTCTTCCCCCCTCAAGTATGGGTGTTGGTCTAAAAATAATCGAGTCATTGTTAATACTGAAAGTAGATCGCATGAAAGAAATAAGTACAAATAATACATTTTGTATGCAGAGGTGCACTCTGTGTAAAGGGTGCAGAAAGTTTTATTTTGAATTTTTTGTCCATCCATCATTAAACTAATGTATAAACTGGTTCTGTCGTTTCTGAAGTGGCCAAGGAGTAACAGACACTACTCTCTTCTTAAGAAGCAGAGGAGCACCACGTCTCCATGAACAGACAAGCATTTGCAATGCAATAGGTCTCGCATTATTTAAGTTTGAGCTATTAGCATTGTAAATGGCAATTGTTTTTTGCTTTATGCTATATATTTTTTTTACATAAAAAGCTTCATATAAAATATGTTTTATTAAAGTTATTTATGCAGTATCTAAATTTTGTTTGCATAAAACAGTATAATAATATCTTAGTAAAAAAGTCAAATATTTTAATGGAAATTCACCAAACGTTCATTTATGTGTTGGTTTTGAAAATAGCTAAATTAATAGCTTTGTCATTTACAATGCCAGTAGTTATAACTTTCGCAAATGTGACACCTATAGCATTTGTAATGCAACATTTGTATTTACGTGACTTAGATGTATTGATATTACAAATAACAATGGCTTTTAATTTTTTTTAATACTTAATAAAAGTGATTGTAATTTATAATGGCAATAGCTTAAACTTTTGTAAATAACTTTTGTGAAGATTATGTTCAGTGTATTTTATTGTAACAAAATCCAAGAACAGAAGTGAAATATTAACATCTTTTTGTGACATTTGTAATAAAGCTTGAAACATTGAGAGAACATATTTGTGCTGTGGTGGTGCTGAGTGATGCTGTGGTGGTGCTGAATGGGGCTGTGGTGATGCTGAGTGATGCAGTGGTGGTGCTGAGTGGTGCTATGGTGGTGCTGTGGTGGTGCTGAGTGATGCTGAGTGATGCTGTGGTGGTGCTGAGTGGTGCTGTGGTGGTTCTGAGTGATGCTGTGGTGGTTCTGACTGATAATGTGGTGGTGCTGAGTGACTGTACTCACTGTCACTCTGCACTCACTGTCACTCTGCACGCACTGTCACTCTGCACGCACTGTCACTCTGCACGCACTGTCACTCTGCACGCACTGTCACTCTGCATGCACTCTGCACTCACTGTCACTCTGCACTCACTGTCACTCTGCACTCACTGTCACTCTGCACTCACTGTCACTCTGCACGCACTCTGCACTCACTGTCACTCTGCACTCACTGTCACTCTGCACTCACTGTCACTCTGCACTCACTGTCACTCTGCACTCACTGTCACTCTGCACTCACTCTGCACTCACTGTCACTCTGCACTCACTCTGCACTCACTGTCACTCTGCACTCACTCTGCACTCACTGTCACTCTGCACTCACTGTCACTCTGCACTCACTGTCACTCTGCACGCACTGTCACTCTGCACGCACTCTGCACTCACTGTCACTCTGCACGCACTCTGCACTCACTGTCACTCTGCACTCACTGTCACTCTGCACTCACTGTCACTCTGCACTCACTGTCACTCTGCACTCACTGTCACTCTGCACTCACTCTGCACTCACTGTCACTCTGCACTCACTGTCACTCTGCACTCACTGTCACTCTGCACTCACTGTCACTCTGCACTCACTGTCACTCTGCACTCACTGTCACTCTGCACTCACTGTCACTCTGCACGCACTCTGCACTCACTGTCACTCTGCACTCACTGTCACTCTGCACTCACTCTGCACTCACTGTCACTCTGCACTCACTGTCACTCTGCACTCACTGTCACTCTGCACTCACTGTCACTCTGCACTCACTCTGCACTCACTGTCACTCTGCACTCACTGTCACTCTGCACTCACTGTCACTCTGCACTCACTGTCACTCTGCACTCACTGTCACTCTGCACGCACTCTGCACTCACTGTCACTCTGCACTCACTGTCACTCTGCACTCACTGTCACTCTGCACTCACTGTCACTCTGCACGCACTCTGCACTCACTGTCACTCTGCACTCACTGTCACTCTGCACTCACTGTCACTCTGCACTCACTGTCACTCTGCACTCACTGTCACTCTGCACGCACTCTGCACTCACTGTTTCTGCACGCACTCTGCACTCACTGTCACTCCGCACTCACTGTCACTCTGCACTCACTGTCACTCTGCACTCACTGTCACTCTGCACTCACTGTCACTCTGCACTCACTGTCACTCTGCACTCACTCTGCACTCACTGTCACTCTGCATGCACTCTGCACTCACTGTCACTCTGCACTCACTGTCACTTTGCACTCACTGTCACTCTGCACTCACTGTCACTCTGCACTCACTGTCACTCTGCACTCACTGTCACTCTGCACGCACTCTGCACTCACTGTCACTCTGCACTCACTGTCACTCTGCACTCACTGTCACTCTGCACTCACTGTCACTCCGCACTCACTGTCACTTCGCACTCACTGTCACTCCGTGTGTGTGTGTTTGGGTGTCTACATAGAGCCTCTGAACCCCGGCACCAATGCTCCTGCTGCGCTAATGGAGGCTACGGCTCTGGTCGGTGCATCTGATTAACGAAGGAACTGAGATTAGAGAAGGTTTAAACCTAGTTCATGGCTCTGGGCCCACGGCAATGGAGTACTGTAATGTTGCTGCAGCACCTGGCCTCGCGCTTGTTACATTAGGGACAAGCGTACGTTTTCCGGTCCAAGGTGCTTGAATGTGCAGAAATGGAAGCGAGTGACAACGAACTTCTGCTGCATGTCTAGCTGCCACAATCTGATCCGAGGATGCATGTCCATTTTTCTGTACTACACCGGACACTCAACACTCCTCACTGGAAAGCACAGGGAGCACATTTCCTTAAATAATGTAAGAGCAGAAAGGTATTCCATCATCAAACCTGCACCATTAAAGGCCCTTCCATGATGTTAGCGTTTCTGACTCCCCTAGCTCCGATACCCCTGTGTCACATCCTGTTCGGTGACACACTAGCTCCTCCGAGAAGAACAGATTTTCCGGGAAGTATTAAGGAATATCTGGTTCTAGACAAGAAAATATACAAAGGTACCATGTGCAGCAGACAGCCGCCTTGTGCCCTACAGCACATTACACTCTATGACGCAATGCAAAATGGAGGGGGCCCACAGGCAGAATTTGAAGAGGGCCCCTGAGTCTCCCGTATCTCACAGACAAATCTTGGCCTTCAGTGTGGGCTCACTGGAGGATTTGCAGTCACTCTGCACCAGAATTACGGCAGGGTGTACTTTATGCCCTTTTTACATTAACATAGTCCCTCATATTCAAAACTCCCTCTCCGCCATTCTTCATGTCTCTACATGAAGGAAATGATGTCTGGTGAATGTTGGAGCTGTTCAACAGGGCCTCAAATCACAGCAGCGCGTATATTGTAAAAGCGGTGCCAATTCTGGAGGATTGCATGCAATACGTGTCCCCTCTTTTTGTTGAACACGGTCCTCTGCCTACCTCCTTTAATCCCACTTGTAAAAGAAATATGTGCTGTTAACAGTGAAAACGAAAGCCGGTTGTGACAGTGACTGTAAGTGCTCAGAGAAAACCTGCATTGCAGCATCAGTGTTCTGATGCACCGAGTCCTCTCAGCACCTCAGCCGTCCCCGCTGCTCCAGCCGGATCGTGTTGTTAGAAAGATGAGCTCCGGAGCTCATCCCTTGAAAGGCCTTGCCTGATAATGCGCAGGTAACACCTAGCGTTACTGAAATCCGGAAGTGAGTTTGATCGCAACACAAGGCAATCCGCAAGTCCTTTGGAGAGGCAGTAGTGGCTGGCCACTGAAGCACACATAGAGAGAGGACATTTCTGCTCTTGCCCGCATCCAGAGATAGATGCACACGTATGCATGCACACCTCCGCGCCAGTCAGACGTGCGTACATTCACAACTACAGGTGCAACGTCATATACACACATTAACACACACACGGGCCACCTGTGAGGGAATTAAACTGTGTCAATGTCCTGAAGAATAGGCTCAGGGAGCAACTCTAACGTGTGTTATATAATGAGTTGCGAACTTACAATACAAACCAAATGGGCACCAGGGGCATAGTACAGGCCCCTTCAAGCGGGGGAGGGGGCACGGTTGAGGGAGGCAGGGGGCTCTACTCGAAACTAAATTAAGCGAGATCACGTCCCTCGCCTCACACCCCCACCACCTCCTTGCGAGCCGCTTACCTTGTGCATTCCCTCTGCTGGTCAGCACCGCGATGACTTTACCGGCGCACGAAAGATTCTTAAGACACTTTTTGTCTGTCTGTTTGCCATGAACATTCCGTGTCTTCTACCAGGAAGTCAGGCAGGCCGGGCGGGACAACCGGAAGTAGGAGGGCGGGAGCCTACCCCGCCTCCCACGGAAGAGCCGCGATTGTTTGGCGCACCGGAGCAGGCAGGAGCCTACCCTGCGCCCCGGTGCCGAAGAAGGGAAGAAGAGTCTTGCTGCCGGTGGGAGCCGCTGCACTGAGGATGCCGGTGAGTGGGGCGTCGCCTTGTTGGGGGGGGCGGGGGGCATCTGTGTGCGCGCGCGCGGCGGCGGACTGTGTATGTGTGTGAGCGTGCATGTGTGTGTGTATGTGTATGTGTCCTGGAGTCTGTGTGTATGCGTGTGTGTGAGGGGGGGGGGTTGCCTGTCTGGGTGCCTGCGTGTCTGTGTAAGTGTAAATGCGTGTGCGTGTGTGTGGAGCCGAGAGGAGAGGGGCTGGTGTGTGTGGAGGGGTCTCTGTGTATGCGTGTAGGTGACGGGGGTGTGCCTGTGTATGCGTGTGTATGTGCGCATGCGTGAGTGCTGTGTATGCGTGTGGCTGTGATGTGCGCATGCGTGAATGTTGACGCGCGTGCACGCAGCTCAATCCACGCTCGTCACAGTTTTGTGTCCCTCATTCCCCCGTGTCAGCCGACTATAAGTCTCCGCCCTGGACGCATCCTTCGGATGCGAATTCCAGGGCGAGACCTAAAAAAGGTAGTCACCCCTGCCGGCTGCCTTGAGCTTGCCTAGGGCCCAACCAAGCGCCCAAGACCACCTTTTCTCTGAAGGATATCCCACTTTAAACCAAGGGATCACCATCTGTGGAATGAACCTAGCAAGGGTGGAGCCAGCCTCATTCTACATAAACGAGTACTGACACATATGGTCAGGTAAATGCCGATGTCCCTTGGCGACACCCCTCCCCAAAGCCCCCACCTGCCTTCACACTCCTTATAAGACACCATGGATATGAATTAAAGTTCCCTGGGTTAGGGGTTATAAACCCCCAGCGTATTTAGTAAAACATATAAATAGGAAAACACATTTCGGCATTCTTATGAACAGTAACCCATAATTCTACATTTTGCTTCCAGAGTTGCGTCCTAGCCTTAACAGAGTCGCTAATGCAAGGGAGTTACCCAACCATAACTAAGATTGTTCATGTGCGTCCATCACAAACATCTTCCCTGAGTGACATAAAGCCTAGTTCCAGGACCCTTCCTCTAGAACCCCTTGTCCAATACTAAATTGGATATGAATGGGTTCCTCCTTTTGGGAGGACTCCACCTACCGATCCCCCATACCGTGGGTGCCTGCGCAAGGGGTGCACCGGCCCACTAGGATACCTTCCTTGGGCACCCCCTACACCGCTCTTCCTCAGCCCAAGGGCCAGTGCTAGCGTGCGCCCACTGCGCATGCGTGGGTGGGTGGGTGGGTGTGGGTGGGTGGGCGTGGTGTAAGGGCCGCGTGTCAACAACCGCCCAAAACCACCAGTGCCACTGCAACCCGCTTTCAACTTTCTGCCAGCACCCCCAGGGCGGTCCAGCAATGCCGCTGTTACTTTGGTCTAAAAGGGGGCCTTACATGGACCCGAACCATCCAACCAATCATGACCTCACCGCCCAACCAACATAAATAGGACATATTGATCTGAGGAACATAAATACGGCAAACTGACCTACAAGAGAACACGTTGTGTTAAACATGACACAACCATTACCACAACTTCCCATTAAGCCCAGGTGACTTCAGTAAGCAAGATTGCAAAGCCTTAAATGTGCCCTTCCTGCTGAGCTTCAGGAACTGAGCACCCCTGTGCCCTCAGCTCTGGGGGTGGTGAGTGGGGAAAACAAGCCCTGTAACCCGTGCGGCTCCCGGGGCACCAATCACAAAGAATCCGAAGGCTGTCGCTGCAGAGTTGCAGCAGCGGAGCAGGCCATTCCTGGGGGCATGCGGGTGGGTGTGTGGGGGGGTCACAAGGTGCTGTTGTGTCCGAGGTGGCGAGCGGAAAAGAGACCTGCCCACCACCTTGCTGTCTCCCACGCTAATGGGAAAGACCCCGGAAGCATTCTAGTGCTTCTGGGTGCCGTGCCCTGGCCAACCAATCCCGCAACTGACCCTGCCCCAAAGGTCTCCGCGATCCCTGGTTTGGGCCCTGGCATCACCGCAATAGGCACAGCCCCCCCTCTGCCAAGTGCCTTCTGGTCTTCTTAACCATAGAGCGTGCGCCATAGAGCTGCCACACCTGAGCAGAACCAAGTCCTCCCCGCTGGCACCACTGGAACGTGCTCCTTCTGACCTGGCAAGTGTAAAGTCGTGGGGGCGCTCGGCCCGCATGGTCAAATGAGGACACACAGGACACGATGGTTACTGGGTGCAACTGGCCTGGATCACGTGCGCTCGGCCACTTTTATTATAGCTGTGTCACCTGACCAGTGACATCAGTGGTGGGTGGGTGTTCAGTGTGGTTACATTCTGAACACTAGAGTGCTGACTTTGACTCTAGGCCATTACAGCAAGGACCGAAGCAGGCTCCTTCGACCTAGCACTGCACCAGGGCACGGTTTCCTTGGGCAGCTAAACTCTGGTCATTTATGCACCCCTTTTGGCCAGTCAGAACATCAGACACGACACGAAGGAGTGCCCTCAAGTGACAGAACACATGGTCGAATCTTTGTCCTCCCTCATGTGAGCAGCTTGAAAACCTTTTAAAAACCATGAACAAAGCCCAAACTATACAAGTGAATGACACATTAGACCAGCAGGAAAACCCCCAAAATTAACGCGAGTCTTTGCTTAAAACCTCTGCAACATTACTAACCTAACCTACTGAGCTACATTCCCATTTGAAGGGACAAAAAGGAGCAGCGGGGCTCAGCTGGCGCAGCCTCCCAGCCCCGGGCAGAGCGCCAGGTCGGAGGATAAACCTGAACTAGGTTAAAGAGTCCCTGAGCAGCAGAGAGTCACAGCTGCGCGGGGAAAGGCGGGGGCATAAACATGTCACAGGAGATATGGAATGTGCATACAGCGCATGCTACAACCCC
This sequence comes from Lissotriton vulgaris, assembly GCF_964263255.1. NCBI lineage: Eukaryota > Metazoa > Chordata > Amphibia > Caudata > Salamandridae > Lissotriton > Lissotriton vulgaris. The sequence goes on from NC_141687.1 coordinate 356,260,304, forward strand.
GGGCTCTAGGCGCTTGAGCGCGTTCAAGACATGGGAGAGGTGCCGCAACGGAAGCCCCGAAGGCTCTAGTGACATTGTAGGGTGGAGGGGGGTCGCACTGCCCTCAGTGCAGCGGCTCTGAGGGCCTATATCAGAGGGTCTCTATAAGGGGTGGTCTGTGCTGTGCCCTCCAGACTCTGTGGAAGGAAGCCTTCACAAAGACTTTCAATGGGTGGTATGTGGTCATATAGGCACGGGTGGTCGGAAGCTGTACAAACCCCGAGGGTGGCCTATGTGGCTATAAACATATGGCTGTGTGCCCCTCTGGCGGTGTGACCCCCTGTTCCTCCAGGAAGTAGAGGGTCGCTTCTTAAATGATGACAGTGTGGCCTGTTTCCTGATTTGTACAGAGGGATTGGTTAGAAAGGGAAAGAAGGAATGGAAAGTGACATGACTGGCATCCCTCTGAGGCAAGAGGGGCATCGGGGAGGCTCGGTGGCACCAGCACAGGTCCAGTGCACAGTGCCCCTTTATATAGACGCCTCCACTTGAATTCAACTGGTACCGACTTAGAGGAGGATAGCATAACCGGACAGCGATCACACAGTGGAGCCAGTGGGGAGCCGGGATCGAAACTCAACAAGGGGCCAGCACTGGAGTTTGAGATGCCAAGGAAACAAAGGCACAGGTGGGATTAAATGCACACAGTGCCCGTCCACTCATTGTTGAAGCACAGAGGTATTTCATAGGTGTTTGGAGGCATAGCTCAGGCAGGAAGGGTAGGTCGGTGTGTTCTTTACCGTGTAACCCGAATACCAGGCTGGAGGTCAGCGGAGGACCCTCCCAGAAGGTCTCGCTCTCGCTCAAAACAACCTGTTCCACTGAACCCTGGCCACAAGTAGAATATCAGAGCCGCGCTGCGGGTTCCTGCCTCCACCTGCTGCTGTCTGGGCCTACCAGGAAACGCCACGTGGGCACTGGGCAGATTCACCTCCACGCGGCAGGGCCGCCCTCCTGCACCAACCGAAGCCTACCATGCGCAGGAAATGCCACATGCATTATTTTGTTATTGGATTCATGCAGCTCTTACCCCCGACATGGGGTTGACGGCCCTTATGGGCTGCATGATGCTACTCTGGATCCCAAGCGTCTTGCTCCATGGGATTTGGCCTCCCTCCTGTCCACCACCCCACCCTCCGGATGCCTTTGATGGGCAGGAAATGCCCTATGCCAGGTATGGACAGAGCAGGCCCAAGAGAAAGTTGTATAATAATTTCATATTGCTTTTGTTTTGCAAAATTCCTGCAGTTATGTCGTTAAGCCACGTTGTGTTATTACGCGCTGTTCGTTGTAAAAATGTTCACAAATAAACAGAAAGAACACGAAGGACAGGGCACGGCCTGCTACTGTTTGCGTTGCCTTTGTGGTTTGCACTATTTTGTTAGCTCGAAATCTTGCATTCAAATTTAACATTTTGCTCTAAAATACAGCCCCAAGAACCCGCACGTCATGCGATTCCCTGTGATCTCGCGAAAATCTTGCGTAATTACACAAAAAAGCAAATAGCGCGCACCATAGACTCGTCTACCTAGGGTCCTGCCTCTTTACAGAGTCTCGTGAGGCATTCCCTGCACCGGAAATGCCATGTGTCAGGCATCCAGAGAGCAGACTTCCCTCCCTGCTTTCCGGCCTCGCTCTGGCACCCCCTCAACTCCTCGGGAAATGCCACATGCCGGGCACGTAGTGAGTAAACTCGCCTCTGTGGTTTCCGGCCTCCAGCCTCGGGCAATGCTTGCATGGCCTGGTGGAGGGAAAGAGAGACGTGCAGTGCCAGACCTCCTCCGTCTGGCGTTCGCTGGAAAAGTGACCTGCGTGCAGCCGTGCACGAGGGTCGCCCTTGGTCCCAGACCCCACTGGGCGCAGGGGTGGCAATGCCAGCACTTGGTTGGCTCCTGCCTGCAGCTTCCGCGGCAGTGCCCAGCTCTCACCCTCAATTCACCAGGACGTCTTTCTAGCTGTCGAAATAAGTCAACTTAACATCTCAAGAAACATGACAGTGATGTACAGCAGGCGGTCAGCTGCAAGAGTACGAACCCCGCCTTGAGTGTAACTCAGCCTTTCATCGTCCAAGGGGCGATAACCTGAGTAACGCCGACTGGCAAAAGCAAGCATAATTTAAGCGCCAGGAGAAATACGAGGCTCGGACTCCGGAAGTGCTCCACATTACCCCCTCATGGGTCCTCCCCGTCCCAGTCCTAACAACGTGAGGCAGTCCTGCCTCCACCCAGCCAATCACAACGCTAGTATTTCTATACTACATAAGCCCCGCCCACCTACCGCCATGCCTGTTTTTTTTCTGCTCCGACGGCTGTCGGAACGCTGGTGCTCCCGGTTCCGGTCCCTGGATCCAGTTTCCTTTGGTGGCGGTTCCGTGAGTTTTTCGTCTGTGTTTGCATTTCAATTGTTGTTTTCTTCTTGTAATGCACAGCTCGGCCGCTCCGGTTTTCTGGTCGGCCGGGCTCCTGTTCTGGGGTCAGGTGCGCTCCCCGCTCATGTGCTGGGCTGGGGCGGGGAGTTTTGATGGTGTCCTGGCCTCGGGTCGTTCCAGCGCTGCTGCACTATCACAGCGTCTGGCCCCCGCGGCCATTCTCTTTTTGACCTGTGGCTGTGGGTGGAGACGTCAGGGCTGCCCTCTTTTTATTTCTTTCTTTAACACACCTTTGTGTGATTGGTTGATTGGGGGCAGTATTTATTGGAGGTTGCTGGGCACTTCCTGTGTTGTGGTGATTTCCTGTTTGGTTTCTTCTGGGTTTTTTCACCATGAGTGAGGGGTCTTCTTCTCCTGTGCCAGCTAAGGCTGTTTCTAAGCAGCATAATATTCAGGATCTGCAGGAGGACGACGTCTTGCAGATTTCTAGGGCTGATTTGCGAGACTTAATTGATTCTGCGGTCCAATCTGCGCTGCTGGAGCCTGCGGCTAAGCGGGCTAAGGATGATGAGGAAGAGCTGGACAATTCCCCTAAGGGAAAGTACATCCAGGGCAAGGTTTTTTCGGACATGCTGGTGCATATTCGTGAGGTGCTTGGGTTTGACCCTAAATCCCTGTCTGAAGAGGGGTTTTACGCACAGTATAGTTCCTCTGTGGTGGATGACCTCCCCTTCCATGATGTCCTGAAGGATATTATCACGAAAGAGTGGCTGGAGGTGGATAAGCAGGGTATTCCGCGATTCCTGGGGAAGCGATATCGCCTGGCGGACTTTGATTCCCAGTTTCCTGCGATTCCGAAGGTTAATTCTCTTTTGTCTTCTATGGCTTCCTCCTCTTCCTCTTTGTCTTCGGAGGAAGCTTCCCTGTCTGATCCGGTGGAGCGTAAGGTGGAATCTGCTCTCAAGCGTTCTTACGCCGCTTCTCACTTTGGGGTGCGTGCTAGCACTTATGCGGCCTATGCGTCACAGGTCCTGCTCAAGGATTTCGAGAGGCTGTTTGACTGTCTTCAGGATCATGGGGACCCTACTCCTGTGTTGGCTCAAATGGAGGTTTTGGCGCAATTCCTGTCAGACGTCACTTTTGATTCCTTGTGGGCTTTCTCCTCGGCTGCTGGGGCGGCGGTGGCTGGGAGGAGGTCTCTGTGGACAAAGCCATGGCGTCTTGATGCTGCTCAGAAGTCTTTGGTCCATAAACTGCCTTTTGAGGGTCCTCGTCTCTTTGGGGATGCCTTGAATTCGATGGTGCAGCGCTCTGCGGAGGAGAAGAAGTTGTTGAAGCCTTTTCAGCCTGCTCCTAAGAAGAGGTCTTTTTTCCAGAAGCAGGGGTTTCAGGGGGTGTTGTCCTCTCAGCCCTTTCGTGGTCGGGCCCGTGGTCGGGGGGCCGCGTTCCATTATAAATCCCGGCCTCAGCAGCAACAGCAGCAGCAGCTGCCGCAGCCTCCCTCTGGTGCTGGACAAAAGTGACTATGCCGCTGTGGGGGCTCGTCTCCATTTGTTTCTGGACCGTTGGTCGGCTCTGATCTCCGATCAGTGGGTCTTGGATATCATCAGGTGGGGTTACCGGATTCCCTTCCGGGGCCCTCCCCCTCTGGATTGTCTTCTGGTTACCCCGTTGTCAAGAGACCCAGTGCGGAGGTCTGCCATGTTGTCCGGCGTCCACTTGTTGTTCCAGAAGGGGGCGGTGGTGCCGGTTCCAGTGGAAGAAGTGGGCCTGGGGTTTTATTCCCGTCTGTTTCTGGTTCCAAAGCCCGATGGTTCCTTCCGCCCCATATTGAATCTCCGTTCCCTGAACAAGTTGGTGAGGCTGGATCATTTTCGGATGGTCACGTTGCAGTCCATCATTCCCCTCATCCAGGAGGGAGATTTTTTGGCTTCCCTGGACTTGGAGGACGCCTATTTTCACGTTCCGGTCCATCCTGCCAGTCAGCGGTTCCTGCGGTTTGTGGTCCTGGGGATGCATTTCCAGTTTCAGGTTCTGCCGTTCGGCCTCTCCACTGCTCCCAGGACTTTTACCAAGGTATTGGCTCCTGCTGTGGGGGTTTTGCAACATCAGGGTTTCTCCGTGTTTCCCTATATTGATGATTGTTTGGTCTCTGCTTCCTCTTTCCCTCAGGCTCTTCTGGCGGTGGAGGCTACGTTGTCCCTGTTCCGGGAGCTGGGGTTCAAGGTGAATTTGGCCAAGTCTCATCTGGTTCCTGTTCAGAGACTTCAGTTCATCGGGGGTCTGTTCGACACCTCTCTGGGGGCGGTGTTTCTCCCTCCTGTTCGGATCTTTTCCTTACAGGCTCTGCTGCGGGATCTGTTGAGTCGTCCCTCTGCCCCGGCTCGTGTTTGGTTGCGGGTCCAGGGGTTGATGGCTGCGACCACTGCTGTGGTTCCTTGGGCTCGCCTCCATCTCAAGCCCTTGGTGACTCATCTGTTGGCTCGGTGGGACCCCTCCCGGGCGGATTACGAGACTCTGATTCCTCTCTCTCCTGCTCTGATTCAGGACTTGGACTGGTGGCTTTGCACGCCCAACCTGGAGAAGGGGGTGCGGTTTTGTCTTCCTCCTCCCCTTTTGTTGACGACGGATGCCAGTCTCTGGGGTTGGGGGGCCACTTTGGGGTCCTTGGAAGCCAAGGGTCAGTGGTCTCAGGGAGACAGCACCCGTTCCTCGAACTGGCGGGAGTTGGCGGCTGTCTGGGAGGCGGTGCAGTTCTTTCAGGTTCCTCTCCTGGGGGCGAATCTTTTGGTTCGTACCGACAACCAGGTGGCTCGTTGTTACTTGAACCGTCAGGGGGGGACCAGGTGCGCGTCTCTGAACTTGTTGGCCTCCATGATTTGTGCTTGGGCGGAATCTCATCTGTTGGCCTTGAGGGCGGTGTACATTCCGGGACGGTTGAATTTTCATGCGGACGCTTTGAGCCGCGACCTTCCATCTTCTGTTCTGTACCATCTCTCTCTTCCTCTATTCCTGTCCCTTTGCCTTCGGTTCGGGACTCCTTGGATCGATCTTTTTGCGTCCCCTCACAACTCTCTCCTGCCCCGGTTTTGTTCGGAGGTGCTGTGTCCTCAGGCTTGGGCGGTGGATGCTCTTTCGATTCCCTGGCCTTCGGGCCTTCTGTATGCATTCCCTCCCATTCCCCTCCTCCCGAGGGTGCTGCAGAAGATTCGGAGGGAGAATGTTTTGGTCCTCTTGATTGCTCCTTTCTGGCCTCGCCGCATTTGGTTTCCTCTCCTGCTGAAGCTGGCGAAGGGTCAGTTTGTCCGGCTTCCTTTGTGCCCATCTCCTCTTCAGTTTCCACTCCTGTCTCTGCCTTGTCTTCGTCGTTTGCAGCTGGCGGCTTGGCTCTTGAGCGGTTGACTTTGGAGTCTTTGGGTTGTTCATCGGTGGTGGCTCGTGACATCCAGTTGTCTCGCCGCCCTTCGACCCTTAAGTGCTATGGCCGCCATTGGGGTTCTTTTGTTTCTTGGTGTTCTTCTCATGGGGTGGATCCTGTACTGGGGGTTCCTACTTCTGTGTTGGAGTTTCTCCGGGATGGTTTTTTGAAAGGCCTTTCCCCTTCCACGTTGTCTGCTCAATGGGCGGCGGTTCGTGCTTGTCGGGGTCCTGGGGACTCCTTGGAAGGTGTTGCTCCTTTGGTTAGTCGGCTTCTTCGGAGCTTTCGGCTTCGTCGGCCGGTTTCTCCTGTTCTCATTCCTTCTTGGGATTTGCCTACTGTATTGCGTGGTCTGCAGTTGCCCCCTTTTGAGCCTTTGATGGAGGCGGATTTGTTGTGGCTGTCCGCTAAGGTGGCTTTCCTGTTGGCCATTACCTCTGCTCGCAGGTTGGGTGAGTTGGGTGCCTTGCTTGTTTCGTTTCCCTATTTGCAGTTCCTCCCGGATCGGGTCGTTTTGCGGCTTGATCCGGCTTTTCTGCCTAAGGTCTCTTCGAGTTTTCATTTGCAGCAGGAGGTGATTCTTCCTGATTTGCCTGCTGATGGGGATTCCCTTGTTCCCCCTTCTTTGGATGTTCGCAGGGCTCTCCAGATTTACGTCCAACGTTCCCTAGGGTTCCGGAGTTCTCCTGCCCTGTTTGTCTCCTGTGGGGGTGTGGCTACAGGGAAGAAGGTTTCCACTTCCACGATCAGTCGGTGGGTCCGTTTGGCGGTCTGTCAATCTTACAAGTCTTTGGATTTGCCTCCTCCGTCTCACGTACAGGGTCGGTCGACGCGTTCTGTGTCTGCTTCCTGGGCTGAGGCGGCGGGGGTCTCTATCCAGGAGATTTGTAGGGCGGCCACCTGGCAGTCTCATCACACATTTGTGCGACATTATCGGCTTGATGTTTTACATGCCTCTGCTGACAGTTTTTCTGTTGGCGTCTTGAACGCTGTTGTTCATTAATCTTTTATTGATTAAAGTTTTGTACTCTGCATGGATCCCTGGTGTCCTGCGTGTTTTCTTTATTGGTTCTCTGCTTGTGAGTTCCTCACGTTGTTAGGACTGGGACGGGGAGGACCCATGAGGGGGTAATGTCTTATTACTTACCGGTAATCTTCATTACCCCGATTAGGGTCCTCCCCGTCCCAGTCCTCTTCCCTCCCACCCTCCCGCTGTGTTTGTGTCGGAGTCTTGTTGATAACAGGCATGGCGGTAGGTGGGCGGGGCTTATGTAGTATAGAAATACTAGCGTTGTGATTGGCTGGGTGGAGGCAGGACTGCCTCACGTTGTTAGGACTGGGACGGGGAGGACCCTAATCGGGGTAATGAAGATTACCGGTAAGTAATAAGACATTAGCGTTATGTGTGGTTGTTTACCAAAAGGACACATTTCATTTGCCTGGTGACTAAACCCACGCAACCGGCTCTTCCTCGGGGTACGAGCGGAAGCGCGTCATAGGTGCCTGTCCGTGCGGGCAGAGGTCAACATTCTCCCAAAGTTGGTTCCGCTGCAGCAGGGGCAACAGCTTTCACCACCAAACAATAACCCAGAGATAACGAGAGGTGGAGACAGGAAGAGCAGCACAGACAGAAGCCCCCCTGGACAGGGGTGGACGCCCACTCCCTGCTGATTAGGGCCCACTGAGTCAACACTGTGCAAACCGGCAGCAGGGAAAGCAAACACAGATAGAATGCAACGCCAACCACCCCGGGGAGCGGCGGGACGGGGAAGCAGGATCAAGGCCACTGCCCGGGCTTTAGAGCAAACAGTAACCACCCGACCCCAGCCCCTCCCCCGCAGGTCACCCGTGCTGCCCGCTGACTGCCAGCATCCAGGGTCACGCCTAGGCAAGGTTCAAACAGTTCCGTCCCTCTCCAGTGACGAGCGCGCATCACAGGGACACACGAGCCATCTCGGCGGGATCACTCCCAGCAAGAGATAAGACACGTCACAGGGAAGAGACAGCTCGGGGCAGAGGCAGCGGCCTGGTGGCAACACTAACCCGCCCACAGCCTGGCACAGAGCTCGATTCACCCGCCTGGCATGGAGCCGAACCAACAGTCGCATATTGTTGGCACAGGGCGAAATTATTTTACAAAGGGCTGACACAAAACTGACTACCTGACACAGAGCACAATTCATCCTGCTGCTGGCGCCGCAAAGTACAACCAGAATAGCCTGCCGAGGCGCCCAGCACGCGCCGGCTCCCTCGCCTGGCATCATGTACGCTCTCCCCACCCCTGCCCTGGCACAAACGGCCCTCTTCTTTCTCTTGACACGAACGGCCCCCTCCTGGCGCACCCCACAGCCGGATCCATGTCAGGCAGTATCCTCATCTCTGGTTATAAGCAAACCCCGCATTATTCCTCTCTGTAATACAGGCGCTGCGGTGCCAAATTCATGGCAGATTGTGAGCTATACGGGGCCAGAAACCATCTCGGTTCACCAGCTCCAGCAGGAGTAACAGGGTACCTGCCTGTTTTGCCTGACTGCTCAGTTAAGAGCGCATGGAGGGTCCGGGGAGGGGTAAGAGACCCGCTAGCCCCTGCCTGCAGAGCCGGAAGCACTCACGCATCTCCCCCCTCTCTGGCAGAGGCACCCGACCTCCGCCCTGGCTAGATAACCCCATGACATCATTGCTGGAGCACCGCTTGGGCCTTCCTGTCTGGGGAGGGATGAGGGGGGGACACAAGCGCTACTTGGCCCTTCAAGGGTTAGGTTTACATCTCTGATCTCAGGAGATCTAGCGCCTCTATTTCTGAAAGGTACCGGGGCTCTCATTGGTTGATCCTAGATGCTCAAAGCTAGGAAGCACTTCTCATTCACACGAGCACCGGGGACCCCTGGCAGCCCCAGCCAGTGCTCGAGAGTACAGTTCTACAGCTGTGGGCGGGGTTCACTGCTCCTGGAAAGGATTCCAACGTGGTAGGAACACGTAGAAATTGCAAGTCGGAATTTTTGAGCATTCCAAACAACCCCTTGGTGAGGAGCGGAGCCGGCTGGAATGTGCTCTGAAGATCAGTAATGTGTCAGAAAGCACAAAATATCTGCCCCTGCTGAGAGGACAGGTGGGGTCAGCAAGGAAAGATGTACCCCCGTACCACGTAGGCAATTTTGGAGTTGCACATTACACAAAAAGTGACATTTGAGAAATGAGGCTGGAAGGGCAGAGGCAGAGAGCGCGGAATGTACAATTTCATTTAATGAGCATGCGTTCCCTGTGGTGGCAACATGAGGTCAGAGATGGGAGGTCTGGCAGGTGTGTGAAAACCACTGCCACGAGCTCAAGTGGCACACAAGAAATCCTACCACAAAAGTCTAGCCAGACTCTTAAAGAACATTGAAGTCAACAGTTTGTCCTATTATGGCGGTACCACCTCATCTTCAACACCATCCTTTTCAGGAACTTCGTTCCATCTAGTAGGCTCGAAGGGTGGCTTTTGAATTTGCAGGTGATAGTCAGGCGTTGCCAGTGTTACGTCGATGTACTGTGTGCAAGGGTGCAACATCTGCTTTCAGAAATGGCGGAGGCGGCCATACCCTGCGCAGATCTGACTAATGAATGAGCTCAACCCAAGGCTTTAATTTTCTCTCTGGCGAAATAGTCTTACGCAAACTGTTATCCAACACTGTTAACTTGGCTGGAATGACATTGGGTCTGTGCCACCGGGAAGATAATCGGTGCCCAAATACCAACAGTAGAAGTGCTCCGATACAAGTGCCAACGGGCAGGTACGCCAGCTCACCTTGGCTATGACAACAGTGCCACCAGAGCTTCGACGTCAGAACACTGTCCCAGAGGCAGCATGGTAACCTCCCTCGGGTGTGTCATTATCCAGCAACAAGCCTCCTACACGATACAACAATCACTGATTAACACTGAAAAAAGCATCCATTCCAGGCCGCTCCGGTCTGGAAGCGCAAGATTTGTGTCCCACAGTGGAAAACTGGAAGCACGTTTTCTGCTTAAAGTGATCTAATAAAACACGCTACTAAATGTAGACTTTGAAATGCGGAGAAATAATGTTAACAATCTTGAGAGATCCTGCCAGATATGGGCAGAGCATATAAACCCCCAGATTAGCAAACGGTTTTTAGCTTGCTTTTTACAGCTTAAATTTGTTTCCCATCTCAGACCGAAACACTGCTAGCCAATCGAGGGTTACTGTTCGGCTCCATTCTGACAATTCTCTCAACCTGGGCTTACACAACTACTCTATTGACATATTGCAGTTTATACAAAAACGTGCTGCCGGGCTTCTACTAGGCTTGCCTCAAAATACTCCTCACCTTTCCTACCTGGAGAAACTTTACTGACTGCCAGTCACTGTAAGGATTAGCTGTAAAGTGTCTGTATGTGCCATCAGCACTTCATAATACACACCAGTCGTTCCATCTAAATTCAAGCTAAACATTCCCCTTGTGGTCTTAGTTTGGCCAACAAGCACTTGGTAATGCCTTCAGCGAAACGTACCACACAGGGAGGAAACTCCTTCTCCTACATTCAAACTATGGAATGATCTTCCCTATCATCTTTGTCAGGTAATCAACAATGATTCTTCTGCCAATCTGGTTACAGTGTGGGTCTTCCGCAGCTGGTTAAGTAGGGCTGGTTCCACTAACCTCCTAAGGGTAGGTAAGTACCAGCTTCCCTGTGGCCCTAGCAACCGATGGGAGTGCATAATAAGAATAATTAACAGAGATCCATAAATCCCACAGGAAAACAGACTCAACAGTGACGAGACTAATCAACCAAGCCAGAAAATCACTCCAGCACACCATTGGATCGTTTTTGGCCCCGGAATAGATTGGTAGATTTCTCCCCCTTGATCTAGACTCAGGTGAGCAGACAGAGACCATAGGGGGAGGAATCATTTGAGTCTAGTTCAGCAGTCGCTGAGATCACAGCGCATATTGTGGGCGCTTAAGAGTTGAGAAAATTGGCTTTGGTTGGTCTTCATTGGACTCTGGTTAAGCAATAAAACAACTGGTCTGAGGGCAAGGAAGACATTTACAGATAGATAACATATAGACGTTTTTCTTCGCAGGTGAGATTTTCAAGGCAGTCGTCTTCTTTGCCTTCATGAAGTCTACTTCAAATAATAAGAAAGAAATAGTCTCCTTCCAACGGTGTTCCTCCTTTTGAGGTATGGATTGACAGCACAGTTGTTTGCAAGACCTAGTGTTACCAACTATTCAAAAGTGAGTTTTGTCTCTGCTCAGAGGAGTATTTCTCATGCTTTCGGCTGTTTGGTGCACCATACCACTGCCAATGGAGTGCTTGCATTGCAAAGCATGAGGGACTATTTTGCATCTCAAAAATACACTGACTCATCGTGCATTTCATTGTTTATCTAATGGAAGCACCATAACCACATTTTTTATTGCATTTTTATGCAGTAGGCTTTTTTAATGGTTTAATCAGGACTTAAAATACATGCAAGATGTGGGCGTTGCCAATGCTCGTTTCCTCGAGCTGATAAACACTTCCAGGGTTTCCAGCTCCTTCATAAAGGGCCGAATCTTACCAGTGCGAGAGGTGCACTGGGACAAGCATCTCGCAGCAAACTGGAAGAACACAGAAGCTTCTTGGTCACTAAGGAGAGAAAGAAATGCGGAGTGTTCCAAACCCAGACTGTACACTTTTAGCAGATTCGTCCTTGGATAAGCAAAGCAGGGGAACTAGTCTGAAACAGGATTAAGAAGCGGTCTGACCGAACTGGAGGGAAAGCTCCTCCAGGACAGTCAGTCTCAAGAGGAGATAAGACCTTAGGTGTGTCCCTAAACACTGATTGATCTTGAAAACTGGTAACAAAACCTGGTTTAAAGTCCATCAAGGAAGAAATACATCCATAAGATAAACTCACTAGTTATTAAAATGTTAGCTGTCAATGAGGTGCAGAAGAAATGCATGTGTCAGGAATTTAAGAGCGTGGGACAATATAAATGTGTTATGGCGGGACATGATTTCAATTTTGCGCTTTGCCGTAACACAAAGTTCCATTCCACAGCTTACCGCCTCTGCACTCCAGTGTGGGACTGTGCCCAGGTGTTGCTGACTCCATTAACAGAGGATACATGTCAGATGCTGCTGGGCCCAGCCCTGCAGCCACAGTGAGGGTGTTCCTGGGCCCATTAATGTAGGATATAGAGTGGAAGATACTGGACTTGTTAATGCGGACACAGTGCGGGCACGGGCGCAGCAATAGAGGTGCCCTTTGCCAAATGAAATGCGGTGAAACAACACCATAACTCCCTGATCCCGCGCCCTTGTAGTGGTGGCGATGCAGGATGGCGCCAGGACCTGGGAAGCTGGAGCAGCATCATGACTGGAGCAGCCACAGCACTGCAGCAGGACCAGCACCGCGATCCATGCAGGCGCTTTTTGATTTGGGGGAGGGGGGGTGGGGAGGGGGGGGGGGGGGTTAGCTTGACCTAATTTATGAAGTTTTGGTGTTTGGTGGTGGCCTGGAGGTGCACTCTAGAGGCAAACGACAGTGGCTCGGACTGAACATAATACGGTCAGGTTGAGTGGAAGCTTGAAGGTGGGCAGAATGAACAGATCCAGCTCATCGCACTAGGGTATGGGGGGTGCATTCCAGGGGTAGGTTGGATTATGGGATGTGGTATGATTGCCCTCCAGCCCAGGAGAAGTTTAGAACTTTTGGGGGGAGGGGGAGCAGGGGCGGAAAGTGGTGGCAGATCTGGAGGGTTGGCTCTGGCTGAGACATGACAGTTTGTCTGCAAAGTATGAGAACGCCAGGTGAAGGGCCTTGAAGCGTGATGCCCAGATTAGCTCCGTTGTTTCTTCTTGTTTTCTCTCCCTCCGTATTATCCGGAAGGTGTCCCGCTTCTTCTCCACCAATGCCCTCAAACTTATCATGCTAGCAATGATTCTTTCCCGTCGTGATTACGGGAATAGTCTCTACGCGGGCATCCCGGCTTACGAACTGCGCCGATTGCAGGCCATCCAGAACCAAGCTGCTCGAATCATTCATCGCCTCCCTAAATCTTCTCACATCACCCCTGTCCTGAAATCCCTTCACTGGCTTCCCATCTGTCAAAGATCCCTTTTTAAGATGGGCTGCCTGGCTTTCATGGGCCGCATTCTTACGGCCCCAGCCTTCATCAATTCACTCATCATCCCTTACACCTCCGCCCGTGCCCTCCGCTCTTCCAACCAATTCCTCCTCAATGTCCCGCGGTTTCGCAAATCTAAAACTGGAGGCACCAGATTCTCGGTACTGGCTCCCCGTTTCTGGAATAGCCTCCCTCTGTCAATTAGGTCTATCCCAACCTACCCCCAATTCCTGAAAGCCCTCAAGACACATCTGTTCTCCATAGCGTACTCCGGCTGAATCACTTCTCTGCCTTTAGCCTTCTAATTCAGCGCCAGGAAGCCACTTGGTCGCAGTGCGCTCTATTAAGAACCTTCTTCATTTCATTTAATTTCATTTCATGCAGAGACAGGTTGAGCACCTCACTCCACGACATTATGGACACCGTCTCTAGACCGGAACTTGTCACCTACATATCGCTGGTGTCAGGTGTGTTAGTCTAATTAGGACAATGGAAGCAAAAGAAGACCACAATACCCAGAATGCTGTAGGCTCTTAGACAAAAGTCCACGACTGGAAATGGTGTCTGTAATGACCTTAATGGTGGTGGTCACATTATGCACAGATGCTTTTGCGGCATGAGTGTTTGATGGGTACCCAGTGGTATAAATTGGTGGGGGAGATTTGCAGGCCCATCACCAGATGCCTGTGGGGGCTTAATAAAAAGTAAAGAATGGGCCTGACAAAACTGGCAGGCCAGTGATATTGGAGGAGGTGGAGTGGCGCGTGGATGGGAAAACAACAGAAGAGAAGACAGATTGGAAGAGAAAGATTCTAGAATTATTTTTCCCAATTCACAAACTCAAGAGCAATGAGGGCACAGACAGAGAGAGGTGAAAAGAGGAGGAACGACCAACGTGAAGAAAGGCAAACTGGGAATGCAGAACCGGTGAAAAAAGTAAAAGGAGAGAGGGGAGGCAAGGCGGGTCCAGGCCAGAAAGGGCAGCTTTGTGACTTCTTCCCGCTCCCATCAGCACCCACCCCCCACGCCAGCCTGTCGCTATAACCCGTTTTGCCAAAAGGGAAGGAGAACTGATCAGAAGATTTGGTGTTCCCAGCCACAAGAGATGCATAGAGACAGTCAGTAGGCCTGCAGAAGACTCTATAGACAGCTGCAGAGGAACAGCTGCGCCCAGGAACACGCGCGCGTTCACACCCACACACAACATTGAGACAAGCTACACTCGGCAACAAAGAAAACTCCGCTGGTAGGAGTGACTGATGGACATGACTGCGAGACCGTGGTGGTGCCGGGGAAAACCGAGAATTTCCTTAACAGGTTTGTCACAGAATTGGATAGAATGGGAAATTAATGTGTTGATACAGAAAATGCCGTGCACAGCTAGGCTCACCCCTCTCCCACACCCATCGCCCTCAGGGGGGCATCTGCATGTTGGGGCACGCATTCAAATGTAAACCTTTCAGGGCTCACAACAAATGCCATGTATGACGCAGCGTTTTGATACAACGTTCACGTCCCCAGACACCCGGTGCTCTGACGGCACGGCAGCCGCATGCACAACACCTGCCCTTTTCTGGGCACACCACCACCACCAACTGCCCCACAGACGCCTGCCCCTCGCTGAGTCCAGCTTTCCCTACCCAGCCTGCGACTCCGCACCTTTCTGGACTCTGTCACCGTTGACAGGCCCAGCCCAGTCTCTATAGCGACGGAGAACACAATAGCGCCTGGAGGCACGGCCTGGTAGCCAAGGAAAGCGCAGTCGTAGCGAAGGGCGGGGCTCAGGAAACCAGAAGGAAGCAGGGCCCTGGCAACTAAGGGCAGAACAACGAATGCCCCACTTCTAATCCAGGCGAAGGAAGGACTCACACTTGTAACCATCAAAGAACCGGAAACACGTAGGGACCAGCCGTGAGAATGGTTGTACAGTGAGGACGCAAATAAACACGCCATTTACTTCAGGGGAAGCACTGGTGAATTCGAGAAAATTCCTCTCCACAACCACATACTTTTGCCTATGTCACGGCATGCGCATCACCTCACCCCTACACCCTCTCCCCCCCACACACACACCCTCTGCCTGCCTCACCCCCTCCCACACACAGCCTGCCTCATTCCACACACACTCAGTCAGTCTACTTTACCCAGTACACCCCAAGCTTACCTTACCACATACAGGTTCAATAACACTCCCTCTGTACACCCCGGATTAATCTTTTTGATAGGACTGAAAACGTATAGAGCGCTGAAAAGTGCTACTTTTTACAGGTACTGCAGGACACAAAGTGTCCTGGAAATAGAATAAGAAAAAAACTATAGGTTCAAAATGGTAAGACCCCTAACATTCCTCAGCTGGGAGGACAGAAGTCAAGATATGTCTCGAGTTTCTTTCTGAAATTCTAGGCAATGTTCTCCTGAGCACAATGCAAAGGGAAAAGCACTCCATAGTTTGGCTGTGATCACGGCAAAGGGGCGTCCACCCAGTTTAGCTTTCCATAACTTAAGGACTTTGACCGTAAAAGCATATGGTGAACTCGTGTCTATTGCAAGTTGGTACCATGAGGACCTCATTGCCATGTAGGACGTTTGCATCTGATAGTAGAAGTTCTTAGGCCGAGACTCGTGCCTTAAATTGACACATTTTTTAACTGGTTTGCTAGGGTAATTTGGCCAGGTCATTTGAGATGGGCATGAACTTCTTCCGGCCAAGGATCAACCTGGTTGCCATTTTCGGCAGAAACTGTAGTCTGTGCAAAAGGTATTTGGGTAGGCCCACGTATAGAGAATGACAATAATAAATTCTAGAGAGGATGAAGCTTGAATTATATCTTTTTTGGAAGAAGCAGTAGTAAAGGGAATACTCTTTCTGATGATCCTTATAAGATTAAAACCTGTTCTGATTGAGATGGGAATATGTTCTTTGAAAAACAGTTCAGAATCCACCCATATACCCAAGCTAGGGGACCAAAGAGTCTGATCTCTATTTTTGAGACCAGTCAGCCCCGGTTCAATACCACAATCTCAGTTTCCCCACGGTTCAGAATTTACCTTCATTCAGGCTGATACTTCCAGCAAACAGTCTAAGGTTACTGGCCATTTCCTCTGAGTTGACATCTAGCCTAAGGATTGTTTGTGCATCACTGGCATAGAAGCAGAAAGTAATGCTGAACAATTCAATAAGGCTGTCCTAAGAGGATACAAAGATTGAAAAGATGGAGTCCTGTGGGACTTCAGAGGGAGTTTTCTTATAGGAGGATCTAAAATTCTCCATGGCTACAGCTCAAGTACTATCCGAAGGTAAGGAGACAAATCAGACGAGTACCGTGCCCCCTAAACCAAGTGCCTTCAGTCCAAGCAATAGGAATGAGTGGAAAAGGGTGGCAAAAGCAGTTGAAAGATCTAACAAATACCAGACTCCTCTGCTATGCAGGATATCCCCAGCGTCTTGGACTGCATTTGCTAAACTGTTTCTGTGCGAAGACCCATGCCGAAGCCCGATAGGGGTTTAGATAAAAAGTGGTTGAGTTCCTGATGGGCAACAAATTTGCTTATAAAATAGAGTCTCAGTGAACTTGGCATAAAGAAGGAGAGCTGAGATTAATCAATTCACCACTTACCACACCTCACTCCACCTAGTCACACACCTGTCAGATTCCAGAGAGCCTCACTGCACTCACTAACTGGACTACCAGAGACTCAAACAGGATCCACCCCACTGCGCACATCCAGGATCTGCCTCACAAGGACCAGCCACTGGCCTACCAGTCTCCAGGCAGACGCCACCTCACCATGCATGCCCTATGGCCCCCCTGGAGACTATGTATCTGTGCGTTTCTATAGAGCCAGCTTAGCCACATGGCAGCAGAGCTATGCACAGGGTCAAATACAAGCGTAAAGCCAGCGAGTGATAAAGGTTTGCGAGCCGATGTAGTGTTCTTTAACACTACTCACTCTGCCATCACCTACATTAAGTACACTTGGGTCTGTTGCCCTTAGTACGTCGAAGCCAGCAGCTCCGGGGCTATACAAACAGGACACACAATAACATAAAGGAACCACACCGAGAAAGGATAAGGAACATGAGTGCACGCGCCTCCCAGCAAACCTCCTTCAACTAACACCCGGCGTTCCAGCACAGGACCCTGGGGCAAGCCTGCAGGAGTACACTTGAAGCTGAGGTGCTAAAGAGGGCAGAGAGGGAGCGGCAGGCTGAGTGAGGCAACAGGCAGGCAGCAGCACCTCTCCACAGGACCGGAAGGGAAGCCCCCGCCTGGTCAAGAGAAAGGCTTGCAGCAGTCACCATAACCGGGATCTAAGGAAGTCTCCAACTGGTCACACAGCAAGCAGTCACTCCAACAGAACTGCACTTCAAGGACACAGATTGGTTGGGGAACAGGCAGACGGCACTGCACTCATTCCAACAAGGATTGCAAGCCTCAGGGTCTAAAAAATCTGCGCTATGGCACAAAAGCCTGCAGTTTTAGGCAGAAGAAGTGCCAGGGCAGGCAGCCCCAAAAACCCATGTCCGCTGCTGTTACCTTCATGGCTATCGGGCAGCCGTGGCCAGGGTCCAGGGAGTCCAGTGTGAACAAGCACCTGTCGGAAACTAGAAAACATCTGGCACAAAGAAGACGCCTGACATCCGCGCAGCCCACAAAGACGCCATCCGCAACCACCACCACCTCATCAGGACCACCAAGAAGGCCTCCTTTAAAGACCGCCTCGAAAACAACGCACACAACAGCAAGGAGCTCTTCAACATCGTTTAGGAACTCTCAAACCCCAGCTCCTGCACCAACGACATCCCGCCGTCACAAGCCCTGTGCGACACCCTTGCTGCCTTCTTCCTCAGCAAGATCACCGACATCCACGACAGCTTCAATCCTTGAACAAACCCGGCTAACCCCACCACACCAGACCCACCGAACCCCACCGACCACAACCTCCTCACTACTTGGACCAACGTAAACACCGAGGACACTATAAAGACCATGAGCACCATCCACTCAGGCGCCCCATCGACCCTCTCCACCACCACATCGTCAACAAAGCTGACAGCTCCATCGCATCCCACCTGTGTAACATTATCAACCTCTCCTTCGAGACGGTGACCTTCCCTGAGAGCTGGAAGCACGCCTAGATCAACGCCCTACTGAAAAAATCCAAGGCGGACCCGAGCGACCTCAAGAACCTCCGGCCCATCTCCCTGCTTCCGTTCCCAGCTAAGGTCATCGAGAAGATCGTCAACACCCAACTCACCCGCTACCTAGAAGACAACCGCATCCTCGACCCCTCCCAGTCAGGCTTCCGCAAGAACCACAGCACCGAGACCGCCCTCATCGCCGCCACAGACGACATCAGAATCCTGCTCGACAATGGCGAGACAGCAGCCCTCATCCTCCTGGACCTCTCCGCCGCCTTCGACACCGTCTGCCATCACACACTACGCACACGCCTCCTCGATGCAGGAATACGCAACAAGGCCCTGGACTGGGTTACCTCCTTCTTCTCCAACTGAACGCAAAGAGTCCGCTTCCCCCCGTTCTACTCCGGAATCACCAAGACCATTTGCGGCGTCCCGCAAGGCTCTAACCTCAGCCAGACGCTATTCAACGTCTACATGGCACCTCTCGCACGCATCGAGAGACTACACGACCTCAACATAATCTCCTACGCCGACGACACCCAGCTGATCCTCTCTCTCACCAAGTATCCCCTCACCGCCAAAGCAAACCTCCACTGGAGCATGAAGGCCGTCGCCGACTGGATGAAAGAAAGCCAGCTCAAACTGAACACGGACAAGACTGAGATCCTCATCCTCGGGCCCAACCCCTCAGCCTGGGACAACTCCTGGTGGTCCGCATCACTGGACTCCCCCCTACACCTACAAACCACGCATGCAACCTTGGAGTCATCCTCGACTCAAAACTCAGCATGACTAACCAAGTCAACGCAGTATCCTCCGCCTGCTTTCACACCCTCTGCATGCTCCGCAAGATCTACAGATGGATCCCGACAGACACGCGAAAAACTGTCACCCACGCCCTCGTCAGCAGCAGACTCGACTACGGCAACGCCCTCGACTCCGGAGCACCGTCCAAACTCATCAACAGACTTAAAAGAATCCAGAACGCCTACGCACGCCTGATCCTTGACATACCGCGCCGAGACCACATCACCCCCCACCTCAGAAACCTGCACTGGCTCAACGACAGACTCATGCTACACACCCAACAGAAAACTCCGTTCTGCCGTCCTGTCACTGGCCGCCATCCCACGCATCCGCAGAACCATCTACGGGGGTAGGTCCTTCTCCCACCTCGCCGCTAAGACCTGGAGCTCCCTCCCTCTCCTACTACGACAGACTGAAGACCCGCTGTCCTTCAGGAGACTACTCAAGACCTGGCTTTTCAACCACTAGCTGCTGCGACCCCCTCCCCCAGCACCTTGAGCCCCTCGCGGGTATGTAGTGCGCTCTATAAATTCGCTGTTTGATTGATTGATTGATTCTTAAAAAGGGACCAGTCACCCGGACCAGACCTGTGCCCCCCCCCCCCCGTCCCAATCGACGCCCACCGGGGCTCCAGAGGGTCTATTCTGTGACTTCTGTCTTCACTCGCGTCCACTGAATCACTCTCTGGGGCCTGGTATGGGTCAAAGGACCTCCCACTCTGCTTCCTTCCCTATAGAAACTTTTTCTTTTTTAATTAAAAAAAATTGCTCGTTTTATTTCAGAAAGTGACAAGAAATAATTCAATTTAAGCACTCTGGGGCAAAAGGCTGGGGGGGAGAAATCGAAGAGTAGACAGGAAATAAAACACTTAAAATTGGACGAGTATTTAAAAAAGTTCCCCGTTTGAAGCCCCAACGTGTGTTTACCTTTGCCTGATCGTCCCTCCCATCCCTTGCCACCCCAGAAGCCTTACAGATCACACTGGTTGCTTTCTTCCATTTATTCTCACACTCAGGCTTGAGACACAGAGGTCAGGTGGATTAAACCTGCCAGCTCGCAGAACTCTTGTTTTACACTGTGGTAGAGCCACGCTTTCGTGCTACACTAGAAACCGAGACACCCAGGACAGGCTTGCATGTCCGGAAAAACTCCCAGGGCAGTGGAGGTCAGATGACACACCCAGGAGGTCGACATTACTTTATAATGCAGACTGTAAATCAGCAACAAGAATCAGAAGCCTCACTCAGGGCAATGCCACAGGCCGCATCAGAAGAGCCACCCTGGAGAGTAATGCAGCCCTGCAGGTCAGGTGTGATGCTTTCTTGAGTGACATCAGTATGCAGGACACACCCAACGCGGAGAAGAGAGCCAGAGAAAGGCCTTGGCGGGCAGAGATGGACAGAGAGTCACAGAGGACAAAGCAGACACATCTCGGCTAGAGAGATACAGGCAGAACTGTTGAAAATGCAGGGAGAGCTGCAGTACAATGGTTCAATAGAGAGGTCCCAGGAGAGCTTCGCACACAGGCGGACACCGTCTCAGTGGGGATATACAGACAGAGTAGAGGTACCCAGCATTAAACAGGTCACTGAAGAGATACAGCCAGAACTACAACGGAAACAGTCTCGACCCTGCTCCTTGTGGAACATTGGGCTATGTTCGCCAGTGGCCAGGGGTATGCCCAGATATCGGTCCCTTGCTCGCTGTGCCACAGGATTCAAGCTAGCCTGACTGATGAGGGGTGATACCCCAAAACCGATCACATGATGCTTGTTTACGATCCAATGAGGACCTGGCCTGGCAGTTCGGACTGGACTGTTCCCATGAGGCACAGAGTCAAGACTGATTTGCATATGGCTGGGTATGAACTGGGGTGGCATGGTGAGCAAAAGAACAATGGATTAAACCCAGATCTCTTGACTGGGGTGAGTGGTTCAAAAGTTCCAGCGTTCCATCCATCATCTGGTTGTGTTTGCTAGAACTACAATGGAAACAGGCAGAGCTGCAGTATAAAGCCAGGCCCAGCCCACACTTCAGAGATGCAGACCCAGCTGCAGTACAACACCAGGCAGAGGTTTCTTAGAGGCAGCCAAAAACCAATGACACTACCAGAGGCATCCCTCTTGGAGAAACATAGGTAGAGCACACCGACATACTCCTACATAAAGAGGTACAGTATAGACCAGATACACCCCCTAGGAGACGCACACAGCTGCAGCCAAAGGTACAGACCTACACAACCACACCACACAGCCAGACACAATCTTCTTGGAGGGTGTGAATACACAGCCTTGCACAGGCCTCTTGGAGAAGTGCATACCGACACAGCTGCAGGACAAAGCCACGCCGAGGCTTCCTGGCACAGTGCCAGCGCAGCCAGACCCAAACAAAGAGGGGGCAGCCAGCCTTCGGCGCTCCTTCCACAGCTGAGCGACGAAGGAGTGGCGGGGGTGGGGAGCAGGGGGCGGCGCGCGGGGTGTCGGGCTGCGCTCGCGCTGTAATCCCACTGAATGCCTGGACCATTATCCCCAGCTGGCTGGGCAAGGAATGTGCTGAGTAAGGTGCTTTTGGGACTTCTGGGGAGCGCTCCTTGACGGTAACCTTCAGCGTGTGCTGCTAGGGGACACGGGGGGCAGGGTCACCTTGGGAAGCGAGTCTGGAGGGAGCAGGAGAGGGGTGAATGGTCAGAGTCTGGTGCTGTGTCAACAGATCCCAAGGCCTCCCTGAAGGGAGACCAGCCGGCTGCAGCCGTCCATGGGGGTTAGTGCAGGTACGACCGCCCCAGCCTTAGCCCTGCAGCCCGCCTGCATTGGACAGGGAGGTCTCCCATACCACACATGGCAGTCCGGGATATAAGCGGCGTGCAGTGACCCCTCGCGCCCCACACATGAGCAGTGCCTGTTACCACACTCTGAAAGAGTGAGAGGGCAACTTTTACACCGCAGGAGATGCGGCCCCTCAGTAACAAGCATCGGTGACGTCTACGCACCAGTATGGATCCCACGTGCCCACTAACATGCAGCCAACACACAAGACATCTCTGACACCACATGTTACAGCCCCACTGCACCTTAATAACAGGAGAAGAACACACGACAACATCTCCCTCACAACCGGAGACAGACTGGCAGCATCTTATAGCATGCAGCGAGCACACACAGACACATCAGACACCACGGGAGACAGACTGGCAGCATCTTATAGCATGCAGCGAGCACACACAGACACATCAGACACCACGGGAGACAGACTGGCAGCATCTTATAGCATGCAGCGAGCACACACAGACACATCAGACACCACGGGAGACAGACTGGCAGCACCTTATAGCATGCAGCGAGCACACACAGACACATCAGACACCAGCGGAGATAGACTGCGGCACCTATTCGGACACAGCCCAACACCTAACGGAACCTACCGCCCCATAGGAGACAATCCCACTGCACTTAATAACATACAGCCAACTCACCGAGGGCCCACACCACAGTGGACTGCCTCACTGCACCAGGTGACTTGTACTCTGCACACAGTGGCAGCTCATACACAAGAGCCAGTTTCACTGCATAAAATAACTTCTATCCAACACTCAGCGGCATATCGCACGCTAGAAGAGACAGACGCACAGCACCCATCAACCTACAGCCAACAAACACCCCCAGCTGCCACACTACAATAGAACGCTTCACTTTATCCATTATCTTATGCCCAGCATATATCAATCGCGCAGGTGCCTCTGGCAACTTATTACAACGACTGTGCCATGGCATTTCTCAAAGCTTGGGGATGGGTCCACCCACACCATTAACTTCTAACCGGAGCATGGTAAGACCTACTATAGCTTAAGAGCCGGGCCCACCCATCAACATACAGGGGGGCGCAGTGAAACCGATGACCATTAAAGAGCACATGGAACCTACGGAGCTGGAAATGTTTTGTTATTTGACACCAGGTAACTCTAGCTGCGAAGACCAGAGGAGGCCTTGGCAGGGAATGTGGTGGTTATTGTAGGAGGGGCCCCTCAAGATCAGAAAGAGGGGCTGCAAACAGGAGAATGGTGTGGGATCTGGTCCCAACCAGATTGAGGAATCTGGGACCCTGGAAGAGCAGAGACGTTTTAAGGCATCTGCAAGGAGGGCTCTGCACAGGGCCCCCTATTTATGCTTAAATAACTGTCATAAAAGTTCTTAAGTTTCTAAATGACCAGTTTGTTTACATACCTAGCTGTTTTTTTTAACCAGCTCAGGCTATACAGCTATTCCAGCCCCTACTCAAGAGACAATGAGGATTAAAGAAAAATACCTATTAGATGCGGGGTAGCTTCAGTAAGCGTTTAATAATTTCAAGTGCATAGGCCCAGTCCACTGCACAATCCTTTGCCTTTATGCAGTATGTGCCACTTATAGGGCAGTAAAGACTGGCATTCCTTGCTCCCTCTGTGGCGGCATCATTCCTATGGAGCTGCTGCATGACCAGTGTGATTACAGCCCAGTGCCACCTGACTGGGAATACCAGTCAGACGCAGTACAGGCAGCGCAGTACACAAAAGCACCCTATCAGCACTGTATATATGGTGCTTACAAACTACAACACACATTTCCGCTTTTCTGGCACAGAGCAGCTGGAGACTGCTCGTGCTGAAGTAGGGTCCCAGGACAGGCCACCTGTCAATGGTACAGAGGACATTATATGTTCCCTTCATGACTCCACCATCCATGTGGAACTGCTGCTCGACTGGTGCGATTACAGCCTAGTGCCATCTGTCTCAGACCCCTGTCACTCACAGAGCAAGAACTGGAGTGCACTATATAACAAGCATTTGCAATGCAATAGGTCTCACATTATTAAAGTTTGAGCTATTGGCATTGTTAAATAATGCAACACCAATAGCTCAAACTTTAATAATGCGAGACCTATTGCATTGCAAATGCTTGTTTTTTTTTGTTTTAAGGAAGAGGCCCCTAGTGTATTTTTTAATGCTTTTCACACAATGTTGCCCTTAATGGTTTTATACTGTTGCTACACTATTTTTTTTTTAATGCAAGCATACATTAAACTTTTTTATTTAACTGATGTAGAGAAATAGTACTTACAACTTTCTTAAAATATTGGACAATCATGTAGCAAAACTGGTTCAGACTTTCATCCCTTTTTTAAAATTACAAATTTTGCTTGGGCAAATTGTATGTTGAAAACAATCCCCAATTTTTCTTTTCTTCTTCTGCAAGCATTTGTGTAACCAAGGAGCATTCTGGAAGCATTATAAATAGCCACAAACTGTTCAAGTTTGTAAATATGGACATTCGGTTGTATTGGAATCACTGCCAGTAGCAAGCTGAGCTCACCAGCTCACTGTATTGCCTTAGAGCACTTGCACCATTAGTTAAGACTTTACCTCGGTAAACTATATACCACAAATGTCGATCTTATACATCTGGATGCATATCTTTGTTTAGCAGAAGATAATCATATTTTCCAAAATCATAGTGCATGCTGAGACAGCCAAAGTGTTTGTGCTGCAACGGTTTGGGTCTACTTGTCCAGAGGCAACAAAACCATAAAATGTGTCGTACTTGACCCCAAACAATAGGTTCAGGGATTCGGTCTATTAGAATCAAACACTCCTACAGACAATAGTCATTTTGTGAGATGGGCTGGCACTGGAGTTTTTTAAAGAAGCGTTGTGCCCTCCACGGAAGAGGTAACAAGAAAAGTTCAATACGGCTGGTATACTGAAGATAATCACACTTTTACCAGTGGTTTGAATCTTCTCTGGGGTAATCCCTCTGACAACTTATCATTCTCTTTTGATACCTTCCTGCAGAAAAAAATCTTGATTCAGTATTGTTTCAAAGCAACCCACATCACAGGGACCATCGAGGGTCTCATTAGTGCCAAAGCGGTCGGTATCTTAAGTAAGGACTCCATTGTGGTTGGATTATTCTGGTCATTGTCTAATGTCCATGATCATAGAGTCTCATCACAGCCCCACCCAGGTTTTGTAGGACGCATTACGATGCCACAAAAAATAGAATCATGCCAAGACTCGGATTCTAAATGACAATGCCTCACGCAGTGACAAAAATAGTTTATACATAAAACATCCTCACACTGCTATACCACAGAGCTCAACAAAGAGAAAAAAACTATTCAGAAAAATTGAACTTTCATGCTGCTGAAACCTGCCCAGTTTGATTTGGAACACCTTCACGCGGCCAGAAGATCACACCATCAAACCTGACTCTTACTTCATTAAGCTGCAAATTGAACCAGCAGAAATCGCCCCAAAGGAGCTCTACAAATTTTTGTCAATGTTGGCACAAATCCTGTGCCATCAAATGAACCTTAAGTGAAATGCAACAAATTCAGCCATATTTTTTTATTTTAAGTTCAAAGTGATTGATTACCTTTGTCAGCACTTTTTTTTTTAATCCAGCCTGCACTACACAGAAAAGCTCTAAAAACACCTGGTCTCATTTCAGAGATCTCATATATGGAGCGTTATAACATAATCTCCATTCTTAAACCCTCTAAACATGTGATCGACCTATTACCTTTGAACTTGAACAAAGAGATGCCCTAACGATTGAACCTTTTTAAGCTCTCGTTCTCTCAACTTCAAGTTTTTCCTGTCTGCTTAAAATGGATCAAATGTCAATTCTCCTAAAATACCCTCTGTAAATGTGTGAAACTTGAAAAATTATCAGCCAATTAGGATTGTACCATTTCTCATTAAAATCTAGAAAATGTGCCTGTGTAAAGGACAAGAATCTTTTTAATTACGTTCAGTCTGACTTTACAGGGAGCTGCAGCTCTGAAATCAATTTCATGCAAAAAATAAATAAATAAATGATGATAAAAAATTAAAAATTGATAATGCCCTGTGCATTCTGGACAACAGAGATTCATCCTAGCTATAACTACTGAGCAGCCTTCAACACCCTCAATCGTGTCATCTTTGTACACACAGTAAAAGATCGCCTGGGCTTGAAGACAACAATCTGAACGAATCACAAACTATCAAAATTGATAGTTCATTTTCCAACCCTAATTCTGGTACATATGGCGTTCCACAGACATACCTTTTTAGCTACGTCTCTTTAATATCCATATTGAACCCTTGGGTTACATCTGAGATTCAGCCATCTTACATTATCAATACGACAATGGTCCATAGCTACATCTGAATGTCTCTTCTTCCTCGGATATCACTTTTCCCACCAATACCCTTAACAAGAAACAATCCGAAATGACTGCTTGTCATTGCAAACTCCTAGTTATTTCACCCCAATCATGTGCAGCACTAAACAAGGTCTGGCGCCCCACTTACCCGACCTAATATGCTTAAACTGCCACTTCCTTTTTTAAATGGATCTATAAATGACTTGTTCAACTGTTTCCTAAATTCTGAAATTGCACCTTCAACCTCGAAAAAAGCATTAGTGGTCCCATTGTTACGTTTTTAATCACATTTCTTCATGATATTGGCTGTTTGATTTTCATATTTTGATGTCTCGGCTCGTGTTTCGGCTCTTAGAGCCAAGTCAGACCCCCAGCTCGGCTCTTCTCAAGCCCGTCCGTGTTCCACCCCACCCCTCAAATAACTTAGTGCCTCCTATACCCTTGAATGCAAGAACGCTATTTGTAACGTAAATTGATTAACAGTGAGACGGCAATTTTGCATGTAGCCTACGACTCATTGTCTCCAGCACAGCATATGCCAACTTTCTGTGTCAATGTAACACATTAATATACTCTGTGAGTTGTAGTCTTGCGCCGCTTCAAAAGAACCAATTGGACTGCAAGTACCAGCAGGCAACCGATTCGGAAAAGAAAGTTCTGTGCTAGAAAAGATGGTGCCCTGGTGAAGTAAAGTAGGTCTCAAGGTCGGATTGTGACAGAATATAGGCCAGGGCACCTAAATAAAGCGGCGCCTTTAGAGAATTAGAAAGATAAAGAGGTGGCCCATGTTAGCAAATTATTTGGCCCAGTTTTGGAACTTTTCAAGTCATGCGGCCCAAGTGTTTTGCAAGGTGTTGAGAACTGCATGGATTTGACAGAGCTTGCTGTAGACAATGTTTGCTTTAATATCAAGAGTAAAAATCGACCCAGCAGATGACGAAACAGGCAAGCAAACAACCAAAAAAAACGGCCCACACACGGACCTCTCACACCAGCCCATCGAGAACCTAGCTAACTGAAAGGCCAGCCCGATCCTGGTAGGTCGACCCATAATTGTGCCTTTGACCTCCTGTTCCTTAGTGTCAAGTGGGACTTAGAAAGCCACGATGCAACAGGTGCAGTGACACCACTGTTCAGTTTCCCCGAGCCCTTCTTGTTGCTGTTTGTACTATGCAACTACGGGTAGGGTTTCCCTTGCACTAAGGCGCATGACACACTTGCATCAGCACTACCCAACTAGGGGTCAGGGAACTAGTTCTCCTACGCTGGGGCGCGTCGCACAAACGCATCACCACCGTTGTCACGTGCTCTACGTCAGCTGAGATGCGAGACACCTGCGGATGGCGCCATGCCCCGAGGTGACTCCTTACCCGTACACATCCAGCATGACGTCAGTCCCCACCACGCACACAGCCTTGGTGTGGTGCGTGAAGGAGAAGCACACGACATATGGGCTCGCCATCTCTTCGTTCTCCAAGGACCGAAGCGTCAGACAGAAGGCACAGCTACCCGGTGAGGCACGGCTATCGGAAACAGGTGAGAGGGAGGCCCCCACGGGGGCCCGTGCAGGAGCGGACTCCCATAGACGCAGACTCCACCCTCCCTCGGCGTGCGTGTGTGTGCATGCGTGAGTATGGCTGTGTGTGTGTGCGCGCGCGATTGAGAGAGGCTGGGAATGTAGGACAGGAGATGTGCACGGCGCAGGGCTGGGCGTGCGCGCCCACGCAATGAAATCGCCGAGGGAAAGCGCGTACCCTTCCCCTGTCCAACATTCCCGGCAAGTGCACAACATAAGGTCTTTCGGTGGATGCAGCGCTTTGCGCTGCTAACACCAGCCAGACCTAAAACTGCACCCTCCGTATGCACAGGCACTAAAGGTGAGACAGCAGTCTTTTGCACCACATGCAGCAGGCTTGCTTACACAACTAGTTTTTACAGTTCTCTGGAGCTGGCCGGCCAGAGAGATAGATATTTGTTGCATGGTTAGGCCCAGACGTAAACTGGCCAAGGAAGAGGGTTGTCAGTGATCCCACCACAGTTGCCAAGGGTGTGAATGATGCATAATAAATTCAGACTTTTTCCGGAGTAGGAGGCCCCCAAAAGATGTTTGGAACAGGGCACCCAAAATCCTCTAGATGTCTCTGTGGAAGAGCCAAGCCCAGTGAACTCATTAACTTACATAACCAGCGAACAATGTTCTCTTTTGTATCGCAAGACACCCGCTGGGTTTTATATAGGTACATTACAAAGATTTACAGCTTCAGATAAAGAAATAAAGTGATGCTGTTCATAATTAGACGATTTAAGTTTGAATGTGGAGGCTGAGATTGGAACAAACAACAAAATAAGGGAATCTTAAATTACTTTGAATTAATCTCAGCACCGGCGTTCGAGCAGAACCCCATTCCATGCCATTGTTTTTACCCACCGTGCCACTCTAGACAGAGCCCAGCTATATGCAAATCAATCCACCAAGAACAGTCCACCCCTACCAGCTGGAGTCCCCTCCAGATAAGAACACAAGCAAAGCCAGACCGGTTCTCTTATTTAGGCCTCACGGTGAGTTGTAGCTGATCCCTGTGGCAGTGATCACAGGACGAATGCGGAGCCTACAGGTCACGCTTAGGGAGTCTACTCCAACCAACAACAAACAACCTGATGGAAAGAGGGAAAGCTTCAACTAATCCCAACCACCAGAGACTGCTCAGAGCTGCACGCCAGTCCACTTCGAGGATGGGACAAGCACACCAGGCTGGAAGGCCAGCCGCTCTGCAACTAGACCTCACCTCTTTCAGGACTAT
This sequence comes from Lissotriton vulgaris, assembly GCF_964263255.1. NCBI lineage: Eukaryota > Metazoa > Chordata > Amphibia > Caudata > Salamandridae > Lissotriton > Lissotriton vulgaris. The sequence goes on from NC_141687.1 coordinate 356,289,186, forward strand.
CCAAGGTCTCACTACGTGAACAGGCTGCACCTTCTACCAACCAATATCAAAGAACAAGCACGCGTACCAAGACGTCTCTTAAAATATTAAGAGCCTGAAGCCTGTGTCAGACAATAACAGCACACAATGGCTCTTCTCAGTTCATACGAGCTCTCCGGCTCTGGCATCCATACCTCCGCCCAGCTACCCCCTGCAGTCAATGGCCCCCCACTCCTGCGTGGGTTTGTGGGAAGTCAGAAAACAAATTCAGTCAAATGTCTGTCACGCACCGAGGACTGAGGCCATCGGAGACAATAGTGCCCACAGGGATGGGGGCACTGTACGTGTCTTCTATGAAGATCGTTTCTAGGAAAAACTTCTGTAACTTTAGATATTTCAATCCAACGTGAAACGGGATCTTTCCAAGCTGCAGGCCCGGGCACGCTCGCCAGGGAGATGGCAGGAGATGCCTGGGAGGAAGACCGGAGACGCCTCAGTGACAACATCCTGCACCTGCCTGCACCAGCAAGCCCAGGTAACGCAGCCCGGCCCATGCCCCCTCCCTTCGTTTCCCCCCTTTAGCATCCAATCCACTCCCGGTTCCCTGCCGCCCATTATCTCCCTCCCTCCCGACTCCTCAACCTTCCAGCACTGGATTCATCAGCTCTCTTTCTCCAAACCACCTTTCTCCTTCCCCCCCCTATAGGACCCTCTTCAAGTATCTCAGCAGGCCTTTAATATCTGCACCCTTCCAGATGCAACCCCACCATCTCTCACCATTACCCCTCTACCGTTGTCCAACGCTCTTCTGCCCCCTCACCCATCTGCCCCTCTACGTCCCTTCCTCACCCTCCATCGCTTTCTCCAGCACCATCCCAGCATGAAGGCCTCTCTCTCTCTGGGGCCCGTTCCAGCGCCTCAGAGATGCCTCTGTTTGTGGGTTCTGGTGTGGAGCTGGCAGGGACTCCACTCAATCCTCAATGTCTCTCTCCTCTGCACTGCCCAAACGTTTACTCCACCGGCGCCTTTATATGCATTTCCCCCATTTCTAATTCGTTCACCCCTGCCCTTCCATCCACTCATCCCTCCTTCAGCACCCCCTAAACTCACCGACTCTCTCTGCAACCCCCTAGGCTACCACCCTCACCCTAGAAGCCGTTTTCCCTTACCCTTGCATCGCTGCCTCTCAAACGCTGCAGCTACCCTCCTCGCCTCTGCCCCTGTATTCAACTCTCACTCCCATGCCCATTTAATTCAAGAACGAAACCTCCACAGGCCACACTCCTGCCTCACAACACCCTCTCTGCCGACCAGGTCCCCTCTCAGAGAACCACCCTAATAAACAAATTCCCCAACGCCCTCCTCTGCCACCAACTACTGGTCGTGCCCGTATGCCAATCTACCTGCAAGCATCCTATGCGAGCCACAGGGAGACCCTCGGCCCTGGAGCACGCTGACGTTTACCACTGCAGGGCCTGGAGATGTTTACAGCAGGAAACCTGAGCCCAGAGAACGGGGAAGAGAGCAAACAAGCCGATTCCTGGAGTTAAACTTGACCTTTCACCCCACCTCAGAGCAGGTTTGAAGAAGCTCATTTGTCACTGTGCCTCCCTCCCCTGGGAGGGGGCGGCGGGGTTCATTCAAGAACCCGCCTGCGGGGTTTGGAGGAAATGGTCTCAAATTCTGCACTTTGAAGAATAAACCACTTCCATCTCCCCGACAATGATCACAGGCACTCAGACAGGCGGGGGTAAGTGAAAAGAGGTGTCTCTGAGGCACACCAGGATACACCAGGCCCCTTCGGTCTCCAAAAATGACCAGCCGCCATATTTGTAGAGAGAAGGGCTCCAGCAGTATTCGAACCGAGGAGTGTGTTGTGACTTATGCGAGTACGGTGTGCTGCACTGCACACATGTTCTTTGGTACTGCACTGTTCCCTGGGGCAAGATGGGAGAAGTGCTGTATCTTGTATTGTGTAGGCATGGCATGCATAGGTCAGTGTGCTCCACATCAATCTGTAGGTAAGAATGGAGTGTAAAGAAAAGAATGCATGGCACTGAATTCACTTGCTTCAAACTGTGAGAACAAGTGACACAGAAAAATAAATATATAAAATAACCTAGATAAATTAGTGCATTTTAAGCCTAATAACGAAATATACCAGAAGATGGCAACTCTAGGAACATAGTAAGAAATTAAAGCAGGAAGCCAAGAACTGAAGAACAGTTGTACTTTACTAAACAAAGAAAAAACAGGATTTCCTACAGCAGTAAAGGAGGTTAATTTGGCCTGATTTAATGAATATGAAGGTGAATTAAATCACACCCAAGTATTATCAGTCTAATGTCTGAATGGTCATGATCCTAATGAAGGCCGTCCAAAGATAAACAGAGTCCAAACAGTACAGAAACTGAGTTTTCAAATCTTATAAAATATTCTTTTAAAATTGTGTATTCGCTGTCAACCCAGCTTAGCTGAAAAGGTTACAGGGTTTTAATCGTATATGTTCACCACAGAGAAGTGAGCACAAATGTCTGAATGTTAGTTTTAATATCCAAATTATGAGCAATGAAAATTGTTTTCTTAACTGGTCATTGCCCACCATTTCTGCGTCCCACTCCCCACTGACTTTAATACACAAGCCATATGTTTTGCCTGCAGAGTAGGGGGCATCCTAAACAATCATTCAGGGCAATTAATGTACAGAATGCACCCAAGACCAAGTGGTGCAAAGGATCTGGGAAGCAACAGTGGGCAGTCGTCATCAAGAAGCGCAATTTGCAATGTGTGGCTGGCATCGCTTCCACGGGATAGCCCTAACACAGGAGCAATTAGACAGAACCGCCAACATACATTCAACATGGCATGGATATACTTTAAGACAACCCAACAGCATCCAAGACCCAGAAATTCCACACAAACAGCCAACCAAATACATCAACATTAGATAAAACAGCAGCTATGATAGCCACAAACTATTCAGAAAAGGGGGTGGTGATGAACAGTGTCTGAATTAAGCAGACCACTCTTACCCAGCCCAAAGATCAGGGCTTGATCCATCACCGTTATTTATCTCACTGCACCATCCCAGCTCAGAACCTGGCTATATGCAAATCAGTCTGTCCCTGGCCCAGTGCATCATGGGAACAGGGCAGACTAAACTACCAAGCCAATTCTTCACCAGAAAGGAGACAAGCTGCCGGGGACCGGTTTCTGGCATTTCAGCCGTCTTCGGCCCGGCTTGCTTGAATCCTGATGGTGCAGTGAAAAAGGGACTCATGTCTGAGGGATGGTGCAGTGAGCTAAAAAACGGTGATGGATCAAGCCCTGATCTTTGGACTGGGTAAGAGTGGTCTGCTTAATTCAGACACTCTGTTCATCACCACCCCCTTTTCTGAATCATTTTTGTCCACCATAAGCGTGGAAGGGTATACTCAGATGTGAGTCCCTAGCTCATTGCACCATCAAGGGATGGTGCAGTGAGCTAAAAAACGGTGATGGATATCAAGCCCTGATCTTTGGACTGGGTAAGAGTGGTCCGCTTAATTCAGACACTCTGTGGCTATCATGATTCAGAAAAAAGGGTGGTGATGAACAAAGTCAGCCGTTGCAGGACTCCCACACCACTTACAATGTAGGGCTGCATAGAGTGTAGTTCTGAGTAGAAATCTGTACAAAATACAACATCTACCAAGCGAGCACACTTGGGCCTGCTCACATGTCCATGTGCATAAAACAGCACCAAATCCATATATTCGGAAAACCGTCCATACCTCAACAGCACATACTTCTCTTCACAATAAACTACATCCCACCGCCATACAGAACACATCACTGTGTCTATATCACACCCACTGGTGCACAACATTGCATCAAAGCCACAGATGTCGGAAAGGACGATGCTCTACAAAATAGTCACCTCAGGCCAAGCAACGAACAATTATTCATCAAGGAGAAAGAAGGAGAAAAAGGAGGGAAAAAACAAAGATAAAGTCCTACCTTAAGCATCCATGCATGCAATACCCCCTTCGATGGAGTCGGATATACCACATACTTCCCTTTATCCACCACAGGTGATTACTAAACAATATAGGAATGCAACCAATCAGCACTGACCAAACACAATGACACTAGATAACCATGACTCCCATCCATGAAAACCCCCTGAAATCTATTGAAGGTCCACTGAAGCCATGCCAACTTTAGAGACGCGCTATATTAATGCTGATAACTTATCGTGGGTAAAGCACCCACATATCGCCAACTGTAACAGCTAGTTTTCACATTTCATTTGATCACGACCACTGCCTTCTTCCATTTGCGGTTATACCCCAGAGGGCCTTATCAGCCTAACAATGGTTATTGTTTTTGCAGCACCAAGATTCACAATCACAGCATCTTGACGGACACAAGGTCTTGAAACCATCTTCTGATGGGAGACTTTTCGCCAGTGGTGAAGCATGTTGCCCACTTTCTTCGTTTCTTTCGATCAGTTATCCTTGCTTTTAGGTGCCAACATAGAGGCCTGGGACAAAACACTGCTCAGTTCTGATCCGACTAGATACCTTCACAAAAATGTACCCGGGACTCAAACAAATAGTAATGAAAAGTTGCTGACCTATGCATGAACGCACTAGTCATGCACTATGTACAATGGGGAGGAGACACTTGTGCCCAAAAAAGACAGCATCAATCCACAGATAAGGCCTTGTTGTCACAATAAGGCCCAGTGTTCACTTGGGGATGGACTCTGGGCTCAACTGTTTACATCTGGAGCTGTGTCGTCACGAGACCGAGTGACCATTCCGAGAGTGTGGCCTCTTGTGAATGCCTTTGTTTGCCACCACAATGAATGCGCGTGTGAGGTCAATGGCATACTTCAGGGTGCCATGGCGTTGTCAAGGGAGCTGCCTCTGCGGACACTTTTACGAGATGTAATTGGCCTCTGCTGGTGTCACTCATGTAAAATAGTGCGATTTTACAGCCCTGAGTGACATTGATGTATTCTCGATGACGTGGCGGATCCTCGCGTTGAGTGGTTTATTGAATGTGTCTGCCTGTATAAAAGCGAGTTACAGAGGGCAATCCCTTCCCTTACAAGCAGTAAACATATACAAAGTGTAATCTGAGCTGACAGGGCGGCTGAGGGAGCGAGGGGTGGGGGGGTCTAAAGAGAAAGCAGGCACACGAAGCGACTCTGAGCTAACAACGAGAAGACACGGAGAGGCAGGCGAGGAGAGGCGTGCAGACCGAAGGGGGTGCACAGAGAGACGGAATGTGAGAGAAGGACAACGACGATACACAGAGAGGGACGCGGAGACATACAGGAGGTGACAGTGACAGAGGTATGCAGACAGAACCTGAGAGACAGGAGACAGGCAGGTGCACACAGTGAACCTGAGAGGCTGAGGGAGACGTCGAGGTGCAGACTCGGCTAAAGAGATCCGCAGAGACAAAGAGAGAAATACAGAGATAACGCTGATAGTGGGAACGGGGGAAGAAGGAAACAGGGTGACTTCACCTGCAAGGGCAGTGACTCCGCAGAGCTCAAACCTGAAGGAGAACCGGTACAGCTGTCACCCCATACATCAATCAGAGCACAGAGGAATTTTTGGGAAACTAATCTACATTACCCAGGAGCCTACAGAGCGTTGAACACTTTAAAACCAACCACGGAGGGAGGGATTACACTGAATGCGGTCAAAGAAAGCGAGAGACACACAAAGAAGGGCACCGCGATGGAAAAAGAAACCGCGAGAGACAAACACACCTGGCCATGGAAACAGACAGATCAGAGTTGTGATGATGTATTGTTATGGAACTAGAACCTCAGAAATAGAAGGTGGGGAGTTGAGGGGGAGGGTGACAGGCAGACACCCAGCAACATGTCCGCTTTCAGTACTTCTGCACTCTGATGTAAGGACATTCTCACCAGTACTTTTGATAAATAAATTGTCTCACTGATAAGAACGCCGCCATCTTGGAAAGGGATACCTCTTTGTGAAAAGGATGCCCTTTGCACTATGGTGTGAAGTGCTAGCCAGGGACAGTATCAATGTAAACAAGCAGGAGAGATGCCACACGTTAATGACGTACACTAATGTAGAGGCACTGCTGCACCCTGTAGAAATGGTTCCTGTGGCATAGTAAATGCACGATGCTAAGTCAGTGCACAGCTTACTAGCAACTGAAGTATTAGAGGGAGGATGCCAAAGAGAGAAGCAAGGCACAGTGGAACCATAGAATACATTGCCTATGATTGCAGATAGCCACTGATTAATGATTGCTATTATTGTTCATGGTCGTTTTTCCTTTCTCCTTGTAAATACCCCCAGCAGAAACTTGTACATATTACTTATTGTTACACTCTCTAATTGTTTCGCTCACAATAACACTTGGGACACTTTGCACTTTTTGTTTGAATACTATGTGTACAATGTGTATATAACTGTTGAAGTAACTGTTTTGCAATACAAAGAACTTGTTATAAACTGGTATAAGTGTGCCTTGCTTCTCTCTTTGGCATCCTCCCTCTAATACTTCAGTTGCTAGTAAGCGGTGTACTGACTTAGCATCGTACATTTACTATGCCACAGGAACCATTGTTTTCTGGATAAACGCATTGCCCTGGATCCTTTGTGAGTAGGGTCCCCTTGTTCTCCTTTTCGCACCCTATAGAAAAGCACAAGAAAGGAGAGTGCTGATAAGACATCCAGGGCAGTGGCATAACAAAACATACGCCCGCCCCCTGCAATATATGTTATGTTAAAATGTATTGTAGAGAGCACGTACACCAATTGGTTTCTTGTCGCTGATTCTAGGATATGCCAGGCCCTGTTGGTTTATCTTATGCTTGAGTTTCAGTCATCACCTTGGGTAATAGCCATGTCTTGAGGAGCCTTCGGAATCTCAAAATGTCAGATGGAAGGGGAGTTCCAGAATCTGGGTGCTATAGTGCAAACCCGCATCCACCTTGTCGCTTCAGTTTGTAGGAGGGTGTGACCATAAGATTCTTGTGGGAAGAGCGTAGGTTGCAGGTGGGTATATGCCTTTGAATAAGGCTAGAGATGAATGTTGGGCTTGCGCCGTGTAAGGCCTTGAAGATAAGGCAACCAACTGTGAATGCTGATCGGTGTGGGATGGGGAGCCAATGTAGCTTCCTCGTGAGAGGGGAGACGTGTTGCCATCTGGGCTGCTGGAAGATCAATCTACCTGCCTGGTTCTGCACCAAATGCAGTCTTTTAGTGAGATATAATGGTATGCCCAAATATAGAGAATTGGCAGTCTATATGTGATATGGCCATGGCTAAGACAACCTGTATCAGTGCTTCTCTAGTAAGGAGTCTACTGATATTCCATATCTTTCTTAACTGAAGGAAGCAGGTCGAGGTAACCGATCCGATCTGGGTTTCCATGGTAAGGTCGCTGTTAATAATAACCCAGGGGCTCTTGGATGAAGGGGATGGCCTGGGGGGGAGAGCCAAACTCAGCTATCCAAAAATGGGAGCTTCATGGGTTCTTAGCGCCCCCTATCAGAATACGTTTGGTCTTGCCCGGATTGAGCTTTAAGCCTTTCAGGGGGGGCCCTATACAAAGCCAGCTCTATTCTGCAGACACTTCACCTAATGACCTTCAGTAAGTCTTAAACTAATTATTTTAAATACAGTTTTCCTTTAATGTGGATGATGTGTGAGAGTCTATATTGGACATTTTGAAAAGAAATTACGTGTTTATGTTACATGTAACATCCATAAAAAAATGTTTTAGATCAAAACAGGACCTCACATATGAGAAATGAGAGGGCGTCACAGAGATTCTTTGCAGTAATATTAGTGAGCTGCTGCTGTGTTAAATATTGAAAACACAAGTCACTATCCTTGAATATTAGTTGTAAATGTAACATCTGGAGGCGTGTGCCTGTGCCCTGTCAGTGCACCTGGCTAAAGAGGGCATGAAAAAAGCTTAAATTGGATCATAAATTCAAAGCTGGTTTGAACAGCCCCCCAACATTTTTAAGATGTCCCTGGCTATTATACTGCCCACAGCTGCCTGTACTACTATAGTGGACAACGCAGTATCACACTCACTGTCACAGCGAAAAGCTCACGGAGCACCGGAGAGGAGCTGGCCTCACCACTCCGCTCTGTAAGCATGTGTCCTATCATCGTAGCCACTGTTGCCTCTATGGAAGAAGTCACCACTGCAACAGCAGCCCTGAGAACCGAGTGAAGGCGTCCTGCTCGGTCCCTCGGGCACTGCGAATATATCTTGCCACACGCCGTTTCCTCAGTACCACATCCAGCCCGACACAGAACACAAGCCCTTTTATTTGAAGCAAGATGTGAGCTGTGGGAGCGTTGTAGCCCACAATTCACCTATGCATGCCACAGTGCATGGTATACGCCACTAGCCCACGGTGTATACATCCGCAGTCCCCACCGGGTACACCAGCTAGTCATGCATCAACACAAGCTGCCCATACTGAGCAAACATCTGGAGCCACAAGGAGATGATGGACGGAGCACTGAGACTATTCAAACACTCACCCCCAGTCACAGATCTGGGTTGAATCCATCATCGTTCTTTAGCTCACTATGCTGCCCCAGTTCAGACCCAGCCATATGCAAATCAGTCTGGACTGTTCCTCATGGGCACAGTCCAGACCGAAATGCCAAGCCAGGTCTTCCCTTGACCGGAAACAAGCATCCTGGGACCAGTTTCAGGGTAACACCAGGCTAGCTTGAATCCAATGGCAAAGTGAGCAAGGGACCCACGACTGGGCATACCCTGCCAACTTAGGGCGAACAAAGCAAAACACAAGGAGACTATGAATAGAGCGCTGAAACTTTTTCGTTTTGGTGGCTGTGTCTGAACTGGTAGGATGGTGGATTCAACCCAGATCTCTTGACCGTCCATCAGCATCTTGTTCTTGCTTTAAACGTCTGCAGCGCCATTTGCCGGTGCACACTCCTGGCCCAGACAGCATGTCTGGCACACCCTGTACGCACAGTAGTTAAACACAGCACACTACCGGATGACACTGAAAGCACTGCTGGCATTCACTGTGTGCATACCAGGCCACGTTGTATGCACTGTTGTTAAACACTGCGTATGCTACCAGCTCACACTGAATTCATTGCAATCGCTGTGTACACTCCTGGTCCGCGCCGCTGAGAATCAATGTGTACACACGTCGTCCGGTGGACTCCCTATGCGCCCTTGTGAACTCGGTGTAAGGTCCTAGCATGCACTGCTGGTAAAAACCGTAAACCCATTGCCCTCTCTGTATCCCACTGGTAAACACTGCTGGGAACACCAAAGCCCGACAACGTGTGTGCTGCCACTAAACATTGTGTACACTCCTGGCTGGCACTGTGACAAACGCTGCATGCACGCCCTGTCCCTTCTAATTACCGCCTGTGACAAAGTAGGCCCAGAAATGACCCCAGGTGCAAACACAAGCCAAAAGAAAGCGATGAAAGACACCAGGAAAGGGAAACAAAGAAGGGGAAGGAGGGCTGACTTGAGTCAATACGGAAGCCGGCTAGGCAGGGAGGGGGCGGAGAAATATTCACTGAACGACATTAATATTTGAATACCCTGGGCCGAGAGCAGCCACGTCAGATGCAAATCCTCCAGATGACGGCTCATTTAAAGCAGACGCTGGCCCTCACCTGTCAAACACCCCCTTAGGGCCCATTGAACATCTGGCGGGGAGAGGGTCTCGGGGCTTTGCAGGATAACAGAGCATGGTCGGGTTTGCAGGGGTCCGAGGGCACTGCAGGAACACCATACTATGGGAGAGATCCCCGGGACAGCCGGTGTGGAGGTGGGGGCGTCGGGCAGGCCGCGGTGCAAAGCTGGTAGTGTTGGCTCGGGCAGCTCAGCATGAGGCATCAGCGGGGAGAGGCGGTGCCCGGGACACGGGTTGGGCAAGCAGCTGAGTCAGCCCGCCGCGCCTCCAGCCTCCGCCGGCGGAGCCCCGGGCAGCAACAGCCTAGCTGAGTCCCGGGGACTCTCGCTGGCGCTTTCTCCCGATCCGGACTCACAACAAATTTATAGCACTAAGCATTGGTTTCCGTGAAACTGAAGCAGTTACACAGCATCTGTACAACTGCACAAAGTTGTAGCGAAGCCTCCATAAGTACATCAAACATCATCAAAATGACATGTAACATCGCAGACATGTAATGTGCAGAGTTCCGCCGACCCAGGCAACTCCGTCCTGCTTTGGGGGTACGCTTTGGTTCGACGGTAATTTTACAAGTGGAAATCGGGGGGGGGGCGGGGGGGGTTGCTGGCAACAGGTGAGAGATGCTCCGTCAAGCGCGAACCCTCCCTCAAACATGTCACACACGGAAGTCATGTCAGCGTCTTGTGGAGCAAAGTCCATCGGGCAGCGGTGACACGGACCAATGCGCCTCAAAGCACTCATGCTTGGCGCTGCAGCAGATTGAGGGACTTTGGAGGAGAGAGCTGTCCAGATGTAGAGGATTAAAAAACTTCCTTGGAGTAACTTTACGAAACTGACAAGGCGGACGAGAAGAGGGCACCAGAGGTCAATACAGCCAAAGGGGGCAGGTACAAAGAGTCGCAAATGAATCTAGTAAGGGCACGGTGTTAGGTGAAGGTTTAAAGGGCACCCTTCTGAAGAGGGTCACCGGGCCTGTCACGTCTGATTGCCTGGCAGTGGGGTGTGTATGGGGGAGGGGAGAGACGTTTGGAAAAACAGTGAAGTACAAGCAACTGGAAATGTGAGCTTATGGTACACAAACCGCCCATTTCACTGCTGTTCCTTCTCCTATGGACCGCAGTCAGCAACACCCCCCTCCCACATACACACTTCCCAACTATGAAATGTGCTATGAAATGTTCGCAGGATTGCGACCAACACTACAAAACTTCTAAACACTCTAATGTTACACCCCACCCGTCTCTCCCTGGCCTGGTGGTTGTTGCCCGTGACTAGGGCAGTGTAAAGTTAAGTGCGGGCGGTGCAGAATAAGAAGGGGGGCATGACCCCCGCATATTTCACAGGTGTATTCAGTGGCCTCTACACCGCAGGGAGCTGCGTTACGCCCTCCGACCGGGGGTTGGGACCACAGACCATGCCCCAAGTACAGCCGACGTTCGATACCGCGAGAGCGCACGTGCCTGTCCCTTGGAGCGATCGACAATGGCAGCGCCCCTTGAAAATAAAACAACACTTTGTTTACATCGCAAAAAAGGCAATGAATGGAGAGAAAAAACAGTTATTTCTCTCTATGTATTCCATGTACAGATCTGGAAGTCACATAGAAAAGATGTCAGTTCTGGAGGCCCATCTGAAGCGCTGTGACCAGCACTGGAGACCACACCTGTTGATTCTGCAACGAAAACGGTGTGTCCCGTTCTGAAGGCCCCCCACCCCTACAAGTGTCCAGCCCTGGAACACCGTATCCAATGCTGGCTTGCTGTGCACAGACCAGGAGGACTGAACCTACCCCCCTCTGGGTCATATCTGCCAGAGGGCGGCCAGCCCCAACCCAACATTATACACAGTTCCTGGAGGCCACGCAGGTTAAGGGCGTAAACAGTAACATGACTATTGCACCGACGAGAGGGTCAAAACAAGAAACGTGTGCGCCGAGGCAAAAACCTGCATAGAGTAGAGGGGGGCTGTAGTAACAGATAATATTACACTAAGAGGCATCGGATGAAGTGCAGCACACAGCAAATGAGGACAACAACTGTGGACCACTGACACGTACCCGAACATTAAGCCAACTGTCTCGAGAGCGCAGTCCCGAGTACTTCCCCATCCCAAGTTTCACAGCAGAGCCGCCCCTCCCCCACCGAGACAAATGAGTAGCTTACTAATGCGTTAATGATCGGCAAATTGCTGCTCTCAATGTACAATGTGGCCTGTGTCTCCCCGCGCCCCCACCCCCGCTCACATCCTGTCCCGGGACTGTCATCTGAAAGCAATTGTGCTCCACTGTACTGTGCTCCCGAGAGCTGCGCGGCTCGGACACAGCTGCGGCCGGCCCCCGGGCTGCATAATGGAATGCAGATGGCCGGGTCGAGGCGCATCGGCTGAGCTGTACAGTGGACGCAAGACTGGAATATCCAGGCAGGGCACCAGGAAGTCAGGATTAAGGTGCATAGGCAGAGCGCTATACGTGGAATCTATAATGGAATAAACCGAGGCCCTCTGTGGCAGGGTCGAGGGTCTATGCTGGGGCATTCGAATGACGCGGCAGAGCAGACAAGAGGTGGGGGCACAGGCAGATCTGTGTTTAGTCTCCAGTATCTAGAAAAGGGTGCTTGTGGGCAAGATCGGGGTGCACAGTGCACTGGAGCGCGATGTCTGGTCACCAGTTGCAATTTGACGGCGAAGGGGCCTGTAGGCACGGTGTGTGTGGCCAGCACTGCGTTAGAGGGTGTATAGTGGGGGAAGAGGGTCGCTGCAAACGTGACTGAGGTACATTATTACCCGAGCTGAGTGTAGTCTCCAGTGCTTTTAGGAAGGAGCGCTGTGATCGGTGATTGGTTGAGCTGCGTATGGATACAGCTCTGGAATAAAGACGATGCAGGATACAAAAGAGGCGCACCGGCGGAGCTGTGCGTGATCTCCAGAAGAAACACAAACACCCAAGTGGGGAAAGGGAGATGTTGGGGTGCACTTATATAAAGAATTGGGGGTGAGTATCGAGAGAGGACTAGCACGCCTGTCTCTATTCTGAAGTGAGGGCGATTTGTTAAACTATTCCATACATTGTCAAGAGTGGTGGGATATATGCCTAGAATGCAACATAGCGCGTTGGTGGCAGTTTGAAGGGCACCAGGAATGGTTTTGTTGTAACCGCCCCCCCCCCCCCCCCCCGGAGCTGCTCTATGCCATGCAACACGTGCAGAGACATCTCTGCACCGCCCCACCATGCCCACATGATTGAGTTGTCCGAGTGCACGGGGGCTGGTGCAACCATGTCCCTGCAGCCCTGACGATGCCCCTGCAGCCCTGGCGGTGCACCTGCGCCGAAAGCCTATCGATGCTGAGTTAGCAGGGTATCAAGAGCCCCTCCCCAGATCCTGCAGGGCCCCCACCCCTCTATGACCGTCGGGGCACGTTGCCGCACTTGCCCTGGCTTGCCCTCCACCACCTGTGAAACAGGGAACAGGAACGGAGGGCTCTCACCTGAGGAACTCCTGCAGGCAGGTGTCGCAGAAGCGGTGCCCACAGGTCGACACCTGCACGGGCTCGCGCATGGCCTTGGTGCACAGCGGGCACAGTAGCCGCCGCTTCGGCTTCTCCAGGAACTTGTAGTCATAGCCGGGCATCTTGGGGGCGCCGGGTCCGACACGGGGGGAGTCCTGCAGAGTTCGCTTCCAGTCCTTTTGTCCCTGGGCTCCCTCTGCCCGGGTCCTTGACTCTCTCCCAGCCCCGGGTCCGTGCCTCTCTCCCAGCCCCTGGTTGAGGGTCTCTTCCTGATTCAGGGGTCTCTCGCCTGGACCCGCAGCTGCTCCCGGTCCTTGACTCTCTCGCAGCCCCCGGGTCCGTGCCTCTCTCCCAGCCCCGGGTTGAGGGTCTCTTCCTGATTCAGGGGTCTCTCGCCTGGACCCGCAGCTGCTCCCGGTGCACTGCCCTTGTTTCGGGCTCTGCTCTGCCTTCTTGTAGAGGGGCTCTCTCCACCGCCCCGGTCTCCTGCACCCCTCCTTGCCCCGGAGAGACCCCCCGGCCCCAGCCCGCCCGTCTCAGGGCTCCCTCTTGTTCTCAGGGCTGAGTCCTGACCCTCCGGCTGCAGGCGCTCTCTGCTCAGGGGGTGCGTCCTTCGGATGGGGGCCCTCTCCGGCTCTGTGCACAGGGTCTCCCGGCTCTGTGCACAGGGCCCTCCTCTGTCGGGGTGTCACTGGCAGCCCTCGGTCCCCTCCTCCTCTGCTCCGCCCCCCCTGCACACAGCCTTCGCCGGCTCCAGCGCTCAGACTGAGCTCCCGGCCCTGCCCGGCTGCTGGAGGAGACTCAGGACAGGAGCTGGTCCCGCCCCCTGGCGGACACCGGGCGGAGCGCCGGGTCCTAGCGCCCGCCGCTCCCTTTGTCTGAATGGAGGGAAGAGGCTGGCAAAGCACGAATCCCCAGTGATGAATGATGTCATACCCATGAATTTATATTCGCATAATTCATGGGTATAACGTATGATTTACTGATTACAACCAATGGAGGAGTTGCATTATTTATTAATGCACCTTAAATAAATATTCGTGACGTATACGATTATGTCATCGAGGTTTTTTTGTGACATTTAGAAACTATTTGGTTTAATAGCATCACAAAGCACATGTATGTATATATATATATATATATATAATAGCTAACGAGTCACAAGCCGTGCGTTCAATTACATAATTGTGACGTTTGGTAAATACTTTTGCTATTGTTAATTGGGTTTTCTTGAGTTGTGCAATAACAGCTCCTCTTCTTTACATTGCAAATACCCACAGAAGGTTCTCGGTAGGCGCTATAATAAGGCGATATCACCTATTTTCAATGGCAGCCCTTTAAGGGTTTGTCAGTGAAGCAGAGCGCGGACGCGGTAGTAACACTATGTCCTCAGGAGGTTTGGGGAGGTCAAGGGTTCTGACTAATATATTTCGTAAACGCATTTCACTTGATGTACATACATGACCTTTAATGTAAGGCGCTCTGAATAGGGTTTTGTATTAGATTATAGTGCTAGGAAAGAGGGGTGTAGAGCAGAAGCGTTGCTATACAGGAGGGTGCAGTGGCACGGTGACTAGAAGGGCGAGAAAGCTTCTGTGTATAATTGTGACTCTGTTTTAACACTTTACAGGACGCTGATGTGGCCATTAAACTTTGTTTAAAAAATGGGAGGGGGACATGGGGCTGGATCTAAGTCCAGTGACTCGTGCTCCTGAAATCTAGAATTATTGCTTGGGGAGTCACAGTTCCTAAGAAGAGGTGGGTTTTCTGCATCAGATAGTCCTTATGTTCGTTCAGTTCTGTGTTGATTTCCGAGACCATTGATGGCAGGCCCTCGGGTCGCACTCGGCTGACAGGAGCTTGTTATCCTGGCCTGCGCTTACCTATTCATTGCACCCTCTTTGAATAGAACAGCCTCCTGTCCGCACAGTGCGACCTGAGGTCTTGCCATCAATGGTCAACCATATATGTGTATCTACCCATGGAGCTACCACAAGCCCAGTGTGGTCTTTTTCTGCACCTTTTGAAGCTCATATGACAACCTCTGAGACGCTTATAGAGAAATGTACTGTGACACCCCTTTATGATCATGCCCTCAATTCAGCTTTTTAACAAGATGTTTTTATATGATTGTTCCTCTGCCTAGAATGCTGTCACAACATTTTTACCACATAAAGCCCACACCTACCACCCGGCAACAGCATTACTGGATGAGAACAGTAGTTGGCTATATTACAAGCACACGGTCGACCCATGGGGGTCCGCAGCTACACACAGAGCTAATAACAAATCATTGGCTCACGCTTGACTATATGTTCTCTGTTTCTCTTGTCTTTTTCTTTTGTCGTTCTAGGTCGAATCAATCTACAACCACTAAGAGTGGCACTACAACAATCAAGTAGACCACTACACTGCACTAATATTCACCTCACTGTCTATCGTGGTCCTGAAGAAGCGCATAGAATCTCCCCCTGAAACCACTACACTGCGTGAAACATGTCGACCTTTTCCATGTCCAGAATGGGCAAGACACCTGCCTAGCTTCTGAGGGCCATTATCAACCTCGAGCAGCAAAACCTTTTTTTTTTTACAAATGACAGAGGGTTTTTTACTTATTAAAACCTACTACCCCCTCCTTTCTGTTATCTTTTAACAATGCATTGGACACCACTCCAACTCAGACCCACACACACCTTTATGGCCTAATCATTTAAAAGATCTTCGAAAAAGTGACCCTTCAGGGGACCTGTAGAGCATTGCAGCACGGCCCGATGAGGAGCATCGCCCATTGATGAAGCATGACATCCTTCGGAGTGTGTGAGGGGACCAAGACAAGGACACACGGTAAACAACCTTTACAACAAAACTTTTACAACGCACTACCATTACGATGCAACTTTTACAACGCAAACCATTACAACGCATTGCTCTGGGAGGTGCTCTAGGATAGGGAATAGGTTTAATTTACTATCCAACACCTTCCCTACTATCCACGGGGACTGGAGTTGGAATAGTAAATTAAACTATTCACTATCCGGCGCCCCAAAGCACTATGCGTTGTAAAGGCATGTGTTGTAAAAACTGCGTTGTAAAGGCATGCGTGGTAAAAGCATGCGTTGTAACGTCATACATCCGGACACACTGTCCCCTGTCACTACCTTAAGATAACTACATCTTCTCCCTCTTCTACCACCTCTTCTTAGGAACTCTGACTCCCCCTAGCAATAATTCTATCATTAAACCTTGTTTGCATTAAGGTCCATGGTACCATTGCTACGCCTCTGAGATTGATTAATGAGTGGGGGGGGGCATGGGAAGATGAGTGCAGTGTACCCCAATGTCAGCCCAGCTTATCCCCCAAAGACGCCCTCCCCTCCCGCCTACTTCTTACACCAGAAAGTAACAGCAATGCCTTGGACAGGAGGTGGAATCATGCGAGGGATTTCAGTTCTATGGCCTGTGATATGCCTGTGCTTAGGGTTTCAGCCCACAGAGCCTTCCGCTTGGCTTCGATGGCTCATGATATTTATTTATTTTATTTGCATGTTTATAGGGCGCTGCGAATCGACTCCCGGAGGAGTATCTCCGCGCCTTTGGCAGCAACTAAAGAACAGCAACTCGTCATGATTTAATTCAAAGCCCTAAACCAGCTAGTAGTTAAAAAGGAACGTTTTGAGTTTCTTCCTAAAAGGGAAATGTTCCCTGCATACTCTGATTTCCTTCGGGAGTTGGTTCCACAACTTAGGGCCGGCTACAGAAAGGGCCCTACCCCCCTTTCTAGCTTTTATGGCCCTAGGAACACATAACAATTCCTGATCTCCTGATCTCAAGGATCTAGATGGGACATAAGGGATGAATTTTTCAGTGAGGTAGCCAGGACCCTTACCCATAAGGCATTTATGGATGACACAGCAGATCTTAAACATCACCCTCTGCCTTACCGGGAGCCAGTGCAGTTTGGCCAACAATGGTTTTGAGGGAGTACGAGGCGGGACGTTTAAAACTAGTCGTGCAGCAGTGTTTTGCACAACTTGCAATCTAGCCAAGATACCCTCATTGGCACCCAGCAACAGACCATTGCAGTAGTCCAGCCTACTTAACACTAGTGACTGGACCAACGTTCTCCTGGTGAAATCCGGTAGCAGAGGGAATACTCTCCTGAGAAGACCAATAACATGAAAACACGAACCCACCACTTGATTAGTTTGTTGTGTTAGGGTGAGCTCATGATCCAGTTTCACTCCCAGATCTTTTACCACTGTTTTGGGCTCAGGGACGGGGCCAAGATCTTGTGGCCACCAGTCCGGAGTCCATAAACGTTTGGCCTCTCCGAAGAGCATCACCTCGGTCTTGGAGACGTTGCACTGCAGGAAGTTGGCTGCCATCCAGCGTGCCACCTCCTTCATCCCCCGGGCAAAGGAGTCACGCACCTCGGGAGTCATGATTTTAAAAGGGAAGAGGAGTTGAGTATCATCTGCGTATGATACTGGAATGAACCCGTGGGATCTCATGATGTTAGCTAGGGGTGCCACGTAGATATTAAATAGCGTAGGGCTCAAACACGAGCCCCGTGGCACCCCTTTTGAGATCGCCACCACCTCTGATTGGTATGGTCCCAAAATGACTCTCTGGGTGCGTTCACTGAAGAAACTCCTTAGCCAGGCCAGAGCCTTGCCTTCCAGACCGATGTCAACTAGTCTGGAGGTCATGATGTCATGTGACACAGTGTCAAACGCCGCTGACAAATCCAGAAGCACCAGGACGACTGATAACTTGAGACCTAGCTTGGATTTCAGTCTCGAGGCCTGGGATGAGTTTATGGGTTGAATTTCAGACTCTGTTACTTGACACACGACTGGTATTTCAGCCTCCATGGTGCAAAATGCACTAGAATTGTGATTTCAGCTTCTTTGATCCGAAACGTGCTTTGGATTTCATCCTCCAGGTCCTGTGACATGCCCCAGGACCTGATGACCCGACACAAGTCAGAGTACCAGTCCCACAGCACCTGGAAATCTGGATTTGAGCCACCTGGACTGAGACTACCTGAGCATTCAGATACCAAGATCTGTGCCAACTTACCAGGATTGCCAGTCTCTTATTCCGATACATGTCTGGATTTCCAACCCCTTTACCACCATAACCTTCAGCATCATGTCGGAAGTATCAGTCCATCAAAGCTGACGTAAGCATGTCAGGTTTTTCAGTCCCATGGCCTGCAGCATCATGGCTGAAGTAGCAGGACACCAGGGTACTTAGGATTTCCAGCTCGGTTTTCTAAGAAATGCTTGGGGTTTAGTCCCCCATACACTTTAACTACTTTGTACCACTTTTAGGGCTGGCCGCCGGCCCACGACGATGCATTTCTATGTGAGAGGGTCTCCCCCATCTCCACCTCTCCCGCTTACCACGTTGAGTTATGTTTCATTTTAAACACGCTGCTCAGGTAAAATACCCCTCGTGTCATGCTGGGCCAGAAGCTTCACCTTGCACAAGTCGAGCAATGAAAACTGAACAACACATAAGTACTATCACTCTTTTCTATGTATTGCACTGGGAGAGGGTAGTGTTGGGGGTGATAAACTTAAATTACAGATAGGACTTTTCCAAATCTATTCAACTTAGTTTTCTGAATATGGGCATCTACGTATGGGGGCTCTGAGGACATTGTTAAAATTTCAGATGTATTTCATACTGCTATGTCGATTTCGGGAAGTGGATGTCCTTAGATCTACCCATTAAGGAGAGAAAGCATGTTAAAGCTCCAGCGCCTTTTAAGCGAGTTTTGAAGAAATTACATTGACATGAAGATTTGATGTAATTGCATCCATTCGAGGGATGTGTGATGTAATTGTACCCATAACTGGCACTATGATTGTCTCTTTATCAATTTCAGAGAGACTGTGTACAGATGTGTCCATTTAAGAGAGGTTTGTATTGGTAACCTGCCATAAGGATTGCTCGCCTGTCACAGATACCCCTTAGTTCAGGGAGTCTCCGCCTATCGGGAATCGACTTTTTTGAGATTTTTCTCTGAAGATAGTTGATTCCCAGGGGATCCTTGGTGCTCTTGGATGGGGCTGGGTAAACTGGGCTTCCATGTTCGAGAGTAAACTATGCTATATGCTTGTAAAAGGGCACAACATCATACTCTGTCAAAACAAACACGAGCGAGTTACCACCTAGAAAGGTACTATAATGCAATGACTGGTGACATGATACATCTCCGAAGACCTGTTCTTGGTGCACATCAGCAGCCCCCTGAGGTGGGATTGAAGAAGCTTTGCACCAGATACATACAGCGTCTGTAGTAGTGACCCTATGTCAGAGGTAAAGTGATGACCTGTAACTTTGACCACTTTAACCAATCGGCATCAAACGTTACAAACAAATGTTTGGCTCACTCAGAAATCTGTCCATGCTTAGTGGATATATTATTTGGTCTGTCTAGGGCACCCGTTGGCCCTCCCCTTGTATTTATGACAGTAGGCTCTAACTGTGGAGTGGTGTGGCTCACTGGTTAGAGGCGGCAGACCCGAGAGCAGAAGACGGCCCGGGACCAGGGTTCAATTCCCAACGCGGCAGGGTCGTGGACCAGGGTCAGCGGACTTGATAATTCTCATCTCGGTGCCTACTCTAACCAGGGAGCACACTCGGCAACTCTGGGCATTAGCTTGCCTCATCTCCACAACGGCCCCCCACATACGTCGGGGATGCCTGGTTTCACCTTGGAGATACCCAGTAGGGGCCATCTCACAGGGAAAGCCAGGACGGGTTCCCCAGTGGTCTACTGTGCAGAGATACTCCTTCGGGAGTCGATTCTAGCGCATTACAAACCCACAAATAATTAATTAATTATCAATCTTGACTTTATAATTGGACATGATGGCCCTCGCTCCCTTGTTTGTGGGTATGGTGCCAACTACCCCATTTCCCCCTGAGCATGTATAATCCAATTTCCCAGATTTGGCCTGTATGGCGGTGGATACTTTAAATTCACAGATCTATTTATATAGCCGGCAGGGACGCCTGACTCCTGCCTCACCTTGGGGAAAGGAGTACCGGAAGGGGCTAGAGAGATTGGGAAGCAGGCCCACGACGGTTCCGCCTGCCCATCTGCGGTCACCTTAGACATAGCTCCTACGCATGGCTAATTCCTAATTATGGAACACCTCTGATCCTAAGCCATTCCTTCTGAACCCAAGCCGGCACACCTAGATTGCTGGGAGATTGGTTACACGGCTGACGGCTCATGACCATCGATCACGTGGAGGACCGCGCGACCGCCATCTTTGTCCATGCTTGGATGGAGCTCGCTGCTATGTGTGTCCACGCGCTGTCACTTTAACATTGTCCGCACTGTCATATTTTGTGAGTTCGTTGTGGCAAGGTGCTATTTCATTGGCATGCTATCAACCCTGAACTGAGGCAGCATG
Source organism: Lissotriton vulgaris (assembly GCF_964263255.1). NCBI lineage: Eukaryota > Metazoa > Chordata > Amphibia > Caudata > Salamandridae > Lissotriton > Lissotriton vulgaris. The sequence goes on from NC_141687.1 coordinate 356,309,799, forward strand.
AACACTTTGACCCACTGTAACATTAATGAACTAGTATCACAAAAACTGACAGCCACCACGAAAAAACACGAACCACAAGTATCAGTAACAACATCAACAACAGTGAAAAAAAAGCATGAATCTTCATAAGAATTCATAAGCCATACTGAAAACCACGAGCCTCCATGGAAACCAAGGTCCACCTCGAAAACCACGAGCCACACTGAGACCATAACCCGCAGTGAAAAACATGAGCCACTTTGAAAACCATAGGCCTCAGTAACAAAAGAATAAAGTTCGTCGAAAACCGTAAGCCAACCTTCAATATCAAAAGTCTCCCTTCCAAAACAACCAAGGGGCGAGTGAAAACCATAAGCCTTTGAGAAACCCAATAGACAGTGAAAAACAACGAACTATCAGCGCCACGAAAAAAAAGCCAACCTAAGTATGAAAATCACGAGCTATTTCAAAACCCAAGCTACTGTAAAAAAAGAAAAGCGAGCCATTGTGAAAATCATAAGCGACAGTTAAAAACCACGAACCACCATGAAAATCTACACCGCTGGGTAAACAATGAGCCACTGTGAAACCCATAAACCACAGTGAAAATCATAAATCACTTTCATTATTAATTATGAAGACGACGAAACGCCATTAAGCCTAAAAAATTAACTAATTTGTGTAGTAACAGTTTCGCTTCTAATTACTTATCGTGGGTGCTTGTATATCTCTCAGATGGGTTTATTCTTTTGAGTTCGTTAACTGAGTACCATCAAATTGGGTGACAGTAAAATCCCTTACGATACCAATGTGCTGTTTGTAAATACAGTCACATCGGCGATTAAGTAGTCCGTGGCTGGGCTAAGGGTTCCCTCTGCTGGACTAATTTAGCAAGTACACTCTGATAAACTCGTGGCTTGATTTGGTATCAGCTGCTCTGTTAGGTTATAGCATCATAAAAATAATATAGGACCAACTTAAGTAAAAAAAAACACTGATGAGGTAAATAAACATGAACTTTCGAGGCAACCCGTACCCCTTCTTCAGACATACGTATCCTGAACTGTAACACAAAATAATAAACATTTCCATAATCACAAAGAAAATAGAAACCTAAAGTAAACTGTGGAGAGGAAACTGGCTTTAGACAGTATACCCCTTTCCTGTCTTCAGTAGCCTAAAATAGGTCTGCTGGGAAACAAAATGACCACAATGCACTGGGTGGTTCTAGACCAGGGGTTCTCCAACCTTTTCTGTAATATGGGCTACTTTACTCAGTTTGATCTCCTCAACTCTCATCAATCAGGCTTCAGAGCAAATCACAGTACTGAAACGGCTATGACTCACATAATCGATGACGCCCTCCAAATCCTAGATCATAACGATACCTGCCTCCTCCTCCTCCTTGATCTCTCCTCCGCATTTGACACCGTCAAACATGAGAATTTACTCGAACTATTAAACACAAGAATGGGGGGGGGCGTGGCCAACTGCCGAACATGGCGGCAGCTTAACCCGGGAGCTCCGCGAGGCAATCCGGCCCGCACAAAAATCCGCATGCACATCCGTATAATGACCTGCCTGAAGGGGTGAAATCGGCCCCGGGAACCGAGCGGCACATAACGAGCTGCTCCCAGCGAAAATCCGACCCCGGGAAGTGCTCCATCCGTCGAGAGTTAGACGAGGCCTACAGCGACGCGGCAGCACCGGCCCTGAGTTCGGGGGCGTGCCGACCGGAAGCACACCTTCCCCGGCCAGGAGGGGTCGGCATTGGCCGGCGACCGCTCCTCCTTGCTTGGCACCGAGCTCCACCACAGCGCGCCGTTAGCGTTGCACTTGGGAACACCTTTAGGCCAAGACTCCAGTGATAGCAGGGACGGTGGAAGCCCCGCACAGCGCCCCGATCACTACGGCGCAAATAGGCAGACGGCGCCTGGGTAGACGCGGTCCCCCCACAACACGGAACATTACTCCGAACTGCCGTTGGACAGGAGGGCGGCCTTCACCGTGGTGGCACCAGTCCCCGGCGGCCCACAGCGACCGTAACGCGCGGCGGCGCGCCCACGCAAAGGAGAGAACTTGAACGGAATCCGGGAACTGTGCACGCCGCCATCAACGCAGCGACAACCTCTCCGCTGAATCCAACGGCAGCCACAGTCCGGCTGCACTACGGGCAGGGACGGATCTGGACCCTGGGGTCCCTGCACCTTTTGCCGGCTGCCTCGATAACGCACACCGGGAGGAAGGCCTACACGGACACTTGCAACTCAAGCACGCCATCATGACGGGCAAGAACACGAGGAGCATGACGGCGACGCAATCAAAGCTTGACAAATTTGCTTATGCCCATAACAGCCACTCGCAAGGACCTGGTCGACACTCAGCCGGTGCTTCCTCTGACACCAATGGGACGGGAAAAGTCACACTGGAGGCCATCATGAGAACTCTCACAGATGTCCAGGCGACGGTTGGCACAATCTCCACGGAGGTGAACCTGATGCGAGCAGATTTCAAGAAAATGTCGGAGAGGGTGTCGCAAGTAGAGGTGGTCACGAAATCCCTTATAGAGGACACTTCTGACCTTCAGGTGGCGATGGAACGACTAGAAAAGATAACCAAACAACTACAAGAAAAGCTGGACGACCAGGAAGGACGCTCGAGAAGAAACAACGTCCGTATTTTAGGCCTTCCGGAATCGGAGGGAAAGGGTGCCATGGACCTGTACATAGAGGACCTTATCAAGACAAAATTGCAACCTAAAGGACTATCTGCCTTCTTCTCCGTTGAAAGGGCTCATCGAGTCCCCGGGGGTACACCCCAACCTGGGGCCACACCGCGACCGGTGCTGGCCAGACTCTTTAACTATAGAGACAGGGACGCCATTTTGCAGGCGGCCAGGGTGGCGCCACCGGTGAAGATCCTGAACTCCACGCTGGCGTTCTTCCCTGACTACACGGCCGAGGTGGCCAGGCGTCGAAAATCCTTCAATGCGGTCAAAAAGACTTTGCGAGACAGGGAACTACCCTACTCAATGCTCTTCCCCGCCAAACTGCGGATTGTGGCCGAGGGAAGGACGTGGTTCTTCGACAATCCTGAAGTAGCACGAGAATGGCTGGATGGCTGGAGACCGGCGGGCAAGCCTCAACGCCCGCGTAAGGACCGCCAGGATCACCGTAAGGAGAAAACGCCAGAGCGCCGCGAGCCCAGCCCAGCCACTGAACAGGGCGCAACCGGGGGCCTAGACTCCGATCTTGAGAGGGATCCCTTTGATTCAGGTCAACCTAGCAAAGGATGAATAAATACGCTGGAAGCATCAAACACTGAACACTACACTTGGGACCTTGGGCCGATGGAACTGAGTAGGGCGGGTTCTGGCCGGTGCCTGTAGGGGACTCACCAACCCCACAAGCAAGTAAGACTAGATAGGGGGGGGAGACAAGCACTCTGCCAAGTTGGGGATGCGGGCGGGAACTCGTCCGTGGTGCAGGGGAGCAGGGAGGGGGTGGAGGGATGGGAGTTCCGATGTTCAAGTTAAAGTTAAAGTTAAGTTTCACGGTCATCGTCATCATTATTGCAATCTCACAGGGCATGAATACACTGCACTCTATGGGCGGCGTGTACCGCCTCCACACCCTGACACCCTTCCCCTCCTGATACTGGGGAACACGATTCATGGCTACACATGGCACAGCGTGATCAAGCTACACCCGCGATGGGTACCCCTGTGACGACGGTAGTGCCCCCACTGAGGCTCCTCACCTGGAATGTCAGAGGGTTGGGAGATAAAATAAAAAGGGGCTTGGTGCTGCAAACTGTTAAGCGTAATCGGTCAGACCTAGTACTGCTGCAAGAAACACATTTGGCGGGAACCACCTGTAAGGCCCTGAACAGGCGTGGGTACACCATGGCGGTACACTCCGAATTCACCACGGGTTCCAGGGGCACGGGGATACTCCTCAGAAACAACTCCCCCTTCCTGGTCACTAGCCACAAGACGGATAACCAAGGACGGTTTGCGGCACTCTCAGGCCAATGGGAGGGACGGGCCTTGAATGTGGTGTCTGTTTACATCCCCCCCGCCCTGCACGCTATGGCCCTACCGGCGCTTAGCCGATTCCTTATTGATCTCCCCGAGGGAGATGTGATCATGGGGGGCGATTTCAATGCCATCACAGACCCCCTACTGGATACTTTTCCCCAGCGAGCTCGCCAGAGAGGAGCCGCAGCACTCCCGGGCTTTTTATCTGCTATGGGCCTCACGGATGTTTGGCGTCACCTGAATCCTGCTGCGCAGCACTACACACACTACTCCGCACCCCATAACACCCTCTCCCGAATCGACTACTTCTTCACTCTGGGGGTTGGACTGAACTCTGTAGATGGTATTGACATTCTACCGCGAGGAATTTCTGATCACTCCCCGGTCTCCCTTCACATCTCCACCAAGGATTGTAAGCGGGGTAGGCTATACCCGATCTATCCCAACTATTTGCAGGTCCCTGGCATCAAGAAGAAGCTCAAGTTAACCACCACACACTACTTCACTGAGAACACTGGGTCGGTCGCCTCACCTTCAATTCTGTGGGAAGCGTATAAGACGGTCCTCAGAGGGGCATCCATATCAGCCATTACGGGGCACAAGAGGGAATCGAGGGCCACACTAGCCAATTTAGAGGTAGCCTTGCACACGGCAAACGCGGCACATATGACAGACCCCACTCCTGAGACGCTCCATGAACTGCAGCTCCGTCAGCAGCAACATCAGGCACACCTTACCGTGATCACTAAAGGGCACCTTGCGAGTACAGCACACAGAATCTATGATGTGGGCGATAAGGCCGGGAAAATGCTAGCGTGGCTAGACAGGCGGGGTGGAAGCAACAAAGGGATTCATGGACTCTACGATACGAACGGCACACTGCAAACTCACCCAGAGCACATAATTCAAACTCTAGCCGGCCACTTCCGGAACATCTACACGCCAACACGGCCAGTCACCGAGCGGGAGGCCATGGACTCCCTTAGCAACATCCATGTCCCTGTGCTCTCACCAGAAGCACAGCAGGAACTTGAGGCGGACCTCACTGTGGGAGAGGTCCAATTGGCAATACAAGCGCTACAATCCGGCAAAGCCCTAGGCCCGAACGGGATTCCTGTGGAGTGGTATAAGGCGATGGACGCAATCCTGGCCAAGCCCCTCCTAGACATGTTCAACGACAGCCTACAAAAGGCGCTGCTCCCACTCGATCAACGCACGGCCACCATTGTGGCTATCCCAAAACCGTCTAAGCCACTAACCGCTTGTACCTCATACCGGCCCATCTCGTTGCTCAATACAGAAGCGAAGGTCCTGGCGAAGCTACTGGCCATCCGCCTCACCAAACATCTCGCTACACTAATCCACCCTGACCAATCGGGCTTTATGCCACATAGAAGCACGGCGCTTAATCTACGAAGGGTGCACGGGGTGTTGGCAAAGGCGCATCTACTTCGGGAACAGGCTGTGATACTTTCTTTAGATGCTAAAATGGCATTTGACTTGGTTGAGTGGGAATACCTCTTTGCTGTACTAACCCGCATGGGCTTCGGACCCCTGTATATGGCGTGGGTGCGACTGCTTTACACCCGGCCAATGGCGCAGGTGGTAGCGAACGGACGTATATCCTCGACCTTTCCACTAGGGAGAGGAACGAGACAAGGGTGCCCGCTATCGCCCCTGTTGTTTGCGATAGTGCTGGAGCCGCTGGCAATCCTGCTACGTGCGACGCCGTTATTTAGAGGAATCGCATGGAGCGATGGGTGGGAAGACAAGGTCTCCCTCTACGCCGACGACATGTTGGTATACATGACTGGCCCGACTGAAGGGGTACCCGCCCTACTGGCGATCTGCGATGAGCATGGTAAAGCGTCCGGGTATACCCTGAACTGGGCCAAGTCTACACTATATGTACTTGCCGGCCCGGCTCCGGTGTTGCCGCCTACCTGCCCTCTCACAGTGACCGCCTCTTCTTTCAAGTACTTGGGTATTTATGTGACGAAAGATGCTAAACAGTTCTATGTCGAAAACCTGCAGCCGCCTCTGCAGAGGTTGCGTGCAGATGTCCAGTATTGGGCTTCGCTGCCACTGACCCTCCTAGGGCGTGCAGCTCTTTACAAAATGATGGCTCTCCCGAGGTTTCTGTATGTCCTAGAGAACTCCCCTTATATGGTTAGCCCGCAGTATTTCCGACGAGTAGCAGCATTGGTCTCCAACCTGCTGTGGAGTAACGGGCCGGCACGTATAGCGCAGGCAAAACTAGTGAAGAGTTGGTACGAGGGAGGTATCGCACTACCTAATCTCCAGTTGTATTACTGGGCGTCACAGCTTAAAGTAATTAATCACTGGATTCACGTTTCCAGAGAAGACCCCGCATATAAGGCAGATTGGTCACAGCTGGGGACTGAGGGCATGCTCTCAGCACTGTACAATTACCCGAAGGTCAAGACCCTGCTGGGCCCAACATTCCACACAGCGACACTCTGGCACACGGCGCAGGCACGCCTAGGATGGAAGGGGAAGATCACTAGACTGACGCCCCTTTGGGACACCAAGGTACTGGGCACCCTTAGGGCCTGTAAAGGCTTCGCGAGATGGGACGACATAGGGATCTCAGTGGTTGGGGACCTCTGGGACAAAGGCACGGTTGTTCCCTTCCAGCATCTTCAGCAACAATACGGCCTAGGTCCCACTGAAACATACCGCTATGTACAGATTCGACATGCACTTCTGCGCGCAATCCCACCAGACACGACACTCCCAGAGTCCTCGCCCCTTGAGGATAGACTGCTTACCGAATACATGGAGCAAAAAGCGACCTCGCTCACATACAAGAAATTAATTAATAACATGCCAGACCCAACGCACAAACTTAAGGAGAAATGGGTGGCCGAGCTAGAAGATATGGATGAAACAGAGTGGAATGAGGCATTGGCCTCCCCGAGGGAGGTGGGCATATCAGCTAGGTTCCGCCTGATACAGCTCAAGGTGCTACACCGCACCTACTACACTCGCACACTGCTCCACAGAATACAAAGGGCGCAGCACCCATACTGCCTTAGGGGATGCGGGGAGGAGGGGACTCTCCTACACACGATCTGGGAATGTCCACAAATAAGGGAATTATGGCGTCAAATTATGCGAACAGTCTCTCAAGCCATGAATGTGTCTGTACTTCCGGAACCTCGCAGGTGCCTACTAAACATTTGGGAACCAACGGACTTGAACAGGTATGAACAGTTGTGGGTCACCCTAGCAATGACGGTGGCCAAACGAGACATTGCACAGAGATGGGGAGCTCCGGAGCTACCATCGGTGGCAGGGTGGATAAGAAATATGGACCTTCTCATGGTTAAGGAAAGAGCAGTATATGTATTGAGAGCCTGTCCCCGCAAATGGAACAGGGTGTGGCTGAAATGGAACGCATATAGAGGTGACCCTTGTGAAGCTTTGCCAGAGGGTGAGGACTCAGACTCGGAGGAGGAGGATGACTAGTGGCTATAGAAGGCTACCGTGCACGAGGGAGGGGCCGGGAGGCATAATACACGCACTACCACTCTAAATGTAATGCTGATTTTGTAAGCATGTGAGAAGGAATAGATGAACGTACGCAGACTCTGATATCATGATGACAGTTGTTTGGTTTTTTGATTGATTTTCTTTATCTTTATGAGTCCCCGCTCATGCTCTATAAGAGAAAATTCAGCCTTCTGCCCTGGAATTATGTGGGCGGGAGGGGGTTCGAGGAGGGGGAGACACTGGGCCTTGTGCTACATAAATCTGTTTATCTACTTCAACTATTAGGCCCTGCATGAACACGGTAACAGTTACTATACTTTATGTTGCGTACTATCCCCACTTGGGGAACAAGCTACTGTTATGTTACTGCAATGCCATAATGTCGTACTGCTATCTCTTCTGAATTCCTGACAATAAAGAATTTTCAAAAAAAAAAAACACAAGAATGGGCCTATCTGGAACTGTGCTCAAATGGTTCACGTCCTTTCTGCATAACAGGTCGCAGAAATTCAAGAGCAACAACTTGATGTCTGCGCCAAGACCTGTATCGCTAGGCGTACCACAAGGATCCTCCCTATCCCCAACTTTGTTCAACCTAGTTATGGAACCTCTCACCACCTTGCTACAAGAATCCAATGTACACTTCCACATGTATGCTGATGACACCCAACTTTATCTCAAACTACAATCACCCAATGACATCACACTCTTGAACTCAACGATCAGTAGCACCCAATCCTGGCTGGCCGCTAATCATCTCAAACTCAATGCCCTTAAAACAGAGTTCCTTCTGATCTCACCTTCCGCGAAGATCACTACCGCACAAATGTGGCTTAAACACCTAACAGCACTCAATGTTCAACCCACCATCGTGGACTCAGCGAAATCTTTGGGCATAACACTTGACACCAATCTCAGCATGCAGGAACACATCAACAAAGCAACTAAGGGAGCGAACTACCAAATCAACACCCTTAGGAAACTTAAACCCTTCCTTCCAGCCAATGACTTTCAAACTGCGGTACAATCACTAGTCATACCTCGAATAGAATACGGCAGCACCGCCCTCTGCGGTCTCCCCCTAGCTACTACGGCACCCATAAGAGCCTCTTTAAACGCCGCAGCGAGACTTATCACTGGATCAAAAAAACACTCACACATTTCCCCTGACTTCAAATCCCTGAACTGGCTGCCTTTTGAAGCCAGATTACACCTGAAAATCGCTTGTTTGACGCACAAGGCTGTCCACCTGAGCTCACCTAGATACCTCGCTCAGAAGCTGACGATTTCTGGAGGCTCCAGAAACACTAGAGGCACAAACAATCTTTTGCTAAAGCCTAAAAGATTCCGCAAAGAAAAAACCTATAAACGCTCTTTCTCAGGAATGGCTCCCAGGATTTGGAACTCACTCTCCTCTGAAACCAGGCTCATCCCCTCTACCATACTTTTCAAGAAAGAAGTAAAAGCGATCCTCATGGCTAAATGCACTTGAACCACTACTGGGGATCAACTTCAAAGACTCGGTGCTCATCTGTACTACTTGTTCGAACCCTTTGCATTTTTGTTTGACTTTGAAATTGACTTACTTGATTGTTTATTATATCACTTCACTGTACTTTTAACACTATAGATGAATCTGTGTATATCTGCTCCTCTCCTCTGTAAAGCGCTCTGATATCTACGAAGATATTGTTCGCGCTATATAAAACTTTCAAAATAAATAAATAAATAAATAATACTTATGTTGTTGAATGAAAGTCCTCCCAAGCTACTGAAATTATTAGTGTTGTATTAGTGACCACATCAGACAAGATAACATTGCAGTGATCACCTCAGTGCATCAAGCAGGGTTGCTGGCACTATTGTAAAAAGGCTGGGAATTGGGAATGTCTCTACAAGGGTAATATATTAACACTCATAGCTGCAATTCCCCTGGCACCAAAGTAATATTTATATAATGTCTGCCCAAGGCCACATAATTTATCACTCAAATATCAGATTTAAATACATTTTGGAAATGTACCCATTTTTCTCCAATTATCAGCTAATACGTTTTAAAAACACTCAGATTTCAATCTCTATAGATACTTTTCAGTTTAGGCATTCATATATTAATTCAACAAAGCAAATGTTTCAAATTTAGTAGTCACAGCCAAGGTGCCTGTATGCATTGAAACGTGTTGATATTAATTTCTGCCAAAAGTCAATAAATTGGATTTATGGCAACTTGCACCAGAGTGCTGTGGAGTCCTTTGCATGTAAAGGAAACCGTAAATTTGTCAGATTTTATCAGCGTGTGGCGTGGCGCGGAATACGGAGCACCATGGACGCTCAGGCTGCTCGAAGGAAATATTCCAAAACTAAAAGTGGGATATATAAATATATATATATATATATATTTATTTGGAGTTTTATATAGCACAAATTCAACCCAAAGGTATCAGAGCACTGTACATGAGCACCAGTTGCGTTACAGACGGACACATGAATTTTGGTTGGCACGGGGAGATTACGTGATTTGTCAGAATCACAGGATGTTGAGTGTCCCTGCTGAGATTCGAACCGCGTTCCCCAACTTCGAGGTTCACAGCTCCAGCCGTTACGCCACATCCTTTATGTCCCAGAGAGGCCTCTGCAACTGGCCACAAAACTCCAGGTGAGGCCTCCAGAAGTGTAATGTGAACAATGCAGGTATATGGGGCTACCAGTTTATTTCTTTAAAGCCTCGCCATACTTTATATCTCACAAGGGGTATGGAATACCAGTACAATACAATAGAGACCCGCCTCATCACCCTGGCATTATGATAATCATACCCTCTCTATGACAGCCCTCTCATTTGTCTATTAGTCATGCTTGATCAGATGCCGAGGACCTCTTTGCTACTCCGACAAGGCTCGCCGGACTCCTAATCTTCAAGGTTTCATCTTTGATCCAGAGTTGCTTTGAATTTCATGATCATTGCTGCAATAGGATAGTGAATTTATAAGAGTTTCCCACAATTGTTACCAGGTGTGATAAAGTCTGCATCCTCTGGAAACATTTCAGCAGGTCAAACCTGCCAGAATTTATCTTGTGAAACAGGCCGGTAAATACAGAGACCTCAGATTTTTGTGTAGCAATCACCAAAAACAGGGCCGGACTGGCTGAAGCGGGCACCGGGCGTTTTCTCGGTGGGCCGCCAGGGTGGGGGTAATTTTTGTTACCAGGGGCCAGTTTTATCGGCCCATGTAACAAAATCAGCTGCATTGTTTTTCACGAGCAAACCCACCCCCACGGACGGTCCAACTCAATTGCCAGGGCCGGTTTGCGTTCCCAGTACGGCCCTGACCAAAACCATCAGGTTATCATCCATTTTCTGGCCAAAACTCCGAATATGTCCAATTTATCACATCCAATGAATTCCGAATCTTGGGGTTCCAGATTTGATCGGGTATGAAAAAAATTGGATGCCACTCTGAGGCCTTCACAATCAAGGCATTGGCTTCATCTTGGGTAGATACGTCACGGTGGATTATCTCTAGGCTCTATCACTATCACATTGTCCACCACTCTCTCCTATTCATCTCCACATTCCAAGCATCCCCAGGCCATTGCACGATGATTAGTAGCACTTTACAAAACTCCAAAATACAAAAAAAGTAAAATAATATGCGTTTCATGACCTGGGTATAAGAACATGAATTGATGTCCTATTGGAAAGGGGAAGCCTGACTCTATTGATTATTTGATTCTGTAACATAAACTGCTACAAATCTCCAAATCATGCTCCTAAAACAGGACACACCGAGGTCTCCAAAACTGGGTGCAACACTCCAGATTTGATGTCCATAAGAGTTTTCAATACTCCAAATGAAACCTCGAGAACAGGCCCCCCGATTCCATAAGATATTTCTAGAACATCAGACAGTATACAAACGCTATGTCTAGAACATGGTGTCCAAATTACGTCATCAATACTTGGCATGTCGCTCTAGAGGGCTCCTTCAGAAACTGTTAAAATACTCCAAATGAAGTCTCCAGAACTGAACAAAGTATTCAAGATGTGGCACCAGGAACTGGGCACAATAGTTTGCGTGGGACCCCAGGACTAGTGTGGCTTCACTGACCATTTCTCAGGATGAGGATTAATTCTGGACACAATATTCCAAATGAAACATCCAGAAATAGTCACCATATTCTAGACAAGGGCCCAAGCACTAGACACACTACTCAGAGATGAACATTTAAATAATGGGTGCAGACCTCTACATGAAAACTCCAAAACGGGAGCACTTTACTCCAAATTAATCTTCCTCATGCGGCCACAGTACTCTCAGTGATGCCTTTAGAATAAAACAAAATACTAGCCGCCAGATTAAATCTTCAAGCCTGGACATAAATCTCTTGATGAGAGTTTTAGAAGTTGCCACAATAGTCCACACGAAAGCTCTAGAAGTAGACACAGTGCTCAGATGTGACCTTCTGAACTGGACACAATATTCCAAGTGAGTCCTCCAGAATTGAAAGATCTCCAGTGCCAGACACAATAATCCAAGTGAACTTTCTGAAAATAAACACAATACGTAAATAAGGCATCAAGAACTGGACGCACTATTACAGATAAACCCTTCTGAAATGGACAGAACTCTAGATGAGGCCTTACGAATGCTGGGCACACAGATGACACACCCTCCTGTGTAGCCAGGAATGTGCAGCCCATCAGTTCTCCCGAGTATACGATGTTTCACCATTTGGGGTCAAGTTTGTTATGATTTCAGTCTGATGGTCCGAGCAAGCCCAAGGCCTGAAGTTCCCAAGGGAAGCGGGATGCGGAGAGCTGTTGGAGCAGAGCTGGGCCTGACTGCACAGGTGTTGGGTGACTACCCTCAGATCAGTCCTCTCCTCCCAAAACACATCAGGCGACAAGGCTAGGACACTGAGTCACAGGCTAGGCCCAACCTGGAAGGGCGGCTCGGGTTGGTACAGAGTCAGTTGCATGCAAGTTGCAACTATGAAAGGTTGCTAGGGATGGCGAAAAGTCAGTTATCTGCCGAACCACACTACAATAGGTTGTTGGGGTTGGGACAGAGCCAAGACCCTGCAGACTCTGATAGGGAATCCCTGGAAGATGAGAAATAATAAGTCTATGTAATTTTACCACAAAGGCCACGAGGGGCTGAACGGAGTCAGCACGTGCTGCTGACTCGCTTCTGACGACCTATCAGAGCAGAGTAGGACTGGCAAGGCCAGGACCCTGTCAAGCACGGGTATTTGACAGTCTTTTGGGACGGAATGAGTCAATCACATGCCAGGTTACAGAGAATGTGGAGAGTGTCCTGGCAGCCCTGCAGATGTATACACCAGCTATGCCTGGGTCAGAAACATCACTTATGCCTGCCACGAAGTCAGTCACATGCCAAGCTTTCTTCTGACGTCTGAGTGACTGTGCCCCAAAACCTGCTGTCCTTCGAAGGCCCAGACCACCCAACAACACCTCCCATATTATCAACTATCCAGTGCCCCGCCCCCCCCTCCCCCCCCACCCCGTGCACTGCAGTGTGAATCCACCCGTACGCTTTGCCAAGGTCACACCCACCGGACCTTGTACAAACCTCAACTTTTCCCAGGGTCTGTCTTTGTTCTCGGTCCCTTCTGCTGGGCTCCCAGCTGTTCCAATAACAACAAGGCATTCTGGGTGTCAGCTCGTGTTAGCACAACATTGCTGTCTCAGCGGGGAGGGGAATTCACACTGTTAACAAGCCCTGTCAGGGCACCCCATGACATTGCATGCTCCCTCCAAACACCACCTTTTGCTTCCACTCGTTTTAATTCAATTTGACATCTTAACACATTTCCACTACTGTGTTTAAACTAACACTTTTAGGGACAATAGACGTTATTTAGGACCATCCTGTGGACCAAAGCAACTTTACAAACACATAAAAATGCATACACAAAAAACAACAATGCAAGTTTCAAAACAGATAAGATGCAGAAAAAAAGCGTTGCAATGATAATTATTCACTGCAAATAGAATTGATTTTTCTTCCCAAAGATGCTCTGATCTTGTTCGCACAGGTATGTGGCTGGTCACTTTGGAGCACACTGGAAAGCTGGCCCTGGGCACTTCCTTACAGAGAACAGCGGGCCCCTTCTTGATTGGATCTGGACAACGCGCTTTTACGAGTTTCCTGTAATCGTCACGATATATCATGGCTGCCTGTCCTCCATTTTGTACCTTGTGTTACGATTCCCTCATGTTTTGGCTTTGCGAGAGCGTCCCCTTCCTTTACCAAGTCAGCACCTCTGCAACATACAATGCTGGCGCTGACTTCGGGGGTGGGGGGTCCTGTTGTGAAATAACGCGGCTTTAGAAAAGCACCTTCTACAGAGTTCCTTAGGCGTCCGGCAGGTTTGGAGTCAGCAATACAAATGTCAAGATAAATGGTGACAAATGTTCCTGCTGGAGAAAGATCGAGTTTTGTCTAGTGGCAGTTTCCACTCATATAGCACAGAGGGTTAATATGCCTGCTGAAAAGAACATGTACAACGCAAATCACCGCACTGTATTGTATGAAGCTAGGTGAGTAGGTTACTGCTTTTGTAAAAAAAACAAGATGATGGACGGAATGTTGCACAATGGCAAAACATTCATCCCCAGTCACAGATCTGGGTTTAACCCATCGTTATTTTGCTCACCAAGCCACCCCAGTTCAGACATGGCCATATACAAATCAGTCTTGCCCCTGTGCCTCATGGGAACAGTCCAGCCCGAACTGCCAAGCCATGTCTTCCTTGGATCGGAATCAAGCATCTTAGGACCGGTTTTTGGCTATCAGCCATCTTCAGCCAGGATAGCTTGATTCCACTGGCGCAGTGAGCACGGGACACACGTCTGGACATACCCTTCCCACAAAGGGTGAACTGAACAGCAAAACAAACAAGATGATGGACGGAATGTTGCACAATGGCAAAACATTCACCCCCAGTCACAGATCTGGGTTTAAACCATCGTTATTTTGCTCACCAAGCCACCCCAGTTCAGACATGGCCATATGCAAATCAGTATTGCCCCTGTGCCTCATGGGAACAGTCCAGCCCGAACTGTCAAGCCATGTCTTCCCTGGATAGGAATCGAGCATCCTAGGACCGGTTTCTGACTATCAGCCGTCTTCTGCCAGGATAGCTTGATTCCAATGGCGCAGTGAGCACGGGACCCACGTCTGGGCATACCCTTCCCGCATAGGGTGAACAGCAATTCCCACATAGGGTGAACAGCAAAACAAACAAGATGATGGACAGAATGTTGCACAATCGCAAAACATTCACCCCCAGTCACAGATCTGGGTTTAACCCATCATTATTTTGCTCACCAAGCCACCCCAGTTCAGACATGGCCATATGCAAATCAGTCTTGACCCTGTGCCTCATGGGAACAGTTCAGCCCAAACTGCCAAGCCATGTATTCCCTGGACCAGAATCAAGCATCCTAGGACCGGAATCAAGCATCCTAGGACCGGTTTCTGGCTATCAGCCGTCTTCAGCCAGGATAGCTTGATTACAGTGGCGCAGGGAGCACGGGACCCACGTCTGGGCATACCCTTCCCACATAGGGTGTACAGCAAAACAAACAAGATGATGGACAGAATGTTGCACAATGGCAAAACATTCACCCCCAGTCACAGATCTGGGTTTAATCCATTGTTATTTTGCTCACAAAGCCACCCCAGTTCAGACATGGCCATATGCAAATCAGTCTTGACCCTGTGCCTCATGGGAACAGTCCAACCCGAACTGCCAAGCCATGTCTTCCTTGGACCGGAATCAAGCATCCTAGGACCGGTTTCTGGCTATCAGCCGTCTTCAGCCAGGATAGCTTCATTCCACTGGCGCTGTGAGCACGGGACCCACGTCTTGGCATACCGTTCTCACAAAGGGTGAACAGCAAATCAAACAAGATGATGGACGGAATGTTGCACAATGGCAAAACATTCACCCCCAGTCACAGATCTGGGTTTAATCCATTGTTATTTTGCTCACCAAGCCACCCCCGTTCAGACATGGGCATATGCAAATCAGTGTTGACCCTGTGCCTCACGGGAACTGTCCAGCCCGAACTGCCAAGTCATATCTTCCCTGGACCAGAATCAAGCATCCTAGGACCAGTTTCTGGCTATCAGCTGTCTATAGCAAGGATAGCTTGATACCAGTGGCGCAGTGAGCACGGGACCCACGTCTGGGCATACCCTTCCCACAAAGGGTGAACAGCAAAACAAACAAGATGATGGACGGAATGTTGCACAATGGCAAAACATTCACCCCTAGTCACAGATCTGGGTTTAATCCATCGTTATTTTGCTCACCAAGCCACCCCAGTTCATTCATGGCCATATGCAAATCTGTCTTGACCCTGTGCCTCATGGGAATAGTCCAGCCCGAACTGCCAAGCCATGTCTTCCCTGGACCGGAATCAAGCATCCTAGGACTGGTTTCTGGCTATCAGCCGTCTTCAGCCAGGATAGCTTGATTCCAGTGGTGTAGTGAGCACAGGACCCACGTCTGGGCAGTTCGGTCTGGACTGTTCCCATGAGGCACAGGGTCAAGACTGATTTGCATGTGGGCAAGTCTGAACTGGGGTGGCATGGTGAGCAAAATAACGATGGATTTAAAACAGATTTGTGGCTGATGGTGAATGTTTTGCCATTGTGCAACATTCCATTCATCATATTGTGTGTTTTGCTGTTCACCCTATGTGGGAAGGGTATGCCCAGACGTGGGTCCCGTGCTCACAAAGCCACTGGAGTCAAGCTATCCTGGCTGAAGATGGCTGATAGCCAGAAACCGGTCCTAGGATGCTTGATTCCGGTCCAGGGAAGACATGGCTTGGCAGTTCGGCCTGGACTGTTCCCATGAGGCCAAGGGTCAAGATTGATTTGTATATGGCCATGTCTGAACTGTGGGGGCTTAGTGAGCAAAATAATGATGGATTTAACCCAGATCTGTGACTGGGGTGAATGTTTTGCCATTGTGCAACATTCTGTCCATCATCTTGTGTGTTTTTGAGTTTATTGCTTTTGTCACAGAGATCCCTTTTCCAGTTCATAAGTTACAACCCTAATATAGCGCATTGAGCTATGAAATGTCATCAAATGAAAGCCAGGGGCTAATGCAGTGGCCAGCCTTCATGGAGCAGGGCAGATTGCGCATGACTGGTTTGGGTGGCCCGAGAGGGCAGACCAAACAGTCTTTGCGCACTCAGGAGTGGGCAAACCACTCCTCCCCTGTCCGGATCAAACAGCAGAGCAGCCCCGTCCACCCACCCGCCAGCAATGCGCAAAGAAAACATAAAATGGTAATAACTTTTAGTTACTCCACTCACAATGCGAGAAAGCAGTGGGGCTATGCTCCTCTGCCCTAGTGGAGGAGCCGCCCCTGGTAAGATCTCTTATGCAATGATTTACAGAAGTATGAGTCCATGGCTCTGTATAATATGTGTGTGATGTAATGTGCTCTCACACCCTATACTGGTATCAGAAGCATTACAAAACAAATGACTTGCACATGAGAGAGGGGCTATAGAGAGTTGAGGGGCACTGGTGGAGTGTGATAGTGAGGGAATTCATAGAGAAGGAGGATTTGAGGGGCGCCAACAACGATTGTCGTACTGGGGGCTACCAGTGCTAAAGCCGACCATGCCCACTGTACCGCCTCCGACGCCTTCTTAACGATCTGTGGGCCGTCAGGGTTTAGGACACAGGTTACCGAAATATGGGCACCCCTTCACCACAAGGGGTAAAACTGTTCATGCAAGGCCTTAACGTATTAAACTGCAAGACGTAAATTCCCCCGACACAGACATTCAAGCATATTCATCCGAACTAAACAACCCCCCACACCAGGTATTTTTTAGACAATGCTTACAGGAATGCATTACATACTTCACATAGTGCACACATCCCTTTGTGTGGCCTCTACGTTGCTACAAAGAGTTTGACAGAGGGTCAGGACTGAGGGGGTTGGCTGAGCAGTACGTGGTTCATAGTCAGCAATTAAATTACATCAACCGCTGCAAGTCAAGAATGTGGGGAGTTGCCAGAGCTATGCAGTCACTAATATCAAAATAACTGCAGGTGATGGAGGTCAGGATGGATGTGTATTGACAGAGCTGTGTTTGGATCCCACTCCCATGAGTTGGAGGGGATGCTGCAAGTCAGGATTGAGTACATGCAGAGTCGGACTGGCCTACTGTACAATCTGGCAGTCCCAGAGGGGTGGTATCACAGGTCAATGTATGGGGTAGTTTTCTGGCTGTTTGTGGGCGTGTTTTATGGTCTGCTGAGCCTGCTTATATGTTATGTTATTTTATGTTATGTTATATTATATGTTCTCTTCACCATAAAGGATGTTTTAGCACGGAAGCAGGAGCTATATGGTCAGAGCCAGGGGCGGGTCTAGGTAAAGAGCAAGTTCTCAGTTTCGTAGAAGATTCAAGAACAGAGGCGGCTCTGATGTGCAGGGGAAGGTCATTCCAGGCTTTAGGAGCGAGGCAGGAGAAGGCAGGACTGCCAGATCTGGTTCTGGAAATGCAGAGGTGTGTGCAAGTAGGAGTCCGGCTGAGCGGTGTCTGGTGATTAGGTTTGTGGAAGTTTATGCATTTGTTGAGCCAATGATGTGTAAGCCTTTGTCTGTGTGTGTGAGGAGTTTGAAGAGTGCTCATTTGTGGACTGGGACCCAGCAGAGTTTTTTGAGGTGTGGGGGGGAGGTTGAGGGGATCCTGGCTGCTGAGTTTTGTATGCTCCCGAGTCCACTGGTCAGTTGTGTGTTGATTCCATCATAGAGTGCGTTGCTGTGGTCTAGCTTGTTGGTGATGAGAGTTTGGGTGTAAGTTCTGCTAGTGTCGGTGGGAAGCCATTTGAAGATCTTCTTGAACATTTTGAGTGTGTGGAAGAAGGAGATGGACACAGTGTTTACTTGGCAGGTCATGGTGAGTTGGATATTGATTGCTATTCCAAGGTTCTTTTTGTGAGTTGCCATTAGGGGAATGGGTCCGAGTTCAACACACCACATAGTGGAGTCCCAGAGCAAGTAGTATTTGCCAAAGATTACTACTTCCGTCTTGTCTGTGTTGAGCTTGAGGCAGTTAGTTGTTAACAATCTGGTGACTTCGGTAATGCAGGCAGAGAAATTGCTTTGGGTATTCGTGCCTTGTCGGAGATGGAGGGTATGAGCTGGGTGTCAACAGTGTAGGATATGATGTTGATTCCATGGGCGCTGATGATGCTGGTGGTGGGGTCATGTAGGCATTGAACAGGGGTGTACTGAGTGAGGATCCTTTTGAAACTCCACAGATGAGGTTGATGACACCCGAGGTGAAGGGAGCCAGACTGACCGACTGGGAGTGGCCTGTCAGAAAGGAGCAAATCCAATGAAGTGCGGGTCCTTAAATATTGGTTTTATGCAGCCGCTGGATAAGGATAGAGTGGGAGATGGTGTTGAAGGCTGCGGAAAGGTCCAGTTGGGCGAGGGCCATGGCACAAATGCATGCAGTCTCCCATACCTCGCAAAACATCTATACAGCGTGACAAGTTCAAAGCTGCTCCGATTTGTAAATGTGGCCACTTTTTTTTTAGTTGATGGTTGCCAAGTGCTGTTTGGTACCAGGATCTATTTTATGTCCCATTCTGACCCTTGTTACATTGCTCTGTTGGCAATGGGCCTCATCATTGAAAGAAGAGAAGCTATGCAGGGTGGAGTTTGGGGCTGAGGTGCACTGGAGCAGGTGTCCATGGGTTTTAGTTAATAATTCTATTTTTCATAATTCCAGAAACATTAGGAATTTTCTACTAATGTCAAAAGTTTCAAAATCTCTTGTAGGTTTTCTAGCCCTACCATCTAGCCTGTTTTCTGGGATCAACCACTCAGAAGCTATCAGCCATTATCCAAGGCACATAAGGTAGATACTGTGGAAGGTGCCTACACATTACAAACGCTGCACTCTGAGACACCCTACCAGCACATTGCAGACCCAAGAGAGAGACCTAAATTGTCAGGGATCTAAATACACTCTTCCTCTGTATTTATGACTTGGAGACGGGAAATACACCAAAGCGAAACAGGGTTCTTTATTTCTCTGCTTCGCTGACCTCTCGAGTGCCTTTGATCTAGTGGATCATACTTTGTTATGGTCCACTTTATTGGAAATGGGAGCCCCTTCAGCAATTATATACTTCCTGGCCAGACTCTATAATAAATTATCAGCCCAGATCCGCTTTGGCCAGGCAGGGGAATGTACTGGGAAAATCAGGGTTAACTCAGGCATAAGGCAAGGCTGTGTGTTGGCCCCGTTGCTTTTCTCCCTTTTTATAAACTCTATAGAGTCCGAATTGAAGAGGGTACAGGCAGATTCCCCGCAGGTTGGTGGTCAACCTGTGCCGGTCCTGCTATATGCTGATGATACGGTTCTACTCTCGCGTACCCCAAATGGACTCCAAACCTTATGAATTATTTTTATGATTTTATTAAGGGGAGAAAACTGAAAATTAACAATTCTAAGACCTTCATTATGGCCTGCGGGAAACAGATGAAACTTTCTAAATCATTTCATTTTAACAATCACAGAATAGAGGTAGTAGACAAATTCTGTTATCTCGGTGTAACTTTTAATAATAGAGGGACTTGGGCACCCGAGATTTTAAACGTGAATGCTAAGATGGGCAAAAACTCCTCTGGTTTTTTTGCTTTGCATCCAAATTAGGTAGTCGCCGTATCCCTGACATGTGAAATATCTGTAGGCATAGATGTGTATCCATTGCTTTATATGGATCAGGTATATGGGGCTAATGTAATCACAGGGATCTGCAAGTTACAGAGAACCAGTTCCTTAAACGACTCCTTTGCCTTCCCTCCTCGGCATCCACTGAACTGAGCCATAGAGAGGTGGGCCTGGATTATCTTACAGACCTAACAGGAATGAGACCTCTCATGGTGTGGAGGTCAATCTGGGTTAAGGATGAGACTGATTTTACTAGGCAGATAATCTCAGATTGTCTTCGGTTGGACAATGTCAGTAAGATCCCCTGGTTAAATTATGTTTCATCTTCTTACAGTGAAATTTTTAATCTTGATATTTTTGATGACCCCTATAGTGCCGCCACTGTACAAAAAAAGGAACTTAAAAATGTGTTTTTAGGGAACAAATCTAACTTGCGTAGGGTCCAATGTAGCCTCATGTAAACTCATGTATTTCACCACTCTAACATGTTGGAAGACAGAGGCATGCCTATGTACTTAAAGGCTATTACCAAGCAATCTCACCAGTTTGTTCTCACTAGGTTGAGATTAGGCATTGTCCACAATCTGGTGGCTTTCCCACAGATGAAAATTTATAGGCAAACCCTCTGTCCCTGTGATGGCCTAACTAAGCAAAGCACATTGCACTTTATGCTTATCTGCCCTTTTTATTTGTACCTTCGTCTCTACTACCTAAAACCTGTTTTTAAGAAATATTCTGTGTTTACTACTGCCCAAGTGCTGAAACTGTTATTTGAACTTGATACGTTGGACATCTGTTTTTTTACCGCTACCTTTTTACTAAAAGCTGTCTCTCATAGGAAAAGCCTGGTGTTTTAACCTTGTTACCAATTGAGCTGTTTCACCTACTGTAATATCTGTCGAATGTCTTGTATCTTATTTTTTATTTCAACACTGCATGCTTTCATGATTGTTTTTAATAATCAAATAAAGCTTTGAAATTGAATTGACTTGGAGACGGACCTGTTCATCTCCCTTACACCACTTAGTATCCACCCAGGATGCTGCTCACATTGGAAGCAAATTGAAACTCATTAATCCACCGCCCTCTGGACCTGCTGGTTAGAGGCCTGGGTCCAGCCTTGGCCCCTGCTAGACAGTTGGCATCAGATGGTTTCAAATGGACACTACTGTCAAGTCTTTGCCACCTGCTGTACTAATTGGCAGACCCTATGCACCTCCAACCAACTCTACAAAGAAACTGGAACAAAATCACCACGGAACAGATCTCCACATCGCTCCTTCAAACCTCCCCAGCCCTCTCTTCTAACGCCAACGAAGCCGCCTCTAACCTCGCCCTTTGGTTATCCAACACCGCCGACACCTTAGCACCACTGAAAATACGTCAACACAAACTTGGCAGCAAGAAGACCTCATGGTTCAACGATGACCTCAAGAAGTCCAAGAAACTGTGCCGCTCCCTTGAAAAGGCCTGGAAAAAAGACCCATCCACCAGCAGCAAGGACGCCTTCAAAAGCGCCATCCGTACTCACCATCAACTGATCCGAAAAGCCAAGAAAACAGCATTCAAGGATCGACTTGACAACAACGCCCACAACAGCAAGGAACTTTTCAACATCGTCAAGGAATTTTCCAATCCCTCAGCCAACTCCAACGACATCACCCCCTCTCAAACCCTCTGCGATTCCCTAGCCTCTTTTTTCCACAACAAGATTGCGGACATCCACAACAGCTTTGACAACCAACCCGGAAGCCAACCCACCCTACCATCAGATGACCATCTTTCCCCCGTTAACACCCTTAACGCCTGGAACCCAATCTCCACTGAGGACACCATCCGCCTGATGAATTCCATCCACTCTGGATCCCCCACAGACCCATGCCCTCACCACATCTTCAACAAAGCAGACTCCGTCATAGCTCCGCACCTCCGAGACGTCATCAACTGCTCCTTCAACTCCGCTACCTTCCCAGAAGACTGGAAACACGCTGAACTCACCGCCCTCCTGAAAAAACCAACAGCAGACCCCACCGAACTCAAAAACTACCGCCCCATCTCGCTTCTTCCATTCCCGGCCAAAGTCATCGAGAAAGCTGTCAACAACCAGCTCGCCGCCTTCCTCGAAGCCAACAATTCACTCGACCCCTCACAATCTGGCTTCCGAGCCAAACACAGCACTGAGACCGCCCTCATCGCAGCAACAGACGACATTCGAACTCTACTGGACAATGGAGACACAGTCGCCCTCATCCTCCTCGACCTCTCTGCAGCCTTCGACACAGTCTGCCACAGCACCCTTTTACAACGCCTCAAAAACATCGGAATCCAAGGAAAGGCACTGGAATGGATCACCTCGTTCCTCACCGGAAGAACCCAGAGAGTCCGCCTCCCACCATTCAAGTCCGAGGCCTCTGAAATCATCTGCGGCGTACCACAAGGATCCTCACTCAGTCCCACCCTCTTCAACGTATACATGAGCCCCCTCGCGGCCATCGCCCGCCAACACAACCTCAACATCATCTCGTACGCGGATGACACGCAGCTGATCCTATCTCTCACCAAGGACCCCAGCACCGCCAAAACTATTCTTCACGAAGGAATGAAAGAAGTCGCCGAATGGATGAAACAAAGCCGTCTGAAACTGAACTCAGACAAAACAGAAGTCCTCATCTTAGGTACATCCCCCTCTGCGTGGGACAACTCCTGGTGGCCGGAAGCCCTCGGAAAAGCACCCACCCCGACAGACCACGCACGAAACCTAGGTGTCATCCTGGACTCCTCACTCTCAATGAACAGACAAGTCAACGCCGTGTCCTCTTCCTGCTTCAACATTCTTCGCATGCTCAGAAAAACATTTCGCTGGATCCCCACCGAGACAAGGAAGACAGTCACCCACGCTCTAGTCACGAGCCGACTGGACTACGGAAACACCCTCTACGCAGGTACCACCGCTAAACTCCAGAAGAAACTACAACGAATCCAAAACGCCTCAGCCAGGCTCATATTAGACATCCCACGCAACGAACACATCTCTGGTCACCTTAAAGACCTCCACTGGCTACCCGTCAATAAGAGGATTACTTTCCGACTGCTTACCCACGCACACAAATCACTCTACGACATCGGACCAAATTGCCTCAACTCTCGACTGTCCTTCTACTCCCCCTCCCGCCAACTTCGCTCCTCCAACCAAGCCTTCGCCACTGTACCTCGCATCAACAAGACCACCATGGGAGGCAGATCCTTCTCATACCTGGCTGCCAAAACATGGAACTCACTCCCCGCTTACCTTCGCCTCACCCAGAATCACCTAGCGTTCCGAAAGCAGCTTAAAACGTGGATATTTGACAAATAATCCTCCTCCCCTTCCTAAGCGCCTTGAAACCCTCTGGGTATGTAGTGCGCTATATAAATTTTATGACTTGACTTGACTTGACTTGACTCTCCAGATGTTCTAAAGCACTGCATTGCTGTTAAGCCATCTTGGACTGCTAATGGGTATGGGGGTGTGGGGGGGCAAGCATGCTCCATGTCTTCCCCACACATGGAACATGTTAGCCCACCATTCCCACAAGCACTCCGAGCCGGCTTAAGATGAGTGTGCAGTATTTTAGAAGAAACAAAGAGAAGTAAATAAATAGATATGCATGGGAAGATCCCTGCAAACTGACCTTAGCATAGGAGTGTAGGGCGAGGATTTGGGCAAAGAAAAGGAGTAAGAGGAGAGGAGGAGAGAGGAGGGGAGGGAGAGTGGAGCTGTCATTCCAGAGACAGTGGTTCCACCTTTGATATTTTCTTGGAACTTGTCGTTGAACCGTGACATTACAGCAGGAACTGGACATCAGACTGTAACATCATTCCAAGAACATGACACATGACGACAGGACCCTGACATCAGCCTATGACAGCACTCCAGGAACCTGCATCCAACTGTGGTATCACTCTGTGAATCATTACATCATGCCCCGACGTCACAGCAGGAACCATCACGCTGTGGCTTGGATTTAGGTCCATGGCATTTCATTATGACATGGATCCAGAAACCTGACATCAAACTTTGCCATTACTCAGGGGACTTGAGGTCAGCGCACCAAGAATCTGTATCTTGCTTTTGAAAATATTTTAGGCACAGAATGTGCTTTCAGATTTATAGCAGAACTTAATTCTTTTACAAACACGAATAACGAAACAGAAAAACAGGACGGAATCAGGGAAAGGGTTCATTTAAAAAGGGATAGCCGGGTTTAACATCCGTTTATCCTTCGGATCTCACCGTGGCAAGGCTCCGGCCTCAGAACCAGGGAGTGACTCACTCAGGACTGAGCGGGGTCGGGTAAGGGGAACCACCAGCCGGAAATAAGCGTTCAAGCCTTAGGGGAAATGCAGCCATTCCTGTGGGGGAGGAGGCGCTCTGAAGCTCTGCTGCCTTTTACTTGTTGGACTTAACATGAGTGCAGCCCGTACAGAGCAGCTGCATTTCCAGAGCCGCGAAGAGCCTCTCTGATTGGCTCCCAGGTCCTGACACGGAGCCCAGAAAATCTGGAATTTGATTAATTTCTCCTATCTCCCGAAAAGGGGTGCAATTAACACCAGTCCTAAGGGCCATATACAAACAAATTAGTAATGCATCTTATAAATCTCATAAAAAACACTGTTTTTCCAGGACTGTCTCTTATTATACCAGTCAGAGTGTACATACCCAGGACTGCTTCGTATTATCATACTAAACATAGCATGCCAAAGCCTGAAGAGTATCCCACGATGCCTTTCAGAGCACATCTAGGCCAGAGCTATTTACCATTACAACATGGGGATCATACCAAGCTGGGGTGTGTATCTTGAACCCAGTTAGAGCAGAGGGCCAGTACTTCATTCTATGAGGTCAGTCAGACACCCTAATCCCAGACCTGCATTTTAGGATACCAATCAGAGGCACAACATCAAATCCAGAGCTGAGCCGTTGAGGGCACACTATGCCCAAAACTGCATCTTATAATACTAAAAATGATATAGCAAAGCCTGGTTTTAAGCCAGAAGACTATAAGGAGAGTCAGATGATCAAACAAGGTAGAAACAAGTTTATTCCTAAACTGGAAGTGATAAAAGCAATGCAGGAGAGACCTTTCAAACGTTACACCCTTCCAACTCTTCCCATTGCATTACCACTTCATGACCTCCTCTTCACAGCATTCCTCATTCCACACTCTCAAAGAACATTTGCTCAATCCACACACAACATGAGACGCCTGAATATAGTAAAAGGAAACCACAAGTCCCATGAAGCCACAGAGTAGCAATGGGCATTTTGAAGTTACAGAGTAAAACTTCCTTGTGGTCAAAAGCGTAGTTGCCAGACAGTCGAGATCTATTGGTATTGTAGCCAGGACCTGTATTCCGGAGTTACGATAAACAATGGAAACTGTTCGTGATAATCTCTGGAATTGAAGGAAGTTTGAACAAAATACAGAAAAGTATTTTTAGGAATCCATTCATTTTGTGGAGAGATACTCTTTTCGCTGTTTCAGAACAATCAGTTAATATTTATAAACCAGTATTTTTCTCCTTTGTTTACCTATGTGTTCAACAGAAAGGATTATTATCAATTCAGAGACTTTGATATATATTATTTCTGAGCACGTATTGTAAAACGAGAGCGAGTGAGGTTGGAAAAGTGATTGTTATTTTAAGGAATCTTTGTTGCATTACAATTTTAAGAAAAAAACCAACATTTAATGTAATTTCTAATTGGGGAGAAGGTAGTTAGTTACCTGTTGGGAAAAAAGTGCACTTTTAAAAAAACCTGAGCATAAATAGAAAGGTGAGTATTCAGTAGTTGAATGTTTTATATTATTACAAAAAAATGCTGATAACTTTAAATGCTGTATAAAACTTTCTCGGTCTTTAAAAAAAACAACTTAAATGTTTTTCTAATTTTTGATTAACACTTTCAGATTGGACATCTGTTTGAGGATAGTGAGGGGTGATTAATGCAACTTGAATCTTCAAAAAATTACAAAAAGACTTCCAGAAATGTTGTATAAACTAAGATCCTCTATCACAAATAACCTTTTCAGATCACACATGTAATTTGACAATGTATTCTAGAAATAAGGATGCTGTCTCACTAGCAGTAGGTAATCCTTCAGTGGGAATAAAATATGCCATTTAGTAGAAAAAAACATCACCACCAAAATGTCCACATCCTTGATCTTTTGGTATTCCTGTGATAAAATCAATAGAAATAGCTTGCTAAATCTAACTGGGAATAAGCATGATTTGTAATAATCACAATGGTGGCTTGTGTACTGACGTAGCATTAATGAATTTCTCACCAGCTTCAATTTAATGCTTAACATCCTTTTTCTTGCCACCCCACCAGTAACAGTTTCAGAGCGAATCTACTGTCTTTTTCAACTCAAAATGCCATGCTAAGCAGGATTGATACATTTCATGGAGGATTTTACCTCATATCTCCAAGGGAGGAATATAAAATTTTCCTTAAAAATAAAGAAGTCCATCCTTGATTTCTCTTTCAGCTTTTCCTTTAAGCCAGCTATCCATTCTCGATATAGGAATTATATTTCAAACTCTGCCTGTTACTTCTTCTTTATCTAAAACTACCGTTATTGTTTTCAACTGGAATAATCATAATTTTAGCTCCAATCTCTCTTTCAATCTTTCGTTCCACTTGATTGGTTGAGGCATCTGCCTTCACATTTTTACATCCATATTTAAAAGTTAAAATACAATTGCATCTGGATGGAATGAAACTCATTTGAATTGCCATGCTGAAAATGCTCATGCAGGTTTTAGAAAAGTGAAATTATGATGGTCAGTAAATACAGCAAAAGGGTGCTAAGTGTAGCTCAAATAATGACATATTCTAAATGGCTAACTTGGGGGTCTATTAGAATGGCGGTCAAGTTCAAGTTCAGGGATTTATATAGCGCACTACTCACCCAGAGGGTCTCAAGGCGCTTGGGGAGGGGGGGATAATTTTTTGTCGAATAGCCAGGTTTTGAGTTCTTTTCTGAAGGAGATGTGGTTCTGTGTAAGGCGGAGGTGAGTGGGGAGTGAGTTCCAGGTCTTGGCCGCCAAGTAGGAGAAGGATCTACCTCCCATGGTGGATCTTCGGATACGCGGGATTGCGGCGAGGGCTTGATTGGAGGATCTTAGTTGGCGGGTGGGTGTGTAGAAGGACAGTCGAGTGTTGAGGCATTCGGGTCCTAGTTTGTAAAGGGCTTTGTGTGCGTGGGTGAGGAGACGGAACGTTATTCTCTTGTTGACTGGAAGCCAGTGGAGGTCTTTCAGGTGTCCGGTAATGTGGTCTTGGCGAGGGATGTCCAAAATGAGTCTCGCTGATGCGTTTTGGATGCGTTGGAGTTTTTTCTGTAATTTGGCTGTGATTCCGGCATATAGAGTGTTTACGTAGTCCAGCCGACTCGTGACCAGTGCGTGGGTGACAGTCTTTCTTGTCTCGGGGGGGGATCCAGCGGAAGATTTTTTTGAGCATACGAAGTACGTTGAAGCAGGAGGATGAGACTGCGTTGACTTCTCTGGACATCGAGAGTGAGGAGTCTAGGATGAAGCCAAGATTACATGCGTGGTCTGTGGGTGTGGGTGCTGTGCCCAGAGCCGAAGGCCACCATGAGTCGTCCCATGCAGAGGGGGAGGATCCTAGGATGAGCACCTCCGTTTCGTCTGAGTTAAGTTTTAGACGGCTGTGTTTCATCCATTCGGCTACTTCTTTCATACCTTGGTGAAGGTTGGTTTTGGCGGTGTTAGGGTCTTTGGTGAGGGAAAGGATTCACTGGGTGTCGTCGGCGTAGGAGATGATGTTAAGGTTGTGTTGGCGCGCGATGGATACAAGTGGGCTCATGTAAACGTTGAAGAGGGTGGGACTGAGTGATGATCCTTGTGGTACGCCGCAGATGACTTCAGTGGCCTCTGAATTGAATGGGGGAAGTCGGACTCTTTGAGTTCTCCCAGCGAGGAACGAGATGATCCAGTCCAAGGCTTTTCCTTGTATGCCGATGTTGCTGAGGCGTTGTAAAAGGGTGCTGTGACAGACTGTGTCAAAAGCGGCGGAGAGGTCGAGTAGAATGAGGGCCACGGTTTCTCCGTTGTCCAGTAGTGTTCGGATGTCGTCTGTCGCTGCAATGAGGGCGGTTTCGGTGCTGTGTTTGGCTCGAAATCCTGACTGAGAGGGATCGAGGGAGTTGTTGGATACAAGGAAGGCGGCGAGCTGGCTGTTGACGGCTTTCTCAATGACTTTGGCAGGGAATGGGATGAGGGATATGGGGCGTTAGTTTTTAATTTCAGAGGGGTCTGCTGTGGGTTTCTTCAGATCCTCGCCGCGCCGGCGGTGGCAACCGCCGGGCGGGCGATGGTCATCCGCCCGCGATCGCAACCCAGAAAACCGCCAGTCCCATTAGCATGGTGGTGATGACTGCGGCGGTGAGATTTTCCGCCTGCCACATTTTCGCCGGTAGCAGTCTGCACGCTTGCCTGGCGGGCGGAGCGGGACTGCTAAAACAGGGCCGGTGCAGGGCCAGGCTTCGCCGGCATGATTATGATGAAGGCGGTAGCCAGCCTTTTCGCGGCGGTGGTACCAACATGGAAAGGCATGGAGGGAATGTCTCTGGGGGCCCATTGCCGGCCCCCAATGTGTTTGGGGGTGTGTGGGTACACTGGGGGGTACCTACAGTACCCCCTACATGTTCCTGTACCAGGTGGCAGGCACTGTGCAGTGCCTGCCACGCAGTGCAGAGATATGCTGGACATGCTTTTTTGAAGAAAATGTAAGCATAGCCTACATGCAGGATGCACTGTTCCTAGAGAATGTAAATTCTCGACAACTTAAATGTTGTAATCCTACTCTAAAAAATGAATAGTCTGTCAACTTCTCTTGCGCTCAGTGAATTTATTTTTCAACATTGGTTTTCAAACAAAACAATGCTATATTTCTGCATAATATTCTCATAATACAACACAAACATTTCGTATGTGTATATTGCTTCTGATTATGAATTTTGTGGAGATCATATATATATTCATATATTTATATGCATGGCTATCTTTGGAAAATAATTGTTTACATAACACAATGACACTGAAGATTTTGAAGCAGTGTCGCCCGATGCATTTCGGGAAGCACTGTTCCCTTCTTCAGGGGCGAAAACCTAAAAGAATGTGATATAAAAATAAATACATCATTTGACTAGTGTAGCAATAATATTTAAGAAATTCTACACAGGGGGGTAAAAAACATCTGTAACAAGGCTATCAAATAGTAAACTACATGATATCTGTTGTACAAAGAATACATGAACCAAAAATCATTACAGCATAGTGCATATGGAATTCACATCAGTAGATAGTAATGAGACCCTCATGGCAATGATGTACATACTATACGTTAAAAAAATTCTGTTGGGAGTTCAAACTCATTAACAAGAGAAGTTGACAGACGATTATTTTTTTAGAGTAGGATTACAACATTTAAGTTGTCGAGAATTTACATTCTCTAGGAACAGTGCATCCTGCATGTAGGCTATGCTTACATTTTCTTCATGTTGCACACACACTGTGTAGCGAGCACAGTTAGCAGCTTGCACCCTTGGTTTACCTTGTAAAATTAGAATACTTGATTAAAAATAGAGTGCTCCTCGCTCCCTCTTAACTGGACATGCTTTTTTGGACATCGCGGCGGTGCTGCTGGCAGCAGCAACCGCCACAATGTTAAATGCCTCGATCGTACCGCCGCAGTCGGATTTTAACTGCCGAGCGTAATAATTGGACCGGTGGTTATGCCTCTGTCCTAGCGGGTGGTGTTTTCCCGCTACCATGGGGGTCAGAGTGATTTTCTGACCGCCATCCTAATGGACCCCTACATTGCCAAACATTTGTTTTCAGTGATGGTATTATTATTTTCTGTAGGATTACATTTGCATGAAAAGAATGCTACTTTATGTATTTAAATTGGGATTTCATTTCTCTGCTATAATATTGCCTCACTGCACAATATGATGCATAAGCCTCAACATCAAAAGGATATTCTCTCCTTGGGTGCTGCAGAATGGGAGCAGTAGTAAAATAGGCCTTCAACTTCTGAAGGGCTTTCTCCGGCTTTACTTACTTCAAACATACTCTTTTCTTTAGTAATTGATTAAGAGGAGTTATTATTGTGGAACAAAATTTAGAATGACTTACTTATAGAACTAGGAAAAGTCTTAAAAACATTATATTTTTTTCACAGTTTTTGGAGAGGGTCAGGAAATCACTGCTTAAGATTTATTGGGGTTCATATTTATACTCTGGAATTCAATAGTTTCTTTCTGTAAGATGTCCCTAGCTTAGTGTACAATGTATGTGCTCTTGATGTCTCAAGTCCTGTCCTTGCATGTTGATTGTGCTCTTCTTCAGACCCAGAATAAAGAGTGCTATCATTAAAATTTGGTTGAGCTAATTGATCCAAACAATTTGGCAACAGCGTATTACTAAAAAAATTGAAGGCTGCAGGGGCATTACAGAGTCTGAATTGCTTGACAGTGTAGTCCAATAACCCGTGTTTAATATGAAAGGCTGTCTTCCATTTGTCTCCCTCAATTATTCTGACCAAATGATTTGCCTTTCTTAAATCCGATTTTGTAAATATTTTTCCATGTCTGATCTGGTCTAATTGAACTGGAAACAGTGGTAACGGGAATCTATTCTTTATATTGATTTTATTTAAAGCCTAATAATTCATACACACTCGTATCACTCCCCCTTAGTTTGGATTAAAAACAACAACCTCCCTGAGTTAGCCCTGGCCCGCCCTGCCTAATCATCAAAGGCCATGTGCCATGAGGTGTACTTCGAGTTCCAAGAGCAGAGGGGTAAAAGGCAGTCATTGACACAATTTGAGCCCAGTAACCACGATTTCCCTGGGATTCTTGAAAACGTTCCCACAGGTTCAGTGTTCTATTCACGTCAAAAGAAGGGTGACTAAGTCCCCTGAAAACTACAAATATTTGCCTTCTATTGTTGATGCCAAGGTATATGTCTGAATGAGGGAAATGGGACCTGGCCACTGATAAGTGTTTTTTCCCCCTTTTTCCAACTTTTGCTGTCTTCAAACTGGAAGATGATGTTCCTGGTGTAGGGGCCAACGCAATCCATCAAAAAGCAGAACAGCCACTGGACGTGTTCAATGTCTATCGTGGCCAAAGAGATTTTGTAATTATTTTGCCCATTTGCACCACCTAGGGCTCAGGCTGTCTCTGTCCAAAAGGTTGAAAATCAAAGGAGCACACAGAGACAGGGCATCAGTGGTTGTATTCACAGTCTGGGCAACATCCAACATCATCGAAGTTCAAGGCTCAGCTTCACCACGGATTTCTTCTCATCCGATCACGACATTTGAGAATTCACTTACAAGGGTCGCAGCCAGCACTTTGAGCATCATGAATCAATACCAATGAAGAGCAAGCGGCCTGGTTGAGTTGGCCGTTGCCAGTATAGTGATAGAAGATCACTATCGAACACCTGAGAAGGTAGATGTATTTACAAAGTCTTTATTACCATATTATCACTTCAGAGAACATATCAAGGTTGTTACAATCAATCAGCCATGCAGCTCTGGCCAGAGCCCAGACTCACACTTTCTCAAGGATTAGCATAAGAGGTTCTCTTCATCTCTGCAAGCATCTTATATCACTGGCACTCACATGTTTACAGACTGGCCCACCTTCTCCTGCTTCTATGCACTTGCTATGTGCATGGGTGGCCTTCCTCTGCACCGGGATATGATGCCCAAGTCAGACAGAAGTCAGGACAGTAAAGGCATCAACCTTTTCAATCACTTGTGGTTTAAAGTACAACATTTCGTTCAACAGCTTGAATCTACAGCACTTCTGTGAAGAACCAGTGTGCGTGTGTTTTTGCAGGTTGAATGCAGTTCCTTGTGCACCCATGTTAGCACCAAGATCATAATATTTTCTCAAGCCTCCTCCATACCATGAATTAACACCTTAGCTGCTTGCAAATATCCCTCCCCAGTGATGCGCTGTTCATTGGAACTAGTGCTGAATGGACGTCCAATGGTCGTGCGCAGCACTGGGGAGGTAGCGCTCGTGACGACCGTTGGCCGTCAGCAGCACTTAAGAGGTTAAAATTTACTTTTTTAATAAAAATCTTTTCGCCTCAATCTGATTTTAGTACAGCACTCTCTTAAAAATTACAAACAATTCGGGGGCGCTAGAGAGCTGACAGCCAACATGGCCACATTATAGTGAGGTTCCATTAGTCAGGCATGCAATCCCACAGTTTGATTCTTATTTCAGGGTGGCAACTCTGAGCCACCAACTCACAGGTTTAAGAAGCTCGCACAGTACCCACGATGAGCCTCTCAGAGAAGACACGCCAGTAAAAATATCAGTAGCAGAGCGGAGGCCTGGTTGGGGACAGAGTCGTCCAAGACCCACCTTGTGTGCATGGCGGTGCCATTGAGGCTGTGCTTGTCTGAGGTGCCGGGAGCTGGGATACTGGGCGGTGCTGCCGTGAACGTCTGATACAGGCCACACTCAGAACAATGCGTGGCCGACAGACATGCAGCTGCCATATCTGGTGGGTGAGACTGAGCTTCAAACAGACAGTTGAGCCAAGGCTGAATGCCGAGACTTGTGCAGTGGGTGAGGCCTACCGAATGCGTTAAGGAGAGGGGGGGATAGCTCGGGCTCGGTCGGCTCTTAACCCACAATGTCCAATCCTGCTTTCATTCAATGTGATGCCCTTAATATTGCAGTCAACCCCCTCTGTCCCCGCCGGCACACCACAGATGAAGGCAAAGTGTAACCATGCGATAAAATAAATGTGTGTAATCTCCTCCACATGCCCTACAACTATAAGGAATATTTGGTCTTGAAACTCTTCACTTGCCACACGTCCTGTGTCTACCCATGCCCCTTTGATCAGACATTTGAGGAGAAAGGTAGGGCCTGTCTGCCATATTGGCAAGGGCCTTGGTGATATCGTGGTTACGCTATAATGGCCAAGCTGACAAACGTAGCTCACAGACTCCTGCAGTACTTAACCTTCTTACGCAACTTTCACTCCATAAAGTGGTGCTGACACTGATCCTTGAAGAGTACGCGAATATAGCTTAGATCTGATAGACACTTGACACACAGTTTCGTACTGGCACTAGGCCACGTCGCCATCCACAATTCACAAGCATGTACAGCGTTATAGGTAAAATCAGCAACTAAAAACAGCCACGGCTGACCTTTGATGCAAAGCGTGTGCACGAAACAACCAAACAGGCAACCAGAACATGATATGGCAGCAACTTCAGATAGACACCAAGACATCTCCCCAGACTGAAAGCTCTGCTACAAATCATACAGCATAGCCTACTCCCTATACACACAATAAATAACACACTGACCCCAGAATGTGTCATATGGTAGCAAGAGTGAAAATAACAAGGTCAACATTACAACAATGCCACAGAGAAACACATTTCAGACATAGAAGACAATATGTAAGAGAAAACACAAAATAAATTACATCGAAAAAATATTAGCAGTTCTTAAAGTGAAATTAGAGGACTTGGAAGCACAATCCTGAAGAAACAGCCTGTATATTGTGGGAATACCAGAAACTACAAACATAGGCAAGATAGAAAATTATGTGGCGGATTTATTTCAATAAATCTTTGGAGATGAACATTTCTCCCGCCTATTCGCAGTAGAGTGGCTCATCATTTGCTGAGGCTCCTGCCCGGCCAATAATAGCCGCCCCATGAACTTTTGAGTTAAGGATACAATCCTCCGGCTGGCAACAGAAAAGAGAAACATTAATCATGATGGCTGCACCATAAAATTATTTCCAGACTTTATGCTTGTGGTGCAAGAGGAGCGGCGCAAATTCTTGCAAGTTAATAAAAACGACTAAAAGCTGGGATCTAGTGTGCTATACCCTACCTCGCAAGGCAAAAAATAATGTTAGAGGGCAAACATCATGTGTTTCAAAACCCTAAGGTGACTGCAATATTTTTGCAGAAGGATCGCAATGATGCCATGTACAAGACTCTCCTGTAGTGGTGGGATCAATGCAACACAGTGACTCAGAGTGAATTGATCAACTCCCCTTCTGGAGGTCTGTCAAAAACTCTGATTGCACACCACAAATCATAATACCTCTTGTACACACACAGGAGTAGAAACTACTGCACAGGCGATAAACTCTTCGCAATGCCGTACCGCAAAGTTTTCTGCATCAAAGTCGAATGGACAATGAACGATCAGACTATACCAGGGCAGCTAATTCATATTTTGCATTGGCTCACCTATCGCCGCACTACTAAGTCTTGACCACCTCTGCTACGGCAGAGGATTTCCCCAGTTAGCCTAGTCGCCCCACCGGGAATCACTCACTAACTTTATGGACGTTATAGAATCCACACTAGTAGGGGTCTTTCTGTTTTTTTCTTTCTTTTTGAACCTGTTTGCTGATGCTAGTATTGCTAAGATAGGATGTTAATTTAAAGAGAATGCTATTACCATTATTGTGATGCTGATGTGGGAGACGGGAGGGAAGGTGAAGGGCTTCACGTTAACATCATCTACATGCAGGAGACTCACGTAACTAAAGATACTGAGGAGAAAATAGCTAGGAAGTGGGCAGCACAAAGATTTGTATCATACTCTCCTACTCATGGGGAATAATTATCCTAAGTAAAAGGGGTACCCCTGCCCAGCATTTCTTCACTTGTCAAGATGAGCAGGGCCCTTATATACTACTGCAAAGCATATTACTTGAGACCCACATGACCTTACTTAAAACATATAGTCCAAATACCTACTATTAATCCTATGAAGAAATCTGGAATACGTTTCTGACATTGGCAACGTGGATATGAGGAGAGGACCTCAACACTTATCTGAACCCTGAACTATACAGAACAAGACCAACAGGATGGCATGGTAAACAACGAGCCAGAGTCATACTGGCCAGTATGGAGGAGAACAGGATAGTTGGCCTATGGAGAAAAAAGCCCCACACCAGACATGAAGTCATATGTACATCATCCGGACACAATTTCTGGTCCTGCCTCGATTACTGGCTGACAACTAAAGGCGCAAATGATGGGATGTTTGATGTTACCCTTCTACCTAAGGCACTATCAGACCACTTACCAGTCCTATTCACGATCACAATTCCCACATGCACCCCTACAGGATTCATGTGTAGATTCTAGGCAGCTGCCTTTACTGATCAAGTGTTTCAAGAGTAAATGCGTTCTAGCAGATTGCAATGTTGTAAGAAAAGCATGAGTTCAGTGGATAGTGTGGGCACTCCCTGGGAGGCGTTTAAAGTGACAATCAGGGGAGTATGTATTATCCAGCAAGTGGGCATCCTGAAAATGCTATGCCCACATTAAAAAAATACTAAACGTAAGATAAAGGGCACGTAACACAAGTATGGAGCCCACCCAGACCCCAAAATATTAGCTGCAGTAAGAGAATAGGTGACAGAATATAAAGAAATGACAGACAAGGGGATAAAACACATGGCTGGGCACTCTGTGGCCAGGGCCTATGTACAGGGTGGTAGACTCTGGGTCTGGATGGCCTGACAAGGGAATTCTGTAAGGAGTATGCTAGAACCCTACTGATGAGCAATGTATGAGTAGGCAAGCAACACCCACATTATGCCCCCATCACTTAGAGACGCACTTATAATCACTTTCTTTAAAACAAATACATCTCTGGAACAGGGTCAGTCGTACAGGCTACTGTCCCTTATAAATATACTAGATGTCAAATGTTCTCCAAAATAACAGCAAACAGACTGATGCCTCACCTGCCGAACCTTGTGTTTCCAGACCAATGGGGATTTGTTCTGATTCACTCCACAACACATAACGTATGTACTATATGTGCACTCCACTCTATCCATCATCCTAACCTAATCTTCACCTAGACACAGCGGTGATGTTGGTAGATGCTGCCAAGCGCTCAACTCATTTGAATAGGAATATATGTTCACGGTGCTGCACAGAATGGGAATGCCCTCTGACGTCATAGAATGTATCAGACTGCTGTACACATATCTATCAGCCTTTGTAAATGGCACACATCTGAACCTATTACTGTATATATGCATGCTGCTGTTTCAAGCTAGCCCTGGAGCTGGTAGCCTGCATAATTTGTCAAAATTATGCCACCTCTGCTCTAAATTTTACACAACAGCAACTGGCCTTATCTATGTATGCAGATGACATGGTTTTGTATGGAAAAAACGGAGGCAAAAATCTCCCACTAAAAATACATGAATATATACTATTTGGAGGGTATTGAGGCTTTCTTATCAATTGGGACACGCCCCTGATATTTCCACTAACTTCAGCAACCAAACACTATGATTTGGAGTTTTTCTTGACAGAGAGTGAAAGTTCTATGACATTTCTAGGGTTTTGGATACACAAAGACTCGGAAATATTCCTTAAAGCAAACTAGCCTTGACTAAACTCGAGGAACAAGTGCAGGGATGGTCGAAGTTACCGTTATCTACGGCGAATAGAATAGCCAATATGAAAATTATAATATTGCCCAAATTGAATGTGTACCTCTTCACCAACATTCCCATTATCTTAACGCAACAATTTTTCAAGACACTAAAAACAATCCTCATTGGATACGGCCAAGGGTGAAGTGGGAGATACTTACCCTGCCGTATGTGCAGGGAGGATTTAGCACCCCGGATCTAGAAATATATTACTTAGTCACTTACGCGCAGTTTGCTCAGTCCTGGCCTCATTCCCCTGAATATATACCTCACGTTGAGGAGAAGGGCGACAGTACAGCCCCAATTCCATTGAAAGCCATCCTGCCTCACAAACTAATAATCCCCAAGAAGAATTTCACAC
This sequence comes from Lissotriton vulgaris, assembly GCF_964263255.1. NCBI lineage: Eukaryota > Metazoa > Chordata > Amphibia > Caudata > Salamandridae > Lissotriton > Lissotriton vulgaris. The sequence goes on from NC_141687.1 coordinate 356,347,002, forward strand.
TGTTCATTGCACAATAGTAGCATGGCAGCCACTGAGCATGCAAGCTCAGATGAAAATGCTGTACTCTCTGGGAGCCCATGGACCTTAACACCAAGGGCAAACTCTGGGCAACGCTTGGTCAGATGGTAGCCAAGCGGAACATCTGTACCACCAATGCTGAGCGTCTGCAAGGCAGATACGGACTGGTGTATGGTAAGGGAGAAGACGGTATATGTAGCATGTGGCTGCCCCCGAAAATGGATTGGGATCTGGACTAAATGGAATGTTTATCAGGGCAATATTTGTGAGCCCCCAAGTGTCCCCACCCTTGATAAACCATTGACACCTTGATATGTATAGATAGTGAATATCTTGTCCTACCACACATTATATCATGTACTATGTAACTGTCTGACTTGTGAAAATGTGACACTGCTGCAATTAATGATTAACTGTATGCGATGACCTCCCATTTCACTTGTTTAATAAAAACAGTTTACAAAAAAAGAAAATGCTGTACTCGCCAGAGCTCCCGCAGCAATATCATCCGCTGCTGTCCATGATACGCGAAGAACATGCACCGAAGGCCCCGCAGCAGGAGAACCTGGGAGGAATGAATGACACCGTGGTCATGTTTATTAAGCTGAAAGATATATCCCAAGAACAGCAACGCACCCCTCTGCCAGTCTTCATATATTACAGACTCCGTATTGCCTTAAAACTACGTTCCCTCAGTTCCCTAAAGAGCCCTTGACCCTGCGTGCGCTTCATCTACTACTAACCACTAAGACGGCGAAGGGCTGATACCTACGCTTTGCAACTCAATGCAAAGCGATGGCCCAACTATATCAATTGCAGCACTGGGCAGATGGAATAAAATATTGATTCCGCCAATGACAGAGGAGGAGTGGGAATTCTGCTGCTCTCAGACTAGAGCGCTAACTTCCAACTGCAATCTGTGCATAATACACTCTAAATATTTGCAGCAATTCCACCACACCCCTGAAAGATTATATTAATGTGGACTCAGAGAAAGTGCACAATGCACAGATGTGCGGCTGCAGAGGAAAATTATATCCACTTGGCATGGGAGAGTCCCAGAATACAGCACTTCTAGAGATCGGTCACAGACATGCTCTCCCATATACTCTTTAACTCTTCTAGTGCTCCTTTTCCCATTTCAGTGGAGTGTAAGCTGTTATTCAAACTGGTAGCCTGTCTCATTTGTCACAATGATCCTTTCCTCTTAAATCTAATCTGAACTCTGCCAAATTAGAATTGGATGCCTAGAGAACTAGCCTTCTTTAGAGTTGGCCCGATGCTAATGGCCGATATCGAGTCTGCCATTTTGTAAGTGCACTGATGTCAACAGCATTCTAAATATGGCGTGAGGGACAGTCATTACTTTCTGGCAGATGCCCGCTTAACCAAACTCTAAATGAGGCCCTAGGGCTTCAAGTGAGCTGTGTCTGAGACCGTGGCTCATGGAAGCGAATGGACCAGCCAACAACCTATTGCATTGACAGCCCTGGACTAGAGGGGCCCACATCCTTGTTGGAAAGGACTTCTTGCTTCATGCAAGAAACAGAAAAACATCCAGTTACTATCATAGCTTTCACTCCAACAGCACAACCGAGAAAGAGAATTGGCTTCAGGGAGTTGTCTAGAGTGTAGTCCCTTTGCTTGTGAAAGGATCAGGTTGACTGGCAGCTGCCAGTTAAATAAACCTTTGGGCTGACACAAAAAATGTGCCTTTCATTACTTTTGGTCAGATTGTTGCCATCTTTACAAGAAGCTCTCCAGCAAGCAGCAGCAAAACCTCCATCAGTTGAGGAGAAGCTGCATTAACCATCCAAATCATGTTTTCAGTATACAGTGCGTACTTGCCTGTTGACGGAGATTCAGGCGACAGAATTCCACTGTGAGCCTCTCGTTTGCCCTCCCCCTGACCAGTGGGTCCTCTTTAAAAATCACAATTTACCTATGCTTCGCAATGGAGTCAAGAGGAACTCATAGGGAGTTTTATGGACTCTCAGCAAGACTTGCACATGGGGTGCGAAGGGCATAGTGGTGGTTGGAGAGATAATCCAGACCCTATGACAGAAGAGGTCTCGAAAAAGGACGAATTAGACAGTTGCTTCCCCTCCAACCGGAGAAAGGTTAGGTAGTCCTCAGACCTAAGTCCTAACCTGAGGTATGCTACAAGTGACATGTTATTGTCCTGTATCATCTTTGGCGTTTGTATGGTGCATTGCTACCTCTGGTGTGGTCCCTTTGCGTTTTGCACTGCCTGTCAGAGTTGTTGCTAGCTGGGACGAGCATGCGTGGTTGACAGCATGTGTGGTTGCCCTGTGAATTATGGGAAGTATTCGGTGTTGCGCAAGGTACCCTGAGGGGACGCTCAGTCTTATTGCAGTAAACTTGGCATTGCACATCAGCCTGGAGTGCCAAGCTGTAAGAGTTACATTTTATTAAAATATACAACCCCCAAGTAGGTCATTTGGAACCAGAGCTTCCTGGGACATGCCCATCATGCTCATCTGTTGGTATTTCATGAGGCTGTGATAGAGTTGAATCTGATTCCTAAGCCCAGATTAACAACCACCACACCGATGGACAAACCTCAAGATACTCTCGGCTCTTCATAGTGTGCAATAAATCATTATCCAATCCCTCGTTGTTCTCTCAGATTTCTGCATAGCGTCATTGAGCAATCCCCGCTTTACTGCTTACACTCATTGACTGCCAACACAACGGGCCTGATTCACAGAGGTAAACGTAAACTTTTTTTTGTGTTGGTATTTACAAACTAAGAGTTTATGACTGCGGAGACTCCTCAGTCAGGGCAGAGCACTCTGCAGATTCAAATATTGGCCTGTCCTATCTTTTTGTGTGCAGAGTTTTCTGCCCTGACTGTGGAGGCTCCGCAGTTGAAACCTTACTATTAACTAGTAGTTTGTGAACTCCCAACATGTAAACTTACAGAAAAGTGTATGTTTACCTTTGTGAATCAGGCCTGTTGGAAAGGGGATCTTAGGCTTGGCTAAGTGAAGTCGAGAGGCCTCCAGGCGAGGTTCCTCCCCTAGGATCGTACAGATGAGCAATCACCCCCCTACAGATGGACACCACAAAAAGATAGGTTCTCCACGTTTTTATCAACATATTAAGGCAGGTTATCGTAGCGGTACAGGTGTAACTGGATCCAGGGATCCTTTCGGGTTCAGTCACTGAGGGAAGGGGGTAGCGGGACAGTCTTGGTACCAGCCTGGTACGGGGATACCCTACGCTCAGCTCTCAATCCTCGAGCTGGGGGGTTCCTCAGGGTTGGGCCGCGGCAGCGCCAGCAGGGCCTCAAGGATGGTTTCAACCGAGATGGGCCGCGGCAGCGCCAGCAGGGCCTCAAGGATGGTTTCAACGAAGATGGGCCGCGGCAGCGCCAGCAGGGCCTCAAGGATCGCTTCAACGAAGATGGGCCGCGGCAGCGCCGGCAGGGCCTCAAGGATGGTTTCAACGAAGATGGGCCGCAGCAGCGCCAGCAGGGCCTCAAGGATGGGTTCGGCGAAGATGAGCCGTGGCAGCGCCAGCAGGGCTCCAAAGGTGGTTACGGGTTCCACACGGATGAGTTTGTCTCGGTGTCTCTCGACTCCAGGATACAACTGGCGACCTGCTCCAGGGCTGCCCCAGATATAGGTCTGTCGTCCTTTGATGTCCGGACCCTCGCACCTGGAGGTCGGAGGGGCCGGGATGAGCGTGTCCAGACACCCAGCAGGGGGGTAGAGCGAGCGCCCAGGGAGGCCGGAGGCGATCAAAACCAGGCGTCGGGGGACGGTTGGAGGACCATCGAAACTCTTCCCCTCATTGATCCGTCAAGTGGCCTCTTTACCACCTGGTCGGATCGTGGTGCCTCGATGTCGGGGCTCTGCTGGGTCTGCGGCAGGGGTCGGGCCAAGGCCACGGGGACTGGTCGTGGAGGGTCCAAGATGGAGTCGGGGTCTGAGATGGTGGTCCGGGATAGGGTTCGGACCAGTCGAGCGTGGCGAGGAGGGGTTGCCGAGTTCCAGAGGGGGAGAGCCGGCGGTTGCCCGGAGGGGCGGCTCTCGTGTAGGGTGGATGGTGCCGCCGGAGGACAGGGGTCGAGGTAGTCCAGGGCCCGCCATGCGGGAGGAGTGGGACCACGCCACGAGGCCGGGTCCAACACACGTCCCCCCCAGCTGAAGGCAGAGAGAGTCACCCATCCTCTTGTGTATTCTCCTCGCAGAGGCGGAAGGAGCGGGACAGGCCGTCTGCGTTGGCGTGGTCGTTGCCTGGGCAGTGCTCCACAGTGAAGTCCATCCCTTGCAGGGAGATGGACCAACGCAGCAACTTCGGATTCTCCCCTCGCATCTGCATCAGCCACCGCAGAGGTCGGTGGTCCGTTTGTACTCGGAAGTGGGTACCGAAGAGATAGGGCCGGAGCTTCTTGAGGGCCCACACCACGGCGAAGGCCTCCCGCTCAATGGTGCTCCAGCGCTGTTCTCGGGCCAGCAGCCGTCGGCTAATGAAGGTCACCGGCTGATCAATTCCCTCAGTGTTGACTTGTGAGAGAACTGCCCCGACACCGTGATCAGAGGCATCCGTTTGAACTATGAACTCCTGTTTGTAATCGGGGGCCTGGAGCACGGGGGCGGTGGACATCGCTGTCTTTAGTGTCTCAAAGGCGGTCTGACACTCGGGTGTCCAGTGCACCTTCTGTGGCTGTCTTTTGGAAGTGAGTTCCGTGAGGGGGCCCACAATACTGCCATAGTCTTTTATGAAGTGCTGGTAATACCCAGTGAGCCCCAGGAAGGCCCGGGCCTCTGTCTGGGTGATCGGGGGCTCCCAGGCCATGATGGCGCGATCTCTGGTTGGAGGGGGGCCACCTGGCCGCTTCCCACTTGATGTCCCAGGTAGGTCACGGAACCTTGGCCGATCTGGCATTTTCTGGCTTTTATGGTTAATCTGGCCCGGTGGAGGGCTGCCAAGACCTCCCGGAGATGTTGGAGGTGTTCAGCCCAGTGGAGGCTGTACACCGCGATATCGTCCAGGTAGGCGGCGCTGAACTCTTCGAGCCCCGCCAGCACCTTATTCACCAGTCTCTGGAACGTGGCGGGGGCGTTTTTCATTCCGAAGGGCATCACCCTGAAGTGGTAGTGGCCATCGGGGTGGAGAAAGCGGATCACTCCTGGGCAGCTGGTGTGAGTCCGATCTACCAGTAGCCCGAGGTCAGGTCGAAGGTGCTCAAGTAACGGGCCGCCCCCAGGCGGTCGATCAGTTCATCAGCCCGGGGGATGGGGTGAGCGTCTGTTCGGGTAACGGCGTTCAGACCTCGGTAGTCAACACAAAATCTGAGTTCGGGGGCGGCGCTAGGGGCGGCGGCCTTGGGGACCAGGACCACAGGACTGGCCCATGGACTGTCGGAGGGCTCGACCACACCCAGAGCCAGCATTTTGGACACTTCTGACTGAATGCAGGTCCGCACTCAATCGGGAACTCAGTAGGCCCGGTGTCGCACAGGTGGGCTATCCCCGGTGTCGACATCGTGTACGCACCACGGGGTGACCCCGGGGGTAAGAGAAAATAAATCGGCAAATTGTCCCAATAGCTTTTGGCAGTCTCGGCGCTGTTCTGGGGTCAGGGTGGAGGAGAGGTTGACTCCCTCCACGGAGCCGTCTTTTTTGAGGGCATTCAGGAGGTCTGGTAGGGGCTCTGAGTCATCTTCAGCCCCACTGTCGGTAGCCATTAGGAGGCTAAGTTCTGATCGGACAAAGTGGGGTTTGAGCCTGTTGGCGTGGAGGACCCGGAGGGGGTTCCTAGGGGACTCCATGTCCACTAGGTAGGTGACGGGGCTCTTGCGTTCCACCACCTTGAAGGGCCCGGTCCACTTGTCCTGGAGGGCACATGGTTCGACCGGGGACATGACCCAGACCTGTTGGCCCCGCTCGAACTCAATAGAAGAGGCGTTTTGATCATACCAACGTTTCATGTCTTGACTGGCTTCGAGGTTGGACTTGGCAAGTTCCCGGAACCGCCGGGTCTGGTTCCGGAGGGTCAGGAGGTATCGGTATACGTCGGGGAGGAGCATCTTGGGCGGTCACCTCCCAGCCTTCTTTGACTAGGCTTAGGTTTAGTTTAAAGGGGTTTATAAAGCGCATGGTGACGCCTCCCGGCGTGTCCCCGCGCTTAGGGGACCCCGGACACAGTGCCCGTACAATAGTTCGAAGGGGCTGAATCCCAGGGACTTCTGAGGGACCTCTCGATAGGCGAAGAGGAGGCAGGGCAGCAACACGTCCCATTGGCGTCGTAAGGGTTCTTCCAGGCCCATGATCATCCCCTTGAGGGTTCTATTGAAACGTTCCACCAGTCTGTTTCCTTGGGGGTGATAGGGGGTCGTAAATTTGTATGTGACCCCGCATTGCTGCCACAGTGACTTCATGTAGCGGGAAATGAAGTTCGTACCCCGATCACTGACGACTTCTCGGGGGAAGCCCACCCGGGAGAAGATCCCCATCAGTGCCCGGCCCACCACGGGAGTGTCACGGTCTGGAGAGGGATAGCTTTGGGATCATGGGTGGCATGGTCCACCAGGACGAGGATGAAACGGTGACCTTGGGATGTTCGGGGCTCCAGGGGCCCCACGATATCGTTCCCCACCCGCTCGAAGGGAGTGTTGACGACTGGAAAAGGTTGCAGGGGGACCTCTAATTTTCCGCTGCTCTTCCCGCTGGCTTGACTGGTGGGGCAAGTCCGGCAGTGATTGATCACATCATTCCTCATTTTGATCCAGTAGAAGTGGGTCACCAGGCGGCTGTATGTCTTGTCCTGCCCCAGGTGCCCGGCGAGGGGCACATTGTGTGCCATGTTCAGGAGGAAGTCTCTGAATCGGAGGGGGACCACCAATACCCGGCTGGCCCCTAGCTCGGCAATCTTCTGCTCGCTGTAGAGGAGCTCATTGTCCCAATAGACCCAGTGGGCCCCGAGGCATCCCCTGTGCTCTGGGCTGCGGCTTGCTGGCGGATCCCCTCGAGGGAGGGACACGTTTTTTGCTCTTGGCGGAACTGTTCTCGAGTGGGGCCGCCTTCTTGACGCCATTGGGCCAGTTCCGGGAGGTCGCTGAGCGGGGCAATTTCTTCACAGTTGGGCCCCGGTGGACCGGGTTATGGGTCGGTGTCTTCGGAGACGACGGGCGGTGGAGGCTTGGGCCATTCTGGTTCTTCGGTTGAGGTGATGGCTCGGGCGGCCATGGATCGGGTTGTCGCACAGACCCATTCAGGGAGGCCTAGCATCCCCAGATTGTCCCTCCGCTCGACGTCAGCCCAGGGGGAGCTCTCGAGGTCGTTCCCGAGGAGGCAGTCTACGGGGGCATCGTCTCGGACAGTCACTTTCAGCATGCCCGACACTCCCCCCCATTCAAAGGGGACGCGGGCCATCTGGCACAGGCTCTCGGAATTATCCGCGGACCGTACTGGGCACAGTACATTGGGCAAGATTTGATCCGGGGTCACCAGGTGGCAACGGACGACCGTCACGCTGGCTCCGGTGTCGCGGAGGGCTTCGGCCCGGTGTCCATTAATGGTGACCCACTGGCTGTACTTCTTAGTGTTGGCGGGGATTGGGGCCCGGGGGACCATGTCTCTTTCGCCCAGACATACCAGGGACATGGCTGCGGGCTCCCACTCGGTCTGGTCTTGGTCATAGTCTTCTTCTTCGCCCTGCTCCTCTCCCAGGGAGGCGGCGGCGATCTGGCGGTTTTGCGGACCTATGGGGTTGGATGGCTGGTTTCTGGGACAGTTGGGGTCATTGGCGTAATGACCGGGTCACTGGAATTTGTGGCAGATAAGGTTCGAGCGGGGCCCGGGCCATGCTGGGGGGCCCCTCTTCCGGCCAGGGGCGGGGAAGTGTTGGTGGGGGGCACCGCGGCGGTGTCCCTGCCCCGGCCCTGGCCTCCTCCTCCTCCTCCGCCTCGCTGATGGTAGGATCGCTGGTGAGCTCGGCCTTGGTCTCCCATCCAGTTCCGGGGGACCCGGGTGCTCTCCCATCGATCGGCTTCGATGGCGAGTTTACGTGGCTCGGTCAGTTTGCTGTCGAGGAGGTGCTGCCTGAGTTCAACGAAACAGTTGTTGGAGAGGTGTTCCCATACAATGAGGTTGAACAGCTGCTCGTAGGTGGTGACTTGGCTGCCTTTGATCCACCCCTCTAAGGCTCTACTATAGAAGTTCACATACTCCACCCAGGTGGTACCGGGGCTCCTCTTGCAGTCTCGGAATCGCTGCCGGTACATCTCGGGGGTGAGCCAATAGCGAGTGAGGAGGGCGGCTTTCATGTGTTCGTATGAGGTCATCTCGGCGTCGGGGAGCTGTAGCAGGGCGTCTCTCCCCTCATTGACGAACCTCCCCCACAACCGGGCACCCCAGTCTTTTTGTGGTACTCGGTGAAAGGTCATGGCTACCTCGTAGGCCTTAAACCATTGCTGGATGTCGTTATTTTTATAGTACTCTCGGACAACATCTTTGGGGATGTGGACCTTTGTGTCTGTAGAAGGAGGGGTGCTCCGGCTCCCGGAGACGCCGGTGTCCCCGTTTTTCGCCTTAATCTCCAGTTCTTTTAAACCGCGCTCGTGCTCGTATGCGAGCTTCTTTTCCTCGAAATCCCTCTGCCTTCTTTTCTCTTCCAGGGCTCCCTGTAGCCGTAGTTGCTCAAGGGCTATCTTTTTTTCGGCCAGTTGTAGTTCTCCATCTAAGCGGAGTCTAGGCAGTTCCAATTCGTAGAGCTGGTTCCTTTCTCGTTCTCGGGCATCCTCGTGGGAGAGGCCCGTGTTTCTCTCCTCCGCTGGGGTTGCGATGTTCTCTGGGTGCAGATCGGGGATTGTGATGCCTTTGTTCTGGGGTGGCGTCGCTCCTGTCTCCACCCAGGTCTGCAGGGCCTGTTTGAGATCGTCTTTGGTGCTTAGTCCTGTGGTAGCGATACCCAAGTCTTTGCAGAATTGCTTCAAATCTTTGTGGCTATAGTCTTCCAATCGTTCCATCTGGAACTCTGAGGTCGGTCCGGTTTCCTTGGTAGTCATGGTCGTCGTGTGTTTCTGTTCATAGTGGGGCGAGTTACTCTCTGTATGACCTGCGTCGGCTCGGATCGCACCGCCTGCCACCAATGTTGGAAAGGGGATCTTAGGCTTGGCCGAGCGAAGTCGAGAGGCCTCCTGGCGAGGTTCCTCCCCTAGGATCGTACAGATGAGCAATCACCCCCCTACAGATGGACACCACACAAAGATAGGTTCTCCACGTTTTTATCAACACTTTAAGGCAGGATATCGTAGCGGTACAGGTGTAACTGGATCCAGGGATCCTTTTGGGTTCAGTCACTGAGGGAAGGGGGTAGCGGGACAGTCTTGGTACCAGCCTGGTACGGGGATACCCTACGCTCAGCTCTCAATCCTCGAGCTGGGGGGTTCCTCAGGGTTGGGCCGCGGCAGCACCAGCAGGGCTCCAAAGATGGTTTCAACCGAGATGAGCCGCGGCAGCGCCAGCAGGGCCTCAAGGATGGTTTCAACGAAGATGGGCTGCGGCAGCGCCAGCAGGGCCTCAAGGATGGCTTCAACGAAGATGGGCCGTGGCAGCGCCGGCAGGGCCTCAAGGATGGTTTCAACGAAGATGGGCCGCAGCAGCGCCAGCAGGGCCTCAAGGATGGTTTCAACGAAGATGGGCTGCGCCAGCAGGGCCTCAAGGATGGCTTCAACGAAGATGGGCCGTGGCAGCGCCGGCAGGGCCTCAAGGATGGTTTCAACGAAGATGGGCCGCAGCAGCGCCAGCAGGGCCTCAAGGATGGGTTCGGCGAAGATGAGCCGCGGCAGCGCCAGCAGGGCTCCAAATGTGGTTACGGGTTCCACACGGATGAGTTTGTCTCGGTGTCTCTCGACTCCAGGATACAACTGGCGACCTGCTCCAGGGCTGCCCCAGATATAGGTCTGTCGTCCTTTGATGTCCGGACCCTCGCACCTGGGGGTCGGAGGGGCCGGGATGAGCGTGTCCAGACACCCAGCATGGGGGTGGAGCCAGCGCCCAGGGAGGCCGGAGGAGATCGAAACCAGGTGTCGGGGGACGGTTGGAGGACCATCGAAACTCTTCCCCTCATTGATCCGTCAAGTGGCCTCTTTACCACCTGGTCAGATCGTGGTGCCTCGATGTCGGGGCTCCGCTGGGTCTGCGGCCGGGGTCGGGCCGAGGCCACAGGGCCTGGTCGTGGAGGGTCCAAGATGGAGTCGGTGTCTGAGATGGTGGTCCGGGATAGGGTTCGGACCAGTCGATCGTGGCGAGGAGGGGTTGCCGAGTTCCAGAGGGGGAGAGCCGGCGGTTGCCCGGAGGGGCGGCTCTCGTGTAGGTTGGATGGTGCCACCCTCGGACGGAGGACAGGGGTCGAGGTAGTTTAGGGTCCGCCATGCGGGAGGAGGCCGGGTCCAACAAGGCCCAACAAGTTTACTTTGCATACATTGCAAACAAACTCGTCCTTTTAGAGGTCCAATTTAGCTGACCCATGTGGAAGGTCCTGTAGGTCCTTATGATGCTCATATTCTTTCGGCTGCCCAGCCACAGTTCTTTCTTAGCACCACCATGATACCTGATTATCCACTACCACATCACATGGCATGGCTATCACATGCACTGTCTGCCAAAGCCACCCCTCTGGGAAGGCTCTACAAAGGCAACAACATTGCTTTTGGTCTTCCAAAGGTGTTGTTCTACTGATCCTTCTCCTTAGTAATAACTGTAACTAGCCCTGTGTCTGTGGCCTCAGGACTGATGGGATGCACCGCACTTACACGGTTCAGTTTCCCCAAACCGGTGGCACGTAGTACAAGGATGTGGCTCTGCTTCATCATCACCTATAGCTATAAGATACTCTGACAGGGTCGCCTGGCTCTTAAAACTCTCTTGTAAACATCATCATTTTGACACATTTGTTATGTAGAAAAGTATTACATAGTAAATAATCCTTTAACTGTAAAATACCAATTTTACAGTTGCTGAGGTCTGCTGAGTATCTGCTGAGTTGTTCCACTGAGTATCTGCTGAGGTGTTTATAAGCCCCATGATCATTCTAGTCCAATTTGTAAGAAAAATGATTGTTGGATGAGTGGGGTAGAACCCTGTTCAAGCAGTTGGCACATACCCCCTTTCAGGATGAACCACTAAAAGTCACAAAATTCACAAAATTAACCTGTGCATAAAAACAGTCAGGCTTAGCTTAGAGGCAATGTGTAAAGTATTTATGCAGCAAAAAAACAGTAAACATAAGAGAAAATCCACACCAATTTTAATACATGATTTGACAACAAAAAGCCAATCAGTAGAACTGGAATTATGAAGTTTAAGATAAAAACTAGCGACCAAAAGATCGAAGCACCAACTGCAGACATCGAGTATCGTGAGATCGGGAACATGTCAAAAGTTATGGCCAAGCATGATTAGGCTCCGTCTCCATTTACATTCGGACTTAGAAGTAAATCTGAACAAAAATGTCTGAGAAGGTATAGTTCACCAAGGCAAGGCAGTTGGTGGTGTCCGAGGAAGAGGTGTTGTCTTTGGGAAGCCACTGGATGAAGTCACGGTGAAGATTCCTTGGTTCGGAAAATCTCCAGCTGGATGAAGCTGCAGGGTGTAGTTGATGAGGGCCCCACAAGGACAGATACCCCGTCTGCAAGAAGAACATAGTGGGTGCTGCCGTGAAATCAGGCCAACCGGTAATGCACTTTTGGTGGTCAACGAGCAAGTAGGTCCCAGTCTCCTATCGGTTCTCAGAGCAACATTTTTTAAGTTCCAAGTTTTGGATTTGGCTATCTGCACCAACAACCAAGGGTCCAGGACTGGAGAAGCACTACTTAGAGGATCAGGACTCACTCAGGCAGGGTCCAGGGACGGGTTCAAGATGGTTGGAGCCATCTGATCAGGAGGCCAGCCAACTAACTCTTGGAGTCACTTCTGGAAGTCCTGGGGTCAAAGTAAAGAGCAGGGCTCAAGCAGCAGGGGGGAGCTGTGGGGCTCAGAGCAGACTTTGAACAGTAGAACAGTCCTTGTTGGTGCACCAAATCTGTCCCGCTGAAGTACACAGTAAGCCACAGCAGAAGGCAGTCATCTGAGAGTTCTTATGCAGGTCCAGGAGTGAAATAAAGAGTGGGTCTGAGGGTCCGATTTTTATACCTGGTGTCTCCTTTGAAGTAGGAGAGGTTGCCCTTTCAAAAGTGCTTGGAATTTCCTGCCTCCCTGTTGTGCTCCCAGTCTGTCTGCAGGCACAAAAGGCTAGAGTGCAGTTCTTTATTTGAAGGTACGGCACAACCTATTGACTTGCAAGCTGGGCTGTGCCTAGTTCCGACCCCCCATCCTGTCTGGGATGGCCCATCCTGGCAAACCTAATCCCTCTATTATGTGGCAATCCGGGAGGAATATTCAAAAGTCAACTGACAACTACACCCAGTCATGTGGCCCAGGAACAGACTACAAGCACCAAATGGTTAGGACAGGAAAATGCCAACTTTGGCATGTTCAAAACTGTAGCTTAAAATTCGACTTTACCAAAAAGGAGGATTTTAAATTACAATTTATCACGTATTACTTATAACAAGGTAACTAGATGTTATCCTAAGGTAAAGGTAGGCCTCACAGTAGAGAAAAATCAATTTGTGAGTTTTTCACTACTAGGATATATAAAACTTAAAAGTACATGTCAGACTCTTTAATTGTAATGCACCCTGCCATATAGGCTGTTTAGGGCCTACCTTAGGGATGACTTATTTGTAATAAAAAAGGATTTTAAGGCTTGGCAAGGGGGTTATGTTATTTTTCCAATTCGAATTGGCAGTTTAAAACTGCTAACAGGCAGCAATTGCAGGCCTAAGACATGTTTTAAAGGGCTACTTATGTGGATAGCACAATATGTGCTGCAGGCCCGCTAGTAGCATTTAAATTACCAACCCTGGGTATATAGTATACCACTTTACTAAGGTCTTATAAGTAAATTAAATATGCCAATCAGGAGTAAGTTAATGTTTCCAGGTTTTAGGGAGTGAGCACCTGTCCGTTAGCACTGGTTAGCAGTGGTGAAACATGAGTCCTAAGGCCAACAAAAACGAATTCCGCAAAAATAAAAAGCAAAAGGCAACTCAAAGGCTGATAAGTCTAACACGTTTGTTATGTAAACAAATACTGTAAAATACGTAACCATTCAATTGTACAATCCCAGTCACTGGCTGCGCGTAGTGATTTATTTTGTGTAAATCTTTTTATTGTTTTCAAACACAAACAGCACACATGAGAATGACCGAGCATGTATACATACAACAAATTCCTAATAGATATCAAGACAACCAAGGCAGTAATCCTTACTGCTTGCCAGCTCAATTAAGGAATCATCTCAAAAGTCCAGGAGTCACCCCCACCCCCGAAAAACAACCAGAGCAGTTTTATGGTATCAGCACAACGCAATACAATTCCAGCTTAATGCCCCATGCACCAGAGTCATTCTCAATTCGGCCCCCAACTCCCTTGCCTAGTACCCACCCACCCACCCGCCGGCGCGTCAACTCCGAAATTGTGTGTAAGAGAGTGTTAGGTTCGATCAGCTATGTGAACCTTCCTAGTCTTCTAACTTACAGCTTGAGTAGATATAGTGACCATTGAGGAGGTACAGGGACCCCCTGCTGCGCTTCCCAGCTCAAAGGCAGGTGTTCGTCTCCTAGCCCTCATCCCTGGTCGAAGCACCCATCTCTGACTCAGATCCTACATCCGCCCCTTTCAGTTCAATAACAAGGGCCTCCCATGCTCACGCTCCTTCCAGTGCTTTGTCATTGTGGGATCTGTGTGCCTGCTGCAGGCGAACTGCGCCCTCGCTGCTCGCCCATAGGAGCAATGCAGCCCTCCATCTAGGGTAGCTGGGCCCCTCCGCCGCCTTCCAATGGGACGTAATATCTCTCTTGGCAAGCAACAATCCCAAGTCCAAAAATTTACTTGTCAGTTTCGTTTTGCTGGTATGTGGGAACCAATGCATCAAGCAGGCCACCTTATCCAAAGCAATCCGTCGTCCAGTTACCCTACAAAGCAGCTCGACCACCTCCTCCCAATACGTGCCCAATTGCGGACAATCCCAAAGCATATGCATTAGGTCAGCGTCTCGCAACGTGCATCGAGGGCACCGTGCCGTATCCACCTGGAAATACTGATTCATTTTCGCCGGTGTAAGGTATGCTCTGTGTAAAATAAAAAAGTGGACCAATTGAAACCTGGCTGGCGTTCCTAGTGCTCTTCCACACCCTTCTAAGAATGGTGCGACCAGGCAGTATCAGGTATCTCTTTGTCTATATCCGCCGCCCACTGCTCTTGTAGCCTCTGTAGGGGAGCTAGCCCCTCTCCAATCATACGCCTATATAGACAGGTAACGGCCTTATAAGTGCCCGCTGCCATCACCACATACTGACACGCTTCACTTACTGGTGGTTCCGAGAGGCCCATGCCCCAGTGTTTTTGGATGGCAACGACCAGGCAGCGCATGTATTAAAAAATTGCCCCGTGGGAGCCCAAAGCTCTCTTGTATCTCACTGTAAGGCAATAATACGCCATCCCCAAATAGATCCCCTACCATCTGTAGCCCTAATCTGTCCGACTCCGCCAACACAGACCAGTCCCCCTCATGTGGCAGGGCTGTACACATCCCCAGCGGTATTTCCGGAGCGTAGGGTCTCCGCACCCCAAACCTATTGTGATATCGCTTCGAACAGTGTCTTCAATCGAAAACTCAGCCACTCTCAGCTTCAGCTGCAGTATCACATACGTTAATATGTGCCTCTGCACATCCGGTTCGACTTCCAGCTCTGGTCCACAGAATTCCTGTGCCACCGCCCGAGTAAGCCCCTGAAACTGCACGGCCAGATAATACAGCTCAAAGTCAGGAACCGCAAGGCCCCCCTCAGATCTTGGCCGCATCAGTGTGTCCAGTGCCACTCGACGCCTTCCCGTTCCCCAGATAAAACCTCCCACCGCTGAACAGTGCTGTCGAAACAGTGCCACGGGCATCAGTATAGGTAAAGTACGAAAAAATAAAGCAGCCGGGGAAGTGCCACCATTTTCAGCAATGCCACCCGACCCGCCACAGACAGTTGCAAGGTGCTCCAGAACTGCATACTGCCCCTAAGACTCCTCACTGCCTTGCCTATATTACCCTCCAGTAGATCTTCCTGGGTATGATATATCTGTGTCCCCCAAATAGGGGAGGCACGTGGGCTCCCACGTCACGTCAGACAAATGCTCAGATGGGGCACACGCTCTGATGACTGGGAACACGCAAGTTTTCGCCCAGTTAACCCGCAGACCTGAAATAAACCCGAATCGGCGGAGCAGGTCACGCGCTCCCTCGGGCGCCCCTCCCGCATCCTTCAAAAAGAGCAATAGATCGTCCTCGTACAGCGAAATATAGTGTAGGCGTCCACAGCTCCTCAGGCCTTGAAACTCCCTTCCTATTCTGGCTTGCATCGCTAATGGTTCAATGGCAAGGGCGAAGAGCAACGTGGAGAGTGGGCAACCCTGCCTGGTGCCATGCCCAACCGAATAGGAGGAAAATACCCTACCCACTCGCACCCTAGCGCTTGCAGATGCATATAAAATTTCAGTCCAACGGATATATCCCTCTCCAAGCCCGAAGGCTCTCATCACCAGGCTGTGCGTAGTGATGCTGGAGTGCAAGGGCAGGTCTCGCTTTATCAGTAGCTACAGAGAAGAGATTCTCTGACAGGATTGTCAGATTCCTAAAACTCTCCTGAAATTGAGGTCAGTACTCTTGAAGAAAGACATATGGTACGGTATTAGGCCCCTGGTTCATCTGAGCTCACATACTAATGTGAACAGAGCAGTGACATCAGAAGCACAGCAGCAAAAAGAACTCTGCTAATGTTACTGTCTACTCTGTACAGGATCATTGACATTGAAGTACAGATTCTGATTTTCCTAGATCCCATTGTACAAATAGAAGGCAAATACAAAAAAATATATTTTTGCTTTTCAAAAGAAGATGAAATCTATCATCCAAATTACTTCTTCACTCATCATTTTACTCCCAAGTTTCAAGAGTAGAGGGAGTGTACAATGCTCCAACTTTGCAATCATCAGGGACCATTGGATGGAAGTCAGTAAGGATGAAACAGTATTATTAAGCCAGGAGACTTGGACAGATGGATTGGTATATTCCCCTGATGCTGGTCTAGTCTTCAATGTCAGAATTATTCCATAAAATTAATAATTCCTAATGATCGGACCAGACTATCAATTAATTTACTGAATTTTTATCAGTTTTAAAGATTCGTAAAGCCTCTGTTACATTGACACATTACGTTTACGACGTCTGCTGCTTGCATTTATTTTAACTGTGAATAATTCTACCCAAATCAAGTAGTCCTTTCAAGGCTTGCATTCTCCAGAGACATACTTTTGCGAGTTAGCAAAGGGGCCCCCGTAACTAACTTGTATCAAACATAGCTGCCAAATTTCCGAATCCTAGGTGTGACATTTTCATAATTTCAGTGTAAATATGAGTGACATTTCATTGCGTATAAGTGACACTTTCTTGCAAGCAAAATAAAGCAATGAAGATGAGGTAAACATATACATTTGAGAAATCACACCCATTTGAGCAACGAGAAACTCTAAAAAGATCTTAAAATTGCTGCCAAGCACCAGAAATGGAAGGCCACTAACCGGAGACAGAGACTGCGTGACTGCAGTTCTCATTAACAGAAGGCCGACAGGCACTGCAGCTGCTCAGAAGATGATCTCATTGATCTGCTCATTCATGACCACGTGCAAGCCCAAAAAGGGTTCACTGATAGAATATCGATGTAACAAACATTGATGTTATAAATATCGAAAAAAAATATTGACTACAAAAATATCGACTCCAGTACCTTAACAGGTAAGTACACAAATATCGAGGTAAAAAATGTAGATGTAAAAAATATCGATTTAAAAATATATATAAAATAAAAAATATATAGTAAATATATTAAATATTAAAATTATTTTTAACAAAATAAATTAAATGTAATATACATTTTAACTAAATATAACAAATAAATTGTATTTTAAAAAACATATACACACAAACAAAAATGTATACATATACATATATTTACTTAAAAATAATGTATTAGGGGCGTGGCCAAGATGGCGACCTAGGGGGACGTGTCTTAAGGAGGCTCCTCGCTCCAGGCTCTCTTCTCCGGCCTCACTGGGTTCAAACTGTCCCCCAGAACCACTTTTGGGGCCGCAAAGGCAGAAGAGTTGGGGGGCTGACCTTGGAAGAGTTTCCGGAGAGCCGCCCGTCAGCTATCTCACCTTCACACAGGAGGCCGGGTGTCCCGTAATGGCGGCTGTGTAGCAGCAGATAACAGCGATCAGCAGCTGTCTGCACCCCGTGCCGTCACCCGGCCGTCCTGCTCCTCTCTGCCCTGTCCCGTGCTCGGCTGGGCCCTGTCCCGCCCTCTGCTGGCTGGGGACGGGCCGGGACCTTCGCTGCCTGGGCGGTAGTGACCCATCGCGGATGCCGGAGGGGACCGTCTGGGGCTGCGGGGCCTTGCCTGGTACCAGGAGTCGTCATTGAACGGAGGCGCAGTCAAGAGCCTCCTGGGTCTCGATGAGCTCCGGCACAGCGACATCGAGGGTGCAGCACGGAGGGATGTGCTGACCGACACGATGGACTGTGGCACCACGGTCGGGCGCAAGGTTAGAAAAATGGCGCAGCTGTTGGGGATCCAGCTTTGAGGCCATTGCGGGACCCCCGCCTCATCAGTAGGAGAGCCGGCTGCCCCTCCCCAACTTCCTGGGCCGTGTCGGACCACCATTCGCCTGCAGGGACCTCCTGCAACCTTGGCGGCATTCCATCGTTGCAGCCTTGTCACCGGCACCGGGAGACTCGAGGCGGGGGATGCGGGCCAAGCTCCACGAGGCTCCCAGCGCGGTGGAATCAGCAGCAGGTGAGCGGCGAGTGGGGGGGGCCTTTGCCAGTGGGCCCAGCACCAGGCGCATTGTCATGCCAGTCGGAGTCTGGTGGATGGGAGGACTTGGATGAGAGAGGCAGACTTGGGACCTGGTTGGATGAGATGCAATTCGGCTTTCTCCCAGCGCACGGGACGGAATCCGCGTTGGTGACCGTGTGAGAAAATCTGCGGGCGCGAGTCGACAGCGGTCGGGCAGCATTCTTGGTGCTGCTCGACATGTCGGCCGCGTTCGACACGGTCAGTCATCCCACCTTGATCTCTAGGTTGGAAGAATGCGGGGTCAAAGACAGGGCCAGGGACTGGTTAATCTCCTACTTGGACTGCCGTCAGCAACGGGTTTCGTTACCCCCTTCAGTTCAGAGGAGCGGAGAGTGGGACAAGGAGTACCCCAGGGCTCAGCCATCAGCCCTATAATATCTACCTCCGCCCTCTAGTCCAGCTTATTAAATCATTTGGTATCTCCGCATTTAACTATGCGGATGATACCCAGCTGGTCTTTTCTCTGGAGGGACAGGATGCAGTCACACTGGAGACCTTTCACCGGTGCATGCAGGCTACAGCGGAATGGCTCCATTTGAACTCGTTACAGTTCAACGGAACCAAGACAGAGGTCCTGCACTGCTCTACTGACCGAGTTCCCCGAGATCTCCCAGTTGACTTTTGGCCTCCGTCCTTTTCAGAGACGGTGTCAGCCGCACAATCGGCGCCCAATCTGGGCGTCATTTTTGGGCCTAACCTGCAGCTGGATCTACATGTAAATAAGATCACCTCCACATGTATGATGCTGATCCGTATGCTGCGCAAGGTTCTACCCCTCCTCCCTGAGCAAGCCAGACCAGAAGTAGTGCGTTGTACCATCCTAAGTCGACTTGACTACTGTAACGCACTGCTTCTGGAGGCCCCGGCAACTCTCCTGGGCAAGCTGCAAAGGGTGCAAAACATTGCTGCCAAACTCGCCCTCTCTCGCCCCTACCATAGCTCTTCTACGGCAGCGTTGCGGGAACTTCATTGGCTGCCGGTCCATTTACGGGTGCGCTACAAAGCAGCGTGTATTGTGTTCAGGGCTATCCATGGCCTGGGCCCAATCCCTCTGCGGCGAATGTTTGCCTGGTATCATCCATCTCGAGCTTTACGCTCCTCGTCGTCCAGGCTACTGGTAGTTCCGCGATTCCAGAGAGTGAGGATGGGCGGCCGTTCGTTCAGAGTAGCGGCGGCAAACTCTGGAACTCTCTGCCAATATCCTTGAGAAGCTTTGAAGATCTCTTAGCCTTTAGAAAGGCTTTGAAAACTTATCTTTTCCCCAGGATAGGTTGAGCTACTGCTTTCGCTTGGATCATGGGTCAAAAGCGCCAGGATGCCCTTGGTGGTGACAGGCCGCGCTATATAAGTATACCACAATACCACAATACAATACCAGGCCCTGGCTCGGGGGCTGGAACACCATCGGGTGGCCCGTTTCCACGCAACCTGAGGTGACCGTCGGCCCCCGGTGCTGGTGACTGCCTGGGGATTGCACCTACTCTTGGGAAGAGCTCTCCACCGGCGAACTGGTGAGAGTTGAATTGGAGGGGTGGGGCCTTGGGCCCTATGCAGAGCTTGGAGGTGCCGCCACGCACAGCCCTGGACATCGACCTTCATCACAGCTGCCGCTATGACACTGGGGGAGATCCGCGGGGAGTGGGTGCCGGAGGTGGGCAACTTTCGGTGAGCGCAGGGCCTGGCCCCAGTACAGAGATCTGGGCCTAAATCCATAGTTTCTCCGCACTCCACACCACCCCAGTTCAGACATGGCCATATGCAAATCAGTCTGACCCTGTGCCTCATGGGAACAGTCCAGCGCGAACTGCCAAGCCATGCCTTCCCTGTACCGGAAACAAGCTTCAGAGGACCGGTTTCTGGCATTTCAGCCGTCTTCAGCCCGGCTTGCTTGAATCCAGTGGCAAAGTGAGCAAGGGACTCACGTCTGAGCATACCCTGCCAACTTATGGCGAACAAAGCGGTACAAAAGGGGGTGGTGATGGACGGAGCATCTGAACCAATCAAACGCACACACCCAGTCAACAGATCTGGGTTTAATCGATCACCGTTCTTTAGGCCACTCTGTCACCCCAGTTCAGATATGGCCATATGCAAATCAGTCTGACCCTGTGCCTCATGGGAAAAGTCCATCTGGAGCAACGCTATACATCTCCGCACACTCACCGCGGCTGGGCTAGGGTGTGTATAAATTGGAGGTTCTCCTGGGAGGTCCTGCTGTGTACCGGGTCACAGCAGCCCCACCAGGAAATGCGGGCTGGAGACCGGGACTTAACGGTGCCCCAGAGACACTCACAGCCTCAGTCCAGGGGCTCGGGCGTGGGCGGCAGGGGGTGTAGAGGCAACCATGGCCTTGACACTCAAAAAAGGAGAACGCACCCTCACACATATGCTGATCAAAGGTCCCAGCAGAGGAGATAAAGGCCCTCCGTCTCCGACACCATCCAAGCCACAGTCGGACAATGCAGGCGAGGAGGCGCCGATCAACCGTACGTTCCTTGAATCGCTCTTCAACTCACTCATGGAGGACTTCCACATGCTCAAACAGGAGGTGGCGGGGGAGGTGAGAGAGATGCGGTGTGACGTGGACGGTCTGGGAGAATGGGTGACTGTTCTTGAGGAGAATGATCAAACCCGGAGCGTGGAGATGAAACAACTCCAAAAAGAACTGATTTGTCTCAAGGAGCAACAGGTGGACCTCCAAGCCCATGCAGAGGATCTTGGAAACAGATCACGTAGAATCAACATACGGGTACGGGGGTTCCGCCGTCTACAGAAGGAGCAGGTGTAGCACACTATCTGCAGGGTCTGTTCAGGGACATCCTGGGTGCTGGCTCGGAACTGGACATTCAGATCGACAGGGCGCACCGAGTGGGCCCGCCGAGGCAGGGCACTGCCCCTCCTCCAGACATCCTCGCTTTTTTGCCGGATTTCCCCCTCAAGGAAAGGATTCTCAGGGAAGCTAGACTGAAACAACCACTACATTATCAAGGTCACGCGGTGGACCTATTCAAGGACCTTTCCACCATCACACTCCAGAAGTGGAAGGCGTTCAGGGAGGTCACCTCCTTCCTCAGAGACAAAGGGGTAGCATACTCCTGGGGCCATCCCTTGAGACTAAAATTTAAGTGGAACGGGGTGCTGCACCAGATGAGGTCCCTCCAGGAGACCAGCGACCTCTTGGGCCTTGCCCACGCCGACCAAAGCAGCTCGCCACCCTGGACCCAGCAATGAAGAGATGGCGTATGGCATAGGGTGCGACTACGATGAACATCGACACCAACGAGCTTCTAGCCGGGCTTGGCTACTCTGTCACAAGAAAGAGAAGCTGCTGTGACGGCGGTGCTCAGAGACACTTCTCCTACAGCCTGATTGAATTCTCAGCGGGGGACACACCAATTACGATTCATAGCTGTCGGGGGGTAGGGAGCGAGGGGCCGCTCGTCGTTGAGGTTGCACGCTCCGGCAGGTGCCTTTTCCACATGTCTGCGAGGAGGGATGACAGACTTGGGACTTTGACTGTGTGTTGGGGGTATCCAGTTGGGGGTAGGGAGGGGGGCTGGGGCGTTTGGAAGAGCAGGGGAAGGGACCGGGGAAGGGGGGAGGGGGACAGTTGCGGGCAGGGATCAGGGGTCGGGGGATAGGGTGGGGGCAGGAACCGGTGTGTCATCTGGGAGGGGCCCTTGACAGGGCATCTTGTAGCGGCAGGGGACTTCGGGACAGCGCTGTCGTACCACACTCTGACTCTGTGATGGACCCTACCATGAAGATAGTTACCCTTAACGTGAAGGGGCTCAAAAACCCCATCAAGCGGAGAGCCATTCTGTCCTACCTAGAAAATTCTGGGGCTTCCATCTGCCTCCTTCAGGAAACACAAATTGCTGTCTAAAGACTGGCATAGGATGCGATCCCGTGCCTTTCCTCACCAATACTATTCCTCTAACATGGATAAGAAGGGGGGGGGTCGCCAAACTGGTAGCTAGACACTTCCGGGGCTCGGTGGGGGAAAAGGTGGAGGAGGTCAGGGGTAGACTGCTAGCACATACTATCAAAGAGGGGGGCATGACTTCAGTTGTGGGGTCTCTTGTCATATAGCTACTTCTTTTCTATATACTGTGTTAAGTTAGCATGAGCTTATTAAATGTTTAAACGCCATTTTGCACACGACACATAATTGTTATTTTAGCTTTCAACCTAGAAGAGCGTTGTGATTTACTTGAGAAATAATATGTTATTGCTCTCATATCAGCTTTGCTTGGTACACTGTCTGCACAGTGAGTACTGAAGCTTCCATGGATAACTCGACACAGTGTTGTTGTGAGGTCTGATCTTCGCACCTTCCTAGACATAACACAAATGCAGCTGCTGCCAAAATCTGGCTCGAAGCGGGTTTTATATTGCTTTGCAGAAAACACACGTAACACACTTGATGGTGCTTCGCATGCAGGTGGAAGATGATGTGATCCTCTGCCACTGAGATTTTGAGGTATGGGCCCGCCCTGCTAAAACCCAAAAGAGACCTTCATAGATCTAATATAATATGCTAATTAGGGAGGGTGAGAAATAGGTGTTGTTAATTCCTATTCATTTCAGCATCTTAGTATGCTGTCACCGTTCGCTTTCTATGGACTAGTAACTATGCTGATAACTGTGTTTCTTATAATATGTTTGCTTGTATTATATAAGATACTGCGTTTGAGAACCCTGCATTGGTAAATAAATATTTCAAATATGCACGTGTCCTCATTTACTCCACGTTCTGGTTTGAAATGATTATATAGCGAAAGAGTGTTCATGTGTTCCACGATACCTGAGGTACTCTAAGTTCATGTTCTGGTTTGTCTAAACATTGGGAGTTTGTTATGACCAATGAGAAACTGTAGCTAGCTCGGTAACGGAATTTTGGGTACTGAGGTGAGTTTTGAGCCATCCTAATTCACCGAGGTTCCAGATCTCTATGCACAGTTCTGTAGGAGAACGGAATTCCCGCTACACTCTCTACGCTCCTAATACGAGTCAGGAATACTTTCTTAAGAGTGCAGTGCCGGATGTGTTACTGATTCAGGATAAACATGTTCTCATTGGTGGGGACCTCAATCTTGTTATGGACTCGGATCAAGATAGATCGGGTCACCGCTATGGTATGACAGGGGCACTCTCACCGGAGGGGAGGGCTTGGCTGAGCCAGAGATGCTCACATGTACACCATACGTATGCTAGGCTAGACCATTTTATTAGTTCCTCAGAACTTTACCTTTTTGTGGACGAAGTGGAAATCGCCCCTGCCGCACTCTTGGATCACGATGCTGCGTAACTCTCCCTCTCAGTCCCTTGTACACGCACAACTAAGGGCAAATGGAGGTTACAATAATCTCTGCTACATAGGGCAGGGGTGCATCAACAGCTCAGTAAATGTATCTCCGATTATCTCTTGACCAACGATCAACACGACACACCTCTCCCCGCGCTTTGGTGGGCTCTTAAAGCAGTATTGCGGGAGGAGCTGATAGCGCTTTCCGCAGCGGAAAATAAGGAGCGAACGGAACAACGGGAATTGCGCACGGCCAAGGTCACAGAACTTGAACTGGTTCATAGCCGCACGGTTGCCCCTAGGATCTGGCGCCAATTGAAAGCGACAAGGGCACAACTTGCAGGCCTGGACCTGGACTGTGCGGAATTCGCGGCCTTGCGGCTTAAACACACCTATTACGTGGGGGGTAACAAAACAGGGCGCCTCCTGGCGAGCAAACTTAGGGCCCGCACCGAGCAGGCTAATATTACTACTATCAAAGATGCCCGGGGCAAGACGGTAGCGACTGATGACATGATAGCTGACTCTTTTAGGGAGTATTACGTGTCTTTTTATAGCAGGGACTCGACTGTTGAGAGGGTGGGCGAGGCCTACCTTAGCCAAGCGGCAACCATGGCCCATAACTCCTCGGGGCAGCAGCTCTGGACGCGCCAATCAGGATCGAGGAGGTCATTTGAGCGATCTCTAAACTTAAAACGTTGAAATCCCCAGGGCCCGACAGCTTCTCTGCTGGTTTTTATAAATCATTCTGCCCGCTCATCGCGCCAATTTTAACTTGACCTTTCAATTCTTTTCGGGGGCCGGGCACCATCCCACCGGATATGCTAGAAGTGGACATCATTGTGCTGCCCAAACCGGGGAAAGATGCTACCCAATGTTTTGCATACAGACCTATCTCCTTACTCAATCTGGATTTAAAGCTATTCACGGGGTTTTAGTTTCCAGATTGGGCCCGAGGTTGCCTGGCATCATAGACCTGACCAATCTGACTTCATCCCGAACCGCCAGTGTAGTGACAACACCAAACACCTCATGCATCTCATTGAAAAATCCCATTATACTAAGTCGGACGCCATGCTACTGTCAATCGATGCTGAGAAGGCGTTCGGCAGGGTGGACTGGGGGTTCTTAGATAAGGTGCTGGCACACTTTGGCATCGGGGATCGTTTCAGGGCCTGGGTCGCGAGTTGCTATGCTAAGCCGAGGGCATCGATTCAGGTGAACGGCACACAATCACGCCCATTTGACATTCAGAGAGGAACGAGGCAGGGGTGCCCTTTATCCCCCCTACTCTTCGCACTCTACATAGAACCTCTTGTCCAGAGAATCCGGGATAACCCTGACATCCAGGGGGTTTCCTTCAGTGGGGAGCACCACACACTTAGTTTGTACGCGGACGATATTCTAGCTGCACTAGAGACACCTAAGCAGTCCATGCCATGTTCCTACGTGAGCTGGAGGCCTTTGGTGCGGTGTCGGGCTTTAAAGTTAACACAGGAAAATCCATGCTTCTTCCCTTGGGTAGCAATGTTTCCAAGCTGGTGACTATACCCTTGGAATTTGGGGACCTTCGAGTTTACTCAGAGATCCCAGAGAATTACTCTAACCCCATCCACGGAGCAGACGGTCTCCTCGGCCTATATGCAACTCACCTCTCAAGTGCAGGGTGATATGCGCCGATGGCAGCAATACCCGCTGGCTTTATTGGGCTGCATTGCGGTGATCAAAATGTCCATATTGCCTAAAATCTTATATGTCTTCAAAAACCATCCCTGTTAGCCCACCCCTAGGAACTCTCTGCAAGCTCCAGGATACAATCCAACATTTCATTTGGGTGAGGAAACGGCCGCGGATGCGCAAGGATCTGTCTCATCGCACCCGGGCGAGGGAAGGCTGGGGATCCCTAACCTTCTACAACACTACTAATCAGCCCAACTCCGATACTTGGTGGAGTGGAGTGGAGCTTGTCCGAATCGGAAAAGAGGTGGCTTTTTGGAGGGTGCCCTTCCTGAAACGTGCGAACAGGCCAAAATATCTTAATAGGTCTTCTATCACTCGCACCATTATGAGGGTTTGGGACGCAGTTGCATGCCGGAGGGGGCTTACTTCGTTTCCCTCTCAGATGACACCCTTGCTCGACAACCCGGACTTTGAACCCGGGATGGACAGAATGGCTTTCTCGTAATGGCACACATCCCATGCCACTTATTCGACCTTAAGGGGTTTATGCAACTCTCAGACCTCAGGCAGTTCTATGACCTTCGCAACCCGAGCAGATACCAATACTTCCAGCTTGGATACTGGCTGATGCACCCAGAGGTGCACCCACTTGTAAGTAGGAAGCTGTGGGCGTATGAGAAATGGCTAGTCACTAAAGAATCAGATCGGAAATTGATCTCGGCGCTCTACCACATGCTCCATCCGCCACTCCCTGCATTGCATTCAGCGGGCCAGAGGCGCTGGGAGGGTGAGTTGGGTAGGGCTCTTTCTGATCAAGAGTGGCAGGCTGGGGGGCGTGGCTAGCAGGCCATGATGGCGGACGGAGTCTGCTAGAGCTCCGGTGCCACCGGGAAGGAACGATCCTGTGGGACGCTTCTGAGGGGCAGGGTAACGCCGTAGAGGAGAGACACTAGTTCCGCATGGCCCCCTGAAGACTTGGCGAAACATTGGTGGTCCTAGGGGCCAGGATTATGGAGCGGCCAGGAACAGGAAACCTGGGACCTACATCCGCACCAAAAGCCGGGACCTCGAGTGGAGGACACGCCCGGACCGCTGGGCACCAGTCGCCGGTAAAGCCTGAAACTGCCCCGTGACACTGCTTGTGGCACTGCCTTCACAGCGACGGAGACTGATGCGGACTGGACGGCCCACGCGCCCGTGGAAGGACTGGGTTGGCCCAGAGGTACACTTTAACATAGAAGCTGGTCTGCCGAGACGGGACCCGGCCGGGGGCAGCCTGATTCCCGCATCGGCTCTGCGGCCCTGGATGACCACCTGGAGAAGCATCGGAAGGTAGGGGGGCACGGGGTGCTGCGGAGGGGACAGGCCTGCTTCTCCCTCCTTCTCCCCCCTTCTCCCCACCTGACACAGCCTGGGGTAGAAGTCACTGCAGGCCACTGGGACTGGTGGCGCAAGACCGTGTGGAGGGCCCATGAGTACTGTGTGTCGCCGCAGTCGCTCTGCATCGAGTGAAGGCCACCTAGACCCCTACTGCGTGACATCGCTGGAGGGACGGAGACAGACTGCTGGGGACACGCTGCAGGTGGCCCTCTCATGACTCCTCGGGAGGAAGGCCTATAGGTGCTGGCAGCTGCCTGCCAAGAAGTAACCCGGGCGGACCCTACTCGGCGGGACATATATCCACCGACGACACTTGGGGACACGAGTCTGAGGTTAAACCCGAGAAGAGAAGGTATTGCTGTTGGGAGGTGCCCTGCCCCGGGTCCCGCTCCCGGACACTGACCATACCCGAAGGAGGCAGCCATGGTCCAGAAAGGGGCAAAAACAATGGACGGCAAAGACGGACCACCGGCGGGACACACCCTAGAGACCGGCCCGGAAGGGTCCACGCAGACAATAACTAACCCAGCCCTTACTGGAGACCAACAAATGGACAAACTAGACCTGATACTGCAAGAAATCAGGGACTCCAGAATCGCAATGGAAGCACAGATGGGAACCCTTACCACTAATCTTTCGCTATTGAAAGCCGATCACGGCAAATTAGCGGACAGTGTTAAAGACCAAGGTGCGACACTGACGTACCTCACCCCGATGGTGGCGAACATACCACCACCATCCAACAAATAAAATAACAAGTGAAGTCCCTAATGGAGCGCGTGGAGGATGCGGAAGGCCGCAACCGACGCAACAATATCCGTGTTATTGGGCTTCCTAGACGGAGCGAGGGGGCCCGCGCAACAGTATTCATGAAACAATGGTTCCGAGATCACGTGACCACGGAAGGCCTGTCGCCGCTCTTTTGTGTGGAGAGAGCTCACCGGATCCCCACTGGACGGCCAAGACCGGGACAACCGCCACGACCATTGATTGTTAAAATCCTCAACTACCGGAACAGAGACATGCAGCTTCAAAAAGCCCGGGAGAAGTCCCTCATTGAATATGAAAACCGGCGCATCTCGCTATATCCGGACTACACTAACCTAGTGCAAAAACAACGGTCCTCCTACTTCGAGATAAAAAAGAGACTCCAAAAAGCCAACCTCCGCTATGCCCTACTGTTCCAAGCCTTAAGGTGATACATGACAATAAAACCCACTTTTTCGAGAGTCCAACTGATGTGGAGGAATGGCTAGAGGTGATGGACATTGAGGAGAATCCAGGACCGACTCAAGGATCATCGGCCAGCGGCTCCAAGGACAGCTCAGAACACACAGGAGGAGCTTCCAGCACGCAGACTGCGAGATCGAAACGAAGTTAACCCACTAAATCCCAGCAGAAAGAAGGCCAGAAAGATGCTGTCGCAATGGTGGGCTCCTTCCGAGAAGAGCGAGAGATAATCAACACAGACACCGAAGACAGTACATTGCACTCGGACTCAGAACACAGTATGGTATTGTTCCCGACTGTGACGCCGAGAGCAGCGGATGAACTTCTGGACAATGGCCAGGAGTAACAGCCCAAATGGATGGGGCCTGATGCCCTAGGACCTACTGATATCCTTTATTTGTTGTATAATGATTGATAATATGCTGAGTTGAGAGGGGGGAGGGGGCCTGAAGTGGGAGGAACTGACTTTGATACAATATCTGGATGCTGAGGTTCGGTTTATATACGATTTGTTTACCACATGGCAGTTGCGATTAGTGGACCTCACAACCTACATTCCCGCAGAGAGGTGTGGCCCGGTGATATGAAGGCAGGAAACCCCCCCTGGAGGCTACCAGTAATAGATACTTTTAAAAATAACTTCCCTGGCGGCATCGTTGAGCCGGCAGCGCAGAACTGTGTGACTTTGTGGACACGGTACATGCTTAGTCGACCCCCCAAAGGCGTATGCACCAAAGAAAGTTTGGTTATGTTTTGCATTTTCTGGTTCGGCACAGCAATGTTCCTACCCTGCGCCTATAAAGTTCGAGTTTGGGGAGGGATGAAATATGTCTCCTGGCTAGCACTGACAATACAAACATTAAGGCACAAGGCACTGTCTATTGTGGCACCTGCATCCAAGTATGGCTAACACGAAGGGAAAATATAGGCTGGCTACCTGGAATGTACGGGGGCTTGGGGCAATACAAAAACGACATAGAATACATGCTTTTTTACTTCGCCAACAGGCTCAAATAGTATTCCTACAGGAATCCCACTTAACACTGTCCGAGGCACACACATTATGAAAGAAATGGAGGGGGACTATATTTTCTACAACGTATTCGGACTTTTCCAGGGGAGCTACCATATGGGTGCGACACGGCACTCCCTTTGTGGAAATTGAGAGGAAGGTAGACGACCAAGGACGATACATATTGGTGAAGGGCACACTGGACGGTACACTGCTGGTCCTGGGCAGCATCTA
Organism: Lissotriton vulgaris; assembly: GCF_964263255.1. Classification (NCBI taxonomy): domain Eukaryota; kingdom Metazoa; phylum Chordata; class Amphibia; order Caudata; family Salamandridae; genus Lissotriton; species Lissotriton vulgaris. The sequence goes on from NC_141687.1 coordinate 356,375,907, forward strand.
TGCCCCGAACTTCCATCAAGATAGATTCCTTGCAAATGTAGGCCGGGCTTTAGCTGACTGGGTAGACATCCCCTGGATTTTGGGTGGGGATTGGAATTTGGTTCTGGATGTTGATCTGGATAGATCGCATCCCCCCCTCCAGACGACAGGTGTACACAAGATGGCCGACTCCTTTAGAACCTGGCTCCAGGGATGGGGACTGACAGACATATAGCGCATCCTGCATCCAACACACAAGGAATACTCTTACCATTCCCCAGTGCACGACCTACATACTCGCCTAGACAGATTCTTGTGTACCAACTCTCTGCTGTCCAAATGTACGTCCTCAGACTACCTAGCTAAAACCTTTTCGGACCACAGACCACTGACACTTGATCTACATTGGGGGAGGGTGCCGTCACCGGTACCCACCTGGAGACTTAACCCATTACTATTAGAGGATGGCCCATTCCGCAAACACCTATCGGATACACTAGATAACTACTTCCGGGAGAACTGGGACTCTGCGTCCTCGAACCTGCTGGTGTGGGACGCCACGAAGGCTGTGATAAGGGGGGATGCTATTGGCCAGCTGGTGGGAGCCAGACAGGAAATTCACAGGAAACTCTGTGAAGTTGAAGACCGCCTGAAGGATTTAGAGACGGCGGTGGGAGTTGACTCTATGCGTAAGGGGGACTTACAGGTATGCAACATAGAGCATGCGGAACTCCTGGAAACACTAAGAGTCATTGATCACAAGGATTATTTGAGACACCAACAGGCAGAAGGAGACAGGTCTGGGACCCTGCTGGCTCGCCTAGTACGAGACAGCCCCGAAGTCCCAGTGATTACGAGAATTAGGGATGGAGCGGGAAGGGAGATGTCCACACAGTCGGATATTAATGCTGGATTTAGGGTCCATTTGGAGAGACTATATGCCCCTCCCCCCGAGGGTGGTGGAGACGAAATGATAGAATTTCTAAGAGACCTACCGTTCCCAACCCTGACCCGGGACGAACAGACTGAGATGGACGGACCCATTACACAGCAGGAAATCAAACTAGCCATTCGCTCCCTTAATCGAGGCAAAACTCCCGGCATGGACGGGTTGCCTGTAGAATTTTACCAGACGTATTCCGCAACGCTAGTACCCATCTTAGAGAATATTTATAAGACGGCTTACGAGGTCGGTCACCTGCCTGCCACGACAATGCAAGCCACAGTTATATCCAAACCAAAACCTGGCAGGGATACTCTTGACTTGACTAACTACAGACCCCTCTCAATGCTCCCCACAGAGTATAAAATACTTAGCAAAGCTATCGCTATGCGAATACAGGCCCACCTCCCTACCCTAATACACCCGGACCAATGTGGCTTCCTCCCAGGGAGGAGCACTTCCCAGAATACGAGTAAGCTCCACGCCCTCATGTCAGCCACGCCAATGGACCTTCCTCAGGCCAGTTGTATCGCCTTGGACCTCCAGCAGGCATTCGACTCCCTAACATGGGAGTTTATGTTCGAGGTCATACGGCGTTTCGGTTTCCCCGACTCCCTAATCAAATGGATTTGTCTACTGTATATGAACCCGACAGCTAGAGCATGCACAGGTAGGTATATCTCAGATAGCTACGATATCTACAGAGGCACCCGGCAAGGCTGCCTGTTATCGCCCCTGCTGTTTGTACTGACACTCGAGCCTCTGGCGATTGCACTCCGGACCCGAGCGGGTGAGGTGGGCATCTCCATTGGGGGAACGCATAATCTGATAGCAATCTACGCCGATGAAATCTTAGTGTATTTTCGAGATTTGGACGGGAACCACTCAAGCCTAGCAACCATCTTTGACCGTTTTGAGACCGTATCTGGCCTGGCCATTAACCTGACGAAATCCCTAGGCTTCTATTTCCTCGAAGGGCAACGACCCTCCCACATACAATTTGGTGATTACCGGATCCAAATAGCACCGACCACATTTAAATACCTGGGCATTAATGTTTATAGAAGACCGGAAGACCAGATTGAAGGTAATGTGCGGAAGGCCATCAATAGCCTCCTCAGTAGCGTGAACTTTTGGACGTCCTTGCCATTATCTGTCATGGGTAGGATAGCAGTTTCACAGATGGTCATGCTCCCCCACATACTGTATTATTTCGTAAACCTGCCGGTCCTCCTCCCACACCACATATTTGCTACACTAAACACGATCCTGATTACTCTCATATGGGGCCCTGGGCGATGGCGAATAAGCCTCAAAAAACTACAACTGAGCACCAGACAGGGGGGCCTTGGTGTACCAGACCTAAGGGGTTACTACTACCCAAGCCAGTTGCAATGGTTGTCACGGTGGGTGGCAGGTAAGAACCTACACAAAATTGACTTCACACAGGACCGATTAGCACGTGGAGAGCTGCACTTCTGTTGCCCGGAGCCAAGATCCCTCGAGACTGCCACCCCCTTCTACATACTGCTCGACTGTGCTGGCAAAAGGTGTTGGCGTACACGGCGGGGACCACACCTTATGCAGATAACATCCCCCTGTTAGGGATCCCAACACCGCAGGGACGTCTGACGCAACGCAGGTTACAACCATGGACGGAGGCGGGAGTGAACAGAGTGGGCGACCTGTTTGGGGACGACACATTACTGGATCACGCCTCATTCGCACAGTCAACAGGAGCCCCACTGCAATTGTACTTCCTACATGCTACAGTGACACACTATGTGCGACGCACATGGGCCCCACAGCGCAGCAAACCAGAACAACATGAACTAGTGCATCTCCTTCATTATATGAGGTCTGGGGGACACTTAGTGAGATGGCTCTACAAGGCATTAGGGAACACGCTGCTCTACCTCTTACCACACTCAGGGACACCTGGACTCTAGACACAGGAGAGGCTATGACGGACGGGGCCTAGAAGATTGTCCTGGAACACCACAGGAGGGTGTCCAGAAACGTCAAATTCAAATTCATACAGGCTATGGTGCTGCATAGAGCATATCTCACCCCCCAAAGGCTCCACAGGATGTTCCCTGCTTCCTCCCATAGTTGTCCCCGGTGTCAAAGGGATGAGGCCGATCTCCTCCACATGCTGTGGACATGCCTACGAATACGCAGCTACTGGGGGAAAGTCCGCCATACACTATACACTTTCACAACTCTGCAGATCCCGGAGGGGGCCCAGATCTTTGTACTGGGGTGAATGTAAGACATTGTTCTGCATTCTGTCCATCAACTGTGTTTTTTGCAATTTTCACCCCGAGTGGGCTGGGTATGCTCAGACGTGAGTCCCAGGCTCTCCACATCACTGGAGTCATGCTATCCAGGCTGAAGAAGGCTGATAGCCAGAAGCCGGTCCTTGGATGCTTGATCCCGGTCTAGGAAAGACATAGCTTGGTAGTTCGGGCTGGACTGTTCCCATGAGGCACAGGGTCAAGGCTGATTTGCATATAGCCATTGTCTGACATAGGGTGGTGTGGAGTGCAAAAAAACGATGGATTTAGGCCCAGATCTTTGTTCTGGGGTGAATGTAGGACATTGTTCTGCATTCTGTTCATCAACTGTGCTTTTTGCAATTTTCACCCGAAGTGGGCTGGGTATGCTCAGACGTGATTCCCAGGCTCTCCACATCACTGGAGGCAAGCTATCCAGGCTGAAGAAGGCTGATAGCCAGAAACCGGTCCTTGGATGCTAGATTCCGATCTAGGAAAGACATGGCTTGGTAGTTTGGGATGGACTGTTCCCATGAGGCACAGGGTCAAGGATGATTTGCATATAGCCATTGTCTGACTTAGGGTGGTGTGGAGTGCAAAAAAACGATGGATTTAGGCCCAGATCTTTGTACTGGGGTGAATGTAAGACATTGTTCTGCATTCTGTCCATCAACTGTGTTTTTTGCAATTTTCACCTCAAGTGGGCTGGGTATGCGCAGACGTGAGTCCCAGGCTCTCCACATCACTGGAGTCAAGCTATCCAGGCTGAAGAAGGCTGATAGCCAGAAACCGGTCCTTGGATGCTTGATTCCGGTCTAGGAAAGACATGGCTTGGTAGATCGGGCTGGACTGTTCCCATGAGGCACAGGGTCAAGGCTGATTTGCATATAGCCATTGTCTGACATAGGGTGGTGTGGAGTGCAAACAAACTATGGATTTAGGCCCAGATCTTTGTACTGGGGTGAATGTAAGACATTGTTCTGCATTCTGTCCATCAACTGTGCTTTTTGCAATTTTCACCCCGAGTGGGCTGGGTATGCTCAGACGTGAGTTCCAGGCTCTACACATCACTGGAGTCAAGCTGTCCAGGCTGAAGAAGGCTGATAGCCAGAAACCGGTCCTTGGATGCTTGATTCCGGTCTAGAAAAGACATGGCTTGGTAGTTCGGGCTGGACTGTTCCCATGAGGCACAGGGTCAAGGCTGATTTGCACATAGCCATTGTCTGACCTAGGGTGTTGTGGAGTGCAAAAAAACGATGGATTTAGGCCCAGATCTTTGTACTGGGGTGAACTTAAGACATTGTTCTGCATTCTGTCCATCAACTGTGTTTTTTGCAATTTTCACCCGAGTGGGCTGGGTATGCTCAGACGTGAATCCCAGGCTCTCCGCATCACTGGAGTCAAGCTATCCAGGCTGAAGAAGGCTGATAGCCAGAAACCAGTCCTTGGATGCTTGATTCCGGTCTAGGAAAGACATGGCTTGGTAGTTTGGGCTGGACTGTTCCCATGAGGCACAGGGTCAAGGCTGATGTGCATATAGCCATTGTCTGACCTAGGGTGGTGTGGAGTGCAAAAGAACTATGGATTTAGGCCCAGATCTTGGTACTGGGGTGAATGTAAGACATTGTTCTGCATTCTGTCCATCAACTGGTTTCTTTGCAATTTTCACCCCGAGTGGGCTGGATATGCTCAGACGTGAGTCCCAGGCTCTCCACATCACTGGAATCAAGCTATCCAGGCTGAAGAAGGCTGATAGCCAGAAATCGGTCCTTGGATGCTTGATTCCGGTCTAGGAAAGACATGGCTTGGTAGTTCGGGCAAGACTGTTCCCATGAGGCACAGGGTCAAGGCTGATTTGCATATAGCCATTGTCTGACCTAGGGTGGTGTGGAGTGCAAACAAACTATGGATTTAGGCCCAGATCTTTGTACTGGGGTGAATGTAAGACATTGTTCTGCATTCTGTCCATCAACTGTTTTTTTTGCAATTTTCACCCCGAGTGGGCTGGGTATGCTCAGACGTGAGTCCCAGGCTCTCCACATCACTGGAGTCAAGCTATCCAGGCTGAAGAAGGCTGATAGCCAGAAATCGGTCCTTGGATGCTTGATTCCGGTCCAGGAAAGACATGGCTCGGTAGTTCGGGCTGGACTGTTCCCATGAGGCACAGGGTCAAGGCTGATGTGCATATAGCCATTGTCTGACCTAGGGTGGTGTGGAGTGCAAAAAAACTATGGATTTAGGCTCAGATCTTTGTACTGGGGTGAATGTAAGACATTGTTCTTTATTCTGTCCATCAACTGTGCGTTTTGCAATTTTCACTCCGAGTGGGCTGGGTATGCTCAGACGTGAGTCCCAGGCTCTCCACATCACTGGAGTCAAGCTATCCAGGCTGAAGAAGGCTGATAGCCAGAAACCGGTCCTTGGATGCTTGATTCCGGTCTAGGAAAGACATGGCTTGGTAGTTCGGGCTGGACTGTTCCCATGAGGCAAAGGGTCAAGGCTGATTTTCATATAGCCATTGTCTGACCTAGGGTGGTGTGGAGTGCAAAAAAATGATGGATTTAGGCCCAGATCTTTGTACTGGGGTGAATGTCAGACATTGTTCTGCATTCTGTCCATCAACTGTGTTTTTTGCCTTGTCTGATAGGGCACAGGAAAAGACCCAAGACCCAAAAAGCCCAGCTGAAGTTCTTAGACCTGGCACTCTTGTTGGCTCTTAGAGTCATAACTATGAGGTGGAAATCAGCCAGGCCCCCGAGTGTAGAGGTGAGGCGATCGGATTTGCTGAAATGGGGCAGGGCGGAGAGTGTAATCCTGCGTAGAGAAGAGGAGAAGGGGCTCCAGAAACACCCAATTGCGCAGGAATGGGAGCGGATGCTGGTGGAGATAGAGGATGTGGATCTAGAGCTCTCACAGGCAAATACCCCATAACCAGACCTACAGGGTGGAGAGCAAGGGTAATACAGAGTAGGGGTATGTCCGCCAAATGTACAGGGTAGCCAACACCACGCGAATACAATTTTCTGGACAGAATAGGATCACCATGCCGATGAACACAGTGCCTAACCAATGGAGAAGCCAGGAGACGTAAAGGGTGGGGTGGGAGTTGGGTGGGACAGGGATTAGTTACAAGGCGACAATGTAATGCAAATGCAACACGATCACTGAGGTAAAAACATGAGTCAACTTGGACTTAATGTAAAATTGAGAAAGGTTACATGACAATTAACCGAAAGTTAAAGGGGGAAAACGAGAAAAGACTGATGGATGGTAATATGTATAAGTGTAAAATGTGATACTGGATGAAGTCACGAATAAAGAGTTAAAAAAAAAAAGTGGCATGCCATATACTACAGTGCGAATCATACTGCAAGGAACACTGCGAGCAGGGAGGCGGCAGTCAAAGTTGCCACCTGTTGGTATTTGATGCCAGTCTACCTGCATAGAGGTAACCCTGCTCGGAGTCCTACTTGCTGGAGGGGATGCTACGAGGAAGGTACACTCACTCACCTGCTCTGGGGGTGCTGGGAGGTGAGGTGTTTCTGGACAAAGGTTCTTAACGAAATCGACGAACACTTTGACACCGAGATCCCTAGGTTCTTAGCATACAAACTCTTGGGATTACCCAACAAACTCACTTTCCCTCTGAAATAACTATCAGTCATGGGAAAAGAGATGGGTTTGGCACTAGGGGCGGCAGTGCAACACATCCTGTCGCTATGGGGTACACAGACCTGACCGATTCACATAGGGTGGCTCCATAGATTGTGGTACATAGCAGGCATGGAGCGCATACAGGCTTCCCTCACCCAATCTCTGTCCACTTTCGCCACTACTTGTAAGTCTTTGATCGCAATCCTGTCGACAGAATTTAATGAAGTCACGTGCCAAAAATATCTCTGCCTTCTGAGACTTACAGACTCTTTACATCCGGAGGACACAGCTGGGACATAGGCGTTTCTACGTCGCAGTGCGCTCAACGCACTCTGGAACTATCTCAGACCCACCGGTTCCTGGAAGGGTGGGAGGGCGGGTGGGTGTTGGTGGTTTTTTAGTTCTTATGGTAAAACTCAGTTTCTGTTTGGAGAACTTAAGAGGGACACTTGACCAGTCAGGCCTTCTGGCACACTTACTTTGCAAACGGACTGCACCATTGCTTCATGAAGAGGCTTGGAGGGTGGTTGGGGGGCCTTGTGAGGCCTTTGTATGGTTGCAGCGTTACAAGATGCCTGTCCAATGTATTTTTCATTGTCTGAAACTCAATAAAACAAAGTTAACAAAAAATAATAATAATGTATTAACTATTATCTTTATTTAATTTGTAAACTTTAAAATTATCTAAAACTTATATATAATATCCTGATCCCCCAACTATGGGAGCGTCCAAGGAGTTTCTAAAGAGGGAGAAGGCGTCACCTGGCGGCTACCAGCTTCTGAAGAAGGCAAAATCGCCGAAATGCATTATGCTGTATACTGCAGTGAATAAAGGGCTCCTGAAACTTACCCCGTTGTGTCCTAGGATTACTTCATATGCAAGTGGTCGAGTGGCGATATTTTCTGTGTCTGCCAGGAACGCAGTACAAGGACCCGTCTTACAAGAGTCCAGAGACATTGCTGGCAAAGAAACTGTTGCGGAATCGAGGTATCGATAGCTCCTTGTGACCGCCCCAGGAACGAGCAAGCTCAGTGGCCGCTGTCAGTTGCAGACTGTGACTCCACCGGGAGGCGGGTTGAATCCCTCCCGCATCACGGTCCGACTATTTTGGAGGCTGAGGCGTTGGGGACCGGAGGGAGCCCTGGGCACATGATTTACGGGCTCGCCTGCCACAACACGGCCCCTCTTTTGCGAGACACACAGCGCTCATATGAGCATGATCCGGGTGCCACACTGACTACATCTGGTGCATGCTGGGAGAGGTGGTTGGAGATTGCAATGCCTCTGCCCGAACTACAACTGGATCAGCTGATCCCCCACCTATAGGAGCGTCCAAGGAGTTTCTAAAGAGGGAGAAGGCGTCACCTGGCGGCTACCAGCATCTGAAGAAGGCAAAATCGCCGAAATGCATTATGCTGTATACTGCAGTGAATAAAGGGCTCCTGAAACTTACCCCGTTGTGTCCTAGGATTACTTCATATGGAAGTGGTCGAGTGGCGATATTTTCTGTGTCTGCCAGGAACGCAGTACAAGGACCCGTCTTACAAGAGTCCAGGGACTTGCTGGCAAAGAAACTGTTGCGGAATCGAGGTATCGATAGCTCCCTGTGACCGCCCCAGGAACGAGCAAGCTCAGTGGCCGCTGTCAGTGGCAGACCGTGACTGCACCGGGAGGCGGGTTGAATCCCTCCCGCTTCACGGTCCGACTATTTTGGAGGCTGAGGCGTTGGGGACCGGAGGGAGCCCTGGGCACATGATATACGCGCTCGCCTGCCACAACACGGCCCCTCTTTTGCGAGACACACAGCGCTCATATGAGCATGATCCGGGTGCCACACTGACTACATCTGGTGCATGCTGGGAGAGGTGGTTGGAGATAGCAATGCCTCTGCCCGAACTACAACTGGATCAGCTGATCCCCCACCTATGGGAGCGTCCAAGGAGTTTCTAAAGAGGGAGAAGGGGTCACCTGGCGGTTATCAGCATGTGAAGAAGGCAAAATCGCCAAAATGCATTATGCTGTAAACTGCAGTCACTAAAGGGCTCCTGAAACTTACCCCGTTGTGTCCTAGGATTACTTCATATGCAAGTGGTCGAATATATATATATATATATATATATATATATATATATATATATATATATATATATATATATATATCACACAATCCTGTCAGGATAGCTGCCACGTCTTGAATCATACGCTGCCGCCAGCAAACAGGACACAGACCCAATATCAGTGCTTCAGTTGTTTATTTCCCCAAAAGTCAAAGACGTGTTTTGCAGCTTAACGCCGCTTGTTCACTCGACAAATATTCTGTTCTTGGGAAGCATTTTTAAAGTGACAGTGCATGATTTCAGTGAGTCACGTGGTTTACAATCTATATGGAAATGGAAAAAATACTCTTGCGCGCTTGTTTACAATATTGAATGAGCATTATTATCCAACCTTTAGATATTAGTTTCTGTGCAAAAGACGCAATGCATAAATAAACAAGTAGATACACATATACATATGAAGCTCCTTAAAATTATTCCATCAAAGTGCACTAGGAAAAAAGGATAAAATCGCAAGCAGTGAAATTAAGATAAGGACTGTTTCGATAAAATGCATGTGATCATTGCCGGGCCGCAGTGTAAATGTCACACTGTTTGTATGCCTCACAGAGAAAAATCAATACCAAGAAAAGTTTACCCACACCTCCATTCATTTGGGATCGGAAATCCGATCACGACAAAAGATAGACTAAATTAATTGTGTCTGTCTTGGCAAAGGTTAATTGCCTCTTTTATTTTGATTTATTTTATGATGAAGAGGAAGTTATTTTTTGATAGGCCAAATTAGGAACACATTATCAACCAAACAAAATATCACATTGATATAAAACAAAATCTGCACAAAAATCAATTGTTACATATTATGCATAAATTACCACAGAGAAAAATAGCATTTGCAATGCAATAGGTCTCACATTTGCAACAATGTTTAAGCTATTGACATTATAAATGACAATACCTTTTATTTGTGTTTTAAAAACCAACACATAAATAAAAGGCATTGTCATTTACAATGCCAATAGCTCAGTTCAGTTCAGTTCATTATGTCTTTATTTCGAAATAAAATTCATAAAAGACAACATACAATTCATAAAAATTTGTTAAAAAACTGCAAACATTTCCCATAATAATTAAAAAGTTGTGAGCATACGGCATGTACTTCATATCATGACAATTGATTTAGATAGGTGTTCAACTTCTTAGTACGGATCAGCCACGCCCAACCCAGGAATTTAGCCACACAGATCACAGAGAGCTCAGATCTAATATTACGAAACTTCTGCAGGGCTTCAAGATATCCCCCACAATCCAAACTTCTGCATAAAGGTTTCAGCCATTTGAGTCGTGGGGCTCGATAAGCTGGGCAGGCGAAAAACAAATGGCCGATACTTTCTACATGATCCGGACACCAGAGACATTTGTTGCTTACATTCTTTGCCCACTTTGTAGTAAAAGAATTAAAGGGGAGTGTGCCTACGCGAAACTGATGGTACAGTTTACGATCCAGGGTTTTACATATCAGGTCCCAATAAGGCTCAAGGGAAGGTGTCAATTTGTGTGTTAAAAAGAGCCCCGTTAAGTTCGTGTCCGAAGAATGGGTAACCACAATAGATTTTATCGAAGCCCAGAATAGATCTTTAAATTCTTGTTTTGGGGGGGAAGGCGGAACACCCCAGGAAGGCCCATTGCATACAAAACATGTTTGACTTCCCTGAGCCAGGGGATTCTATGGGCACCCCACAATGATTTAACCTCATCCAACTCACGAGCGAAGAGGCTGAGCTCTGGAGTCGTCGAAAGCCGTCGCCAAAGTGCCACTAATCGAAACTGTGCCATCTCATCTAGGGATCTGCAACCTAGGTCTAATAGCAATGGTTTGATGGGTGTGGATTGGGGAAGCCCTACCAAGTTCCGTAGGAACCTATTCTGGGCTGTGGTTAAAACTGACAAATCCTTATAGCCCCATATGTCTGCTCCGTAGAGGGTAGCTGCATTGACCTTGGCTTCATATATTTTTAATACTGGGGTAATACCTTTAGTCAAGGATTTCTTCTGTTCATGCAATAGACAACCCGTGAGGCGGACAAATTTGAGATTTAGTGACTCCAACTGGGGTATCCAGCTAAGTTGGTAATCAAGGGTCACACCCAAATACGTCATAACGTTGACCTGTTCGATTAAAACACCGTTCAAACTAACTGAGCTTTTGATTGGGGTTTTATTGCTGAAGACCATAAATTTGATTTTGTCTACATTGATCTGCAAATCATTTATCTTACAGAACTCTGCAAACCTGTTCAGGGCTGACTGCAACCCGCTCCGGGTTTTTGAAAGGAGCAGGGTGTCGTCAGCGAAGATTAGCATCGGATATTTTGACCCACCCAGAGATGGTGCATCAGTCTGCGTATTGGTAAAATATTCGACTACCTGGTTAATGAAGAGGAGAAACAGGGTGGGAGCCAACACGCAGCCTTGGCGCACCCCTCGTTGGACCGGGAAGCTGTTGGTCACCTGGCCCTGCTTGCCCCATCTCACTCGGGCAAAATTATCCTCGTGCCATCTCATGACTAGATCCAAGAGTTCGACAGGAAAGCCCATACGTCTTAAAGCTTCCCATAGTTTCACCCTTGGAACTAGATCAAAAGCCGATTTAAGGTCTACAAATGCGGCATAGATAACCCCTCCACCCAAGAAGACCACCTTCCAATAGAGCATGGTGAGTCTGAACACCTGGTCTATAGTGCTAGTGCCCAATCTAAACCCTGCCTGCATGGGGGAAAGTATATTATTCTGTTCTATCCATCCCTGGATTCTTGCAAGGACCATTCTTGATACTATTTTTTGGAGTGAATCGATCAAGCTTATGGGGCGATAGTTGTTTGGCAATGATCGATCCCCTTTTTATATATTGGCAGTATCTCTGCCCCTTTCCAGGGTTGTGGAATCCTTGCCCCGGCTGCAATGGCATTTGCCAATAGGGTGATGTAAGGGACCCACAGATCAAAATTTAATTTAAATATGTCTGCTGGAATAGCATCTAGACCCGGGGCTTTTCCTGACTGGACGGATCCGAGGGCATGAACCGTATCTGAGGCGGAAAAAATAAGAGGGGACTCCTGGGTTAGTGGACTGTGCCCCCAGTGCAGGCTTGATTGCCAGTTCGGGCTCGGCGTTCATATCTTTAAATTGGGCAGAAAAAAATTCCACCCAGTCCAGAGCAGAGACGTAATTAACCGGGATTTGGGAATCCGGATCCCTGCCCCACCTAATAGTCTCCCAAAATTTCACTTGGTTAGATGACTTGCACGCCATAAGTAGATCTGACCAGTAAGAATCATCCCAATCCCTCTTGGCTGTCCAAAGGACCTGCTTATAGAACTGCCTAGCATTCTTAATGTCGTGGGAGATCCTCGATTTGACAGCTGCTATTAATTTACTGTGGGCTTCCCTACAGCTCTTGTTATACCATCTTTTGTGGGCCTTGACTACCTTATTTTTTGATGGCTTGGTGAGCAGGCTTTTGAGTTCCGTAAAACACTTCTCAAGAAGGTTGATAATTAAGGAGTCGGCCCCACTAGGGGGAGATGAGTCTATCATCTTACCCCTTGTTTCTAAGACCAAAGCCTCTATTTCATGAGTAAGCTCTGGGTCAGCTATGACCCTAGGCCATTTGGCCCGTCTTCTGTTGTTACACAGTATTGTGTCGGACGTTAGGCAAGTTGTTACCATAGGACCGACACCCAGTCCGGGAACCCTAAGACCCAAAGAGAGGGGATTGTGGTCACTCTCTGGCCTAAGCTCTACCTCCATATCTATTACGAGTGACCCAAATTCTACTTTAACCAGTATGTAGTCAATACGACTCACGCTGGTCCCATTATCAAAGGTTGATTTCCCGTATTTATCAGATGGAGTTCACTGCCCCAAGCCCCCACTCCAGGCAAAATCCCAACCAGTGGAGGGCCGCCTCAGTTCCCCTGACACCCTTACTTATAGATAGCGGGGGGATATTCCAAGCAGTATCCTCATCAATTCCCACATCTTCAGCCAGACTAAGGATGGGTTCATAAGAGCAGTTCAGGTCGCCTGCTACTAGGATAAAACGGTCACCACTGAACTTCTTCAGAAGGCTATCTAGATCATTCAGAACCGGTTGCTTGCGACCACCCTGGCAGCCTCGGGCGTAGATGTTAATTAGGAGAATGTCCTTATTGTTGCCCTTTCTAAGGCTAATGCATAGAAGGTCAGCATTCTCTACCAAAATTTCCTTAGCTTGGAATCCCAGGGTGTTTCTAATCCACACCACAAGTCCTCCAGAGGCCCTACCCTTAGTGCCCTGAATGGCGGGTTTGTAATAGTTCAAGTAACCTGCTCTAAATAGAGGGCCAATTGCCCAGGTTTCCTGAAAAACGACGATATCATACGTGTTGATGAAATCGACCCAATCATCGTTATCCAAGCGACCCATTAGCCCTGCTATGTTCCAGGAAGCCACCCTGATTGTTCCTACTAAACTACTAGATGGAATAGTCTCCGATAAGCCCAAGTCATCCGCCCTGATCTCTGGATCTAATAGCATGCCCAGGGACTGGACTAGTGCCTTCGGAGAGAGCAGGGCTGACTACGCAAGCTACTAAGGGGGTAGGGTGGGAATCACCAGAAGGGGATTAGGTTCGATGGTGTGCACTGAGGCGTTTATCCCCCCAAGTCAATCAACCTCATCCAAACAACCGAACATGTTGGAAGTAGGAGCCCCTCCCCACCAGGTGTTTTGGCCTTGCCGACCATCCCTTCGTCCATTTCGTCTGGTGTTTTGGACAGTTGACCAGCTCCCCTCTATATCAACATTCTGCCGTGGGGGGTAGAAAAATGTAAGGGGTCTGACAACAATAGTTGAATTATCACCTCGTGTATCCCATGAACAAAGATGCTGGGCTGTGTGGGGATCCGCAAAGGAGACTACTATGCAGTCACCAGCAATGGACTTATGTGTGGGGCCTACCCAGGGTACTCTACGTACCATTAGTATCCTGCTTCTTAGGTGGTTAGGAAGCTGTCTATTTACATTAAGCCAGTAAATGACCTTGTTTTTAAGCGACCAATGGTTCTCTTGGGTTTGTGAGTCCAGGGCAGCCACGCCAGCTAACACGATGACATATGGCCTGGCTTCTGGTGGGAGATCAATAAATCCCCCACGAAAATTCGGGCTGCTAGGTTGCTGGGGAAGTGTACACGTAGTCGCTGGCTGAATAGGCTGGTGGGGAACAGCTTAGGACCTTAGGTTAGATTGTACTGTGCCATGTGGGGGGAGTGGGGTTGGGGCTGTAGATCTTGGGATAGTAGCTGTGGGGTTACAAACTTTTGTACGGGGTTTAGGTATGGGTTTCGGTTTTGGGGGGGGCAGGGCCGGGGGTTCTAGCACAGGGGCCTGGGTGGTACAATCATCACCCCTGGTAAACTTATCTTCCATTTGTTTTAGGCTAAGACTAGCTAGGGTAACTATGGTCTTATCCATTTCTAATAGGCTGTTTTCAATACGAGAAAGTCTAAGTTCCAAGGGAGTTAGGAGCTGTTTTAAGGTAGCCCAGACGATTTTAAGAAATTCATCGTCACCCCCCGATCCTTCCTTGACTCACTCCACCTACCCTCAGTAGACCTCTCAGCAGTGTTGACAAGAGAAACCCCCGTTGTTAAATCTAACACAGCGCTGGATAAACCAGGGCCATTTTCCTCTCCCAGTGTGCAAGTATTAACTTCAGGGACCTCTTTATCTACCCCGTTTGTGACCAGAGGTCGGCGATTATTAAAAAATTGAGACCTCGCAATTTTGGCCTTTTTACGTGCATATGCTGATTTGGCAAGGCATTTCCTTTTATGAGTGACATCTTTTTTCTTTACGCTTGCTGCCTGCTTTGGCGGCACAAATTTGCTGGTAAAGCCCATGCCTGACCCAGGGACATATGGCGCAGACACCTTAGTGGACTTTGGAGGTGTCGATAATGGGATAAAAGGAGGCTCAGATGGAGGTGTGGATGGGGCATGATGGATATCCGCCTGTGTTAACAATGAGCGAGGGCCAGACAGGCGCTCCGGGGTTAGAACAGAGGCAATTTTCCCTAAGGATGATTTTTTAGAGGACGCTAGGTTCAGGGAAAGTCTACGAGCTGCTTCTAATTCCAAGGACACTCTATGTTGCATTTTGCGGATTTCCACATCAATGGCCATATTGGTCTTGGTAAGGAAAACATCACGAGTCCCATTGGGCTTGTTCACCCCCTTGGCAGTTTTGCTACGACTACCCCGTGTGCACATAATGATTGTGAAGAAAAGCAGAATAACGGGAGTTAAATATGGCAGCTACCAGACAGGGGGGGTGGCCCAGTCCAGGCCTCTCAGTCCTCGAACGGCCTCAAACGGCCCGCTCTTAGCCCAGTCTTCGCCCCGAGCTGCGTCCCGCGCTGCAGGAGGACAGTTCTTAGCTGTAGTGAGCGTTATGGGGGGTGGGCGGGCCAACAGTGAGAGCGGACCGGAAGCTGTCACTCGGTCACGCAGGGACTCCTGGGTAATGGATTCCCTGCAACGCTTGCAGCCCCGCTGCAGCCCTCAGCCCAGATCCTGCGTTGTTCAGCTCCCTGCAGTGTCCAGAGTCCAGCCCCTCTCACAAGCCGGCGATGTGGCACCCGCGGAGCGGGTGCGGCGAGGTCCATTGGCAGGTCAAAGAGTGGGCGCAGAAAGGTGCTAAAGCGCCTCCAGGCAAATACGCTCGGTTTGGAAAGGTCGTCCCACAGATACGGTGAAGACAGGGGTTTAAAAAGCCCTCCAGTGGGCGGTGGGCTGGCCAACAGGGAGAGCGGACCGGAAGCTGTCACTGATCACGCAGGGACTCCTGGGTAATGGAGTCCCTGCAACGCTCGCAGCTCCGCTGCAGCCCTCAGCCCAGATCCTGCGTTGTTCAGCTCCCTGCAGTGTCCAGAGTCCAGCCCCTCTCACAAGCCGGCGATGCGGCACCCGCAGAGCGGGTGCGGCGAGGTCCGTTGGCAGGCCAAAGAGTGGGCGCAGAAAGGTGCTAAAGCGCCTCCAGGCAAATACGCTCGGTTTGGAAAGGTCGTCCCACAGATACGGTGAAGACAGGGGTTTAAAAAGCCCTCCAGTGGGCGATGGGCGGGCCAACAGGGAGAGCGGACCGGAAGCTGTCACTCGGTCACGCAGGGACTCCTGGGTAATGGAGTCCCTGCAACGCTCGCAGCCCCGCTGCAGCCCTCAGCCCAGATCCTGCGTTGTTCAGCTCCCTGCAGTGTCCAGAGTCCAGCCCCACTCACAAGCCGGCGATGCGGCACCCGCGGAGCGGGTGCGGCGAGGTCCGTTGGCAGGTCAAAGAGTGGGCGCAGAAAGGTGCTAAAGCGCCTCCAGGCAAATACGCTCGGTTTGGAAAGGTCGTCAATAGCTCAAACTCTCGTAAATGCGAGACCTATTGCATTGCAAATGCTTGTTTTATGCGATGATCATTTTCACTTACAAACTTTGTACTGTTAGGGGAAGAACCGGACTGCAGGCACCCCGGTAGAGTACAGCAGCATCTTCGGGTGTCTCTGCCCCTTCTCTGCCTTGCTTCCCCCTATTATTAAAGTGGAGCAAGAAAAAACACAACATATTGTCTACTTTGTCAAAAGCCCTTCTTTTGAAATGTTGATTGGTGTACCACCTTAACTCAGGTCCCAGGGTATTTCCTCTCCAGACCTGCCCTTTTCAAGAAAGCTCATTATCCAGCAGTGTAGCAGGTATTCGATAGAAGGAATCTGCCTGTCACTGCAATGCCCACCAGGGCACAATCTTCTCAGACCTACATCTTACGATACATACAAGGGGTCAACCTACCTGGGTAGTAGTCTACAGTAAGCTCCACGACAGAGGTAGGTAGCTCTGTATTCCATGATGACTCCTAGGACATAACCCACTCAAACTGTGTATTTTATGATACCCAGAGGGTTCACCTTTTCTCTCTACTGTATCCCACGATAGCCAGAACAGTGCCACATGGTACAATACCCACAATGGCACAGCCTGCTGAAGAATAAGGGATCCTATAATACCAATCAGTGAACATCTAGATCAGTGTTGTATCCTACAATAGAGACAAATACACCACCAGCCCTGAGCTTCATGATACGATGCCATTCTGCGCAAGCTCAAACTTGTAATCTGCTACACACACCTTGGCAGAGTATGGCTTGCACCCTTCTGCAATGCCCACCAGGGAACAACCAGTTCAGGCCTGTACACTAAAATGCTCAATGCTTAATTTTCGCCGGTGTTACAGATGGTGTCCACCAGCACTTATGTTTCCTCATCACTTAGACATTATCCCATAACAAGAGTGAGAAAAACACAAAAGGGGAAAGAAGGACAAAGAGAAAAAACTGAAAACCAGTGGCAAAAAAGAATGCACAGAAGATAGTTTGAGGGGCAGGAATGCAGTGAGTGGCTGATCACGGTCTAGTGTTTATACAGTATGTGTTTTAACCAGCCATTCCTAGAGGGCAGGCTTCCACACTCAGACCACACCCACCCATCACAGGTGGCACTGCTCGGGTGACCCTGCAAATAAAAGGGACGGGCGCACGTGCCCTGGGCCAGTTCCAGACAGTACATATGTCTGTGGGATTATTAGCTCAGCATGAGGGCCTAGGGCCCTAACCATTACAAGGGAGTGTCTGGTGATGGATTAAAGATGCATGAGAGGGACTTAAGACAGCGCAGCCTTGCTATTCGCCACCACTGACTTTTTCAGCGCCAAAGGCAGCTTCTGAGTAACATGTGGGTTCAGGCATTTATTATTTTAGAAAATAAGCACTGTGTCCGATAGGCCACACCCGGCGATGACTATCATAAAATACACACCAGGTGTGGCCATTATTGCATTATCTACTCGGTAAGGATTCTAGCGTGTCCAAGTGAGCTGGACCAGCCTTGAGGTGCCCTGAGTACCTCAACGTTCCTCGAAAAGATGCTCGTGCGTGAAGATGGCGGAGGAAAGGCCACTTCTTACACTACGGTATCTCTCTCGCTACAGTGACTTCCTGAGGGGATTTCCTGATATCCGGCAGGCCCATTCCATTTCCTGGCAACCACGGCCCAATTCCTGGGGTCACCCACTACATCCTGCCTCCTTGCAGCCTCGTGCAGCACAGGAATTCCTGGGAATCTGCGGGCAAAAGCGCTGCACGCGCAAAAGACAGGTAGAGAGAGATGGGGGTGAGGCGTAAAGAGAGAGAGTGGGAGTGTGGGAGAGAGAGAATGAGAGTGTGGGAGAGAGAAAGACAGAGAGAGAGCGAAAGAGAGTGAGAGAGTGTGTGTGTGTGAGAGAGAGAGAGAGAGAGAGAGAGAGAGAGAGAGAGAGAGAATATGCCGAGCTGAGAGATGAACAAATAGAGAGATGAACAGAGACGTCATGTTTGTAAAGAAATCAGTAACGTCAAGTGCAGAGAAATTAGCAAAAAAATAGAGAGGAGCAGAAATGTGAAGAAAGAAAGGTGCAAGAACACGCACCATGAAATGGTGTTTGCAACAATTATGAGCAGAGCTGTCAAGAGAGAAATTTGCCTAATTGCAAAAAGAGCATTTCTGTTATGTTCAGAGAGAGATTTTAACGTTGCAGACTCGTAGGGCATACATGCAATTACCAGGGATGGCCAGCCATATGTGGAAGGGGGTCCCCCGTGGTTGATTAAGGACCAGGGGCTGCTTATAGAAGTGGATGGATGGAGAGAATGTCAACTATCCAGCCCGATAAACTTTCCTGGGCCAATGCACAATCTTCCTACAGACACGTTTATGATTTGCCTCCCTCCCCCAAACCCTCCTGCACACATTCCGATTCACTCACTACACTCACATACACTATATGGCCGGTATGCATGCATTTTCAAGGGCTTCTTCTTGCCCCCAGCCTACCACTAGCAAGACAATAAAAAACAGCCCGGGGGAGGATGTGTGAAGGGATATGTAAAAGAATGATATATACTTCTGGTCGCTTACAGCACTTAAACGGCCTCAATGAACTGGGTGGCTGAAGAGAAGGAGAAAGGTATAGCTCCCAGGGAAGGATAAAGATATAGCTTTCAGGGAAGGATAAAGGTATAGCTTTCAGGAAAGGATAAAGGTATAGCTTTCAGGGAAGGATAAAGGTATAGCTCCCAGAGAAGGATAAAGGTACAGCTCCCAGAGAAGGATAAAGGCATAGCTTTCAGGGAAGATAAAGGTATAGCTCAAAGAGAAGAATAAAGGTATAGCTTCCAGAGAAGGATAAAGGTATTGCTCCTAGAGAAGGATAAAGGTATAGCTTCCAGAGAAGGATAAAGGTATAGCTCCCAGGTAAGGATAAAGGTATAGCTCCCAGGGAAGGATAAAGGTATAGCTATCAGAAAAGCATAAAGATATAGATTTCAGAGAAGGATAAAGGTATAGCTATCAGAAAAGAATAAAGGTATAGCTCCCAGAGAAGGATACTGGTATAGCTTCCAGAGAAGAATAAAGGTATTGCGCCTGGAGAAGGATAAAGGTATAGCTATCATAGAAGGATAAAGGTATAGCTTTCAGGGAAGGATAAAGGTATAGCTCCCAGAGAAGGATAAAGGTATAGCTTCCAGAGAAGGATAAAGGTATAGCTATCAGAAAAGGATAAAGGTATAGCACCCAGAGAAGGATAATGGTATAGCTTCCAGAGAAGAATAAAAGTATAGCACCCAGAGAAGGATAAAGGTATAGCTATCAGAGAAAGATAAAGGTATAGCTTTCAGGGAAGGATAGAGGTATAGCTCCCAGAGAAGGATAACGGTATAGCTTCCAGAGAAGGATAAAGGTAAAGCTCCCAGAGAAGGATAAAGGTATGGCTATCAGAGAAAGATGATGGTATAGCTCCCAGGGAAGGATAATGGTATAGCTATCAGAGAAGGATAAAGGTATAGCTCCCAGGGAAGGATAGCTTTCAGGGAAGGATAAATGTATAGCTTTCAGGGAAGGATAAAGGTATAGCTTCCAGAGAAGGATAAAGGTATAGCTATCAGAAAAGGATAAAGGTATAGCTCACAAGGAAGGATAAAGGTATAGCTATCAGAAAAGGATAAATGTATAGCTCAGAGGGAAGGATAAAGGTATAGCTAGCGGAGAAGGATACAGGTATAGCTATCAGAGAAGGATAAAGGTATAGCTTTCAAGGAAGGATAAAGGTATAGCTTCCAGGGAAGGATAAAGGTATAGCTCCCAGTTAAGGATAAAGGTATAGCTCCCAGGGAAGGATAAAGGTATAGCTATCAGAAAAGCATAAAGATATAGATTTCAGAGAAAGATAAAGGTATAGCTATCTGAGAAGGATACAAGTATAGCTTTGATGGAAGGATAAAGGTATAGCTATCAGAGAAGGATAAAGGTATAGCTTTCAGGGAAGGATAAAGGTATAGCTTCCAGGGAAGGATAAAGGTATAGCTCCCAGAGAAGGATAAAGGTATAGCTATCAGAAAAAGATAAAGGTATAGCTTTCAGGGAAGGAAAAGGGTATAGCTTAGATGGAAGGATAAAGGTATAGCTCCCAGGGAAGGATAAAGGTATAGTTCCCAGGGAAGGATAAAGGTATAGCTCCCAGGGAAGGATAAAGGTATAGCTATCAGAAAAGGATAACGGTATAGCTCCCAGAGAAGGATAAAGGTATAGCTCCCAGGGAAGGGGAAAGGTATAGCTATTAGAGAAAGATAAAGGTATAGCTATCAGAGAAGGATAAAGGTATAGCTATCAGAGAAGGATAAAGGTATAGCTCCCAGGGAAGGAGAAAGGTATAGCTATTAGAGAAAGATAAAGGTATAGCTATCAGAGAAGGATAAAGGTATAGCTCCCAGGGAAGGAGAAAGGTATAGCTATTAGAGAAAGATAAAGGTATAGCTATCAGAGAAGGATAAAGGTATAGCTATCAGAGAAGGATAAAGGTATAGCTCCCAGAGAAAGATAAAGGTATTGCTCCCAAGTGTTTCAAGCCGATGCATGATGGGCGCTGCACGGACCAGGACAGACGGGAGGCGATAGATGGACAGAGGGAATGGGAACGTGAATAAGAGGGGCGTTGGAATAGAATGCTTCTCCCTTGTGTGTATGTGGGAGTGGGATTGCGAGATGGAGGGTTGTATAAAGTGGGTGGGGGTTCAGTGAGAGTGAAATGTTGCTGAAGCCATCCTCTGTACCACTGCACCTGCCAGGAGACGTCAGCGCGCGCGCAGCCCACGTGCACATTATCTAAATGCATGCCAGGCCGCTGTCCTGGTGCTGGGGGCAGACGAGCCATGCCAAGAGGCTCCGAGGCAAGGTTATTTTGTCGCAGCGGCGGTGAGTTGGCAGCACCAGCTTGAAAGGCGTGTGAAGCTGCGCAGCTTTTCCTCCGCAGACTTAGTGACGATTTCTTCACAGCCCTGCAACCGTCGCAAAGTTTGATCTGCGAGGAAAAAAAGATTCGGCACAAACTCTGATTAAGTGGAGAGATTTCTACAGAACCTTTGTGTGTGAAAATGTGTCGGCAAATAAACTTTTCTATCATTTCTGAAACTTCTGAAGATTTAGCAAGCGCGAACTTTTTAAACTGGTGCGAAATTTCCATTTCGCTCATCCTCCGCAAACTCCTCATCTGGTCGTGACACCCACTGTCTGGAGAGTATTTGCTGCGAGAGTCGCACTCACGCAGAAGCCGAGCAGGGGCCGGGATGAAGTAGGAGAGTCTGCTTAGTGTTAGCAGACAGCCAAATCAGCAGATTTTGGTGGCAGGGTGCCGAGAAAAGGGCGTAACCACCATACCAGCATCCCCGCCTCCGGTCCTTGAGGCTATAATTTCATGGAACAAGGCAAGGTCATAACAGCAAGTGCTGTCCGTAGAGCCGCGCGCCTGGCCAGAGAGACCGACCCACTGAGTGCTTTAAAACAATGGCCACGTGGTTCTCTCTTCCTTTCCTGTACAGGAGTGAAGAAGGGTCGCTTTTGGCCTATCCTTAGGAGCCTGCCGCCGGTACTGCCTGATTGCGGAAGACTGCTTAGTCGTCATTCCACCATAGTCATCTTTCTTCCACCACCCTAAAATGCCTGTCTCTTTATATCAGTCTGCACGTTCTTCTTCATCCTGCTTTTACTCGTTGTTACTTTTTTCCTATATTCCTGTTCCACTACCAGTCCCACTCTTCTGCTTTGTTCTCCCTTTTCATGGGTCAAAGTTTGGTGATGAAAAGTAGAGGCCTGATCTAGAGTTTGAACAACAGTATTCATTCCGGCAGAGCAATGGAGTAAAGCACTCCGTTGCCATGATGGAGTCCCTTACATAAAAGGGCACACCCAAAAGTACTGGGACCTGGTAATCAATGTTGACGTTTCGACCCTGATGCACGTAGGTTGAGTTCCCCCTTACATTGGGGTCTTCATCAGGACAAGAATGTGTAGTGTTGGTGAGGAGGGGCACCAGAGAGCGCCACACTCGTGGCGTCGAATTCAGAAACAAGGGTGGGCCCATAGGCTCCTCTCATTCAAAAATGCACGTAAATGATGTTATTCAAGCCTCCTAGTTTCCACAAAAGTCAAAGTTAAAGATGTGGCAGCCCGTGCTTTAATCATGATGCTGCCGTCCTGTCTCCGTAATGAATCCAAAAAAGGATTGTAGCGCTCTCGGTGCCCCTCCTCACCCCCACTACACATCCTTGTCCTGATGAAGGCCCCAATGTAAGGTGGAACTCAACCTACGTGCGTCAGAGGTCAGAACATCAAATTTTTCTCAACTTTTCCTATCCATGAACAACAGAATCATTGTTACTGTGTTTTCATATATGGACTATGATTACGATTGTTATTCCATGTGGTTTAGTAATACATTTGTGTGATGTCAACTAACAATGCCGTGACCACACTTCAATCTAGGAAACTTTTCACTTAACCCCCATTCCTCACAAAAACCACTTCCCTATCCCTAGCTTTCTCCTTTTCCTTGGGCACATTATGTATATGTATATATTCACAATGAAGAGTTTTTGTCACATTTATGCTTTAATGAGGATGTGATTAAAAAACATCTCTCACTAACCAGTAGAAAATTTGTTTTGTTTATTCATTACTCAGAATTGTCTGTTTGCTCTAAATGAATATATTGGGACTTCTTTCCCTGCAACAATGATGGAGTCCCTGACATCTGAATTTAGAGTTGACCACTGGCTCAGGAACCACGATCACGGTGGTTCCTGTCAATGAGTTAAAAGTTTGATAGACAGATCCGTCACACATGATGGCTGTCCCTTAAACTTTTTACTTGTTTTTTGTTAGTTCAACAGCAAAATCCCAAAGTAATTTAAATCTATTTACTGCCCCTTACAGCCAGGGTTTACACCGTCATTTGTCCACCCACACTAAATCAGACCGTCCAAACCTTCCACTACCCTTAATGGCAGCGACGGGGAATACGTCGGCTCCATCACTGACATGCTTAAGGTCCGTCTAACTGTAAATCAGGCAGACAGGCACACCTTCAGTTTGACAGAGAAGGAACTCTGTCACCGTTGTGACAGAGTATCATCTAAGTCAGACTCTATTTAGCCCGTAGGTCCTGGTCCTCAAAAGAAAGTGTGGGTCCGACCACCTACAACCACTGGCACAAATTAAGTACGGCAGGGGTTCTGACCCCACATTACTCTGTCCATCACAAGAATCTTCAGATTGTGAAGCAGCAGTGCATTATGGGTAGCCAGTCTTAGCAGCCTGGTCAGTTAGGCCGGAAAGTGGAAGCAAAATAGACAAGGCAGAATATAATAGAAAAAAGCATAAATTTGTGATGTTAAAAGGTTTTCCAAAGAGCTTCACAGAGAATGCAAAAAAAAAAAAAACTTTGCTCAGCACTAATGAAAAGGCATTGAAGGAACACAGAATAAGAGCAAACAAAGATGGGAAGTGGGTCAACAGAAGTGCGTAGTTGCCTTTCAGCCACAGAGCTCAAAGCTATCGTCGTATGTTGCTGGTCACGGGAAATGATGTTATGCCATGTTACACAGTTTTTAAATAGCATATGCCTGTGACATACTTGCTCCCATAGTACATATACTTGCATCCGTATTTGTCTGTGGGTTTACCCACATAAGTGCATCATTGGGAGTTGCAGGGTGCAGTGAGAATTAGGAACGTTTTAAGGATTTTGGGGCCCCTGGGCCCTTGTTTGGAACAGCTTTGGTTTTATGATCCAGTTTCAGCTCTTTCATGCCCCCTTTGGTCAAATTGTAAATGTGTGTACATCTGATATTCAGGGATAGTGATGTGTGTTTTCAGTGTTTTTAACACAGTAGCAGCTCACTAACATTACTGCAAATAATCTCCCAATCTTTGTGACACCCTCCCATTTCTCATATGTGAGGTCCTGAATTGATCTAGAAGAATTTTTTTATATGGATGTTGCATGAAACATAAACCCATTTGTCTGCAAAATGTCTGTAATAGACTCACACATTAAAAATAAATGATAGAAAAACGCTATTTACAACACTCTGTTTAAAACTTATTGAAGGCCATCAGGGCAAGACTCTCTGCAGAACATAGCTGGTTCTATCAGTCCCCTCCCTCCCCCTTGAAAGGTTAGGGTCTTGGACCAGAGCCCACGTTGCCCATGCCTTAAAACGTCTCTGAGAATGGTGTTATGGTGAAAGTTTGGCATTCCCCGTAGTTGTGTTCCAAAGAGGGACTGGGTTAATGTGATCTGTTGGTCAAGCCTAGGTGAGATATATTGCAGTTTTGGTGCTGGTCATTTGATGCTTCTCCTAACCTGTGTCAGTGGATTGTGTCCCTCTGCTTGGGATTTTAGTAGACATTGTGCTATACAAGTTTCAATGGCACTTTTCTAGGTGTTAGAAGACTGTTTGTGTGAGAAGGTGTGTGGGGTGTACAGGGCTGGTTGCAGTACTGAGAGTTCTTAAGAAGACTGTAATGTCAGACTGTTGCCTTAGTGATCTGTGCAATTTGAGAGTTAGGGTTTTATTTAGATGTCTAGGCCAGTTGAATTAGGTAAGTCTCTAAATAGATGTTATTTTCTCAGCTTAGGACTGTGTACTCTCCTTCTTCCTATTATTTTACAAAGACTGGGGTTCGACTTATCTCATCACCTCAATCAACACTACAAGATGAATCCTGGGTGTATCCACTTGGTATACCGGCCTGCAAACCGGCCGATATTGACATTGCCAAATTTTTGGGTGCCATTCTCAACACAAGTCTTAATCTCCGAGAACATATCAAGTTAATAGCCAAGAATGCATGTTTCGTCTGTGGGATTCAACATTTTATCCCTGAAGAAGATCTTGACGATCATAAGGCTCGCATACATCTCATGTGTAGTCAAGAATCGACTATGGCGCCTTTCTCTTGACCTGGCCTCCAAAAATGCTTCTTGTCCCACTGAAAGTAGTTGTACATGCTACATGGTCACCTTTCGGCGTGTACATTGCACTTCAATGGGACAAGATGCATTTTGGCTCTGGAATCCATAGATGTGACCACATTACATCAGTGCTACCAATCCTTCAAAGACTTCCCACTTAATCCATAGCTTAATATCAGCATACCTGCTTCACTCATAAAGTTCCTCACACCTCTACCCAATGATACCTGGCATCAAAGTTGAAAATATCTAGCAGGCTGAGATCCTTGTCGACACCGATTCACTGTTTATGTTCACTGTTCATTGTTATAGGTTTAAACTTGTGGGCTTGATCTCTTCTGCTCTCTCCATCTCACCCCGCTTTCTCTCTGTCTCACCTTCCTCTCTCCCGACTTCACCTTCCTTTCTCTCCACTTCACCGGGCTGTCCTGCGCACCTCACTCGCTACTTCTTTCCATGTCACTCTCTTCTCTCTTCACATCATCCTACTCTCTCTCCACCTTCTCCACCTATTTCCACACTGTGCCCTTCTCTTGCTCCTCTTCACTCTCATATTTCTCTCACCTCATCCCTTTCCCCTTATCCTACTTTCCCTCTCCTGACCTTGCCGTCCTCTCGCTGTACGTCAACTTACTCTTGCTTCACTTCACCATTTTTGTCTCCACCTCACCCTTCTCTCCCTTCCCTGCCTCTCTATCTGTTCCTCACCTTTTCTCAGTCCCTCACCCACCGCTCACTCTTGCCCACCCTGCTGCTCAGTCTTTCCGACTCGCTCTCCTTCTCTCCTCCCACCAGTCCTTCTTTTGTCTCACTAACCTCCGTCCTGCCTCAAACTCCTCCCTATCACTCCCAACCCTCTGCTTCCCCTTTCCCTCTCTCCAGCGCTCCCTTCTCTCTGTTACCAGTTTAGGACCCAAGGAGTAACAGCGGACTTATAATCAGGGCCACTGGAATTATGCAACAGGAAAATACCAAATTATGCAGTAGGTTTGACAAAATTTATATGGGGTACTAATACTTTATTATTTTGTCATTTTTTACACGTTAACAGAAAAAGGTTTTATCTCATTAGTACCTAGTTAAAATGCAAGTGGCGGCATTAGCAGCTAAAAGGGGATGAGTGAACCTCTGCGAAGGGCCCTCCACTGTGCAGCAACACATAGACGCCATTTTAGTCATATTTGATCTGTTTAAAATGGCTTTTTGTGAAAATCTGTAAATTATGCAGTAGATGATGGACTATGTGGCAAATGTGAGAAATGTATAATTATTTGTAAAATGCTGCAGAATCACATAATTCCAGTGGCCCTGACTATAATACATTTCTGTCTATTCATGAGACAAAATTAGAGCATTTGTTGAGAGAGACTAATTGCTGCACAGTCCCCTGTGCTCAAAAATGGGGTGTCTGCTCCTTACGATCCATCTAGTTATATTGCTGAGCTCTGCCTTCTGCAAGCGCGTCAGGAGATTGAGACAGCAGGACACATGCAGCACATGTTGCGAGTGCTGCCATAGAACTGTTGCCAGTGCTTTTCTTTGCATAATTGACACTCGCACTCCCATACTGTATTGGTGTTATTTTAGTGAAACGTCACAAGTTTTTGCCGCTGTCAGTGTTTTTTGCTTAATATAGTGCCATAAACTGAGCCACAGCTGTTACATGATTCTACCGCTGCAGGGTATTCCACATATTTATGGATTTGCCACATATGTCACATAATCCATCAGCTTCTACATAATTTGGAGATTTGAACACAAAAATATTTTTAGCTCAAACGGATCAAAAGTTACTAAAAATGCAGTGACTCATATTACTGAGCAGTGGAAGGCCCTCGCAAAAGTTGGCTGATCACCTTTCTGATCCCTATTGCAGTATTTTAATTCTATACAGGTCCTAACGGGGTGTATGTAACATTTGACAAGACAGTGTTAAAGCATAGCAAGTTAAAAAAAATGAAGTAATACTGTCACAAAATGTGCCACCTTACGCAGCGTCAATAGCCTCTTCTTGCCACATGATTTAGTAAACCACAACATTCCAGTGGCCACTGCCATGAGTTAGGAATAGCATCACAGCAAAAAGAAATACAATAATAGCAATTATCCCCCGGACCTCACCCCTGACCCCCGGTACATACAGCTGCCCTAGGCATTGATGTTATATATGAAAGTTAAACAATTAGCATTGACAGCGAGGCTGCAGTCTTGTGATATTCTTTTCATTAAGTAAGAGAACAAAACGAAGACTGTTTTCTATTTGAGAATGGGCCTTGGGTGGGCCTTAGGTTATTTTGGGAGGGCCAGGCCCACTTGCCTACACTCCAGGCCCTAGAGTCTAGGGCCTGGAGAGAGGATCCAACAATCATGCTCATTGGCTAAAATGTTGTTCATATTCACATTTCCCCTTTTTGTAACATACAGCACACCATGGACTGAAGTTGATTGTTGTAACATGTTCCCTCCTACACTGCCCACCTGATTCATGCAGCACAGATGGGGTTAAACAGCTGTGGACAGCAGTCAAAGATCAAGCTCGCCTGCATTCCTCTGGACTTTATCATAGCCTGGTAAAGGAAGAGTGGTTAATCATAAAACATTGTGTATGCAGTGGTTTATTAAATAGAGGATTGCACAATTGTAATGCAATCTCAACCCTGAAAAGGTGAGTTGATTTATTTTCGGATCCATGGATACGGCAAGCAAATAACTCCCTTTAGTATTCCATGTATATTTCTTTATCATCTTCCCGCCTTATTTTGCAAAACCACAATTTAAAGCTTAACCTATCCGTGTTTTATAATTTCCTTTCTGATGCTTGAAGTTTGGTTTCTAACAACAGAAGAGTAGGGCTACACATCCTGCAAGTCAAACAAACCTGGCACTGAATGAGAGACAAGCGCCTGACATGGGAGACACCATTATCTCGTGCTTCCAACCCTTCTGAAATGAAACAAAGTGCACAGTGAGGTAAGACTCCAGGCCGATATAATCCAGTTTCAGGTTTAGAGCAAGAAACAGCCAACTGATCATCTCTAGTGCTTCTCCAATTGACACCCCCCAACGTTCTCCCTCTCTGCCCACTAACCCCCACGCCCACCTGGTAACATATCGTAGCGCGAGGGCAACCTAGATACCACACATCCTCTATTACAATCGTTTTTTGGTCTAGCTTGCCTTATAAGTCGCTGAACGTGCCGTGTGGTGCTTCTGTGCCAGTGTTTTCTGAGTCTAGGGCGAGTGCCAACGTTTAGTCCTACCTCTATGTCTATGGCCTTTCCCAGTTTTTAGTTTTGAAAATCTGGTCACCCTGAACAGGAGGCATGTTTGAAGACTTTAGGGGTCGTGTTGCAGTTGCACATTACCCACCTCAAGTTTGGCTCCCAGCGATTTTTCCTGCAGCCTCGATGGAACTGCTTGTTGTTCCTGGTACTGTGTGCAGTTGGGTGCGTAGTTGAAATTTTCTTTCGCCCCAGGAGTCAGTGGTAACACTATGTGCAGCTCGCTTTAGGCCACAATGTTAATGTTAAGTACTGCAGGGGCTCAATAGTATCACTATGTAACGCAGCGGCACAGGTAGTGTTATGCGCTCTGAGGGTGACTGCAATGCTGTGCTTGATGATGTTTGCTGCTGGCTTGGTGGTATTTGCTGGTGTGTTGGTAGTGCTGTGTGCTGTTAGGGTGTGATGATGATATGCTTAGCCGGAGTGCAGTAGCTGTGCGCTGCTGTAACACTTATAGTGCTGGCACTGCTGGAGCACCTTACTGTACACTGGCACTGCTGATTCTGTGGATGTGCGTTCATGGCCAGAATGGTCCCCAAGATATCACTGTACACCCCGAGGGTAAACAGTTATATTTCCAGAGTTGCTGAGCAAAGATCCCATGTTATCATCGAAAACATCTGTAAATAGCCAAATCGTCCACCAGACTTAGGGCTGCATAGCCATATATAAGTGCCCTGGCCAAATCATCCACCAGACGAGGGGCTGCATAGCCATATATAAGTGCCCTGGCCAAATCATCCACCAGACTTAGGGCTGCATAGCCATATATAAGTGCCCTGGCCAAATCATCCACCAGACGAGGGGCTGCATAGCCATATATAAGTGCCCTGGCCAAATCATCCACCAGACTGAGGGTGCATAGCCATATATAAGTGCCCTGGCCAAATCATCCACCAGACGAGGGGCTGCATAGCCATATATAAGTGCCCTGGCCAAATCATCCACCAGACGAGGGGCTGCATAGCCATATATAAGTGCCCTGGCCAAATCATCCACCAGACTGAGGGTGCATAGCCATATATAAGTGCCCTGGCCAAATCATCCACCAGACGAGGGGCTGCATAGCCATATATAAGTGCCCTGGCCAAATCATCCACCAGACTAGGGGCTGCATAGCCATATAGAAGTGCCCTGGCCAAATCATCCACCAGACGAGGGACTGCATAGCCATATATAAGTGCCCTGGCCAAATCATCCACCAGACGAGGGGCTGCATAGCCATATATAAGTGCCCTGGCCAAATCATCCACCAGACTAGGGGCTGCATAGCCATATAGAAGTGCCCTGGCCAAATCATCCACCAGACTGAGGGTGCATAGCCATATATAGGTGTCCTGGCCAAATCATCCACCAGACAAGGGGCTGCATAGCCATATAGAAGTGCCCTGGCCAAATCATCCACCAGACTGAGGGTGCATAGCCATATATAAGTGCCCTGGCCAAATCATCCACCAGACTAGGGGCTGCATAGCCATATATAAGTGCCCTGGCCAAATCATCCACCAGACTAGGGGCTGCATAGCCATATAGAAGTGCCCTGGCCAAATCATCCACCAGACTGAGGGTGCATAGCCATATATAAGTGCCCTGGCCAAATCATCCACCAGACTGAGGGTGCATAGCCATATATAAGTGCCCTGGCCAAATCATCCACCAGACTGAGGGCTGCATAGCCATACAGAAGTGCCCTGGCCAAATCATCCACTAGACTGAGGCTGCATAGCCATACAGAAGTGCCCTGGCCAAACCATCCACCAGACTAGGGGCTGCATAGCCATATAGAAGTGCCCTGGCCAAACCATACACCAGACTAGGGGCTGCATAGCCATATAGAAGTGCCCTGGCCAAATCATCCACCAGACGAGGGGCTGCATAGCCACATAAAAGTGCCCTGGCCAAATCGTCCACCAGACTTAGGGCTGCAAAGCTATATATAAGTGCCCTGCCAAATCATTCACCAGACGAGGGGCTGCATAGCCATATAGAAGTGCCCTGGCCAAATCGTCCACCAGACTTAGGGCTGCATAGCTATATATAAGTGCCCTGCCAAATCATTCACCAGACGAGGGGCTGCATAGCCATATATAAGTGCCCTGGCCAAATCATCCACCAGACTGAGGGTGCATAGCCATATATAAGTGCCCTGGCCAAATCATCCACCAGACTAGGGGCTGCATATCCATATATAAGTGCCCTGCCAAATCATCCACCAGACGAGGGGCTGCATAGCCATATATAAGTGCCCTGGCCAAATCATCCACCAGACTAGGGGCTGCATAGCCATACAGAAGTGCCCTGGCCAAATCATCCACCAGACTGAGGGTGCATAGCCATATATAAGTGCCCTGCCAAATCATCCACCAGACGAGGGGCTGCATAGCCATATATAAGTGCCCTGGCCAAATCATCCACCACACGAGGGGCTGCATAGCCATATAGAAGTGCCCTGGCCAAATCATCCACCAGACTGAGGGTGCATAGCCATATATAAGTGCCCTGGCCAAATCATCCACCAGACTAGGGGTTGCATAGCCATATTGACGTGCCCTGGCCAAATCATCCACCAGACTGAGGGTGCATAGCCATATAGAAGTGCCCTGGCCAAATCATCCACCAGACTGAGGGTGCATAGCCATATATAAGTGCCCTGGCCAAATCATCCACCAGACGAGGGGCTGCATAGCCATATTGACGTGCCTTGGCCAAATCATCCACCAGACTAGGGGCTGCATAGCCATATAGAAGTGCCCTGGCCAAATCATCCACCAAACTGAGGGTGCATAGCCATATATAAGTGCCCTTGCCAAATCATCCACCAGACGAGGGGCTGCATAGCCATATAGAAGTGCCCTGGCCAAATCATCCACCAGACTGAGGGTGCATAGCCATATATAAGTGCCCTGGCCAAATCATCCACCAGACGAGGGGCTGCATAGCCATATATAAGTGCCCTGGCCAAATCATCCACCAGACTGAGGGCTGCATAGCTATATATAAGTGCGCTGGCCAAATCATCTACCAGACTAGGGGCTGCATAGCCATATATAAGTGCCTGGCCAAATCATCCACCAGACTGAGGGTGCATAGCCATATATAAGTGCCCTGGCCAAATCATCCACCAGACTAGGGGCTGCATAGCCATATAGAAGTGCCCTGGCCAAATCATCCACCAGACTGAGGGTGCATAGCCATATATAAGTGCCCTGGCCAAATCATCCACCAGACGAGGGACTGCATAGCCATATATAAGTGCCCTGGCCAAATCTTCCACCAGACTGAGGGCTGCAAAGCTATATATAAGTGCCCTGCCAAATCATCCACCAGACGAGGGGCTGCATAGCCATATATAAGTGCCCTGGCCAAATCATCCACCAGACTGAGGGTGCATAGCCATATATAAGTGCCCTGGCCAAATCATCCACCAGACGAGGGGCTGCATAGCCATATATAAGTGCCCTGGCCAAATCATCCACCAGACTAGGGGCTGCATAGCCATATAGAAGTGCCCTGGCCAAATCATCCACCAGACTGAGGGTGCATAGCCATATATAAGTGCCCTGGCCAAATCATCCACCAGACTAGGGGCTGCATAGCCATATAGAAGTGCCCTGGCCAAATCATCCACCAGACTGAGGGTGCATAGCCATATATAAGTGCCCTGGCCAAATCATCCACCAGACTAGGGGCTGCATAGCTATATATAAGTGCCTTGGCCAAATCATCCACCAGACTGAGGGTGCATAGCCATATAGAAGTTCCCTGGCCAAATCATCGACCAGACTAGGGGCTCCATAGCCATATAGAAGTGCCCTGGCCAAATCATCCACCAGACTGAGGGTGCATAGCCATATATAAGTGCCCTGGCCAAATCATCCACCAGACTAGGGGCTGCATAGCCATATAGAAGTGCCCTGGCCAAATCATCCACCAGACTGAGGGTGCATAGCCATATATAAGTGCCCTGGCCAAATCATCCACCAGACTAGGGGCTGCATAGCCATATAGAAGTGCCCTGGCCAAATCATCCACCAGACTAGGGGCTGCATAGCCATATAGAAGTGCCCTGGCCAAATCATACACCAGACTAGGGGCTGCATAGCCATATAGAAGTGCCCTGGCCAAATCATCCACCAGACGAGGGGCTGCATGGCCACATAAAAGTGCCCTGCCAAATCATCCACCAGACGAGGGGCTGCATAGCCATATAAAAGTGCCCTTGCCAAATCGTCCACCAGACTTAGGGCTGCATAGCTATATATAAGTGCCCTGCCAAATCATCCACCAGACGAGGGGCTGCATAGCCATATATAAGTGCCCTGGCCAAATCATCCACCAGACTGAGGGTGCATATCCATATATAGGTGTCCTGGCCAAATCATCCACCAGACGAGGGGCTGCATAGCCATATATAAGTGCCCTGGCCAAATCATCCACCAGACTGAGGGCTGCATAGCTATATATAAGTGCCCTGCCAAATCATCCACCAGACGAGGGGCTGCATAGCCATATATAAGTGCCCTGGCCAAATCATCCACCAGACTGAGGGTGCATAGCCATATATAAGTGCCCTGGCCAAATCATCCACCGGACGAGGGGCTGCATAGCCATATATAAGTGCCCTGGCCAAATCATCCACCAGACTAGGGGCTGCATAGCCATATAGAAGTGCCCTGGCCAAATCATCCACCAGACTGAGGGTGCATAGCCATATATAAGTGCCCTGGCCAAATCATCCACCAGACTAGGGGCTGCATAGCCATATAGAAGTGCCCTGGCCAAATCATCCACCAGACTGAGGGTGCATAGCCATATATAAGTGCCCTGGCCAAATCATCCACCAGACGAGGGGCTGCATAGCCATATATAAGTGCCCTGGCCAAATCATCCACCAGACTGAGGGCTGCATAGCTATATATAAGTGCCCTGGCCAAATCATCCACCAGACTAGGGGCTGCATAGCCATATATAAGTGCCCTGGCCAAATCATCCACCAGACTGAGGGTGCATAGCCATATATAAGTGCCCTGGCCAAATCCTCCAACAGACTAGGGGCTGCATAGCCATATAGAAGTGCCCTGGCCAAATCATCCACCAGACTGAGGGTGCATAGCCACATATAAGTGCCGTGGCCAAATCATCCACCAGATGAGGGACTGCATAGCCATATATAAGTGCCCTGACCAAATCTTCCACCAGACTGAGGGCTGCATAGCTATATATAAGTGCCCTGCCAAATCATCCACCAGACGAGAGGCTTCATAGCCATATATAAGTGCCCTGGCCAAATCATCCACCAGACTGAGGGTGCATAGCCATATATAAGTGCCCTGGCAAAATCATCCACCAGACTAGGGGCTGCATAGCCATATAGAAGTGCCCTGGCCAAATCATCCACCAGACTGAGGGTGCATAGCCATATATAAGTGCCCTGGCCAAATCATCCACCAGACTAGGGGCTGCATAGCTATATATAAGTGCCTTGGCCAAATCATCCACCAGACTGAGGGTGCATAGCCATATAGAAGTTCCCTGGCCAAATCATCGACCAGACTAGGGGCTGCATAGCCATATAGAAGTGCCCTGGCCAAATCATCCACCAGACTAGGGGCTGCATAGCCATATAGAAGTGCCCTGGCCAAATCATCCACCAGACTGAGGGTGCATAGCCATATATAAGTGCCCTGGCCAAATCATCCACCAGACTAGGGGCTGCATAGCCATACAGAAGTGCCCTGGCCAAATCATCCACCAGACTAGGGGCTGCATAGCCATATAGAAGTGCCCTGGCCAAATCATACACCAGACTAGGGGCTGCATAGCCATATAGAAGTGCCCTGGCCAAATCATCCACCAGACGAGGGGCTGCATAGCCACATAAAAGTGCCCTGGCCAAATCGTCCACCAGACTTAGGGCTGCAAAGCTATATATAAGTGCCCTGCCAAATCATTCACCAGACGAGGGGCTGCATAGCCATATAGAAGTGCCCTGGCCAAATCGTCCACCATACTTAGGGCTGCATAGCTATATATAAGTGCCCTGCGAAATCATCCACCAGACGAGGGGCTGCATAGCCATATATAAGTGCCCTGGCCAAATCATCCACCAGACTGAGGGTGCATATCCATATATAAGTGTCCTGGCCAAATCATCCACCAGACGAGGGGCTGCATAGCCATATATAAGTGCCCTGGCCAAATCATCCACCAGACTGAGGGCTGCATAGCTATATATAAGTGCCCTGCCAAATCATCCACCAGACGAGGGGCTGCATAGCCATATATAAGTGCCCTGGCCAAATCATCCACCAGACTGAGGGTGCATAGCCATATATAAGTGCCCTGGCCAAATCATCCACCAGACGAGGGGCTGCATAGCCATATATAAGTGCCCTGGCCAAATCATCCACCAGACTAGGGGCTGCATAGCCATATAGAAGTGCCCTGGCCAAATCATCAACCAGACTGAGGGTGCATAGCCATATATAAGTGCCCTGGCCAAATCATCCACCAGACTAGGGGCTGCATAGCCATATAGAAGTGCCCTGGCGAGGTATGGGCGAATTTTGCGAATCTCGCGTTCGCGAATTTTGCGGATTTGCAAACTCGCAATCCGCAAAATCCGCGAATTCCCGGGAATTTGCGGATTTATTTTTTTATGTTCGCACGGGTTTCTGCAAGTTCGCGAGGGTTTTGTACAATTTCGCAAATTGCGAAATTGTACAAAACGCGTGCGAACTTGCAGAAACCCGTGCGAACACAATGTGCCCAGTAGGGTATGTGCCTCTTGTGTGAATAAAAGGTCAGAGAAAGATCAGTTCAGCAGATGAAGAGAAAGAAGCTCGGGTATTGCGCTCGTGAAAGTCAAGGATGCAAAGCCTATCCAGCATCACAGCTGATTTTCCACGGTAGATTTGGGAAGAAGGCACACCTGTCCAGCCTCGACGATGCTCACGATTGTTTTTGGGCTAATGAATGAGTCACTGAATTTGAACATCAACTAGTTCGAGCGACCATGTGTGTGTTACAATGCAATCGCCCCGAAGGGCGCAGGGTCCCTTGAGTGAGCTGCAGACCTGTGCCCAGCCATGCAACTATTGTACAATGGCGCCAGCAAGCTGCCAGCGCCGTTGTAAAATAGTTACAAAGTTAGCTTGCACAGGAAGCACTTAGATAAAATAAAGCAGCACCTGCTT
This sequence comes from Lissotriton vulgaris, assembly GCF_964263255.1. Classification (NCBI taxonomy): domain Eukaryota; kingdom Metazoa; phylum Chordata; class Amphibia; order Caudata; family Salamandridae; genus Lissotriton; species Lissotriton vulgaris. The sequence continues at coordinate 356,411,726 of NC_141687.1, forward strand.
CGTTTTATCTAGTGGTTCCTGTGCAAGCTAACTTTGTAACTATTTTACAACAGCGCTGGCAGCTTGCTGGCGCCATTGTAAAATAGTTGCATGAGTGGGGGTTCAACTTTTGAACCCGTTACGTTCGCAGATTTTTTTTTGCAGATTTTGCGGGAAATCCGCAAAATTCGCCGATTTTCAAAAAAAACGCAAAATCCGCGAGCGTAACGGATTTCCCGCTCACAAATCATCCACCAGACTGAGGGTGCATAGCCATATATAAGTGCCCTGGCCAAATCATCCACCAGACTAGGGGCTGCATAGCTATATATAAGTGCCTTGGCCAAATCATCCACCAGACTGAGGGTGCATAGCCATATAGAAGTTCCCTGGCCAAATCATCGACCAGACTAGGGGCTGCATAGCCATATAGAAGTGCCCTGGCCAAATCATCCACCAGACTGAGGGTGCATAGCCATATATAAGTGCCCTGGCCAAATCATCCACCAGACGAGGGGCTGCATAGCCATATGTAAGTGCCCTGGCCAAATCATCCACCAGACTAGGGGCTGCATAGCCATATAGAAGTGCCCTGGCCAAATCATCCACCAGACTGAGGGTGCATAGCCATATATAAGTGCCCTGGCCAAATCATCCACCAGACTAGGGGCTGCATAGCCATATAGAAGTGCCCTGGCCAAATCATCCACCAGACTGAGGGTGCATAGCCATATATAAGTGCCCTGGCCAAATCATCCACCAGACTAGGGGCTGCATAGCTATATATAAGTGCCTTGGCCAAATCATCCACCAGACTGAGGGTGCATAGCCATATAGAAGTTCCCTGGCCAAATCATCGACCAGACTAGGGGCTGCATAGCCATATAGAAGTGCCCTGGCCAAATCATCCACCAGACTGAGGGTGCATAGCCATATATAAGTGCCCTGGCCAAATCATCCACCAGACTAGGGGCTGCATAGCCATATAGAAGTGCCCTGGCCAAATCATCCACCAGACTGAGGGTGCATAGCCATATATAAGTGCCCTGGCCAAATCATCCACCAGACTAGGGGCTGCATAGCCATACAGAAGTGCCCTGGCCAAATCATCCACCAGACTAGGGGCTGCATAGCCATATAGAAGTGCCCTGGCCAAATCATACACCAGACTAGGGGCTGCATAGCCATATAGAAGTGCCCTGGCCAAATCATCCACCAGACGAGGGGCTGCATAGCCACATAAAAGTGCCCTGGCCAAATCGTCCACCAGACTTAGGGCTGCAAAGCTATATATAAGTGCCCTGCCAAATCATTCACCAGACGAGGGGCTGCATAGCCATATAGAAGTGCCCTGGCCAAATCGTCCACCATACTTAGGGCTGCATAGCTATATATAAGTGCCCTGCGAAATCATCCACCAGACGAGGGGCTGCATAGCCATATATAAGTGCCCTGGCCAAATCATCCACCAGACTGAGGGTGCATATCCATATATAAGTGTCCTGGCCAAATCATCCACCAGACGAGGGGCTGCATAGCCATATATAAGTGCCCTGGCCAAATCATCCACCAGACTGAGGGCTGCATAGCTATATATAAGTGCCCTGCCAAATCATCCACCAGACGAGGGGCTGCATAGCCATATATAAGTGCCCTGGCCAAATCATCCACCAGACTGAGGGTGCATAGCCATATATAAGTGCCCTGGCCAAATCATCCATCAGACGAGGGGCTGCATAGCCATATATAAGTGCCCTGGCCAAATCATCCACCAGACTAGGGGCTGCATAGCCATATAGAAGTGCCCTGGCCAAATCATCAACCAGACTGAGGGTGCATAGCCATATATAAGTGCCCTGGCCAAATCATCCACCAGACTAGGGGCTGCATAGCCATATAGAAGTGCCCTGGCGAGGTATGGGCGAATTTTGCGAATCTCGCGTTCGCGAATTTTGCGGATTTGCAAACTCGCAATCCGCAAAATCCGCGAATTCCCGGGAATTTGCGGATTAATTTTTTTATGTTCGCACGGGTTTCTGCAAGTTCGCGAGGGTTTTGTACAATTTCGCAAATTGCGAAATTGTACAAAACGCGTGCGAACTTGCAGAAACCCGTGCGAACACAATGTGCCCAGTAGGGTATGTGCCTCTTGTGTGAATAAAAGGTCAGAGAAAGATCAGTTCAGCAGATGAAGAGAAAGAAGCTCGGGTATTGCGCTCGTGAAAGTCAAGGATGCAAAGCCTATCCAGCATCACAGCTGATTTTCCACGGTAGATTTGGGAAGAAGGCACACCTGTCCAGCCTCGACGATGCTCACGATTGTTTTTGGGCTAATGAATGAGTCACTGAATTTGAACATCAACTAGTTCGAGCGACCATGTGTGTGTTACAATGCAATCGCCCCGAAGGGCGCAGGGTCCCTTGAGTGAGCTGCAGACCTGTGCCCAGCCATGTAACTATTGTACAATGGCGCCAGCAAGCTGCCAGCGCCGTTGTAAAATAGTTACAAAGTTAGCTTGCACAGGAAGCACTTAGATAAAATAAAGCAGCACCTGCTTCGTTTTATCGAGTGGTTCCTGTGCAAGCTAACTTTGTAACTATTTTACAACAGCGCTGGCAGCTTGCTGGCGCCATTGTAAAATAGTTGCATGAGTGGGGGTTCAACTTTTGAACCCGTTACGTTCGCGGATTTTTTTTTGCAGATTTTGCGGGAAATCCGCAAAATTCGCCGATTTTCAAAAAAAACGCAAAATCCGCGAGCGTAACGGATTTCCCGCTCACAAATCATCAACCAGACTGAGGGTGCATAGCCATATATAAGTGCCCTGGCCAAATCATCCACCAGACTAGGGGCTGCATAGCTATATATAAGTGCCTTGGCCAAATCATCCACCAGACTGAGGGTGCATAGCCATATAGAAGTTCCCTGGCCAAATCATCGACCAGACTAGGGGCTGCATAGCCATATAGAAGTGCCCTGGCCAAATCATCCACCAGACTGAGGGTGCATAGCCATATATAAGTGCCCTGGCCAAATCATCCACCAGACGAGGGGCTGCATAGCCATATGTAAGTGCCCTGGCCAAATCATCCACCAGACTAGGGGCTGCATAGCCATATAGAAGTGCCCTGGCCAAATCATCCACCAGACTGAGGGTGCATAGCCATATATAAGTGCCCTGGCCAAATCATCCACCAGACTAGGGGCTGCATAGCCATATAGAAGTGCCCTGGCCAAATCATCCACCAGACTGAGGGTGCATAGCCATATATAAGTGCCCTGGCCAAATCATCCACCAGACGAGGGGCTGCATAGCCATATGTAAGTGCCCTGGCCAAATCGTCCACCAGACGAGGGGCTGCATAGCCATATATAAGTGCCCTGGCCAAATCATCCACCAGACGAGGGGCTGCATAGCCATATAGAAGTGCTCTGGCCAAATCATCCACCAGACTGAGGGTGCATAGCCATATATAAGTGCCCTCGCCACATCATCCACCAGACTGAGGGTGCATAGCCATATAGAATTTCCCTGGCCAAATCATCGACCAGACTTGGGGCTGCATAGCCATATAGAAGTGCCCTGGCCAAATCATCCACTAGACTGAGGGTGAATAGCCATATATAAGTGCCCTGGCCAAATCATCCACCAGACCAGGGGCTGCATAGCCATATAGAATTGCCCTGGCCAAATCATCCACCAGACTAGGGGCTGCATAGCCATATAGAAGTTCCCTGGCCAAATCATCCACCAGACTGAGGGTGCATAGTCATATATAAGTGCCCTGGCCAAATCATCCACCAGACTGAGGGTGCAAAGCCATATAGAAGTTCCATGGCCAAATCATCGACCAGACTAGGGGTTGCATAGCCATATAGAAGTGCCCTGGCCAAATCATCCACCAGACTGAGGGTGCATAGCCATATATAAGTGCCCTGGCCAAATCATCCACCAGACTGAGGGTGCATAGCCATATAGAAGTTCCCTGGCCAAATCATCGACCAGACTAGGGGCTGCATAGCCATATAGAAGTGCCCTGGCCAAATCATCCACCAGACGAGGGGCTGCATAGCCATATATAAGTGCCCTGGCCAAATCATCCACCAGACGAGGGGCTGCATAGCCATATATAAGTGCCCTGGCCAAATCATCCACCAGACGAGGGGCTGCATAACCATATAGAAGTTCCCTGGCTCAATCACCCACCAGACTAGGGGCTGCATAGCCATATAGAAGTGCCCTGGCCAAATCATCCACCAGACTAGGGGCTGCATAGCCATATAGAAGTGCCCTGGCCAAATCATTCACCAGACGAGGGGCTGCATAGCCATATAGAAGTGCCCTGGCCAAATCATCCACCAGAATAGGGGCTGCATAGCCATATAGAAGTGCCCTGGCCAAATCATCCACCAGACGAGGGGCTGCATAGCCATATAGAAGTGCCCTGGCCAAATCATCTACCAGACTGAGGGTGCATAGCCATATATAAGTGCCCTGGCCAAATCATCCACCAGACAAGGGGCTGCATAGCCATATAGAAGTGCCCTGGCCAAATCATCCACCAGACGAGGGGCTGCATAGCCATATAGAAGTGCCCTGGCCAAATCATCTACCAGACTGAGGGTGCATAGCCATATATAAGTGCCCTGGCCAAATCATCCACCAGACTAGGGGCTGCATAGCCATATTGACGTGCCCTGGCCAAATCATCCACCAGACTGAGGGTGCATAGCCATATAGAAGTGGTCTGTAAATAACCAAATCCTTGAACACCCTGATGGTGATATGCTTATAGTCCTGACGTGCAGAGGCAAAGAGTGTATGTTACAGGGTTGTAGCTTAAAATGGGGGAGCAGGTGCAGTGGACCCGGGCCCAGGGCTGTGAGAACCACTGTTCCAATTATAGCTGCCTTTATGCTACAAAGCTAGGGACCGAGAGGGTCAATTTTTCCTTGGTTGCAATAAGGACCATGGCACTTTTGCTCACTGGTAGGTTATCTCAAAACCTTCACCACTCTGAGAGCTGCATGGTTACTCCTATAATGCTTAGGCTTTATATTATGACAGAGTAGGTCTTGATAGCTAGTTGTCTAGTAGGCCTCGTTAGCTAAGAAAGGTCCCACCCTACTACAGAGACTGTATAATTCTAGTTAGCATTCGATACATTCCGGTACCACAAGAAAAGAGAAATCTACCTGCCATAATGCTCCAGACAGTACATTTCATTTAGTGCCTCAAGCTTTCTGACATCTAACTGGGAAGAGGAACACCTGCCACAGAACAGGTGGACACTTCCCTAGAACCCTCTACGTCTTACGGAACATATTTCCGTAGGAAACGCTTATAGAGTCGAAAGCATGGCAACTGGTGCCAGGGACCTCAATCTGCACCTCACTGATGAGCTAGGATAAGGTCTTCACACTTTTAAAGCTGCTTGTGTTCCATTGAAGAGGCGACAAAGGGTCCAACAATTTGGGCCTTTGGGTGCAGGGCAGGCCAAGAATGACATCATTATGATTGGTTCCTTCCTGTAATAGCCAAATCGCGTGAAAGTATAACAATGGCGGCTGGCACCGATCGAAGTGGAGGTGGAGGGAGAGGGGGTGTAAAAAAAAGGTAGAAAAAAATGTACCTGCTTGCTCCGTCTCTCCTCCGTGTCCCTCCTCGTCTCTCCTGGCCAGAACAGGAAGGAGAAAACACCAGGCTCCCTCTAGCCAAGCACCAGGCTCCCCCAAGGTAATCACAATGCTGCAATGCAACGTTGTGATTGGTCTGAGCACCGTGGTTCGGCGCTCAGACAGGCAGTGGGAGCCTGGGCATGTTCTCTATCCAAGCTATAATGCAGCCTGGGTGGAGAACATTCAAAGTGCGCATGGATGTGAGACGGCCGGCCAAACATTCATGTGCACTTGGAGTGGGCAAACCACTCCTCCCTGTGCTCCTGTGTGAGCAGCCCTGCCCGCAAAGCTGCAGCAGCAGGAGAACATCAAATGATAATAATATTGAGTTATTATCATTTTATTTTTCCTTTATTTCACTGCTGCATCGCAGTGGGGTGACGCTCCTCCACCTTAGTGGAGGAGCCGCCACTGGAATACAATACTACCCAGAGGAATGAATACGGGATAAAAAGCACTGGTTCACGAACTTCCATCCACCTGTTCCATAATCTGTTATTTATGGAACATGTGTTATGTGGCACATGAGGAGAGGCACACAAAAATAGCAGAGAACAGAAAATAAGACAAAAGGTTGATCGAAAGCACACAATTCATGATATAGCTAATAGATAACAGAAAGCAAACACAAGTACAGAAACACAAGATTCACCCAAATATACAGACTGAAAGCAACCTTAAAATATACTTTCAAGGCCATCATCGTAAATAACTGTTTAATTTACGTAATAAACTGACAACAGTAACTATACAACCGTCACAAAAGATTGACATTTGCTAAGTAATCTTAGGAGAGTTCAGATCCGAAAGCCAATGTGTGAGGGAAGTTAAAGGGAAAATGCAAGCCTGGTAGAACAAGCATGGTGCAAATACGCAGCGTTATCATCAGATGTTTACTATCACTTTGCAGGGTCCTGATGGAGGAACATTTTAAAGCTGCCAGCAGGCACAGGAAGCAGTGAAAGGACTGCCCTCCTAAGCTGAACTCTGCGGTGGTGCCAGGGATCTTCAAAAACAAGCTAAATGAGGTTGGCATGCTTAGATTTCCGCTGTGATGGGATTGCAGGAGCTTTTGTTACCTCAACCTGCGAAATAACTTTTATTTTAAGCAGATATGGGATTGTTAATGGGCAAGAAAAGCCTTACAATCATTTCCTTTGGCTTTATGAGCAAATTAAAATTTGGAGACTGTAATGGCCATTTCTGTTTTTTAATCAACAAAGGATTTTGCCATTAGGAGCGCTTGGAAATGCAACCGGAGTCATGTTGCGCGGTGTTAGCCTGGCGTGTCTCAGTGGTTTTATATATTGAATGACAGACTCTGTAGTTAATGTGGCAGGGTCCGCTGGTTGTGTAATATCTGGTGGAGACGAGGCTGCGTGTTTTCTTTGGTTAGGTCGCTGCACTGTCTCACAAAGGGGAGGATCTCTGTACTGAATATTGGTACATAGCGTGGAGGAAGAGCTGTTTCGGTATTTATGGGAGGATGCTGTTTAAAGGCTTATTCAGCTCATAATGAATCCCCTGTGGTATAGCAGCTGTAAGGGGATAATCTGGTTATAGAAAGAAAGAGTTGTTAGGCGCAGTCAGCCTCAGACAAACACTTTTGTTAAATGAGTAGGAACAGAGTATAGCCTTCTTTGTAGAACCCTCTATTAACAATTTCTTTGAACAAACAACAGCGAGAAGTGGACTTTCGACTCGTTCTTTTAATTTACTGTCATTAGCAGAGTCAGAATGAGCAGACACCACAGTAACCCTCAAACCACTTCAGTGACTGGGTAATGCGGTGGCGTCGCCGTGCCTTCACAGAGGGATACACTATTCACCAGGCTCCGCGGAATGAGGTAAATTGGAAAAAGTACTTTGTAAACTGAAAGCATGTCCTTGTGTGGCAGAAATATAGTTTCTGTATTTATCACAGCACTTAGCCAGTGAAAAGGGGTGCCTCTTCTGCAGCAGACGCCATCTTAATTCAAATAAAGAGCCTGATTTAGATTTCTGATTTAGAGTGCGGTTTCTCCGTCAGGGTGACGGAACATTTTACTCCTTTGCCCTGACAGAGTATCCGCACTTCAAATTTAGAGATGTCCACTGTCCCAGCGAACATCTCTTAGTTAGACGGTTCCTGTCAGTGCACAGAAAGTGTGCATTACGACCCAGTCAACAAGACAAATCTGTATGGCACAATTTAACATTTCTTTTCATAATATCGGAAAACAAAATCCCAAAGCATGATTTTCTTTTTGAAAATAAAGACATTTTGAATGGTGGTAAGTGAAAGCAAAACTAGCCAATAGTTCACCCACTCTAAAGAGGGCAAGTGGACAAATGGCAAAACCGCCAATGGCCCTTACTCCAACGGGCCGTCGCAGGGGCATGTTAGCAGCGGAAACACAGTAGTCTCCGTCACTGACATACAGAAGGCCCGTCCAACTCTGAATGAGGTGGGAGGACCTTCAATACGGCAGAATGAATAGTGAGTAACCTTTGTGATGGAGTATCTTTTCCACTGTACTCTAAATCTGGGACTCAGTCGCCTAAAAATGACCACACAGGTTAGCCCATTGTTTAAAATCTATATAAATTGCTTTTCAACTCAATATATGGCTTGACATGGGGCTGGTACCATATTGTGAGCATCATTGCTGGAGAGGAACCACAGACCTCACAGTGGAGACGCCATCTTGTACTGTTGGCTGTGTAGCCCATCTAGACAATTTTGTTCTGCTCCCACTAAGCCTTAGGGAGAACAGTCCCCTTGGAAGTGCCAAATGATTGCGACAAGCCGTTGAATGCAGCTTTCATGCACTCAATATCTGCCACATTTCTGTGAGGGCCAACTTCTGCTCACATATATTAGACGTAAGGTCTAAATCAGTAACTAAACTCCTCTAAAAGAGCAATTATGATTTTTGGTTGCGCTCATTACCTGATATTTGCCCTTTCATTGTCAGTTTGAGGGTTTTAACTCAGCCTTGTTATTTGATCGAAGGCTCATGTCTGCAATTTGTAATATTATATCATGGTACATATATTTTTACAGTGCTGTGTGTCCATTATCATGTTATTGCAACACTATCAGAGTTCAGATACCTTCTTGCACTGATCTCTATAATTCAGTCACCGGTTGGAGTGTATTTTTGAGGTGGCCAGACTTCCTAATATGTCCAGTTGAAGCTGAGGTCAATAACATACTGAATAATAAATGTAACAGCAAAGCTCAGAGATTGGCACCACGCCCCCACCCCTACCCTATAACTCACTATGAATGTGACATTAATTTATTGGAGTTCATAGGTTTTAGGAGTTAAAAGCAGTAGCTCTAAAGTTTCATCACAAGTTACTCTGATGAAGGCTGTCACAAATGTGTAAATGGCGTCTGTACACTCTACTAAAGCTCAGGTACATCACTTTTTCCCATCTTAAAAAGGACGCGACAGCGGCGCACAGGGCTTGTAAAATAAGCCCCCCAGTAAGTAGATGGAGTTTCCGTTTTGAACAAAGACAAATAAAATTGTTGTGCTTTCTCTCCACTAGGAATAACACATTATGAGTCAACCCAAAAAAAACAATCACAGCTCTTTTCAGTGGAAGAGTTGGGAGGACTGACTGATTTTGAAAATCGCTGAAGGCCAGTTTACAAAAGTACAGTAAACGTGTTCCTCTCTAGTATAGCCAATTCATGTCCTTTTAGTAAGCAATTACATGATCTGTGCATCCGTTATAATGCCCCAGCATTCATTGCAGTAGACCCAGTCAGGAATAGGTCAGCTGAAAAATGTACATCTTCAGATTGAAAGAGTGCCCTTAATATCCACCATAGTGTCATACAGAACATGTTGGGTGCCCTTGATTTCCACCATACTGTCATAAAGGCAATGTCTACAATGCATCACAGACCAAAGTATCTGTTTGTGCTTCAGTAATATGTGTTATGATTTCATAAGGCAATGGAACTCTTTTTATTGGTTTTCGAGGACTATGGTGCTGGGGGAGGCGGCGCAAAGGGGTCATAAGGGGGAGTAATACAAACAAGCATTTACAATGCAACGGTTTCGCCTTTGGAGAAGTTAGAGCTATTGGCATTGTAAATGACAAAATGTGTACTTATGTGTTGGTTTTGAAAACAGATAAATAAATGGCATTGTCATTTACATTGCCAATAGCTTAATATCTCGCAAATGTGAGAACTATTGTACCCTACGGACGAGCTCAGCAGACAGCAATTACTACCACACACACACACACACCCAGAGCCACACACACACACCCATAGCCAGCCCCACACACCCAGAGCCAGCCACACACACCCAGTGCCAGCCACACCCAGAGCCACACACACACACCCAGAGCCCCACACACACAACCAGAGCAGTCACATACACACACCCACTGGAGTAGTCACACACACACACACACACACTGGAGCAGTCACACACACACTGGAGCAGTCACATACACACACACACACTCTGGAGCAGTCACATACACACACACCACACCCTGGAACAGTCACACACACACACACACACCCAGGAGCTCCGGCAATGACGGGCAGATCTGTCTTCCAATGGCTAGCCTCCATTTATGGAGCTATCCAATGGAAGACAGAGGCGGGAGAAAGCTCCATACTTGTTTACAAAAGTTTTCGCCTGCGCGATACTGCTTGCGCAGTAAACGCCAGGCGAAACCTAAAAATGACTAAAGCATGGGAAGTCTCCATATGTCCTGCTAGTAATACTTATTTACACACTAGGACTATTGTTAACCAGACATATTTGAAATAAGAAACAGGATAAGAAGACCACCAAAAGGTCAAATATGATTTACATTCACTCGAATTCTGTACAATGTGAACAACAATTAAATCAAAAAAGAAAACGCACTTATGAATTATGCCTCTCTGTGGATTAAACTAAAACAAAAATAAAATACACTATTTTAGTGGTACTCCGAAACATCAACTTGGACAATTCTTCCTTGATGCTTTGTACATCCACACAGTGCTATTTAGGGCACCCAAAATGCATTTGTGAGAACCCATATTTCTGAAAAGAAAACATGATTCTGCTTTACCTTTATCCATGGCCTGAAAGTAACTGAATCAGTAAGTTGTTCCCTACACGCAAAGTCGATTTCTGTGATCATCATACAGATGCTGATTCAATTGCCCAAAGTTTCAATGCAAAGGAAGAGAAAACAAAGAATTTCAGTATGTCCCAATACTTTGGAAAACCTTTTGAAATAACACAATCTGCCTACCTTAATAGAAATTCAGTAACCCTAATAATCTCCCATTTAGCTGATCATAACAACGCACAGTGTTTTAAACACACACACACGCTCGCATGTCACACAATTCTCGAATAAACGGAAGCACGCACACATTGTTATATACCTAAACGGGTACACACACACTAGCATGTACATACACTTCTTCCAGCATACATGCAATGCTCTCTTCAGACATGGCTTTTCTCTAACGCTCATGCACAATCCCCTATGTATGGATAAACACACCCCCGTGGAGCTGCAGTACCCTGGCTCCCCCTACTCGGCGTGCCCATCCGCGGCTGGCAGAGTGTGTCCTTTTAGGGCACGTGTGCTGTGACTGACACCTCTTACCAGTGACAGCCTCTGAGCTGTGGAGGGGCCGCCGTCCCTCTCAGCGAGTGTGGCTGACACTAACCGGCCTGCCTGCACTTCACCCACATCCTGCAAGCGCCTTACCCTATCACACGATAAGCATGAGCGGGGGGTGTGGTGCGCAGCCCACTCACCCCAAGAAATATCACCAAACTTCTTAAACTGCCAGGCAAGCTTCCATGAAGTGCCAAGCTCGGCGTATCTGCGCCTGCACACACATCGCCAGCTGACCGCAGGTTCGAATCCCACCCGGCAATATAGTGCGAGGGAACATTGACACACATAGCACATGCTGGCCTGCAACAGTCCACACACAGCAAGACAGTGTTGTAAAAGCGCGGCGAACCACGTCAGACTGCCTCTGTTGCGCAGTAGGGTTGGCACAGGGTCAGTCTCGCGCCAGAAGGGGCCAGAGGAGCTGTCAGGGGCAGGGCTGGAGTAAAGTCATGTCACTGCCTGAAAAGCGAAGCCGGTAGGGATGGAACAGTCGATTGCATGTTAGACTTCTTCCAGGAAGAGGCAGTCCATTCTGCCAAGTGTTTAATTTGAGCAGGTGCTCAGCACCGGCGATTATGTCGCATGATTTCCCCTGGACATTGAGGCACGCCGAGACTCGAGCCCGGTTCTCCAGCTCCGAAATAGGCAGCTTCTAGCCATTTGGCCAAGTCCTCTCCAGAATAACGAGTGCTGGGGCTCTAGTCGGGAGGCAGATTACACCTGCACATTTCTACGGTTAGCGCTGTCTCCTGATGAGAGCCCCGGCACTTTTTATTTTACAAATTAACCACTGAGTTTCTAGACAGCTGAGGTAGTCAGGCACTGGCAGCGTTTTCTCAGAGACAGCCCTACAGCCCGGAGTGATTGACTTGGCGCGGGCCTGCCCCGTGACTGACAGCCTGCCCCGTCCCCGGCACACGTGCAGACGCGAGGTGTGGGGTCGCTCACCTAGTAGCAGCAGCAGTAGGGCCCCCCTGCCGGCCGGTCCAGGGTCCGAGGTGCTGCCCCCTGCAGGCGACGCCATCTTCATGCAGTCCAGCGCCCAGAAGAGGTGAGTCAAGAGCCTGGGCGCCGAGTCAGATGGCAAGAGACGGTCAAAGGCGAAGGATAAAAATAGTGCAAGAGTAGGTAGAGGCCGGAGCCCGAGCAGTCCGCAGGGCGAGTCTGTCTAAAGTTTTAACAGGGAAATCAAGTCCACGGGCCATCTCCCTTCCCCCAACTCCTCATTCCTGTCTGGTGCTCGCTGCTAAGCCACCTCTCCCTTCTGTCCCTCCTCCTCTCTCACTTTCTCTCTTTCCTTCTCTTTACCCCTCCCCCTCCCCCCCCATCCACTGCTACTTTGCTGCCCCTATTTCTGTCTCTTCCCTATCTCTTTAGGACTCTGTTTTGTCTCTTATCCTTCCTTTTCTCTTCCTTATACTTGCTTCTCCCCTCGCCCGTCTCTTCTCTTTTATCTATACTGTCGCTATCTCTCTATGTTCCTACATCAACATTCTCTTTTAACTCTATATTGCCATGCCCCTCTTTCTCCTCTACCGACCTCTCCTCCCTCTTTTTCTACTTTTTATTCTCTCTCCACTTGTCACCCCCCTCTTGCTACCCTCTAGCTGCCTTTTTAACCTGACTGTTCTCCCTATCATCTCCCAAAGCCATCGTTGGAGCCCCTCACGGCTCTGCTGAAATGCCCGGGGACTTGGAAACAATGTCCGCTGGGGGAGCGACCCACTGCCTTCTGGGGCCACTCTACCCCTTCAGGAATGCCCTCGTGAGCCTCTCAGGGCTCAAGACAGTGACACCCTGCCACACGGAGCCTCCCCTAGCCCTTCTCACTTACCGGGCTACTCTGGCGGGGGCTCCTGGCGGGTTTCGCGCTGCTCCTCTTCTCGGGCTGCGGGGCTCTCCTCGGCCACGGAGCCCTGCCTGCCGCTTCCCTCTTTGCCTTCCGGGGCGGGCCCGGCGCTCTCCCTCACTCCTGGGAGCCCCGGACCGCAGGGATTCGGCCGGCATTCTTCCTCTATTTTCCCCGGTGGCAGTGCTGGCCAATCACAGCGCGGCGGCAGGCGGGACTTCCTCCGACAAACCGGAAGTCCCGCCCCGCATCAGGCACCGTCGTGCCTGACTTCCTGTTTTGCGGCGCTCGGACCGCGGCGGTGAATCTCGGGGGCATTTCAGAGGGGTGGCACCCTCGAGATTAAAATAAACAGCGAGGTAAAGCGGCTTTTTAAAGAGCGTCTTCCAACTCAATGAGAAACAAAATAAAATCTAAAAATTATTTTTGCAGAGTCCCAATAATCGAAGCGGGAGGGGAGACGGGCACACGGAGGGGGGAGGCGGGAAACTTGCACAGGACAGCGAGGAGGGGGGAGGGGGGAAGGCGGGAGGAGGGACACAGAGTAAGGCAGGACAGCAGCAAGCACGGCCCGGCCGGACCAGATTCGGGGGCGTTCCCGGCTTTTGGCTGACGTATCATGACGTAGCCAAAAGCCAAAGATTCTCGGGAACGCCCCCGAATCTGGTCCGGCCATGACGGACGCCTCTCTGTTCCAATGGCTAGCCTCCATTTATGGAGCTAGCCAATGAGACAGAGGGGCGTGTTCAAAGCACCGATACTAGAAACTACAGATTTCTCTGGAGGCGGAGCTTACAGCTCCGTCCCCCAGCGAAACCTAAAAAAGGATCATTTAAACTTACCTTGAGGCCGGGTCCCGCGTCTTCTCAGTTTCTGCTCTCCTGCTCTCCTGCCTCTGACAGGAACAGGAAGCATGCAGCCAGGCTCCCTCCCCTAAGCCAATCACAACGCTGTGAGCAGTGTTGTGATTGGTTTGGACGGCGCCCAGCAATGGGCTTATGGTGTGGGCATGTTCTCCATGCAGACTGCATTGCAGCCTGCATGGAGAAGGGAAAAGTGTGCACGACTGGTTTGAGCAGCCCTAGAGGGACAACCAACCAGTCTTTGAGACTCAGGAGTGGGCACATCACTCCTCCCCTGCTTGGAGAGCACAGCAGTCGCCCCCCACCCGCACGCCCGCAACGCAAACATAAAATGGTAATAACTAAAAGTTATTACCATTTTATGTATCTGCTTCTTACACTGTGAGAAAGCAGTGACGTGACGCTCTTCCGCCATAGCGGAGGAGCCACCCCTGGTTGACAATTATCCCACTGAGCCACCACACTACTGTGTAATCTAAAATACATGCAGAAACGCTCAGCTGTAGAAAAGTTGACTCAAAGCCCATGACTATGAGCTCTACTATGTTAGTCTTAGACTGAATTCTGATCTCTGATACGTTGAGACGCAGGGGCATATTTACAGGCCCCTTTCACCACTGGAGCGTTACTTTTTTTGACGCTCCGCTGGCTTAGCGCTATTTACATATTTACAAGGTGGCCCTAAGCCGCTTAATGCCACTTTATAAATATTCCCCATTCCACCGCAGTCCACTGCGCAAAAGGGGTGTGCAGTGGGTGTTGCTGTAGGAGTTCTACCACAACACGCATTGCTTTCTGACCCTACCCCAGATTTGCAAGGCTGACGCAGCGCCACAAACAGCGCCATGGATTACTATGGATTAACACGATGGATTACTATGCTTTAGAATGGCGAAACGAGAAGAAATGATTAATTTCTCCTCGTGTTTTGCTCTTTCCATGTGTGCTTAATTTTGCAGCACACATAGAAAAAGCAAATCGCCATTATTGATTGTTTATGTGCAGGAAGGAATACCTACGCTGTAGGGGAGATAAACAATCTCCCCTACAGCGCAGGAACCCTGCAACATGGCGGCAAGGTGCCTGCGCTGGCACTAGGCAGCTTTTTTGCACCAGTGCTAGTGGAAACACAGGGGTAGCGTATTCTTGTGAATACGGCACATCCCTGCGTTTTAAAAATGTCAGAGTGTGGCGCTGCTAAATTTGGTACAGCTCCGCTCTCCAATTTCTTTTGTTAATATATGCCCCACAGTCTCTTAATTTAATGGAACACCCTGATGACAAGATAGCGAGGAGTGGCCAGAGCCTCAAAGTGCTGTTAAATACTATTGACTAGCCCCATCTACAGCATCTTCTTACTCCAAGTTTAGGTTACCTTGAGAACTTTGTCCGACAATGTCCTTCCTTCACGCCAAGGCGATTTTTCAGAGTACCGCGACTGAGTGGTGCCTAAGACACGCAACAAGTGCTCAATGATCTGCGGTAAGCAGTGGAAAGGCAATCCTTAGCAAGTCGCTGGTCTGTGTCTTAATACAGAAGTGGCATCCATGATTCATGCTGTGAAGGAGAGGGTCATGCAATTCCGGGCCTTTGGACTTTATACACCTGAGCCAGGGGTCTTCACTGAGAAGATTTCAAATGGAGGTGAAAGGCCAAATAGTGGATATCTGGATGGTTCACAAGTTTCCCATTTAGTCAGTCACAGTCCAAGCCCCAGACCTTCAGCAGTAGCTGTCAAGGTGCAGTGCCTTTCTTTCATTTATTCATTTTAGTGATTGGCTTCATGTAAGGTACTCATGCAGAACAGGGCTTTGCAGCGTGGGGGAAGCTTTACAGAGAGCAGTGAAAAAGTCAAGAGAAAAGGACGCAGGTATACATGGCTTTTACAAGTTAAGAATGGCAGGCAGGCAATTTAGGGCACTCACGTCCAGGGATGCCCAGGAAAGATAGGTATTTAGATAATGGCAGGGCATTTTAAGCGCTGAACCTGGAAACCAATGCAAACGCCCAGCTCCAAGATTTATCAAATTGTGTGATTCTGTGCAGAGCAATGTCCCCTGAGTCTCAGACCCTGAACTGCAAACATGGGAGTACTTAGACAGGCTAACACCAGAAATAAAATCCTTGTAAAAAAAGATATTTAAGGTTTTGCCAGGGGAACTATGCCAATGTGCCATGGCTATCTTGAACATTTGGAATTTGAGTCCTTTGCACTCAGGGGAAACAGAAGGGAAAGCCCTGAACGACCCTGGGTCTTGCAACCTGCTTCCGTTAGGTCTTTCCACCTTTGCAGTTGCATACTTTGGAGACACAATGAATAAACAGGCACCAATGCACAGCAGAGAAATAGAGGTGAGTGAGCCAACAAGTGAACATGGAGAGCCGATCCAGACCTGAGCGTAAGGCGTGTATTGGCTCTAAGAGCCCTTGCACAAGCTGTGCTATCAATATTTTTGTCAAGTGATAATGACGAAAAAGGAGGCTCTATGAAGTAAAATATTTGTCTAGGATCACACAATTTGGTCAAGAAGGGAAGCCAGGATTGATCTCAGGTTTTCTGGTTTCACATTGAGTAAATCAGCCACTAGAACGGCGTCTATTTCCAGCTCTCCTTTATTACATCAAAGGCTATTACTTTTTTTGGTCGCAGTCTACATTTGCTAAAGACATTTTGGGCACATTCAGAAAGTTGACCAAGGAATGCATTCCGCCCGTCGCTTATCATTGGCTTTGTGGTTTGTAACACACATTTTCTGGCTTTTTATTTGTTGGCTTTATTTGCTTAAGGCTGTCCAGCTTGAGTTCGTACTTCCTGTTGCCCAAATCTGGTTTACTGGATTCTTTCATGCTATCTGTAAAGAGACCTTTACATCTTTTTCTTATCTTGTCACGTTTCCTGGACATTCAAAGACAGAGGTCAAATGTTAAGCTATGTTTTCTGAGGGAGCTTGGCATTTACATTGCTTTCACAGACTTAAAAGTGAGAGCTTTTATAGGAAAGAGGAATGCAGATTTCTCTTCTCATGGAGCCCGCTCGTGCCCCTAATATGCTCCAGTTTACAAAGCTGTAACAACTCTTAAATCGCACAACATGTAAGATGCGGATGACAGATCTTTATATTAGCTAGATAGGTACGTGAGTAACTGCTTGTAATACAAAGATTCTTTTGTTACTTGCAGTTAATAAATTGTAATCCTTCTAATACAGCACAGTGAGCTGCATCTTGTAACCCTCACTGTTTTATGCAACACATTTCTTGTACATTGATTTGCCTGCGTACATGATTTATTGTCAATGTGTAATATGTATTTAATGTAAAGTACTCTGGCACTCTGCACAGGGATGAGTAGCCCTAAAAAAGAAAAGTGTGGTATTTACATTGTTATTTGTGCAAATACTGGGACAGACCAACACATCTAACATTCTTACAGTGCATGCATTTCTCCTATTAACAGTGACTGAACAAAGTCAAAAGCAAAGCCAACCGGATCGCAAGAACGCCCAACAAATTGATGTGGAGCTCCGAATACACCGAATACCAGTGTCCCCTGACCTCCACCTCTCCCCGGTGGCCGTCCCATTCCAGGAGTGATGCATCTGTCCCTACTGTGAGATCTGGTTGGGGAAGGGAGAGGGGTCAGCCTGTGACCCAATGGGGTTTGTCGACCACCACTGCAGGTCTTTCGCAGTTCATCCAAGATCTGGACCATGTCAGAGAGATTCCCCTGATGCTGCGCTAATGGAGCTTCAGGACCCACTGTAGAACCTACACCTGGTGTGTTTTACCAATAGGATGCAGGAGGTCATGAGGCCCAGCAGCCTCAGAGTCAGTCTTACTGAAATCCAGGATAGAAGCTGATACATTGGTATCATAGCCTGAATATCCTGGACTCGCTGTTCGGGAGAATAGTGCTGAAACTGCACCATGTCCAGAACAGATCAGATGAAAAAGAGCATATGAGAAGGAGTCAGGTGTGACTTTGGCATGTTTATAAAGAATCCCAGTGAATGCTGGAGGTTCGCCGTAGTCTGAAGGTGGGAGACAATAGCCTGGGACGAAGACGCCTTCAACAGCCAGTCGTCAAGGTAGGGGAAGGCTGAACACCCTAACTTGAACAGATGAGCTGCAACCGTCGTCATCACCTTGGTGAACACCCAAGGGGCGCTGGTAAGGCCAAAAGGCAGCACGGTAAACGGAAAGTGCTCATGGCCTACCTTGATGCACAGGTAACGTCTATGGCCCGGCACAATGGGGAAGTGAAAATACGCATCCTGCAAGTCCAAAGCAACCAGCCAGTCTCCTTGGTCGAGGGCATACAAGACCTGAGCAAATGTGAGCATCTTGATCTTCTCCTTCTTGAGAAAGAGATTGACTGTCTGAAGATCTAAAATGGGCCATAATCCTATGTTCTATTTCAGAATCAGAAAGTAGCAGGAATAAAAACCACTGCCTACTTTTGAAATTGCACACCTCTCTATAGCTCCCTCGACCAGGAGAGCTGTAACTTCCTCTTGGAGTAAATTTAGAGATTCCTCCACCGGCCGTTCTAGAGGTGGCAGAATAGGAGGAGGAAAAGAAAGGAGAACTGCCCTCATGAATGATCTGCAAGATCCACTTGTCTGAGATGGATTCTCCCTCCTACTGGAGTAGCATGGTTTTCAAGACTCAAACTAAGAGTGCTTGGAGGCTTTGGCTACCGAGGGCTGGATGGCAGATGACGTCTGTCTTCCATTTCGAGGTCAGAATGAGACGCGACCACATCCTTGCACAACTTGGGAAGTCTGCGCAGGATGGTGGCAGAAATACAGTTGGCGTAGCTGAAAAACGTTCCCGTTGCCATGAAAGGGATGAAAGCTAGACTGGTCACTGGGTGTTACTGAGAGGCCCAAGGATCTGGCCATAGCACAAGAGTCCTTGAACTACTCTGATGTTGAGTCCGGCTTCTCTCTGAAGAGACGCGGTCTCTCAAAGGAATTTCTGTTAGAGTAGCCTGGACATTGCCCGAGAATCCAGATGTTTTTAGCCAGGCGTGGCACCGTAAGGTCACTGTTGATGAAACAGCTCTGCCCAGCGAGTCAGTCGTGTCAAAGCCACACCTAATGGTGAATTTTGCTTCTTCTCTCCCGTACTACACTGCCTGAGAGAGTACAGCCCGAGCCTCCTCTAGGAGCTATAGCAGCACTTGTGCACCGTCTCCCAATGTCGACTGCCAGGCCGCATGGAACTTCAGAACTCACTCCCGCAGGGCCTACGGATCTATGGCCTGGCAGTCCTGAGCACGGCTTCAAGCCGCGGTCTCGCTTGAGACACCAAAGGCAGAGAAGGGGTCTGTTACAGACATGGTGCCGTAACAGGTGCCACACCGTTTACACCCTGTCTTCCTAGAAGACATCCTTCAACACCCAAAAAAGATTTTGGTCGACAAAAAGTAAAAAAACCTGTCAGAAAATGACACCGAGGTAGCTCTTCCCTGACCGGCGCTTAACAGGCGCAGAAAGAAAACAAATGACGTCCACATGCCGGTGGTGCCTATACCGCAACGTCATAACCGACGCCGACAACATCACGCGGAGCCAAATGGAGCCACCCAGCGGCGCGCACAAGGGGCACACAAAAACTTCCGGATCTAGCCTGATGTTTGGGGAATTCAAAGGTTAGGAATATGTAGCTAGAAATCTCTGTCAAATACGTTATGCCAAAAATAAGATCAATGTACAATATTATACTTGTTGTTCTGCACTAAAATACAGCTGCAAATTTAAATAATACCTCTACAACTCAGGACACACTACCTCTACTCCTCGGAGCACCTTTCATTAAAATAGATTTGACCTCCTTCCGTTATCACCTCTAATATACGCTAATGTCTTCTTTGGAAACAACCCATTAGAAAATAAAATATCCCCTTGGAATCAACAGTATCATCACATAGTTAAAACCACCACTTAATCCACTCAACTCAATCGCATCTACACAAGATCCGTTAATTATACATATGTTATTTCATTTGTACATTAAAAGGAGATTATATATGTGACTCCCTATAAACAATACACATTTTAATCCCCCTAGTACAGAATAGAATTTGGCGCACTAAACACACTTCAAATAAAAACACATGAGGTACAAAAAATGGACCCCAACTCACAACAGGGAGTACCCTAATGCACAGTATGTGGAATTCTGTTCGATATGGTGATCCACTAATTAACATCAAGCCTGAGTCTTGGTGAAAATGAATGAATTCTTAACCCAGCGTCAATGCGTTTTGGCGGATTCTAATCCATACACCTCACCTTATTCAGGACAGTACTCATTTGGTATTTATCACCCACAATCGAGATAGAGATTTCCAGTGGTCTGGAGACAAATAAGTGCTTCAGAAATCCCCCTAAAAAAGGAGAGAGAAATATTCAGGTTTGGAAAACACAGATAAACATCTGTTTCTTTATTGATGAGGTAAGGACTAGAAACCTTATTATATCATATGGTAAGGGCACAAAAATAAAAGTGAGATTTAACCATATGGATGTCTCCCTCTCCTCATTCAGGGCCCCCAGAAGATTCAGCCCATAAATGGCAATGAGCATTTTTTGGGATGATAGAGCAGCCTCCTCATATTAAAAGGAAGTGCCAGAACCTGAATAAATACTGGAGCATTGCTAATTAGCGGTGAGTAACAATTTCATGTATTCTGTGACTAGCAGCCGTACCGACGTTGTCCGGGTATGAAATAGAAGGTGTGCAATTTGTGTAATAGGGAAGGGAAATGTATTTTAAATCTCGCGGTAGGCAACATTTTTAGCATGAAGTGTCACAATAGTTAGGCATGTGTTTGCAGATACTGTGTGTACCTCGGAGTAAGAAGTATTAGCAGATGTCTCTAGTGTGTATGTACTCCACTTCCGTAGGTAAGAGTGTGTGAAAGTGCATTCAGTCGTAAATTTCTTGTCCCTGCAAGCACGCTGAATCGCGTCAACCCCAGTTGTGGCCCGGCTCCAGTTTTGTTTGATGTTGTGCTTGTGGTGTAAAGTCGTTGATGCAGAGAGTTGAGTGGGTGACAGCGCGCGCTGGAGTCATGAGTGATGTCACTGACCATGTCATGAGTGATATAATATGTGACGTCATCAGCGGTGGATTGCGGGCGCGTGAGTTATAGTTAGCTAAACTAACTATAACAGGGGAATTTCAATGGTTTTGTATGAGAGAAATGTCCAGCTAACTATAACATGGGTGAAACCTATGGTTTTTTCAGTGAATTTCTAAGGTTTTTTAAATGCTAATTCCTAACTATAACGTGTGTGAAACCTATGTTTTTTTCAGTGAATTTCTAAGGTTTTTTAAATGCTTATTCCTAACTATAACGTGTGTGAAACCTATGTTTTTTCAGTGAATATATATATGCACTAGAAAACTAAACACCCACTTCCTTTACAAAGAAATGGAAAGTTTGCATCTCTACAACCTCTCTAATTTTTCAAGATTTTCATCTTCCACTCAATGTACACATCATCCACACATACACACATCTAATTGTTGCATTCCTTAACTGTGATTATCAACTATTCTTCTATTTTATATTCATATTCAAAGTGCAAGCCCTTTATCGAGCCTTTTTGTTGTAACTACTGTTCCAGGAATTCTGCTCATACACAGAACTGTGCATAAAGACTTAGGGCTTTATGTATCATCATAACCATTTGCGATTTCTAAATAGCGATTTTTAAGGAATCGCTACTTAGAAATCGCAAAATGCTATGTATGTAGATAATCGCTTCTTTTTAGCGATTCCTTAACATTCCTAAATAGCGATTAGCAAACTGCTAATCGCAAATTTCCCATTCATTTCTATGGGCCAGGAGGCCCATAGGAATGAAGGGGAAATTTGCGATTAGCAATTTGCTAATCGCAATTTAGGAATATTTTCAAGGGTGCAGGGATGTTACAAGAACACCCTACTGCACCTCTGAAAATGACATGTGTGGGCATATGGTGCACATACATGCCCTAAGGGCATATATGAGCGTCATATGGCACCTTTGGATTTTAAATAAATTGCGTTTGTAAAAGAATTTGCAACTTACCACCAACTAGAAGTTGGTGGTAATTTGCGAATCCTTATGGGCATTTTTGAATTCATTTTCCTTTGATACATTGCATTTAAGGAATCGCACAATTTGCGATTCCTTAAGGGCAATCGCAAAATAAAGAATGGCAAATTTTGCGATTCCTTATTTTGCTGCCAAAATGTTTCATACATACCATTTAGCAAATTAGCATTCGCAAAGGCTGAAATTCTGCGAATTTCGGCCTTTGCGAATGCTAATTTGCTTGATACATATGGCCTTTAGGACCTCAGTGTATTACGGTGTTCCAAAACCCACCTTACTACACAAACAACCTACCAGACTAGCAATCAGTGACTCATTGGTTCTTCGCCTTAGAGCAGGTTTTCCCAAACTGTGGTCCGCGGACCCCCATGAGTCCCTGACACATTCCCAGAGCGTCCACAGGCAGCAGTTTTAAAAGCACTGCAAAGTATCTTGTTTAATTACCAGTTTTCAAAGAACAATACAAATGTGAAGATAACAACAGTGATTGAGTTCCCTTCTGGAGAGACATGAGAGTTTTGTCCAGTGACAGCTGTGACTGAACTAATGTAACACAGAGAGTTAATATGCCTACTGCAAAGAAGTGTACCATACATTTTAAAAAACAGTATTTGATATGCATCGGTCAGGGGGTTACTGCTTTTGACACACATATTCTTTTGTTACACTGCAGTTCATAAGTGACAATCGTATTCTAGCACAGTGACCAAAAACTGTCATCAAATAACTGCTTGCAAACTGCAAGGTACAAGTTAGTGACATGCTATTTTTCAGTCTTTCAGTATCCTGGTGCTTCTAAAAAGGTTTCTTTGGGTGGAAATACATTTTTACTGTTGGTCAATGCTAACCACTGTGTTATGTTCTGAATCCTGAGTTTGTGCTTCTCAAAACCAGCACTCCTTAAGTTTATGCTTCTCCAGACCAGCCTCCTTGGCTTAACAACACACTCTACTACTTCAGAAACGCAAGGCTGCACCATATATACAAGAATATGGTGCAGCCTTGCGTTTCCCCTGCACTGGTGCTACATTTAATAGGGGAAGATTGTTTATGTGCAGGAAGGTCCCCCTTCCTGCACATAAACAATATTGAAATGTCATTTTCTCACTTCTATGTGTACTGCTTAATGCATCACACATGGGTGTTACAAAATGTCTTTTTTTTAAAGATTGTGTATGTGCAGAAAGGGTCGCCTTCCTGAACATAAACAATCCAAGGCGTTTTACAAAAACGAGGAGAAATGAAGCATTTCTCATTGTTTCGCCAAGTTAAGACCAGTTTTTCCCTGGCGTTAATTTTGGCCCTGCTTCCCATTTACGCTGCTCTTGTAAATAGGCAGCAGCGTCAAAATCAATGGGTGTCACAGAGGAAACGCCCACCGCTTTCACGCTAAGCATTGTGTCAAAGGGAGTCTTATTTACAAGGGACCGTTAAGCCACATTAAGTGGCTTAACGTTGCCCTTTAAATAAGGCAAAGCCCCTATCGCCACAGAAAACTCTCAGAAAGTGATGTTCGCATGGTGATAGGGGCTTGTAAATATGCCACTAAAATCATTAGTAATTTGAGTATTTGTTTTGTGTGCACATATGTGTTAATTTTTTCTGAATTACGGTTTTAATGTTTGAAATTTAAATCCTACATATTGCTTGGGGGTCCCCAGCTTCCAGTGGTGACTCTATGGGGGGTCCTCACGAGTCAAAAGTTTGGGAACCACTGCCCTGCAACAAAAACACCAATGACTATTCAACCCAGAACATGCCACTTAGATTACATGAAATAACATGGATAACAATAGCACTCTTTCATTATACTCTTACACCAGTCCAATACAAGATGTAAATAAAGAACGTGCATCTTTGAAATGTTTATTTCTAACACCAAAATCTCATGCACAGTACCTTAGATAATACAACCAAACATATTATCACAAACAAGGTTGTCAGCATTGTTACTATTCTATGAGATACAAACGGAAAAAGCATCCTATAATACTAAAGGTAAATAAATTTAAAATATACCTACATTTCACCCTCCCTAACTAGCAGATTAGTTTATAACTACAGAAAGTCTCATAGGATTACATGGTCAGACCCATACCTCTGGTACTCAGCAGTAATACATCAAATTCAGTGCTCCACAAACTATCAAGTTATGAATGTTCTCCAACTGTGTGTAACTTTGCCTCCACAATGCATTATGAAAAGCGCAAGTATCAAAGGTGGACACAACTACATATGTATTATGGCTCGAACTTCCGAGGATCATTCTGAACAGACACAGTATTCAAGATAACTTTGATGTTCCATGCTCTCACTATACACACAAAACTAGCGAGGCACTTAATTACCACGCACGCCTCGGGCCCATTGGAGGGTCTTTTAAAAAACATTTCCACATGCAACTGTACATGGTGGACTACGTATCCCAGAATACCTACAGCCTATCAGGAGGCATTTAAAGACAGCCTATCAGAAGGCAGCTAATGTTTTTGCATGGATTAAAGATGTGGTCTCAACGCAACACCGTGTATTGTGTGGAATGAAGCCTTTGAAGAAGAATTGAATTTCGAAACGCGTCGGCTGTCTGAGACGTGGTTGTGGGTGTATGGATGTACACCGTGGCTGGAGTGCTTCCCGAACCTGTGGGGAACTCGGAGCTTTCATGTATATATATGTGTGTATATATATCTCTTTATAATGTTAATATGGATGTATCTATATATGTCTATATATATATCTATATTTATGTATATATATGTGTGTATATATATATATATATATATACACATATATATACATAAATATAGATATATATATAGACATATATAGATACATCCATACTAACATTATAAAGAGATATATATATCCACACATATATATACATATATATATATATATATATATATATATGCACATATTTATGCACATATATATACATATATATACATAAATATATATATACATAAATATATATATATATATATATATATATATATATATATATATATATATATATATATATATATATATATATATATATATATATATATATATATATATATATATATATATATATATACATATATACATACATCCATACTAATATTATAAAGAGAGAGCCCAAACCTTTGAGGCGGGTAATCTCAGGAACCACAGCACCAATCACAACACCCAATACAGCATTGGAAAGGGCAGTTGCAGCAGAAGGGCATAGGCTATACAGATGCCCACCATATACATTTGAAAGGTAAAAGAACCTTACCAGCAAAGTAGTCGGCGTGAACGTGGGCGGGCGAGGCATGACGACAAAAAAGAAAGCCTTCCTTAAACGCGTGCGTTGAACTGGGGGCATGTGCTGGGGGTGTGAACAAGGCCAATGGGCACAGCAATTGCAATTGCGCGGCACCAAGGGGTGTGGCCAATGGGCGCGACAAACGGCAACAATCGCGTGGCACATCCCCCCCCAAAAAACGTGCCTTGAGGGCGTTTCGAAAACAAACCCGTGCGTTGGGCCGGGGGCTTGGCCAAGGCCAATGGGTGCGGCAATTGCGCGGGAGCAAGGGGCGTGGCCAATGGGCACGGCAATTGCCGGGGCTTAGGCGGGGGCAGACGCGACTGATCGTGCCTGCGGGGACAATAACTGCACAGTATCCTGCGCGCTGTCAGCCAGTCAACTCTCTGCATAAAGGACCATGCCAGCGGGGACACTAACTTCAGCGTCTCCTGCGTGCTGCCACACACTCAACTCTCTGCATAAACGAATTGACACCAGGCGCACAACATCAACCAGGGCTGGAGCTGGGCTCAGGTGGCGGATGACGGGACTAAGCGCGCCTGCTGGGACACTCACCATTGAACTGACTGCACTTTCCCACAAGCACAGCATCTCCAGCGCGCGCTGTAACCCACTCAACTCTCTGTATCACCGACTTTATACCACAAGCACAACATCAAACAAAACTGGAGCCGGGCCTCAAGTGGGGGATGAGGCGATTCAGCGGGCCTGCGGGGACAAGAAATTTACAATTGAATGCACTTTCACACACGCTTACCTACAGAAGTGGAGTACATACACACTAGAGACATCTGCTAATACTTCTTACTCCGAGATACACACATTATCTACACACACATGCCTAACTATTGTGCCACTTCATGCTAAAAATGTTGTCTACAGCGAGATTTTAAAATAAATTTCCCTTGCCTATTACACAAATTATACACATTCTATTTCATACCCGGACAACGTCGGTACGGGCTGCTAGTAAGAAACAACAAAGAAAAGGAAAGGCTGGCTTTAAGTGCTGTAGAAGCTGTAAGGCCTGCCGTAAAAGTGTGGACTGTGACAGTCTCACAATTCCAACAACTGGAAGGGAATTCACAATCCGGAAATCCCTGACATGTAACACCATGTATTGCATCTACGTACTCATCTACCCTTGCGACAGGTGGTACGTGGGTAGTACAATACATAGAGCTAAAAAAAGAGTAATGGAGCATGTAAGGGCAATTAAGAACAATAACCAACAGTACCCTGTAGCCCGTCATTTCTTTGACCACCACTTTCAGTATATAGACCTTTTGCGGATGGTGGTCATAGACATGGTAGATCTGGGAATTCGAGGAGGTGATAGACTATTGGCTTGGCGAAAATTGGAGTCAAGGTACATAATTGATTTCGAATGTACGACTCCAAATGGGTTAAATTCCAATGAAGAATTGGCCATACACCTTTATGAATAAAATGGATATTCTAATATTTCTGCAGTTGACTTTTAAGTGTCTGATTTTATACTTTTGAATCTTTTTTAGGTAATGTTTGGTATCATGTGAACCATGGTAGTGGATTAACATATGTTGGTCAATAATGAAGACTGAGATTGTAACATAGATATTCAATGAAATGATACAAGACTGAAACTTCAAGGCTCATAAATATCAGCCCACTGGGGCATAATAGCAAGGCCACCTTTTGGTAATATTGTATGTTTAAATTGAACATACTATGACCATGTTACATTGCCCACTGGGGCGAGGATTCATCAACATGTCCATAAGTCACATATTTTATATGAGCGTGTCACCATGTCCATTACATTGCCCACTAGAGCGAGGACTCATTAATATGTTTACAGGCTATTTGTTATAATATTTTGTATTGAAATATAGTGCTTTGTGAATAGGAGCGCTTTGAATATGTGAACTTTACTGAGCTGAATGACAAAGACACTGACGGCCACAAGCCTTTCTAACTAATTGTATCTAAAGACTGCAATCCTGTCTAAACTGAAACGATTTTTGCATATAATAATGTACAATGCCGATATTTAAATTGTCAAAATTGTATGTCTATAAATTACGGCCATATTATGAAATCGAATGTATTTTTGTTAACATCATGAACAACAAATTATAAATGAGCTAAATGTTCAGATATATGTTTAAAACCTTTGAAAAACATTTAAATAACAAGAAATATATGCATTACGATATATTTTTTACCTATGTATAAATGGCTGCCATGGTGGTTCACTATTTGTATACACAATGGGTGATTAGTCCTACTTCTATTGTAAATAATGAATTAAAAGGACACACTTTTGTTTTCTCGGCTGAAACGTGAGCAAGCCATAAGGTGAAACGCGCTGTTTCCTGCCAATTAAAACTTTCGTGCACCAGCAACTCTAGTGTTTCGAGTACGTTTTTTACCAGTGGAACGTTTGGCCGGATATATTGGGTGACCGGGAGCCCTACCTCGAACCGCTCGTGAACGTGACTGGCGTCTCTGCCGGAACTGTTGTGCTTTTTATATATATATACACATATATATATATATATATATATATATATATATATATATATATATATATATATATATATATATATATATATTATATTAGTTATAGTTAGGACCTATTATCCATAGGAAATCTGCAACATTCTATTTGGAATAACTTTGGCGCCGGTCGACAAATCTTTGCCATAGTTTCAAAACTTATGGCCCGCTCCGGTCCGCTCCTATCTTGAATGTCTCAGGGTGATTCCTCAAGCGGGGGCCGAGAAAAAAGGGGGGGTCTCAAAACGTGTTTTCCCCATGCAATTTTCCATAGAAACCTTTAATCGCAGCTACAGCCCAAACTGCTGAACGGAATTACACCAAATTTGGCAAAAGGTAGTCCTTGGTTCACACTCGTGCCTTTTGCTTAAATGGTGTAAATCTGTTCAGTAGTTTTTTAGATATTACAAGGACAAAAATACATATATATCTGGGCGGAGCCTAACGACACATCTCATCGTGAACTCTGATTGGCTGTCAGCACTTCATCCAAGAAGTGTTGGCAGCCATCTTGGGACCAATATACAAGAGATCCCCTCATTAAAAAGCATTGCAGTTAATAGAAGGTTTTAAGACTTTAGTTACATTATAAATCATTTGTTGATGGTAACATACTCATTTTAGGGATTGTGGTGTGTTCTAAGGCGATTTTACCATGTGACAAAGCCTTCTGCTGGGATATCATGAATCATGTTTGAGAGAAAACTATTTTCTCATGCTTTTCCCACAGAGGTTTGGAAGGTGATCGATAAGCTAAACTGAGAGCATATTTTCTCTCAATTCACATTATCTTTCTCAGTCATGTGAGAATGAAGTCTGACATTTTCAGTAAAACATGTACATCCAACAAGGGCAGAGACTGTCAGTTGATTCCTTTGCGTTCTACTGCAGCTTACCAGAGTGTTCTAAAGAACAACTAGAGTGCTAAGAGCCTTACTTATAACAAACTTATAGCACACCTGAAGCCATCTTGATTGGAAAAAAGTGGTAACTCTTAAACATTTAATTTAACAAGCATTTGCAATGCAATAGATCTTGCATTAGGAAAGTGTGAGCTATTGGTATTGTAAATGAATTTTTTTTTAATATGTGTTGTCTTTGAATATATAAATTATTAGCATTGTTATTCACAAAGCCAATAGCTTACACTTTCCTAATGCGAGTCCTATTGGCTATGGCAATGCTTGTTGGTAGCAAGCATGGACAGTGATGATGTGTTTGGGCTGAGTGATGTGGTGGTGTATTAGAGTGTTGTGGTGGTGCCCCTGAGTGATGTGGTGGTGTCCTAGAGTGATGTGGTGGTGTCCCAGAGTGATGTGGTGGTGTCCCAGAGTGATGTGGTGGTGTCCCAGAGGGATGTGGTGGTGTCCCCGAGTGATTTGGCGGTGTCCCCGAGTGATGTGGTGGTGTCCCCGAGTGATGTGGTGGTGCCCCTGAGTGATGTGGTGGTGCCCCTGAGTGATGTGGTGGTGCCCCTGAGTACTGTGGTGGTCCCCCTGAGTGATGTGGTGGTGCCCCTGAGTGATGTGGTGGTGTCCCTGAGTGATGTGGATGTGGTGTGGTCCCAGAGTGATGTGGTGATGTCCCCGAGTGATGTGGTGGTGTTCCTGAGTGATGTGGTGGTGTTCCTGAGTGATGTGGTGGTGTCCCTGAGTGATGTGATGGTGTGCCTGAGTGATGTGGTGGTGTTCCTAAGTGATGAGGTGGTGTTCCCGAGTGATATATTGGTGTACCCGAGTGATGTATTGGTGTACCCGAGTGATGTGGTGGTGTCCCTGAGTGATGTGGTGGTGTTCCTGAGTGATGTGGTGGTGTCCCCGAGTGATGTGGTGGTGTCCACGAGTAATGTGGTGGTGTCCCTGAGTGATGTGGTGGTGTCCCTGAGTGATGTTGTGGTGTCCCTGAGTGGTGTTCCCGAGTGATTTGGTGGTGTCCCGATTGATGTGGTGGTGTCCCCGAGTGATGTGGTGGTGTCCCCGAGTGATGTGGTGGTGTCCCCGAGTGATGTGGTGGTGTTCCCGAGTGATGTGGTGGTGTCCCTGAGTGATGTGGTGGTGGCCCTGAGGGATGTGGTGGTATCCCTGAGGGATGTGGTGGTGTCCCTGAGTGGTGCCCTTGAGTGATTTCATTGTATAAAATGGCTCCCGTGGGCAATCCGAGCTGACGAGCTCAGGAGCACCTGCTTGCCGGGAGTGGTATTATTCCTGATTGAATTGCGGTAGCATGTCCAGCAACCTATGAATCTTTTCCCTACTGAAGAGAGAGGAATCTTGAAACACGTGTCTAGGGATACGCTTGAAAAGAATACTGGCACTGGCCAATGAACTTTGAGAACTTTGTACGGAGCGAACAATGAATAATAATGAACCACATCGACCATGATGCAAGAGGTAATTTTGCGGTGACGTGTACAATGGCGTGCTCCAACCCCTTGTCATTGTATAAAATGGCTACAGTGGGCCATCCGAGCTGACGAGCTCAGGAGCACCTGCTTGCCGGGAGTGGTATTATTCCTGATTGAATTGCGGCAGCATGTCCAGCAACCTATGAATATTTTCCCTACTGAAGAGAGTGGAATCTTGAAACACGTGTCTAGGGATACGCTTGAAAAGAATACTGGCACTGGCCAATGAACTTTGAGAACTTTGTAAGGAGCGAACAATGAATAATAATGAACCACATCGACCATGATGCAAGAGGTAATTTCGCTGTGACGTGTACAGCGGCGTGCTCCAACCCCTTTTCATTGTATAAAATACCTCCCGTGGGCCATCTGAGCTGACGAGCTCAGGAGCACCTGCTTGCCGGGAGTGGTATTATTCCTGATTGAATTGCGGCAGTCAACTACTAGCACTCTAGGAACCTAATCACTGTCTATGCACTTGCAGAATGACTCAGGCATTGATAAAAGCAGTGGGACAGTCAAATGTGCTCAATGTATGAGGTCCCTTAACTACTTGCAGACTACTGGGTCAGTCCTGCAAAAGTCCAGGTAATAGTCATGTTTGTCTGGAATCACACTGTGAGTCTGTGTCCACTCCTACAATCATCCTGATTGTAGCATGTCCTTATCTAATCACTCTGCTGAAACATAAGCGCGTATAAACATATCATGCTGTCAAATACTAGCACTCTAGGAACAAAGTCACTGTCTATGCACTTGCAGAATGACTCAGGCATTGAGACAAGCAGTGGTACAGTCAAATGTGCACAATATAAGCAGTCCTTACCTCCTTGCAGACTACTGAGTCACTCCTGCAAAAGTACAGGTAATAGTCATGCTTGTCTAGAATCACACTGTGAGTCTGTGTCCACTCCTACAATCATCCTGACAGAAGTATGTCCTTATCTAATCCCTCTGCTGAAACATAAGTCCTTATAAACTTATCCTGCTTTCAACTACTAGCACTCTAGGAACATATTCACTGTCTATGCACTTGCAGAATGAATTAGGCATTGAGACAAGCAGTGTAACAGTCAAATGTGCACAATGTATGCGGTCCCTTAAACCCTTGCAGACTACTGAGTGAGTCCTGCAAAGGTCCAGGTAATAGTCATGCTTGTATGGAATCACACTGTGAGTCTGTGTCCACTCCTACAATCACCCTGACAGAAGTATGTCCTTATCTAATCACTCTGCTGAAACATGAGCGCTTATAAATTTATCCTGCTGTCAACTACTAGCACTCTAGGAACCCATTCACTGTCTAAGCACTTGCAGAATTACTCAGGCATTGAGACAAGCAGTGGTACAGTCAAATGTGCACAATATAAGCAGTCCTTACCTCCTTGCAGACTACTGAGTCACTCCTGCAAAAGTACAGGTAATAGTCATGCTTGTCTAGAATCACACTGTGAGTCTGTGTCCACTCCTACAATCATCCTGACAGAAGTATGTCCTTATCTAATCACTCTGCTGAAACATAAGTCCTTATAAACTTATCCTGCTTTCAACTACTAGCACTCTAGGAACATATTCACTGTCCATGCACTTGCAGAATGACTCCGGCATTGAGACAAGCAGTAGTAAGTCAAATGTGCACAATGTATGCGGTCCCTTAACCCCTTGCTGACTACTGAGTCAGTCCTGCAAAAGTTCAGGTAATAGTCATGCTTGTCTGGAATTACACTGTGAGTCTGTGTCCATTCCTACAATCATCCTGGCAGATGCATGTCCTTATCTAATCACTCTGCTGAAACATAAGTGCTTATAAACTTATCCTGCTGTCAACTGCTAACACTCTAGGAACCCATTCACTGTCTAAGCACTTGCAGAATTACTCAGGCATTGAAACAATACCTAAGCACTTATAAATTAACTGAGCACTCTGCAGCACTATCATCATTCTAGTTACTAGTGATGTTCTTATAGAATGACCTAGGCACCAACACAAGTACACGTACAATATTCTGTGCACAATCCCTACAAACCTCTAAGCAGATACATACTATTGGTACACTCCACTAAATACTGAAGTAGTACTCATGCAGCCTAGGATACCTGCTGTCAGTCTCATGCAGTTCGTCAATCAGCCATCCAGCACTATGTTCTTATTGTATCACTCTGCCAATACCTAAGCACTTATTGGGCAGCATTACAAGCCCCCTGCGCCACCAGTACGTCACTTTTTGTAACGTAGTGATGGTGCTAGGGGCTCCTCCATATTTACAAGGAGAGGAAAAGCCACCCTGCATGGCTTTTCCTCTCCTTAAAAATACGACCCATTCAAACACAGCACTTTGCGTTGAAGGGGCGTTCCATGGGTGGGGCTGTGTCTGTTCCCACCAAACACCCATGGAATAACACATCTCAAGACTTACGAGAAAGTGTAAATCTGTAGATATGTGTGAATGGTGCACCACCCTAGAGGTGGTGTAGCGAGGCACAACAAGGAGAAATATTTTAATTTCTCCTCGTTTTTTCCTCTTTCAATGGAAGCTGCATTTCACAGCACACATTGAAGGAGGAAAATGCCTTTAGTGATTGTTTTTGTTTAGGAAGTAGTCCCTTCCTGCACAAAAACAATCTCCCCACGACACAGATATCCTTATATCCTGGCACCATGGTGCAAGGGTGCCTGCGTCACTGCATAGCTGCAGTTTGTGTGCTAGTGCAGAGGGAGCACAGAATTGTGACATATTCATGCAAATATGTCACATCCCTGTGCTTCAGAAGTGCCGCAGCGCGGTGCAGCTAAAGGGCTTGCAGTGTCACGCTGCAGCACTTCCTCATATATCTGCCCCTAGAAATTCACCATACAGTACTAATGCATTCTTTTAGTCGCTCATGCTCTACACATACATTCAACCAAATTTTCAGACACCATGCAATTATAGTTCTTTTTTTAAACCAGATACAGTAGTTCTGAATTTCTTTTTTCTTTTTTTTTCTTTTCTATCTTTTTGTAGTTTTTTTAACAATTTTGTACTTTTTTGTGTTTTTAAAAAATTGAACACAAAAGGAACTAAGTAAACAGTTAGCTTTTGGAATTCAACATCATTCCAAAAACAAAAAAATAAAAAAAATTGCATTTGTGGTTCTGTTGAGCTGCACAAATAGCGTCCACTGACTGTTCACCATAACAGATGATGGTTTTGCACTTAGTGCAGTGCTGCTTCAGAAAAGCAAATTCTGGGCGAATGTCTACTGGTGGTGCTGAAATGGACAATCCGGAGGTGCTAGCAATGCCTGGAGGTGGATTTTTTTCTGCACATCTCATTTCTTCTCGTGTCAGATTCTTCGGGTGAATGGTCCACAGATGTTTATACATACTCGCTGTTCCACAGGAGTATTTCTTGTCACTGCCTCGCAACAGGACCCTGTCACACAGCAAGGATGTGATTTTTCTTGCATTGACCATTTTTTTCTCCGGCAGGAAAGGTGAAACATTTCCATACCACTGATTCAGGCCTCTGCTTGGGTGAATCTTCCTCCAAGATATCTTCATCTGAGGAATGATGAAGAGCTTGCGGACCAGATGCCATTTCTCCAATGCAATTTTTTAAAAACACCAAAAAAAATCCAAAACCAGCTCTGGAAGAAGAAGAAGAGAGGTCTCTCATCAACTGCTCCAAACAGAATAATTAAAATGGGTGAGGTCCTATAATAGTTACAGTGGGAAATGTTATGAACCAATCAAATCTTTTTTTTTAGCCACATGAGATCCGCGCACCGTGCGCTCCTGATGAGCGCACCCGACGCGGCGTCACAAAAATATATTTAAAAATAATACAAGTTTATTACAAGTAGAAATATATTATTTTTATAAATACCTTAGATAATCTTTTGCTCTAATATGTACATTAAAGACACGTACATATCAGTTTAGAACATATAAAATTTAGCAGGAGTCGCGCACCCAGCGCGCCCCAGCACATATATGATGTCACTTGGGGCCCGCCACAGCACAAGTGTTGCGTACTGTAATACGCATGTGTCACAAATGCGTGGGAGCAGAAGTTGCGCACCGGTCGCATACCGGTCGCGTACACCACGTAACATTGTACGTTATGACGTAACTGAAAAAAAACACACACTCGTCGCTCACCATACGCGGATCTTTCACGACTTTTCCAAAATAGCAGCTAGAATACGCGGACCCGCTG
This sequence comes from Lissotriton vulgaris, assembly GCF_964263255.1. Lineage (NCBI taxonomy): Eukaryota > Metazoa > Chordata > Amphibia > Caudata > Salamandridae > Lissotriton > Lissotriton vulgaris. The sequence goes on from NC_141687.1 coordinate 356,446,298, forward strand.
CCGTAGGTATGCTTTGGGTGCACAACTCCCCAAAAAACGTTGACATTTTTTAAAAAAAAGTGAATTATATAAATATATTAAAATACAAAAAAATTTTACAAATATTTCAGTTTTATATTTATTTATTTTTTTGCAATTTTCAGAAAAATATATAATGTTGTTTAATAAATAAAATATTCAGTACAAAAAATAGGTATAACTACTATTGTACTTAAAAATTAGCATTTAAAAAAAACCTTTGAAATGCACTGAAAAACCTATAGGTTTCAGAGACATTATAGTTAGAAATTAGCATTTAAAAAACCTTTGAAATTCATGAAAAAACCATAAGTTTCAGAGACGTTATAGTTAGGAATTTGCATTTAAAAAACCTTTGAAATTCACTGAAAAAACCATAGGTTTCATGAGTGATATAGTTAGCTGGATATTTCCTCCTACAAAAACCATAGAAATTCCTCTGTTATAGTTAGTTGTGCTAACTATAACTCACACGCTAGCAATGCACGGCTGATGATGTCACATATTACATCATTCATTACATGGTCAGTGACATCACTGATGACATCATTGATGACATCTCAAATGACATCACTGATAACATCACTGATTACATCATCCACGTGACAATCTGATACACCTCATCACACACTAGTATAACCTTTGATCACTCACAGTAAAATACAGAGTACCATATTTGAAAGCATTGACACACACATACCGGATACAACATACACACTCACTGGTTCCTAAGTCTACACATACAACTGTCCATTCAGCCACAGAATCACTTATACATGCAGTCACTGATCAATGGTAACACTATCAAATGTACTCATGCACCTATATGGACATTGACACATCAGCAGTCTTCCTAGTCGGTTATGCAGTGATGCTACTCACTCCTGAAAAGAATCAATCACACTTACATTTACTCACCTACACAGTTATACACACAACACCTGATTTATACTTACACATAGTAAATCATAGTTACTTTGTTAAAAAATCACTATTACAATTATACACTCATTCATACAGTTACTCTCACAATCACTGAATCTTACGTATACTTATTTATATACACCAACTCTCACATACAATGCTTTTTTATTTTTCTACATTATTGGAGATGTAACACTGACAGATATATTCACTTACCAACACACAAATAAACACTCTCAGACACCCAAACAACTGTTTCCATAAACACTCCTAACCCCATATACCTAGACAATCAACCACTCACACATCTATGCAGAGTTACAACTCCCCCACCCAACCACAGATACACTCAGTTTCCCTTACAAATACTCAGCCAACGAATCAATAACTAATGTAGACACTCATGTAGTTAGTGACCAATTGATGCAGCAGGTTATACAACAACAGAGACAGTGATACACACATTCCCATAGTTTGGTTACTAACCAATATATTTAGTGAGAGACATTTAATTACTCACTTAAACAAACATTCAGAGAGCTACTATATCCTCCATCCAGACAGTTATATATCCACTCAATCTTCAATACAGATTGGTATATATATAATAGATATTTAAATTTCAATTTCAAACAAAACCACATTCACTGGATGTTGTCATCAGTGATGTCACTGACCATGTTATGAATGATATATGTGAATTTCAAAGTTGTTTTAAAATGCTAATTCCTAACTATAACGTCTCTGAAACTTATGTTTTTTTCAGTGATATATATATATATATATATATATATATATATATACGAACTGGGAGAGTCCAAAGTCCCAGTGAGGCTGGTTTCCCTGTTGCGCGATGGGGGTCTCTGTAAAAGCGCCCCTGGGTGGCGCTGAATTGATGCACAAAAAACCTCCTTCCGAAGAAAAGAAGAAACAGATTCCCAGGAGGACCAGGTAGGAGACGTCTGTTTATTGATAACTTTGCGAATGCATTTCGGCAGCTTAACTGCCTTCCTCAGCGCCCAAAGCGTCCCGTAAATGAAGCACCACGCTGCGTGTGAGTTCCTCTCTGATATGCTGGTTGGTGCAAGTCAGCTCCGCCCTTCTGCTGAAGTCCCCGCACCTGTGGGCAGTTCCAGGTGTGGTGCGGAACTACAGGCCCCAGAATGCAGCAGGAAAGATGTTTGGGACCACGATGCAGGGGAATGACTGGAGTATAGAAAGTCATTGCGGGCTGGCAGGAGAGAAGCGTGATGTTTCTGGGAGACTGAATGATTGTCTTGCCTTGGAGTTTTCAACTCGCAGGTGCCTCCTCCGGTCCCCCTTTGGACCACCGCAACCACATCGACCTGAAAGTCCGTAAAGCAGGGGACGGGCCACAGTGAGCCCTACCCAGCGTGGGATTAATAATCCCAAAACTGCTCACACTCCTCCTCGGTTTCAATGGCGGGTTCCCAGCCTGTCCAGCAAACGCTGGCAACATACACGAGCTGCGAGAGTCCAAAGTCCCAGTGAGGCTGGTTTCCCTGTTGCGCGATGGGGGTCTCTGTAAAAGCGCCCCTGGGTGGCGCTGAATTGATGCACAAAAAACCTCCTTCCGAAGAAAAGAAGAAACAGATTCCCAGGAGGACCAGGTAGGAGACGTCTGTTTATTGATAACTTTGCGAATGCATTTCGGCAGCTTAACTGCCTTCCTCAGCGCCCAAAGCGTCCCGAACTCACACGCAGCGTGGTGCTTCATTTACGGGACGCTTTGGGCGCTGAGGAAGGCAGTTAAGCTGCCGAAATGCATTCGCAAAGTTCGTGTATGTTGCCAGCGTTTGCTGGACAGGCTGGGAACCCGCCATTGAAACCGAGGAGGAGTGTGAGCAGTTTTGGGATTATTAATCCCACGCTGGGTAGGGCTCACTGTGGCCCGTCCCCTGCTTTACGGGCTTTCAGGTCGATGTGGTTGCGGTGGTCCAAAGGGGGACCGGAGGAGGCACCTGCGAGTTGAAAACTCCAAGGCAAGACAATCATTCAGTCTCCCAGAAACATCACGCTTCTCTCCTGCCAGCCCGCAATGACTTTCTATACTCCAGTCATTCCCCTGCATCGTGGTCCCAAACATCTTTCCTGCTGCATTCAATAAACAGACGTCTCCTACCTGGTCCTCCTGGGAATCTGTTTCTTCTTTTCTTCGGAAGGAGGTTTTTTGTGCATATATATATATATATACACACATAAATTCTGTAATCTTAGAGGATTAACTTGTAGTTAACAATGGTTCCCACTGCAAAATATATAGATTTGTACTGTACGTTAGGCAGTGTCTCAAGGCCCCTTGTAGAATGAAGGAAATCGTATTCTTGTGTCCTGTAATAAAATTCCAATTGAAGCATTAATTTGTTTTCAATATGTCCTTGATGCCAGATTGTCCTTGTTCGATTGCACCTGTTTCGCAAATAGAAAGAGTGACACAGAAGTGTGTGTGCAAAAGGCAGGGACAAGAGAATGAGACGCCTGCTAAAGTGTTATGAAATATTACTGATAAGGAGTTGTTTCCAAATAATTTACAAAAGGGAGAGGCGGCCCCTCACACCAAAAGAACTGAGCATGACTATCCAGATTCATACTCCCCACCTTCTTCAGGACAGTACTAATTTGGGGCCTCATCAGGCCCCCCTGCTGCGCTGCCCTACGTTAAAAGAAAAGGGCAGGATTGCTCTTTATCTATGAGATACAGCGCATTCCTGTCCTTTTGCCCTGTGCCTGCCCACAGCGGGCTGCTGTACGCCAACGCAGGCACCTTTGCACTATGCAATGAGGGGAGGAATGTTTTTGCGCAGGAAGGGAAACCTTCCTGCACAAAAACAATCACAAGGGGCTTTTTCCCTTTTTCTATGTGTAATACATAATGCAGCATACATAGAAAAAGGAAAAACGAGGAGAAATAAAGATATTTCTCCTTGTTATGCCTCCCTTACGCCTCCCCTGGAGAGGCATACCTTTTTGGCGCTACCTCAGATTTACGATTTCTCGATCGCCCCCAGTAACACCCATTGCACATCCCTTTAACGCTGAAAACTGCTTTACAGGGGACAATATTTACGAGTAAGAATTAAGCCAAAAAAAGTGGCTTAGTGCTGCCTCGTAAATATGGGGCAGGCTCCAGCGCCATGGAATGTCACAAAAGTGATGTTGCAGTGGCGCAAGGGGCCTCAGTATTTATCTCCCACAATCAAATTGATAAATTCATGAAGTATCTGAAAAAAGTTAAACATCTTTTCAATAAAGTTTTTTCTGAAGTAACATATTCTTTATTACAATAAAAATGATTTAATAATCTAAATACCTAGCATTACCTTTTTAACTTTCACAGCCTTATCCTGCCTTTACATGCTGTTAGCACAAAATTCATGTTAGAGAGATTGCTACAAAATGCAACTAACAACAAAATGTACAAACTAAAACAAAAAAAAGGCAATGCACATTCATACAGCAGATGCAGTTGCAACATGTGTAAACCATGGTATACTAAATGAAACATAAAACAAGGAGGACTACAGGGAGTAGGAGTCGCGTGTCATCCATACTGCAAGGCACTATATTTAAAAGTGCTTGGTTTCAAGAAGCAGTGACTCAGGATCTTAAATGTTGTATGGTGTTTGTAGTTACCAATATTTGCATAATGAAACACTGGGGAAAACAAAAAACAAACACTATGCCTTGTAGTCTGCATACAGGTATTTAATGGCAGTTTACAGTTCACTGTGCTACATTAGGCTTGTAAATGATGAACTACAAGTAACAAAGGGATCCCTGCGACAACAGCAGAAACCCACTAAGCAATCCAATATAAAAATACATTTCTGTGATATGCATTAAAAGTTCTTTGCAGCAGGCATATCAACCCTCTGCCCAACTTTATTATGAGTTAAAACTACCATTTGACATAACTGTGATTGGTCGCCGGCACATACATTAACTACAGAGTTATCATGCCATTATTATTACTGTTGTTCAAACATTGCTGGACACACCAAAAGTGGTGGCACCGTTTGCAACACCCTAAAGCACTGTGACACTAAAACACACACAATACTCTATGCATATCCATTCTACTCCACTTACTCTACTCTACCCCACTCTACTCTGTGCCACTGCACTCTATTCCACTCCACTGTACCCTATGCAACTCCACTGTACTCTACACCACGCCACTCTATGCCACTGTACTCTACTCTACTCCACTCTTCTTTACCCCACCCATCTTACTCTATGTCACTCCATTTTACTCTACCCCCTCTACTGCACACAATACCACTCTATGCCACTCCACTCTATGCCACCCCATTCTATGCTACACCACTCTATGCCACTCTACTTGCCACTCTACTCTACACCACTCCATGCAATCCCATTGTACACTGTGCCACTTTACACTACTCCATGCCACTCTTCTTCACACTACACCACTCTAACCTACCCACCACACTCTTTCTGCTACATTGCACTGCACGCAATGCAACTCTATGCCACTCCACTCTATGCCACTCCACTACATCCTACTCTGTGAAACACTATGCCATGCTACTCAGCTCTATGCCACTTTACTCTACTCCACAACACTCGACACCATTCTATGCCACTTACTCAACTCCGCTCTACTCTACCCCACTCCATTTTACTCTAGGCCACTTCATTCAACTGTACGCTGAATGCCAGCACCATACCAGCAGTCACAGCCGGTATGAGTCGTGGGTGGAGGGGGGGCGGGGTGCACGCCGGGAGAGGGCGCACGAGGAGGGGGTGGAGGAAGTTACGTCAACTTAACTTTGCCAGCCCGTCCCACGTCATCGGTCTGAGTCAACAGGAAGCAGCCACAGGCAGCCTCCCTCCCCTCCCCTAAGCCAATCACAATGCTGCAATGGCAGCGTTGTGATTGTTTGGGACGCCGACCCCACAGAAGTCTATGGAGATGCCATTTTATCTATGTAGGCTGCATGCAGCCTACATAGAGAAAATGCAGAGTGCTTATGACTGGTGTGGTCGGCCCTGGGCTGACCAAACAGTCAACACCCACAACAGTGGGCAAAATGCCCTCCAGCAAACACGCCCACCCACCCGCCCCCAGCCAAACCCTGCCTTATGCTTTTTCGCAGTGTGAGAAGCAGAAACATAAAATGGTATTTAAAATACTATTTTATGTTTCTGTTTCTCGCAGAGAAAGCAGTGGGGCGACAATCCTCTGCCACATGGTGGAGCCGCCCTGAATGCCACTCTATGCGACTCTACTCCACGCTACTCTATGCCATGCAGCACCACTCTACTACCTACCACTACATACCACTCCACAATACTTTACTCCAGTTCACAAAAAGTCACCCTACTCCACCCACTCTATGCCACTCCACACAATGCCACTCTGTGCCAATCTACTCTGCGTCACTCAACTCTAAGCCACTCCACTCAATGCCACTTTAATTGACACCACTCTACTCTTCATCACTCCACTCACTTTACTGCATGCACTCCACTCTACTCTATGCCACGCCACTCTGCTCCACATCACTCGACTCTATGCCACTTTATTCTGCTCCATTCTATCCCACTCCATTCTACTCTACGCCACTCCATTGCAAACAATGCAACTCTATGCCACTCTACTACATTCCACTCTATGCCACTCTACTCTACCCCACTCAGTTCTTCTCTAAGTCACTCCATTCTATTCTATACTACTCCACACATAACCACTCTATGCTACTCCACTCCACTCTACTCCAGTCCACATGTCACTCTACTCCACCCCACGCTATGTCACTCCACACAATGCCACTCTATGCAATGCCATTTTACTGTGTCACTCCACACCACTCTATGCTACTTTACTCCACACCACTCAACTCACTAGCACTCCACCCACTAGGACAATCCACTCTAATGAATCTCACTCTACTGTACTCTGCCATGCAACTCTGCTCTACGTCACTGTACTCTATGCCACTCTACTCTGCTCCATTCTACCCCACCCCCTTCTATGCCACTCCATACATAGCACTACATGCCACTCTATGCTATACTACACCCTTCCATGCCACTCCACTCTATGCCACTGTACTCCACACCACTCTATGCCATGCCACTCTACTCAACGCCACTCCATTCTATTCTATTCTACACCATTTCACTCCACACGCCACTCTATGCCACTCCACTGTATGTCATGCCACTCAAGCCTACTGTATGCCACTCTACTCTCTGACAATCTATGGTGCTTTACTCTTCACCACTACAAGCCTTTCTACTCTATACCACTCCATGTCACTCTACTCCAGTCCACACAATGCCACTCTTCACTATGCCACTCTACACCACATTATGCCACTCCATGCCACCCCACTCTATGCCTCTGCATGGCAGTTTACTCTACTCTGCTCCACCCTACTCTAAGCCACTCTACTCTAGTCCACTCTATGCCTATGCAATGACACTCTACGACACTATACTCGGCATCACTCTACTCTACTCCACTCCACTCCACGCCACTTGATGCCACTCCACTTCACTCGATTCCATTCCACACTATGGCACTCTACTCTATGCCACTCTACTCCACCCCACCCCACTCCACTCCACTCTAAGCCATTCTACTCTATTCTAAGCCACTCTACTCTACCTAACTCTACGCCATACAATGCAACTCTACTCAATTACACTTTACCCCACTCCATTCCACACACAGCCACTCAATGCCACTGCACTCTACGTCACTCCACTTTACTCTACGCCTCTGTTCTCTGTGCTACTCTGCACCACTCCACTCTATGCAATGCCACTTTACTCCAATGTACTCTACTCCACTCCACACAATGCCACTCTACTCTATACCCTTCTACTCAATTCCACGCCACTCTCCACTATGCCATACAATTCCACTCTGCCACTGTACGCTACTCCACTCTACTCTACTCTATGCCACTCTATGCTACTCCCCTCAATACAATGACAGTCTACGCCCACTGCGCCACTCCACTCTATGTCAGTCCACTCTACTCCACTCAACATTACATCACATCACTCTACTATACGCTGCTCCACTCTACACCTTCACTCTACTCTATGCCAATCCACTCTACGCCACATCACTCTACTCCACTTTATTGAATGCCATTCTACTCTAAACCACTCCACTATATATTACTACACTCAAAATCCCTTTGTGCCACACATCAAACTTGTAGACATGTTGAACATCAACCACGGTGCAGTACAATTTAGCTCAAAGACATTGGAAGCCAATAGCTCTCACATAGGCAAGAGGTTAGAGCTTAAATGGCAGGCTGAAGCCACATACCATTGCCCGTGGAATGTGCTCCTCGCACACAAAGGACATCACACACTATAGGACAGGAGGATAGTTCTGGGTTTTGAGCTCATGCTACACAGATCTGTGTCTCCTGCAGATTTCAGGTTAACAATCCGAGCGGCACAGACTTTCCTTGCAACCTTATACGGTCAACCACTGGGATAAATAATAACACCTACTACATAAATGTCAAGAGACAATTCTATTTGTAGTGCAAGAATTATAAAAGGTAAATGCCATATTGGATTTCAAAATTCATCAGCTCCTGCAGGGTTCACGACTTTGGGTTTCCTCCACGTTTGAGCATCTTTGTCTTCCCAGCTTGGAATACTCTGGACCTGATTTTTAGGTCTCGCCTGAGACAGCGCATGTTGTCTCTTCGAGACATTTAGTAAGTGGCTTTTAAAAGTGCCACCAGAAGCTTTTCCTGGCCTACAGCTTGCGTTCACGAGCTTGTGCACGTGCGCAGCTGCCATCTGTGTTTTTATTGCTGTAATCAGGCTCCTCTGCTTGCACTATCCCCCCTTCTCCCCATCCTCTTCGTCAGTTTCATTTGTGTCTACTATCACTGTGAATGCTCAGCATCAGTGCACGCTTTCACCAGGCAAATACACCACCAGCCGCCAGTGCATGCTTCCACCAGGCACACACACCACCAGCCGTGAGTGCACGCTTTTACTGGGCACACACACCACCAGCCGTCAGTGCACGCTTCCACCAGGCCCACACACACCACCAGCCGTCAGTGCAAGCTTTTATCAGGCACACACACACCACCAGCTGTCGGTGCACGCTTTCACCGGGCACACACACTACCAGCCGCCAGTGCCCACTTTCACTGGGCACACACACTACCTGCTGTCAGCGCACGCTTTCACTGGGCACACACACCACCAGGCGTCAGTGCACGCTTCCACCTGGCACACACAACACCAGCCGTCAGTGCACGCTTTCACCGGGCACACACACCACCAGCCGTCATGCACGCTTCTACCAGGCACACACACCATCAGCCGTCAGTGCACGCTTTATCTGGGCACACACACCACCAGCCGTCAGTGCACACTTCCCCCAGGCACACACACCACCAGCCGTCAGTCCACGCTTCCACCAGGCACACACACCACCAGCCGTCAGTGCACGCTTCCACCAGGCACACTCACAATCAGCCATCAGTGCACGCTTCCAACAGGCACACACACACCACCAGCTGCCAGTGCACGCTTCCACCAGGCACACACACCACCAGAAGTCAGTGCACGTTTCCACTGGGCACACACACCACCAGCCATCAGTGCACGCTTCCACCAGGCACACACACCACCAGCCGTAAGTGCACACTTCCACATGGCACACACACCACCAGCTGTCAGTGCACACTTCTACCAGGCACACACACCACCAGCCATCAGTGCACGCTTTCACAAGGAACACACACTATCAGGTGTCACACACTACCAGCCGTCGGGCACGCTTCCACCAGGCACACACCACCAGCTGTCAGTGCATGCTTTCACAAGGCACACACACACCACCAGCCGTCGGTGCACGCTTTCACCGGGCACATGCACCACCAGCTGTCAGTGCCCGCTTTCACCAGGCACACACACCACCAGCCGTCAGTGCACGCTTCCACCAGGCACACACACCACCAGCCATCAGTGCATGCTTCCACCGGGCACACACACCACCAGCCGTCAGTGCACGCTTTCGGCAGGCGCACACACACCACCAGCCGTCAGTGCACGCTTCCACCAGGCACACACAACACCAGACATCAGTGCACGCTTCCACCAGGTAGACACACCACCAGCCGTCAGAGCACGCTTTCATAAGGCACACACCACCAGCCGCCAGTGCAAATATCCACAAGGTACACACACCACCAGCCGTCAGTGCACGCTTCCACCAGGCACACACACCACTAGCCGTCAGTGCATGCTTCCACCAGGCAAATACACCACCAGCCATCAGTGCACACTTTCACCGGTCTCTCACACACCACCAGCCATCCGTGCACGCTTTTACTGGGCACACTCACCACCAGCCGTCAGTGCACACTTTCACTGGGCACACACACCATCAGCTGTCAGTGCACGCTTCCACCAGGCACACACCACCAGCCGTCAGTGCACACTTTCACCAGGCACACACACTACCAGCTGTCACACACTACCAGCCGTCAGTGCATGCTTCCACCAGGCACACACCACCAGCCTTCGGTGCACGCTTTCACCGGGCACACACACCACTAGCTGGCAGTTCACGCTTTCACCAGGCACACACACCACCACCTGTCAGTGCACGCTTCCACACGGCACAGACACCACCAGCCATCAGTGCACGCTGCCACCAGGCACACACACCACCAGCCATCAGTACACGCTTCCACAAGGCACACACACCACCAGTGCACGCTTTCACTGGGCACACACATCACCAGCCATCAGTGCAGCAGGCAGGCTCTTCTCAGTAAATATGTTTGATGCCTGGGAGGGAGTGGGTCGAGTTTCCTTAAACCATGCTGAGTATGCAGGTGCAGTGCATGAACTCCTGTGAGTGAGTCATGCTGCCTGGGGCTCATTCACTTCACACTTGTAAATAGCGCCTGTACCAGGCTTTTTCTCATTTTCAAAGTTCGGCGCATGCGCTCAGCTAGGCAGCCCCCACACCCCTGGGAATGACTGCTTCCTACAACCAGAATGGAAACAACATTCAGAGCATCGAAAACAAGTTCATTTGATGCAAAGAACTGTTAACAAAAACCATGTCCAGCTATTGTAGAACTGGCAACTTAAACAAAACAGCAACAAAAAACAAACAAGCATTGGCATAGCCAATATGTCTCTAAGTACTTAGTTATGCAGCACAATATTCTTGGTGCACCAACACCAACTGTTGCATGGCTAAACACTTATAAGATCCCAAATGTGAGACCTATTGGCTATGCCAATGCTTGTTGTATATCAGGCAATTGATCTCGCCATGATGTCCTCGTGCACTATTTGCCTGCTGTGTTGTTTTAAAACTGGGCAGAGCACCAAGCGGTACCGACCTGAAAACGATAGCACTACATACAGCTCGCTTTTTTCAACCAATCCTCTTCCTCGCCTGAAGCGCCCCCACAAAAATGATCACTGAAGTGTTAGAATATCAGTCTCCGTTTTGGTTAAGCACGATGACGGCCCCATGTTTCCAACCAAGACCTCTCTTCATGGGCGTAGGAAGTGTGTGGGACGCGGGGGATATATCCCCCAGATTTTGGAGTGGGGGGACAAGGGTTGGTAGACGAGGGGACAAAGGAATTTCCCCTCTCCCTTTGGTTATTTCCAGGGCCATTAGCGTGCGAAAGTGCTACCTAATGGCCCTGCACTTGACCTGCCTGGAGTCAAAGATGCCACCCGCACTCTGCCCTTTGTTATGCTGCAGGAAGGCTCTGAGGTCTGGGAAGGGCAGAGAAGGAAAAAAACTCTGTTTCTTTTCCTTCATGCCTAGAGAAGGCATGGACAGTGTCAACTTCTCCTGATCTGCCTCTGGCAGCTGCCCTCCTCCCTTATATCTCTCTTTATTCCTCCATCTCTTTCTGTCTCTGTCTCACTCCTCCTTAAGAGAGACAGCTCTTGTGCTCTCTCTTGCCTCTCCTTTTCTTTATGTTTTCCCCTGTGAAATGGATCCAAAAAAGTTGGAACACTTTGGCCGGAAATGTCCTCATTTTCTGACCGTTTTCTATTCAAAAGAAAAACCTTAGGACGGAGAGAAAAAGAATTAAATACCTAAATAAAGCAATACAGAGTGGTCACCAGATTGTTATTTACACCCACCTATATTAGTGCCACTTTGCAGAGTTTGCCAGTGAAAGCACTACTTTCTTTTTTTGTCAAAGATATGTTTATTAGAAATTTGTACCATGCATTCCACAAATGAAAAAACAACAGCTCTGTAGCCCCACGCAGGGGATCAATGAGTTCCAGCAAGGAGATCTGACATTTAGCCAAATTGCATAAGAAAAACTAGACCAGCTCCTCTGCACAATAAGAAAGCAAAATAAGTGATACAGCGGCTCAACGTACCGGAGCTGCTTCGTTGAATCAACCTAAAAGGGCGTTTGTAACCAAGCAACTTGACTGTACCGGGTAATAGTGTGCGCCACAGGTATCTGCGGCACCATCTCTCAAGAAGTCCAGCTGGAAAGCCTTAGGCGAAGTAAACAGAGCAGAACAAAACTTGTCTCAACGCGGGACACATACCCCAAATTTACAAACCCCCCTCCCTCCCAGAACCCCTTCCCCCTCATTACTCCCCCCCACCCTACCCGTGGTGGCGGCAGTACAGCTACAAGAATAGGATTAAGTGTCACTGACATGTTCATCAGACTTGAAAAAGATGGAGGGCTCTAACGGTAGAGGGACAGACCGCAGATGGAAGGCCATGGGAAAGAAAGGTAACTAGGGGCCCCCACTCGTACTCAACATTCTTAAAGTTATCTCTGAAGATATCGGCCCTTCGTTCAAGACTGAGCAGTCTCCAGAGCCGTGAGTGCCAGGGGGAAATAGCCGGGGCCTCATTCCTTTTCCAGGCAGCTGCCAGGGTGACCTTAGCTGCTCCGATGCAGAGCCACATGATCTTTTTGTCTGCTCGAGTCTGGTGATCAAGGGAAGGATCCCGAAGACCCAGAAGGACTCCCTCTATAGTGGTAGGGATGGGATACCCGAGCATGTCTTTGATATGTGCTAAAATTTCTTCTCAGTATGGGTGGATAGACGGGCAAGTCCCACCATATGTGTCGGAAGTCTCCTAGTAGACCACAGCCCCTCCAGCATCTATCTGAGGAAGTTGGGAAGATCAATTTGAGTTTGGAAAGATGCAGATACCAGTCCATCATGGTCTTGAGATGCGCCTCTCTTAGGTCCACAGAATGATTAAAGGGTGTGATATCCGACCAAACATGAGCCCATTCCTCATCAAGGATCGGACGTTGGATCATGTCTTCCCACATAGACATATATCTAGGGCGCGGGGAGAGAAGTGTTTTAAGCAGAAAGCTATAAATAAACAAAATCACCCCCTTCATAGAGGAGGATTTGGTGAGGAAGGCTTCAAATTTAGTAAGGGGTTGAGTAGCTGCATCCCTAACCGAGTGGGAAAGTGCCCAATGCATCAGTTGTGTGTAATGGTACCGTTCTGTGTTCTCTAATGTAAAATACCTTTTACATTGGTCAAAGGTGAGGGGGTCGTAGTTATGGAATAAGTGAGTCAAGGCTAGGCACCCCCTTTCTTCCAGGCCTCGAAGGGTCCCTTGTGTTGTGCTGGGGGAAAGGCTGGATTGAAATGGATCGGAGTGAACGGAGAAGGGAAGGAGGTCCACCCGTCATCGCCGGAAACCGTATCCCAAACTCTGAGAGTGGTGCGTGTGGGGGTGCCAATGTAGGTGTTCGGGGTCTGTCCGTGCGTGGGCGCCATATTAAATCCCAAATAGTCCGTCCAGTCACACTACGATCCATATGCAACCAGTGTTTCTCAGATTCTAATTAGGACCATTCAACCAAGACTCTCAATTGGGCCGCTTTGTAGTATAAAAGAAAATCGGGCAAGCCAACTCCCCCATCAGCGCGAGAACGGCGCAACAAAGAATGAGGGAAACGGGCCCTCCCGCCTTGCCAGATAAAGCGTAGCATCATCGATTTCACTCTCCAAAAGAAACCATGCTCCAGCTCGATAGGTGAGGCTTGGAATAAGTAAAGCAGCTTAGGTAGGAGAGTCATCTTTATGGCATATATGCGACCGAGCCAAGAGAGAAAAAGGGGCTTCCACTTAACAAGCTCTGCCTGGATACGCGCAAGAATAGGAGGGAAGTTGGCAGCTTAAAGTCCCTCAAGGTTCGGAGTCAAATGAACCCCGAGGTACGATGCGGTAGCCCACGCCAATGGTGTAAGGTTACAAAGGTGGAGGGCTGCTCCAGGTGACAGGGTGAGTTTGAGAATATATGATTTACCTAGATTGATTTTAAACCCTGATACTAATTCGCACCTTGTGAGTTCAGACTGCAAGCCCGGAAGGGAAGTTTCAGGTTCTGATAGGTATAAAAAGCACGTCATCAGCAAACAGACATTTTTTGGGATTCCCCCGTGAACGATATACCGTGAATGTCTGGCCTATTCTGTATTGCGAGGGCTAGTGGTTCAATGCTGAGAGCAAAAAGTAAAGGGGAGAGGGGGCAACCCTGCCGTGTGCCTCTCGAGTGCGGGAAGGTATGAGATTGAACTTCATTGACCACGACTCGGGAATTTGGGAGACAGTAATTCGCCCGTATCATGTTAAGAAATTTGGGCGCAAACCCAAACGCCGTGAGTGTGCTAAATAGGAAAGCCCAGTCGACCCTATCAAAGGCCTTTTTGGCGTCCAAACCAACTAGTATCGCCGGAATTTTCCGCTTGTTGGCTTTATCAATTAAATGCATGGTTCTACGGATGTTGTCATGTGTTTGGCGCCCCTTAATGAAACCGGACTGGTCTGGGTGGATAAGAGCGGGAATGATGTCATTTAGTCTTTTGGCAAGTATGGAGGAGTACAGTTTAGCATCAAGGTTTAACAGAGCTATTGGCCTGCAAGAGGCGCAGCTTTGAGGGTCTTTCCCCGGTTTGGGAATGATTAATATCACAGCCTCCGCCATGGAGGCGGAAGTAACACCCTCCTCTGCCATTTTATTAAAAAGAGTCACAAGATAGGGAGCAAGATCGGGGGCTAATGTTCTATATAAGAGCCGTAAACCAGTCAGGGCCAGGGGCTTTATTAGGTTTCAATGATTAGATGGCCGCTGTGACATCGTCTAAAGTGATAGGGGCAGTAAGCAGGTCGTTCCACGCCTCAGAGACCTGGGGTAAAGGTAGGGATTGAAGGTAGTCCCGTTGGGCTTCCTCGGCTAACTATCCCGTGGGACCCAAGATACCTCCTATATACTCCTTCTCTCGTTTGTCCCTCAACTGTCTTGCTAGATGCTTACCCACTTTGTTGCCCTGAGTGTAAGACAAATGCCGCAGCTAGAGGAGAGTGAATTCCGCCCTATTATTATAAATGGACCGTAGTTTACCCCTGAGAGCTGTGAGATGGCGTAACGTTTGTCTCGTAGGTTTAGCCTTATGGGCCTGTTCAATGGAAGAAAGTTCAGATTCCAAGAGTTCTCGCTCTTGAGCAGGTTGCTTAAGTGCGGCATTAAGAGCGATGCATTCCCCCCGAAAAAACGCCTTCAGAGCATCCCAGGTAGTGAACTCCTAGGTATCCTCTGGGCGGTTAGTCATGAAGAATTCAGTGATAGCAGAACATAATTTAGTACAAGATTCCTTATCCCGAGCAATGGACGCGGGGAAGTACCACTTAGGGGTAGATGGGGCATTCCCCCTCCGTTGAAAACACACTGTGTACAAGCTGTGATCAGAGATCGACAGGGGGAAAATCTTAGCGTCCTAGAGCTCACCCTGCAGTGTCTGACTGAGGAAGATGTAATCCAATCGGGAGTAGGTACGATGTACATGTGAATAGAACGTGTAGTCACATGCCTGTGGGAAGAGCAAGAGCCAAGAGTCGAGGAGGCCCAAATCATGAATATGTTGCTGTGTTTCCTCAGAGACTGAGCCCGTGTCTGATCGTTGTGGGTGCGTACTGTCTAAGTTCTTGTGCCAAACCATGTTAAACAACAAAAGTGGGGTGCCAGTGCTGATGTGGATAATTTTAATACACCAATTTACCAGACTGAATTTGAAGGAAAATTCAAGAACGGGAATTACTATTTAATAGTTTTTTATTTTGACAATATTGAAAAGACGGAAAACTTATATATTTTCATTTTTTACAACGGAACATATTTACAAAAGGACACATAGGATTTGGGAAAAGGACTCCCATACATCAGTCATACGATGTTCCAGGCATATCACAGACATTCAAAACACATTCACACCACTCAGGGGAGGGGACTATAAAGGGCATAAACTTACAATCTAAAAATCTGTACAATCTATACTACAAGGAAAAGCAAAAGGGCCACAGTCTGCGGACACAGTTTCACAAAAATGATGAAAAAACAGTTAATTTTTTTGTAATGTACAATCCTAATTAGATCTCCAAACTGAAACTTTTTTGCTAAAAAAAACTTGGTATTGTACTAGCGACCAAGGAAGAATAAACTGGATACTCTTGTCGCTCTGGCAGACACCATGTGGCAAGGGCCTACACGTTTCGAATCCCACTGGTTTTTCTGGGATTCTCTTCAGGGCCTTGTGTAGTATCTATATAAAGGGGGGAAAATGGAACAGAAGAAAAAAAGGACAGATTGAGGACAAGGTTTTGCAGGATTTAATGTTACAAAAATGAACAGACCATACATCAAGGGATTTTGGCATAGTGCCTACTCATAACTCTCACATCTTACCGGTAGGTGGAGATGCCAGTGGAGTAGGGGGAGAATCAGGAGGAAAAGAGGAACTCAATTGTCTTTATCTACAAATATAAGAGCATACATTGAATTTAGAAAACAGTAAAGTGTGGGTCAGTAAGGTTCTATATGGGGATCTAAATAACTACTTGCCTGGTGTGCACACTATGCAGATCTTAAGAAAATGTGGAGCACGGTCGGATCTCAGGGTGGGCTGGGGGGACCGAAGTGCAAAAGATTCTACCTGTTATGAAAATGGAAAGCTTTAGACTTTGTTCAACTAGTCATTGGCGGAAAAAAGACGGTCTCATAAAGCCACGCTTACCAACAACGGGTGGTCAAGAGTGGCTCCAGGCAGCTAAGTGGTTTTGTTTATTTATGATGATAGTCTGCGAAATAGGGACAGCGTGGGTTAGCCAGACGCATCGAGCAGCGCGTTTACTGTAGATGACATAGAAATGAGCAATTACCTCGACTGATTTGAATCCGTCTAACAGAGAAGATGGAAGTGCCAGGGTGGTTGGATCAATATTAGAATCTATGCAAAGGACCACAAGAAGGCTATTTAGTATATAGACAATCTTCAGAAACCTTTTTTTTTTTAAATTATGACCACCAAAAGATTAAGCTTACCGCTATTCTTAGAGACGGGCGGTATGGCGGATAGCAAAGATTCCAATGTGAAGTTGCCTGGAAGAATGTAATCAAGAGTAACATCAGGCGGAGGGCTAAATCTTACTCTGAAGCTAAAGCCATGTAAAAGAGAAGCAGAACTTACCGCCTAATGAATAGACAAAGGCTCTGCAAAGTTCGAGCGAGCAAGCAAATATGACTTGCTTTAGAATGTAACTACGAAGAAAGGAAAGAAAAAGGGCCGAGTTAGTAATGAATGAATGGAATGCAAAGGGATGGGAAAAGGCGAGGAGTCAACGGGTTAGCTTACTTGTTTAGTAACGAAACGGCCGTCAGACCGCTGGCGTTCCAGTCGGCACTGCTCTCCAACGCATGCGTGTAGCAGAAAGGGAGACGCTGCTTGCGGATATTTATGCTGCTTGAAGGCGCGCTTTGGAAGTGAGCATGAAAGCCCGGGCTGGAGTAGGATTAGCTAAAGGCTCTCTCACTTGCGAATCTTGCATGAACTGGTCCTGGGTCTTCGGCATTACAATTTATAAAGCGCACCAACGGAAAGTTCAAAGCGGAACAAGTTGGCAAAGACGGGCAAGTGGGACTAAGGTCCTCATGTGGTTTGGTAACCGCGCTAGGTGGGAGCCTATACAGGCTCCAGGATGAGAATCAAAACTCACACGTGGTGAGAAGCAAAGGACACACATGATGAGGTTTCCTTTGGAGAAGAACAAAAAATGCCATATACCTCACAAACACGCGGGGAACAGAATGGTGGTCAGTGCAAACCAAGAAGTGGTTAGAGCATCTATTTACCAAAGCGATGGGTCCTCATAAAGTTGAACCTTCACTGTGGAATTACTGTTATCATAATTTAAAGATTTCGCTCAGTTCATTGAGGCCAGACGTGGCTGTGTCAAATTTGACGATGAGATAGGCCTCTCTTTTAGACAATTGTAAGTTCATGTCTCCCCCACGAGGATCTTTTTCAATGTGTGATATCACCGTCCATCTGAGATCGCTGATCATAAGTTGCATTTGTGCCCAATGTTGTACCAAAGGAGCGTTTTCAACTTTATGCCTCAGTCTCGATTTATGTTGAGAAATGCGTTGACGCACTTCTTGATTAGTTTTTCCTATATACAGCAGTAGGCAGGGACATATTATGCCATATACAACAAACTTGGTTTTGCAATTGCTGAACGAGTTGTGTTTCCAAGAGATTCCATTATGTTGGAAAATGGAACCTTCAATGGTGGACTCACAACAGAGACAAGTTCCACATTTGTGGTGTCCCGTCACCGGAGGCATACCCATCATTTGACGTAACGTCGGCGGCTTTGGTGCTGGCATTGCCGCACGGACAATGTGATTGGCAATGTTGTTTTCTTTCTTGAAAGCGAACAGGGGAAATTCTTGGAGGTTTTCATCCAAATTCTTGACCAGATGCCAATTTTGTTTTATAACTCTTTTGAGCTGATTAGCATTGGGACAAAAGGTTGTGACACATACCTGTCGCTTAACATCAGGTCTCTCTTTCCGTTCTAGTAGTGTTTCTCGTGGGGTCCACTGGGCTCGCTTCTTACAATTCTTCACTAACTTCTTTGGGTAACCTCTGTCACAATCCCCCAATCCTCATTTTTTAGGAAGAGGTCAGACGCGCCCCAGGGGCAGGGTGAGATACACAATCCCATGGGAGATGAAAACACGGCGTCAGCACTACAAGAACTAAAAATGTCACCCATTTTTAATCTTTCTAAAAGAGTTCTTTCACAAGAGGAAGAAAGCATTTTGGCCACGGGTTTATCATTTGTTCCATCGAAAAGAACCGATTTTGTCAAAATGAAATCTGAGTTCATTGAATTCTGTAGAAAATTACGACTTACTCTTTTCTTCAGCGATACTCCGATTCAAAATCATACGGAGGTAACCGGCTTAAGAAACAAATCCACGTTCTGTCCACCTTCAAACAAAATCCCGAAAGAACTTTTAACCTTTGAGAAAAGCGTCCTTTCTGCCATTTCAGCCATGGAAAAACAGAAAAAGTTTGTGAAATTTAATACCACCAAAAAACAGATGACTGCATTGAATAACCTAAAAAATGACACCTCTGTAATAGTCAAACAAGCCGATAAAGGCGGTGCCATAGTGGTGTGGGACATTAATGATTACACCGCTGAAGTAATGAAGCAACTTAATGACCCAACTTGCTATCGCAAGATAGGCAGAGATCCGACCGCCGACCTTCAAAATGAACTCTTTATGATAATTCAAGAAGGATTTGACCAAGGCTTTGTTGGCCCAAAGGAATTGGAATACCTTAAGATCAAACATCCTAAAACCCCGATGTTCTACGTATTACCGAAAATTCATAAAAATGAAAACCAACCGCCGGGTAGACCCATCGTGGCAGGATGTGGCTCTCTACTTGAGCCCATTTCTAAATACGTAGAGTGTTTTCTGAAGGAATTCATGTGTCAGGTGATATCTTACCTGCAAGACACTACCGATTTTATCAACAAATTGTCTAATATCAATTACTGTGAACATAGGGATACTTTAGTCACCTTAGACGTGACATCCCTGTACACACAGATTCCTCAGGACGAAGCAATCGCGGTATTATCTTATTTTTTGGACTTGAGACCTCGCCCAATGCGAGTACCAACCAAATTCCTGCTTGAGGAAGAATTACTTCTGTTTCAACAGAGAATTCTTCTTCCAAGTGAAAGGGGTAGCTATGGCTGCCCCTTTGCGCCGGAATTGGCGGTGCTCTTTATGTCTATGTACGAAAATACCTATATACATAACAACAATCCATTCCATCAATATATCGGAGCGTGGCTCCGATTTATTGACGATGTGTTCATGATATGGACAGGAGACAGTAACACCTTGTCCCAGTTCCATCAATGGCTAAACTCCAGGACTGCTGACATAAAATTCAGCTTGACTCAGTCCACGAGTAAAATCTCATTCCTTGACGTTGAGGTCTTTCCGAAAGAAGGGAAACTGGCCACTAGGTTGTTTACCAAACCCACTGACCGCAACAAATCACTAATGTTTGACAGCAATCACCCCCGTAGTCTCAAAGAAAATCTCCCATACGGGCAATTTCTGCGGGTTCGCCGAAACTGCACGTACAATGAAGATTTTCATTTCCATTCAGATAAATTAATATCAAAGCTTTGTGACAGAGGTTACCCAAAGAAGTTAGTGAAGAATTGTAAGAAGCGAGCCCAGTGGACCCCACGAGAAACACTACTAGAAAGGAAAGAGAGACCTGATGTTAAGCGACAGGTATGTGTCACAACCTTTTGTCCCAATGCTAATCAGCTCAAAAGAGTTATAACACAAAATTGACATCTGGTCAAGAATTTGGATGAAAACCTCCAAGAATTTCCCCTGTTCGCTTTCAAGAAAGAAAACAACATTGCCAATCACATTGTCCGTGCGGCAATGCCAGCACCAAAGCCGCCGACGTTACGTCAAATGATGGGTATGCCTCCGGTGACAGGACACCACAAATGTGGAACTTGTCTCTGTTGTGAGTCCACCATTGAAGGTTCCCTTTTCTAACATAATGGAATCTCTTGGAAACACAACTCGTTCAGCAATTGCAAAACCAAGTTTGTTGTATATGGCATAATATGTCCCTGCCTACTGCTGTATATAGGAAAAACTAATCAAGAAGTGCGTCAACGCATTTCTCAACATAAATCGAGACTGAGGCATACAGTTGAAAACGCTCCATTGGTACAACATTGGGCACAAATGCAACATATGATCAGCGATCTCAGATGGACGGTGATATCACGCATTGAAAAAGATCCTCGTGGGGGAGACATGAACTTACAATTGTCCAAAAGAGAGGCCTATCTCATCGGCAAATTTGATACAGCCACGTCTGGCCTCAATGAACTGAGCGAAATCTTTAAATTATGATAACAGTAATTCCACAGTGAAGGTTCAACTTTATGAGGACCCATCGCTTTGGTAAATAGATGCTCTAACCACTCCTTGGTTTGCACTGACCACCATTCTGTTCCCCGCGTGTTTGTGAGGTATATGGCATTTTTTGTTCTTCTCCAAAGGAAACCTCATCATGTGTGTCCTTTGCTTCTCACCACGTGTGAGTTTTGATTCTCATCCTGGAGCCTGTATAGGCTCCCACCTAGCGCGGTTACCAAACCACATGAGGACCTTAGTCCCACTTGCCCGTCTTTGCCAACTAGTTCCGCTTTGAACTTTCCGTTGGTGCGCTTTATAAATTGTAATGCCGAAGACCCAGGACCAGTTCATGCAAGATTCGCATGTGAGAGAGCCTTTAGCTAATCCTACTCCAGCCCGGGCTTTCACGCTCACTTCCAAAGCGCGCCTTCAAGCAGCATAAATCTCCGCAAGCAGCGTCTCCCTTTCTGCTACACGCATGCGTTGGAGAGCAGTGCCGACTGGAACGTCAGCGGTCTGACGGCCGTTTCGTTACTAAACAAGTAAGCTAACCCGTTGACTCCTCGCCTTTTCTCATCCCTTTGCATTCCATTCATTCATTACTAACTCGGCCCTTTTTCTTTCTTTCTTCATAGTTACATTCTAAAGCAAGTCATATTTGCTTGCTCGCTCGAACTTTGCAGAACCTTTGTCTATTCATTAGGCGGTAAGTTCTGCTTCTCTTTTACATGGCTTTAGCTTCAGAGTAAGATTTAGCCCTCCGCCTGATGTTACTCTTGATTACATTCTTCCAGGCAACTTCACATTGGAATCTTTGCTATCCGCCATACCGCCCGTCTCTAAGAATAGCGGTAAGCTTAATCTTTTGGTGGTCATAATTTTTTTTTTAAAAAGGTTTCTGAAGATTGTCTTTATACTAAATAGCCTTCTTGTGGTCCTTTGCATAGATTCTAATATTGATCCAACCACCCTGGCACTTCCATCTTCTCTGTTAGACGGATCCAAATCAGTCGAGGTAATTGCTCATTTCTATGTCATCTACAGTAAACGCGCTGCTCGATGCGTCTGGCTAACCCACGCTGTCCCTATTTCGCAGACTATCATCATAAATAAACAAAACCACTTAGCTGCCTGGAGCCACTCTTGACCACCCGTTGTTGGTAAGCATGGCTTTATGAGACCGTCTTTTTTCCGCCAATGACTAGTTGAACAAAGTCTAAAGCTTTCCATTTTCATAACAGGTAGAATCTTTTGCACTTCGGTCCCCCAGCCCACCCTGAGATCCGACCGGGCTCCACATTTTCTTAAGGTCTGCATAGTGTGCACACCAGGCAAGTAGTTATTTAGATCCCCATATAGAACCTTACTGACCCACACTTTACTGTTTTCTAAATTCAATGTATGCTCTTATATTTGTAGATAAAGACAATTGAGTTCCTCTTTTCCTCCTGATTCTCCCCCTACTCCACTGCCATCTCCACCTACCGGTAAGATGTGAGAGTTATGAGTAGGCACTATGCCAAAATCCCTTGATGTATGGTCTGTTCATTTTTGTAACATTAAATCCTGCAAAACCTTGTCCTCAATCTGTCCTTTTTTTCTTCTGTTCCATTTTCCCCCCTTTATATAGATACTACACAAGGCCCTGAAGAGAATCCCAGAAAAACCAGTGGGATTCGAAACGTGTAGGCCCTTGCCACATGGTGTTTGCGAGAGCGACAAGAGTATCCAGTTTATTCTTCCTTGGTCGCTAGTACAATACCAAGTTTTTTTAGCAAAAAAGTTTCAGTTTGGAGATCTAATTAGGATTCTACATTACAAAAAAATTAACTGTTTTTTCATCATTTTTGTGAAACTGTGTCCGCAGACTGTGACCCTTTTGCTTTTCCTTGTAGTATAGATTGTACAGATTTTTAGATTGTAAGTTTATGCCCTTTATAGTCCCCTCCCCTGAGTGGTGTGAATGTGTTTTGAATGTCTGTGATATGCCTGGAACATCGTATGACTGATGTATGGGAGTCCTTTTCCCAAATTCTATGTGTCCTTTTGTAAATATGTTCCGTTGTAAAAAATGAAAATATATAAGTTTTCCGTCTTTTCAATATTGTCAAAATAAAAAACTATTAAATAGTAATTCCTGTTCTTGAATTTTCCTTCAAGTTCAGTCTGGTAAATTGGTGTATTAAAATTATCCACATCAGCACTGGCACCCCACTTTTGTTGTTTGATAATCTGGCTCAGCCTTGCTGATTAGAGCCACCCCGTAGTTGTTTTTTCCTCCCAAACCATGTTAAAGTCGCCCAGAAGGACTACTGACCCTTCTGCAAAATCCACCAATCGCCCCAGAAACGTGTGTAGAAAAGACGTCTGACCTGCATTGGGTGCATATAACGCCGCAAAAGTGCACAATTTACCCCAATTTCCCACTCAGGCGACCCTTAACCATGATCCAACGGCCATCCTTGTCACCATGAACCACCAGAGGTTGGAATTGGATAGCAGCACGAAACAGTAGAGCCACCCCTATGTGTTTCGTGGAGGCTGAATGTGAGAAGTTGGCCTGGTATATGATGATCACTATTCTAGTGAGCACCTTGCACCAGTCCAAACGACCCTTATGGTGATTGGTTGTAAGTCAACCTTATAGACCAGCTATCCTAGGGGTAGCATGGACAAAAGCAGTCTTAGGCTAAACTCAAGAGTGCATGTGAAGCCAGCTGTTTTACCATATGCAATCCTTTTAACATCAAATGAAAGGACACTACACAAGTTATATATTAGAAAATATATGTATTTATTACTAGAATAATCCCCTGTACTCTTTATGAGGACAGAAGCACAAGCGTTAAACAAAGAACTTCATATAACATACAAAAATTGCACAAATATGGATAGGCTGGGTGGCCCCTCAAACCATATACAAAAATAGTGGTATAAGAACCACGTCACGAACAATGGTAAGGCCTAGGGCCTTGAGAATCGCTGGAGCTACACTGGACTAACAAAGGTTAGGTCGGGGGAGGCCCACAGGATACGGGTGCAGTGTCTATAGGCAACCATTGCACCAATAGAAGTCAATGGTGCGTAAAAGTTAGAAAGTTACTGATTTAGAAGTCTTCCGACTGGACTAGACCTTAACCACTTAAAACTAGGACACTAGAGGTGTAAACCACTACAGGAGCACCGGAGTACTCTCGTTACCTCACCCACAGGAAGCGGGTGCATAGGTGTCAAAGTGCGTTGGGTTTCGTCGTGGAGCTCTATGGAGCCTGGAGGAAAAGATGCTGCAGGCGACCAGGAGAGAAGAGTCCGGTTGGATCCAAGGGTGGATCGTATATGTAGAGTACCTGAAAGCAAAGGGGACAGAGTCAACAGGCCTTGGCAAATGCAACCCATGCAGGATTCGGAGATGGCTTCTGGATCGGACCAGCAAGGTCAGATCGGCTGCTCCTTTTCAGGGGAGCGAGGGCCAGTCTGGAGCAACCAGACCAGCAGTGTACATTTGAAGGATCATCGTCACAGAGGCCACTAGCCAACGGGCAAGTGACCGGACAATGCGTCGAGCAGGAAAAATGCAAAAGGGCGCCACGCAGCACTCGATGAGTGTGGAGAGGTGATGTTTGGTGCAAAAGCTGTTCGGGCCTGGGGCTTCTCAATCCCCAATGCACAGCTTCGAGGGTGCCTCAGGAGCTGCACAGGATGCACTTCACTGGCTTTCCAAGATGGCCAGTCCCACGTCTCACGTCGCCTCCATGGGTCTCAGCTTTGCTGGGACTGTGGATCGGGCTGTTGGAAGTCTGGGAGTCCAGGTCTTGTTGGTCTCTGTTGTTCGAGCTCCAGCGGGAGCAACGGCAAAGAAAACCTTTGAGCGCTGATGGTAACTGCTTGTTCAGGGTGGTCACTCCTTGACCACAAGGGAGATTCTTCAGTCTTCTACGTCGAGTAGGATGTCGAAGGGTCCACATTATCAAAGTTTCAGTCAGGATGATCTAATGTCTATGGGCACAGCTCCTACCTTTATTCCAAAACAAGGGACCTGCTAGGTCCCTCCTATGGGTGGGACCCAGGAAGGGGGTGGTTACACCCCTTTCCCTTTGTCCAGTTTCTCGCCAGAGCTGGGGCTGGAGTGCCCCAGCACCGGTTTGAACTGGAATTTGCATGGGACACCTTGTGTGCCCCAGGTAGTGTCTAGTGTCATTCAGCCCTCGCTGCCCCAATCCACTATCTCCTGTCTGGGTGGTGCTAGCACTTCCCTGTGACAGGAAACCTTTTGTCCAGGCCTCCCCTGCAGGAGTTTCGGTCAGCAGCATTTTGTGATGCTGAGGCTCTGGTTAGATGTAACTGCGGTTAAGGAAAGTAACATGTCTTCTCCCTCTAGAAGGGTGGAATGCTACCCCCCTCGCCAGGACTGGCGAGGGGGTAGTAATCCAAAGCGTATGACACCTTACACGACATGTTTTGATAAAGCCAAACCATAGATAGCATTTACCCGCGATGTTCATAATGCACTTAAGAGTATATGGTATGGCAATACCCCAGAACAGCTATAAGGACATGGTTCCGAAAGCTGCAGACAGGCTCAGCTCATGCTAGAGCATCATCTCACATACAACCAAGCACTCTGCCTCCAGCATTGTTAAGGCCTGCCATAAGGAGTGACTTATAGGTGCATATTTGTCCAGATATAGGTTTAGACATAGGTATACTATATCTAAGCAAGGGGTGATTACACCACCTTGCCCCAGCTGAGTGATCAGCCAGTTGTGTCAATTTGGGTGGCCAGCCAGGGGTGGCATAATACATGCTGCAGCCCCTGGTAGGCCTTGGGTGCACCTATGCCCTGGGTACCTATAGTACACTGAACAGGGGCTCATAAGGTGACCCAGTATCTAATTGGAGATGTACCTAGGATACATGGAGTCCACTTTAAAGAGAGAGCAGATAGCCTGGGGCCCTGATGAGCAGGATCCCAGGCCAACTAAGATGAAAACCAGCTAAACACTAGGCAAAAAATCTGGTGTAACCATAGTCAGGTATCCACCTTCCTACACTGAAGATCTATAAATTAGTGGGAACTGCTTATGCTTAAGGCGCGAGTCATCAGCCCCAGGATAAGTGCGTCTCCTGTAGCGCAACTACATCTAGATGGTGATCCACAATATATTTCCAGACTTTCTGACGCTTCTGTAGGGAGTTAAATCCTTTGACATTCCAGGTTCCAATGGTCAACGGGGAAGGGACCAACTGCTCCACATGTCAGATGAGGCCCAACGCAATCCCTCCCCGTCCCGCCCCCCACAATGACACACAGCCCTAGTCTGATGATAATATCCTCTCTTTGCTTCATAAACTTTGTACACCCTATTGTAAAAAAAGCTGCCACCACATTCCCTCCCTCCCCACCCAGAAACCCCTAAGAAAACTTGAATAAAGAGAAACAATAAAAAAAGTTGAACAAGTCTTGAGGTCTCCCCACAGGGTCGGAACGATCCCCTTGAGACCATGGGGGACCTCCGGTCCGAGGACCCAGTCCACGCCAGCCCCGGGGGGGAGTTGGCTCAGTATCGTGGAGTGCGGTTAAAAGAGTCAAAGCCAGCAGTGAAAGTACCTCAGGATAACCCAGGCTTGTAGGCCCAGAGGGCAACAGAAGCTCTCACAGTATAATGCAGATAACAGTTACCAACATCATGAGGCATCCGCTGTGCCGGGAGTAGGAGGAACCCTTGCGTATCTTCTCCAGATGTCCATGCAAAGCAGGGGTTAGTCGATCAGCAGATGGAGGCTACTGGGAACAGGTCACAGTCACAAAGGCAGGGGCCGCAGCGGGGCTGAAGGGAGAGAGCTCCCCGGCTTACCTGGTAGATGCAGGCCCTCACCACCAATTCTCTGAAGTGGTCGAGGACAGGTAGGCACGACCGGTAGAGTAGAGCACCATCCGATCGGTCATCTGCACGTAGTTAACGTCTTGCCATTCGCGACCAGGCCGAGGGCACCGCCTCTCCCCCGGTGTTCTCTCCGCTCTTCGTCAGTGAAGTGGTCTCCGCGCTTGACAAGATGCCTAACAAATCCAGTCCCTCCTGGAGTACGGTAACATGGCGCCACTTATTGAGGCCGAAGGGGTAAGTCCATCTGTCCATCTGTACCTGATTTTGTCTTCGCCCAGCTTGGTAGTAAGAGGCCGGAACGATTGCCTTCGGGCCAAAGTTGCCGGCGCGACATCTTGAAAAATGTTGCATGAAAAGTTTTGGAATGCGACGGTGTCTCGAGATCGGGCTGCCTGAAGTACTGCTTCTTTGTTTTTATAAGAGTGAAATTTGGCCAGGACATCTCTCTGTCTCCTCTTCTCTCCTTGTTGCAAGGCTACCACTCGGTGAACTCGGTCCAGTTCGATCTTAAGGGTCTGCGGGGACACAATCTCCGAGAAGAGGCCAATCACAAACACCTCTAGGTCCGGCCCCTCCGCACCTTCTTCCAGGTCCCGTATGCGGAGGTTCTCCCTTCGAGCCCTATTTTCAAGTTCCTCCATCTTCAGTTGCATCTGGTGTAGCTGATCTTGAAGCGTACTCACTTCTTCCCGAAGTTGGGTACAGAGTCGTTCTTTTATCCTGGTGGTGAGACTCCAAATCAAGGACCCTAGTTCCAACCGAATCCACATCTTGTTGTAGGGAGGACAATAGAGGTTTTGATATCTTGGCCAATGTCCTTACGTAAATCTGATTTAAAGTCTTTAAGCATGGCCTGGAGCTCTGCTTTAGTGAGAGCCATCGCCGCGGCGTTTGCGTCTCCCTTCAGCGCTGCTCGTTTTTCCGTAGATGTGAAGAAGTCAGAGACCCTGACCGGTGTCTTGGCCGTCGTCTTCTTAGGCGGCATAGGGCGTCACCGCAGATTGATGCAGCTGTCTGTATCACAGGGAGCCTTATCCGGATGAAAATTAAACTGTAGCGGTGTCTAGCTGGTCCAACACCTCCCCGCACAGGATCGAAATTGGAATCCGCCAGAGAGACACCCTCGTTAATGCAGCTGGTCCTGGGGGCCTGGGGCGCGTCCATCACAGCCCCAAGGGACCCGTTGTTGAGAGCGCTCCTCGGTGGGGAGCCCACCGGTAAGGCAGAGGTGCAGTCAGGGTGAGGCAGCTCTTACGTACCAAAGGAAAAGGCCCAAACTGCAAGGCAGTCCGCAGTGTCTGCTTTGCGGGACTGCTTTATGGGGAAGGTGCAGGGGCCCAGCAATGTCGCACAGATCGCCGCTAAGATGGAGGTCGGGGTCCTCATTCAGTGCCGGGGGATAGAGGCAGTCGTAATTGCTTGCAAGGGGCCCTCTACGCTAAAGGTAGATGCAAAAGAGGAGATGGGCGCGAAACGTCGCCGCCGCGGTAGCCGGCATGGCCGCCATCTTAAAGTCAGGTGCTCCGGAGGGTGATGAGGATCCACCGAGTCAGCTGAAGGTGGGGGGCCCACCTAAGCACCCCCAGACTCGCCCCCACTTGCCTCTCAATGTGCCCCAGGAGTAGATAGAGCTGAGGTGGTCCCAGAGAGGCACTAGTTGTAATCACCGCGGAGGACGCTCTGAGAATGCGCCGCCATTTTGAGAGGCACTCCGTCTCCGGGCCAAAAATCCGGTAAAATGCGGTGGATGAAAGGGTGATCCACACCAAGCGCCGCTCTCTGCTACTGCCTCACATAATCCCTCATCGGAATCCGCTACTGTGGACAGGAGGTAATCGCCGCAATCGCCGAGATGTCCCCTCAGGACAGCGCGTGGACCGAAAGCCGAGACGGATTACATGCGATCGGCCATCTTGCCCCACTACTTTCTTTTTATCTTCTTTATTTGAACAACATTGTTTTCCCAGGGTGGGGAAGTGCACCGTTCCTAAAGGGACGGCAATACCTGGTTGATGGGTGGAGTGGAAACGTTTAATATGATCTTTTTCAACTGTTTTAATTATTTTAGCTTATAAAATGCGGCTCTGTGTTCTGGGGTGTGGTCTTTTTAAACCAAACTGCTTACATTTTGAAAGGAAATAAGCAATGGACATTGAAACGGGTCCTTTTCTGGACCTGTAGCCATGTCCTGAACTTTTCAGGCAAAATTGCTTACTGATTTCTGAATAATGAGTTTTAACCCCTAGGCAACGGCGGTAATTCCTCCGAGGCGCTGTGGAGGGGAGCGCGGCACCACCATGCTCAAGACTGAACCACACCATCATGAGCCACGGGCAAGCAGTGCTCATGACGGCGTGGTTCCGTCACGACTCTGACCACTCACTAATTCACCCGCACAGGCAGAGTGGGCGGAGCGGCCGTAGCATGACGGAACCACGCCGTCATGAGCACATGCCGCCCGCGGCTCATGACGGCGTGGTTCCGTCATGAGCAGGGAAGGGGATAAACAGTTAAGGTAAAAATGTTGTTACTGATTACAGTTCACGTGCTTTGCTTATTCTTGTATTCCCTATGAGTGTTTGCTTTTCCCAGAGTGTTATTCATTTTTTTTCAGGCAGCATTTTACTGTTGTCTAGTGCATAATTTGAATTTAGTCGCGACACAACTGAGTTGTAGCTGAAGGCAGTGCGAGTTTCTCTCAGTGGGACAGTATGGTATTCAGTGTGGGTGAGGATGTGGCACTCGTAACAAGACCCTTGAGGCCAGTCCACCTTACCCATTGGTACCTCCATTGGCCTTTTTCAGCAGTAGCAGTGCAACTTACCAGGGGTTGGCAATGTAGGATTTGCATGCACACCAAACTTAGACGATGATTATAATAGCAGTGAGACCGCCCCGTCGCCCCGTCATTGGCGGTCCCATCGCTATCGGTGACTGAATCACCGCCCGCCATACTACAATGGCCGGTGGTTTCCTGGCCGTCGGAAAGACCAACCGCCACACACCGGATGGGCTCCTTGAGCCTGCCAGTGCGGTGGAGGGGCTCTTGGTTCCTACAATGCTTGTGGTGCCTACCTGGCACCGTACTAGGGATTACGATGTCCCTCACCCACCATGGAAGAGCTGGCGGAAATGGACATTTGAGGCTCGTAGCAGGCCCCTTTCCCACTAACCCGCAGACAAGGGACCTGGGGGGCATCTATGATCCCCCCTACATATCACTGCACCATGTGGCAGGAACCGCATTGTGCCTGCCACGTAGTGCAGTGATATATGTAACATGTCCCTTTTTTAGGTCTTGCACCTAGCGTTGCAGTGCGCAGCGTTGCAGTGCGCAGCACTGCACGCGTAGAGAGACTTCATGTAGGGGCACCGGTGTACGTAGCCCTTCTCAAGTAATTTGAGCTCAAGTGACACAATGACTCAGACACAATGAGTATTGTGAGGGACTGGTCCCTGACTCATTGAGTACTGGTAATAGAAAGAACAGTGAGCACCAGTCAACCAGTAGCTTCCTGCTCCGAATATAGTGAGAACCAGCAGTGCCTGGCCCCGAACTCTGACCTCCACGCTGCAGCGTCAAGGTGATTTCAAGCAGCAAATTACCACAAAATTGCGAGGTACTGCCCCTCTCATGCACAGTGAGTTCCAACAACTTACTGGGGCAGACACAGTGGGTATCAGCAGTACACTGACCACAGACTCTGAGTACTGCACTGCACAGTCATTACATGCAGGGAATTGTTCCAAAAGAGGGACTGCTGCCCTTCTCGTGGACAGTGAGTTCCAGCAGTGCCTGCCCCTGACCACGGACTCTGAGCACCACGCAGCACATGCACAGTCATTACATGCAAATAACTGCCCCCAGACAGTGAGTGCTGCCCTTCGCATGCACCCTGAGTGCAGGTAGTACACTGCCACAGCCGCAGTGAGGGGCAGGCAGGCGTGTCATTTTCTACGAGCATGAGTACCTTGCTGAGCCTCAGTGCTCACTGTATTTTGCAAGTTCTTTTTTTTTTTTTTTTTTTTTTTAATTTTATTGCAAGCAAAATCAGATACATAATTCACATTGAAAAGGAATACAGAAACATAGCAGAAAAAAAAGAAACATAAGAAAAAGAAGTACATTACAGTTCAACATATGCTCATATCTAAGAGAAACAAAAGAAAAATCTGTTTAGTTAATATTATATAAAGTTACTAATTTCCCAGTTCTTCCTGTATCCACTGATGAATTGGATCCCAAATTTTCCCCCCATTAGTCTTTTAACACGTCCTTTCACAGCATAGATTGCCTGTTCTATGTTGTACTTTGCTAAAAGGCGAGCCCTCCAAGTATGAAATTGTAACGGATCAGGACTAATCCATTCCTGAGTAACACAGGCACGATAAACAGACATACATATAAATAAGAGGTTTTTTTTTATCTTCAGGAATGTTGATAGAGGAGGTACCTAACAAAACAATCTCTGCTGTGAGAATAATATTACATTCAAGAATTAAAGACATAAAGATCTGTATCTGGTTTAGTACTGATGAGAGCATCGGGCAGAAAAAAAACATGTGAGTTGCATCCGCTGCTTCTAGGGAACATCTCTTACATGCAGTGCCTGTGGATGCTCCCCATTTAGAAATTTTTTCAGGGGTATGATATAAATCATAGAGAACCATATAATGCTGAGTACGGGATCTACCCGTAAGTAAAATAGAATTAGCCATTCTTCTATCAATACATTTGTCACCCCCAGTTTTTCTGCCCAACGTTCTTGAACTATAGTTAAGTCATCTGAGTATGATGAAATCAATAGGTTGTAAAGGAAACCTATCTTTCTTTTAATGTATAGAGATTCAATCAAAGGTATTTTCTGAAGCCCTATGTGTTGCTCTAGAGATAAAGTATTAAAATAGCTGTGTAATTGAAAGTATTTGAAATAATCCAGAGTCGAAATATTAAACTTAGCCTGAAGAGTCAAACAAGAGATCATTTCATCATTGTGCCATAAATCATTGATAGAATTAATTCCTTGTTTACTCCATTTTAACATAATTTGATCTCTAAATATATCAGGCAATATGTGCTTAGATGACAGGGTGTATATCTCAAAATTTTCAGAATCCCTAAATGTCGCTTGATAATCTTTCATGCCCGGTATGCTGCTATTACAGTCTTGAATTTAATTTTCTTGAAGTAACTAGGTTCAATATTTTTTTTAAAGCAACCACGAGCTTCTGTCCCTAAAGAAAATTCATAAATGGAAGGGAAATGTGCTTCATGAATTGGGGCCTTAATGCCAATAATTAAGGGATTGATGAACTGCAATATTGATGCTAAATAATAAAATAAGAAATGTGGTGTGCTCCATCCTCCTCTGTCCTTATGGAGAGTCAACTTTTTAAAAGCTCTACGGTGACGTTTATATCCCCATAGGAATCTTCCCGCCATTCTCTCCAATTGTTTAAAGAATTCTGTTCTAAGGGGTATAGTTCGAAAAAGATATCAAAATCGTGGAACTATTAACATTTTAAATACATTATTTCTGCCATGTAATGACAGGTGTAAGTGGTTTATCCGTTCCAGGGTAGTATTTGCCTTTTTAAGTATAGGGGTGAAGTTAAGCTTGGGTATGTCAGAAATTGGAGTTGTGATATTAATTCCTAAATATGTTGCAGTGGATACTATGTTTAGGTGTGTAGGTGGATTTTGACCTACAAATAAAATTTGGGTTTTTGAGAAGTTTAATTTATAGCCTGAAAAAGTACCGAACTCTTCAATTTTTGGAATTGCCTTTACGATATCAGTGGTAGTCACTACCACATCATCAGCATATGCCAATGCTCTGTAAGGAGTCCCTGCCACCTCCACAGGTTTTATATCTTCCTCTTGATTAAGTTTATTAAGGTATATGTCAATATATATAGAGAATAGCAGTGGAGATGATGGGCACCCTTAACGGGTACCACAGAAGATAGAGAATGGACTAGAGTTACAGGACCCAATTTTAATATATGACGATTGTGATAAATATAATGTTTTCAGAGCCTTAATCATTTTTGGCCCAAAGCCTTTCAGAGCCAATACATCCCAAAAGTAAGACCAAGCCACCCTGTCGGATGCCTTCTCGGCATCCTACAGGGTGATTCCGATGGGTGTGTTAGTAGTTTGGGCCCAGTACATCATAGCAATTATTCTTCGGACATGGTCCTCAGTGTCTCTATTAGGGATAAACCCGTGTTGCCATCGTGAAACGATAGAAGATATCACTGTTGACATACAGGTGGCTAATATTTTGGAGAAGACCTTGCTATCAGCGTTTATTAAGGAGATCGGTCTGAAGGACGCCGGATTCAGGGGAGGCTTATCCTTTTTAAGGAAAGCCATCAGTGTGGATTGACTCCACGATACAGGTGGAGACCCTCCCTGAGCTTCCTGGAATGTAAGCAGTAGGTCTTCTTTAATAACGTTTCTAAATATCCTAAAAAATTCAAGAGGGATACCATCAGGGCCCATGGCTTTTCCCGTAGCCAAAGAAAGTAACGCTAATTCAATTTCATCCCATGTAATGTCCTTTTCGTGGGAGTTTGATTGTAAATCATTTAATTTTGTAATATTGTTTTGTCCTATAAAGTTTAACAGCATATCGTGAGAATATGTCATATTATCGATTTTGTACAGTTGGGAATAGAGTTGCCGGAATACCTCAAGAATTTGATCTGGATCATCATGGACCTGACCTGCCTCATCTTGTATCACATTAATAGAGTTTGAGATTTCTTTCTCCCTGGTTCTTTTTGCAAGTATCTTTCAGGAATTTTTACCCATTTCATAGATCTGAGAATGAAAGGTTGCAAGTTGTTCCGCTAATTTAGCTGCAAATATTTCATAAAACCTGGCCTTATGTATATCTAATGTAGTTTTAATTTGTTCAGTATCTTGATGTTTAGAGATAGCTATAGCAAGTTTTTCCTCCCATTCTCGAACTAGATTAAAATTCTGTTCTGTTTTCTCTTTGATAATTTTTTGTTTTTTAATTGAATAGGAAAGTGTTTCCCCCCGGACCCCTGCTTTAAAAGCTTCCCAAACTATCTGAGTAGATGTACTGCTTCTATTAAAATGAAAAAAGTCTTTAATCCATCTACTCATTGTTTCTAGATATGATGGATCAGCGAGTAATTTCCGATCAAATGACCAGGGTCTTAAAGTTAAGGATGAACCAGTCACTGTCGGAACTTCTATTAGTATTGGGTTGTGATCAGAAATTATTCGGGGAAATATTTTAAATAGGGTGTTGTTTATTAGACCGCTATTCAGAAGAAAATACTCTATACGTACAAATTTTTGATGGGGATTAGAAAAAAAAGTGAATCCAGGTGAAGAAGGGTTTTTTATGAATCCCACGTCTTTTAAGCCATATTCTGTTACCAACCCTTTAACAGCATTATACGTCTTTTTTTTTTATACCTGGGTATATACTATCACTAGATATGTCAAACCCTCCTGCAAGATGCATGTTCAAATCTCCACCAAATATAAGCAAGGATGGCCAATCCGCTAATTCTAAACTAAAATAATCTATAATCTCGGGATCATCTGTATTTGGGGCATACACTGAGCAGATTGTCCATAATTTAGCATTCATCTCAAGCTCGACTATTGCCCATCTTCCATACTGATCGACTTTTGAACGTTTTAAGCGCCCTCGTCCATATCTCATAAGGATTGCCACACCTTTTGTGGTGGTACCTTGTTTAGTACACGCTAATAGTTTCAAACCAAGATCCTTAAAGATGTTTCTATCACTCCATCTAATATGTGTTTCTTGAAGACACATTATGTCTATATTCATGCTCTGTATAATCCGGTTACAGATCCCCCTTTTATTCCTGTTATTAATTCCACAGACATTCCAAGAACAAATTCTAAGTTTAGCCATCGTCATCAATTATACAGTTTTCTTTTCTGTCCACCTGCATACATCCAAGCTGTCTAGAACAATGATCATTTATATGCAAATTCAAATTTTTATATTCACCCCCTTCAAAGAAAGAGATAATAATAAAGAATGATGGAGCAACAGTACGATAACTTAGCAATTTTTTTTTACTGTTATTGCTTGCACCCGCCACCCACCCTGGTGTCCCCCCCTTCCCCCCTCTCTCTTCCCCTTCCCCTTGACCCCATCCCATCTTGGGCATAAGGACTAGTAGTCCCTAGTATGGATGATGTGAGAAGCATCTAGTGTCTCACCGCCCCTCCTCTACATCCTTCCCATCTTCAGCTCTTGCTATGAACCCTATTCAAGAGAAAAATAAAATCTTATTTTAGTCAGCAAGTAATAAATTAATTAGTTAACTGCTGCTCCGTCGATAAGACTATAGGAATGCTAGTACACAAAAAAAGTCAAACTTATTATTTTTTTTACAGACGTTGCATTCAAAATGAAGCCAGAAGTTCTTTAGCTGCCCCCTCCGAGGTCAAAAAGTACGATTTTTCTTTGAAGATTATTTTAAGTTTAGAAGGATTCAGAAGGAAGGCCTGAGCACCTTTGGCTTGGAAGGCAGGTATTAGTTGTCGAAACTGCCAACGTTGTTCTACTGTGGCATGACAATAATCAGGCCGAACAAAGAATTCGACTCCTCTCCCCCTTCTTTTCCTGTCTGGCCTGGCCAGGTCATAGAGAGCCTCTCTTGCCAAGAAGTTGTTCAGGCATATCAAAATCGCCCTGGGCTTTGAATTAATACCCTGTCTGGTGTTTTTTTTAAATGGAAATCGGTGTGCACGTTGAATTTCCAAATCCCATTTCCATTGTATAAGTTCTGGGAAGGCTTCTGAAAAAAGATCAATTACGTATTATCTTATTTTACCGCCTTCATTTCCCTCCAGAATACCCAGGATTCGGAGATTATTTCTGCGTGATCTGTTCTCCAAGTCCACAAATTTCCAATTTATCTCATCTCTCAACCCTACCAATGATGAAATTTGGGTTTGTTGATTTGTCATAGTATCTTCTATCGCCGATATTCTCCCCTCAGCCTCAGTCACTCTTGCAGACGTCTCATTACAAGATTTAGCAACTTTTCTAAGGTTATTTTGAAGCCGTCGAATAGCACCCTGCGTGCGAAGATTTTCTCCCCTTGTCTCTTCCCGATGCTGGATCATGAGCTGACAGAGCGTATCTAGTGTAGTACCAGTCACTTGTGGTTGCGTAATATCCTGAGACTGCAGGTTCTGTGGTACAGCCAGGCTTGGATCAATGGGGAGAGAACCTGCATGTGCTGTGATTGCTATAAAGTCTTTGACACCGCACTCCAGTCTCTGTTGAGGGGGATCTTCATCCTCATCCTCAGGCTGCTCTATATCTTCGTCTTTGCCCTCCTCCTGTCCCAGTGAATCAAGCGATTCATGTTGTGAACCCACACTCTTGCCACTCAAATCATCTCTCCATCCACCATCTGCCTCATGGATATCGGACTCTAGTGCCACCGACAAGTCAGTCATAGAGTAGAAGTTACCAGCAGAATCTAGTGATTCAGCATCTTCTCCAACCGGTAAAGATTCTGGTACATCCTGCACTGATTCTGGTTTTGCGTTATTAAATAGATCCTCAGTGTAGGAAGGTGGATATCGGACTATGGTTACCCCCAAACTTTTTGCCTGGTGTTTAGCTGGTTTTTTACTTAGTTGGCCTGGGATCCTGCTATTCAGGGCCCCAGGCTAATTGCCCTCTCCTTAAAATGGACTCCATGTACCTTAGGTGCAAACACAATTGGAACTGGTTCACCTTATAGGCCCCTGTAACAGTGTACCATAGGTACCTAGGGCATAGGTGTAGCCAAGGCCTACCAGGGGCTGCAGCATGTATTGTGCCACCCCTGTCCTGGCCTCCATATTTGACACAACTGGCTGATCACTCAGCTGGGGTAAGTTGGTGTAATCACCCCTTACTTAGATATAGTATCCCTATATCTTGGACAAAGGGTTTCCTGCCTTGGGAGGTGCGAGCACCACCCCAGACAGGATTTTGTGTATTGGGTAGGACAGGGCTGAAAAGAATCAGACATGCCCGGGGCACACAAGGTGTCCTCGTGCATAAGCCAGTCCAAACCGGTCCTGGGACTTTCCAGACCCAGGCCTGGCGAGGAGCTGGACAAAGGGAAGGGTGCGTAACCGCCCCCCTTCCTGGTCCCGCCCAGAGGAGGGACCTAGCAGATGATCCACCCCTCAGATTGGGAATAAGAGTGGGAGCAGTGCCTTAGCAACTCAGATCATCCTGAATCAACTTGAAACTAAGAAGACGACTGGACTTCAACATTCTGCTGCACAGAAGACTGAAGAGCATCTCCCTTGTGGCCTAGGAGTGGCCACCCTGTGAACACAGGCACCATCCAGCAACTCAATGTCTGCTTTGCCGCCGCCTCCTGCCGGAGCCCGAGCCCAGAGCCTGACGAGACCCAGACTCCCAGACTTCTCACAGCCCGATCCACAGTCCCTGCAAAGAAGGGACCTGTGGAGGCACCGAGAGACGTGGGACCGGACATCTCGAAAGACCCCCAAGAAGCTGACTGTGCAGCACCCGAGGCACCCTCGATGCTGTGCTTTGCGGATTGAGAAGCCCCACAACCGAGCAGCCCTTGCACTGAAGATCAGCCCCCCAGCATCTCCACGATCTGCGTGGGGCCCTTTTGCATCGTGCCACTCGACGCGCCATCCCGGCCACTTGCCACGTGGTCAGCGGCCATCTTGGCGACGAAACCTACAATCTACACTGCGGGTCTGGTTGCTCCAGACTTGCCCTCACTCCTGTAAAAAGGAGTACCCGCTCTGACCTTGCTGGTTCGAGTGATCAGCCTTTTTCACTTCCTGCGTGGCTTGCATTAGCCAAGGCCTGTTTGCTCCGATCAAGTTGCCGACACCGCCATCAGCTAGAGCCTTCGTGGGACAGCTCGTGATCGACTCCTGGACATCCTCGACCTCTTCGTGTCCACGTGGCTGCAGAGAGAAGCTACACCTCATCGCCTGTTTGCACCCGACATCGCCTGGTTCCAATCTGGTTCCACGGTAGTCACTGGCTAGTGACTTTGCACATTGTCCCCTCTGCTTTCAGGTCTTCACCACTTCCGATCCACCCTTGGATCCACCGGAACTCTTCACATCGAGCCGCCTGCAGCATCTTCAGCTCCAAGCACCATCGACCTGCGTGACAAAACCTGACACTACTTCGCACCTGTGCACCCGCTTCCTGTGGGTGAGGTAACTCAGCAACGCCAGTGTTCCCACACTGGTACACACCTCTAGTGTCTGTGTCTAAAGTTTCATTCTTCTAGGTCACTCGGAAGGTTCCTTAAACACTAACTTTGTAACTTTTACGCGCCATTGACATTGCATTGGTATATGCGTGCACTTTCCGCACTGCACCCGAGTCCCGCGGGCCTTTCCCGACTTAGTCACTGCTAGTCCCGATCAGCTCCAGTGATTCCCCAGGCCCTAGGCCTACTTCCTTTCAGCTAGGTGGTTCTTATACCACTATTTTAGTATATGGTTTAGGTGGCCCCTAGGGCTCATCCATATTGTGCAACTTTTGTGTATTTAACACCTTGACTGCTAAGGCAATTCCCGCTGGGTGCTAAGCTTATATGAATACAATTGTTTCATGACGAGCTCAGCTCGTCTTAAGCACACGAACAGTGTACTGCATGACGAGCTGAGCTCGTCATGAGCAGCGAAGGGGTTAAACTGTGTTTTGTTTTAAGGCTTATGCTTCTGTGCTCATAAAGAGTATAGGGGATATTTGTAGTAAATAAATATATAAATATTTTCAATATATATCTGTGTGGTGTCCTTTCATTTGGTATTCAAGGGGAATGTATATGGTAAAACAGCTTGCTTCACATGCCTTTACAGAGTTTAGCCTAAGACTGCTTTGTCCACGCCACTAGGATAGCTGGTCTATAAGGTTGACTTACAACCAATCATCATAAGGGTTGCTTGGCATGGTACAAGGTGATCGCTAGAACTAGTGAGCATCATATACCAGGCCAACCTCTCACATTGGTGAGCAGCGGTTGGGGTTTGAGCTTGCTGTTGTTTTACCATTACAATCTTTGAGAGTATAATTTGAAAGATCATACAGGTACCTGCTAGGTACATATTAAAACAAGACTAGTATACTTAAGTTCTACTGAACTTAGTTGTTGTAGAGGATAGGGAGTAGCACACTCTGACTACAACTACTAGATAGGTTTAGTAGGTAAACAGCAGTGTAGGTAGATTGCAACACATCCACCCACACTAGAGCAATGTCTGGAGCAGAAGGGTCCACTGGACTTACTCCTGTTGAGAGTGACCCTCCAAGGGCACCATCCAAATTTGCTATATTCTCCTTTAAGTAACTAAGGCAGGTTTGTGCCTTGAGAGGTCTTAGGACAGGGCCCACCCCTACTACAGACCACCTTAGAGAGCTTTTAGACCAGTCTGAAGCTCTAAAGACCTCTCAAACAGACCCCACAGGGAATGTTGAAGGAGGCTATCCCACTGAAGATGACAACACTGAGACCCCTGTCCCTGTAGTCCAGTTAGATGAGGATGACCAAGTCACTGGAGATACTCAGCCTGATGAGGAGGAGGAAGAAGAGGAGACAGAAGGGGGGAGCAGTGAATCTGATGATGGTAGACTTAGTCAGGTGCCAGCCAGCAGGCTTACCCAGGCTAACTTAAGTGTATTTGGGGCTGAGTCAGGGATGAACCCACTCAGACCCCCACGTGGACTTAACCAGAAGCATAGGAGGAGGAGGAATCACTCAGGTGAGTCCAATACCTCCTAGGCTTCTAGAGGTTCTCATGGTCACTCAAGAAGGGAGATGACTAGCCCTCAGAGAAGGGAACATGAGGCCAAAATGAGAGAGGCTGAGCTTAGGATCCAGAAGCAAGAATTAGAGGTTGCCCTGGCCCAAGAGAAGCTTGCTAGAGCAAGACAGCCCAGAGAGAGTGGATTAGGATCCACTGGTGGCAGCACTATCCCTAAGGATAAAGACAGGTCTTTTGATACCAGAAACCTGAGTAAGATTGTGCCCCCCTACAAAGCTTGGGATGATATCCACAAATGGATGACTGCACATGAGAGAGCCTGCAGAGTACAACAGATCCCTCAGGAGCAGTGGGCAGCAATCTTGTGGCTCTCCTTTGAAGGTAGAGGCCGAGACAGACTCCTCACAGTTAGTGATGGGGATTCTAGAAACTACCCAGTCCTGAAGAGTGCTCTGATTGATGGGTTAGGCTTAACCACTGAACAGTACAGGTTAATGTTCAGAGATACCCAGAAGACACAGACTCAGGACCGGTCTGAATTTGTTGAAATTGCCACTAAGGCTCTGGAGGGCTGGTTGCTGGGAAGTAAGGTTACTGACTATACAGGATTGTATAATTTAATTATGAGAGAGCAAATCTTAAGTAATTGTCAAAATCAGCTTCCACATCAGCACCTGGTGGACTCTGATCTGACCTCTCCACAAGAATTGGGTAAGAGGGCAGACGAATGGGTCAGAACCAGGATCAGGCCTAAGAACCAGGGTGGTGACCAAAAGAAAGAGACTACCAAGCATCAAGAGAAAGGTGGGGATAAATCCAAAGAGAAGACTTCCCCAGGGCCCCAAAACTCCAATGGGAAGGGTGAGCCCCAGAACACTTCCTCTACAGAGAAAAAGCCTTACTGCCACACCTGTAAACAGGTGGGACATTGGAAAACAGACAGCTCTTGTCCCAAGAATGGTCATAAGGAAAATATACCTCCAAGTAAGGCTCCAACACCTCCTGTCACTGGTAGCAGTGGTCCCCCAGGTGGAGGGAGCACCCCCAAGAATTTGGATGGGTTTACTTTTGGAGGTCAGGTGGATTCTGGCCTAACCAGGTCCCCTTCCTCAGATACTCTTGTCTGTGAAACTGGCATGGGGTTTGCCAATTTCACTGCTTGTCCAAACACTTTGAGCAAGTATAGACAGGAGCCCCTCATCAATGGCTTGAAAGTTGAGGCCTTCAGAGACACAGGGGCTAGCATCACCACGGTGGCTGAATGTCTAGTCCCCTCAAGGCAACTTTTACCTGATGCCACATATCAGGTGACAAACATTGATGGAATAGAAACCAAACATCCAATGGCAGTAGTCAATCTTAGCTGGGGAGGTGTCACTGGCCCAAAGAGAGTGGCAGTGTCAGCAAACTAGCCTGTAGATTGCCTACTCGGTAATGATTTGGAAATCTCAGCCTGGGCTGAGGTTGAACAGCAAACCCATTCTAGAATGGTAAATCTCCATGGAAAGGTTAGTGGGGCTATGATGGCTAAAGCCCCAATCCAAGATGTCCTTCCTGAAAAGGTTGGTAGGGCTGAGCAAACCTCAGCCCCATCTTTAGCTAAATTCCCTCCTGAAAAGATTAGCAGGGCTGTGATGGTAACAGCCCATACCCAAACTGAGTCTCCTCCTGAAAAGGTTGGTGGGGCTGTGATGGCCACAGCCCAACCTCAAACGGATACATGGGTAGTGAAGCCTTAAATGATGGATCACTCCACCCAAACTGAGAGCATTGAGGAGGAAGAGAAATCTCCCTCCCACCAGACTTTAGGAAAGGATCAGCCTCCTCAGGGAACTGATCTTACCCCTGATGAAGGAACTGTCCCAGAGGTTGTTAGGACTGGCCTGACAGAGCCTCTGATGGCAGTGGACCCTTCTAGGGTGGGACCCAGTCTGGAGCAGGTAACCTGCCCCTCTCTACCTTGCCTTAGTCAGCCCAGGGCTGCAGAGGACAAGAAGGACAGTGAGCCCCAAAGGGCCCCCTGTCAAATAAAGCACCCCCATCAACAGATTAGGGGCACCAAAACTAGTAGCCCTAGTGAGGTGAAAACTTTAAAAACTCCTGAGGGAGCCCCCTCAAAAGTGGTTAGGGACCTCCCACAGATGGATTCTGTTGGGTACAGCCAAACCTGGGACCCCAAGGCCCCAAACCTGACCT
Source organism: Lissotriton vulgaris (assembly GCF_964263255.1). Taxonomy (NCBI): domain Eukaryota; kingdom Metazoa; phylum Chordata; class Amphibia; order Caudata; family Salamandridae; genus Lissotriton; species Lissotriton vulgaris. The sequence continues at coordinate 356,488,474 of NC_141687.1, forward strand.
GTCCCTCCAGTAAACCAAACAAAGGTACCCAGCCTCCAGCTTTAGGTAGCCAGAGGTTGACCCTGAGAGCACAGTGCAACTCAGTCAAAGAAAGAAAGGCACACATGGTGGAGAGTGATTGGAGGAAGCTGAGTCCTACAGAGGAAACTCACTTCAGTACTCCATCTCAAAACCAGCCTTTGACTTTGCAAAGACACACCACAGGTAGAGATTCCGTATGGTGGAGACCCTCAGATACCCTGAGGGTGAGGGATTGCTTAGTGGACCATGACACAGGGGGTTACCAAGCCAGAGCTGGTACTTCCTTATATGGCCACTTAGGCAATATAGGCTTACCTGGTCAAGGATAGCCTTATCTCCTTTAGTTTGGGGGAGGGGGGTTGTGTAGGAAGGTGGATATCTGACTATGGTTACCCCCAAACTTTTTGCCTGGTGTTTAGCTGGTTTTTGACTTAGTTGGCCTGGGATCCTGCTAGTCAGGGCCCAAAGCTAAATGCTCTCTCCTTAAAATGGACTCCATGTGCCTTAGGTGCATACACAATTGGAACTGATTCACCTTATAGCCCCCTGTAACAGTGTACCATAGGTACCCAGGACATAGGTGTAGCCAAGGCCTACCAGGGGCTGCAGCATGTATTGTGCCACCCCTGGCATGGCCTCCATATTTGACACAACTGGCTGATCACTCAGCTGGGGTAAGTTGGTGTAATCACCTCTTACTTAGATATAGTATCCCTATATCTAACCTTAACTGGACACATGTTAACCTATAAGCCAGTCCTATGGAAGGCACCTGCAATCCTGGGGGCAGAGTGCGTGGTTTCATGTGAGATGGTGCTCTAGCATGAGCTGAGCCTGTCTGCAGCTGTCGGGAACAACTCCCTTAGCTGTTCCGGGATATTGCCATACCATATACTCTTAAGTGCATTATAATCCTCGCGGTTATATGCTAACTTTGGTTTGGCTTTATCAAAACATGTCGAGTAAGGTGTCATACGATTTGGAATACTATCCCCTCGACAGTTTTGTCGACAGGGATAGCATTCCACCCTTCTAGAGGTGCACGACATGTACATAGCCTTAACGCCGGTTAAAGTTAACCAGAGCCTCAGCATCAAAAAATGGATGCTGCCACCACAGACACAAGTCTGACCTCCTGCTGCTGGGAGTCCTTCCAGCGAGGGAGGCTTGGACAAAGGGTGTCCTGCCTTGGGAGGTGTGAGCACCACCCCAGACAGGATTTTGTGTATTGGGTAGGACAGGGCTGAATAGAATCAGACATGCCCGGGGCACACAAGGTGTCCTCGTGCATAAGCCAGTCCAAACCGGTCCTGGGACTATCCAGACCCAGGCCTGGCGAGGAGCTGGACAAAGGAAACGGGGTGTAACCGCCCCCCTTCCTGGTCCCACCCAGAGGAGGGACCTAGCAGGTGATCCACCCCTCAGATTGGGAATAAGAGTGGAAGCAGTGCCATAGCACCTCAGATCATCCTGAATCAACTTGAAACTAAGAAGACGACTGGACTTCGACATTCTGCTGCACAGAAGACTGAAGAGCATCTCCCTTGTGGCCTAGGATTGGCCACTCTGTGAACACAGGCACCATCCAGCAACTCGATGTCTGCTTTGCCGCCGCCTCCTGCCGGAGCCCGAGCCTGACGAGACCCAGACTCCCAGACTTCTCACAGCCCGATCCACAGTCCCTGCAAAGAAGGGACCCGTGGAGGCACCGAGAGAGGTGGGACCGGACATCTCGAAAGACCCCCGAGAAGCTGACTGCGCAGCACCCGAGGCACCCTCGATGCTGTGCTTTGGGGATTGAGAAGCCCCACAACCTAGCAGCCCTTGCACCGAAGATCAACCCCCCCAGCATCTCCACGATCTGCGTGGGGCCCTTTTGCATTGTGCCACTCGATGCACCATCCCGGCCACTTGCCACGTGGTCAGCGGCCATCTTGGCGACAAAACTTACAATCTACACTGCGGGTCTGGTTGCTTCAGACTTGCCCTTGCTCCTGTAAAAAGAAGCACCCGCTCTGACCTTGCTGGTCCGAGTGATAAGCCTTTTTCACTTCCTGCGTGGCTTGCATTAGCCAAAGCCTGTTTGCTCCGATCAAGTTGCTGACAACGCCATCAGCTACAGCTTTTGTGGGACAGCTTGTGATCGACTCCTGGACGTCCTCGACGTCTTCGTGTCCACGTGGCTGCAGAGAGAAGCTACACCTCATTGCCTGTTTGCACCCGACATCGCCTGGTTCCAATCTGGTTCCACGGTAGTCACTGGCTACTGACTTTGAACATTGTCCCCTCTGCTTTCAGGTCTTCACCACTTCCGATCCACCCTTGGATCCACCGGAATTCTCTTCACATCGAGCCGCCTGCAGCATCTTCGGCTCCAAGCACCATCGACCTGCGTGACGAAACCCGACACTACTTCGCACCTGTGCACCCGCTTCCTGTGGGTGAGGTAACTCAGCAACGCCGGTGTTCCCACACTGGTACACACCTCTAGTGTCTGTGTCTAAAGTTTCATTCTTCTAGGTCACTCGGAAGGTTCCTTAAACACTAACTTTGTAACTTTTACGCACCATTGACATTGCATTGGTATATGCGTGCACTTTCTGCCCTGTACCCGAGTCCAGCGGGCCTTTCCCGACTTAGTCCCGATCAGCTCCAGCGATTCCCCAGGCCCTAGGCCTACTTCCTTTCAGCTAGGTGGTTCCTATACCACTATTTTAGTATATGGTTTAGGTGGCCCCTAGGGCTCATCCATATTGTGCAACTTTTGTGTATTTAAACTGTGTTTTGATTTAACGCTTATGCTTCTGTGCTCATAAAGAGTATAGGGGATATTTGTAGTACATAAATATATATATATTTTCAATATATATCTGTGTGGTGTCCTTTCATTTGGTATTCAAGGGGATTGTATATGGTAAAACAGCTTGCTTCACATGCCTTTACAGAGTTTCGCCTAAGACTGCTTTGTCCACGCTACTAGGATAGCTGGTCTATAAGGTTGACTTACAACCAATCATCATAAGGGTTGCTTGGCATGGTACAAGGTGATCACTAGAACTAGTGAGCATCATATACCAGGCCAACCTCTCACACTCAGATATCTGAAGGGATGGAGGGATTGGGTTTTGACTTTCCTTTAATCCAGTTTTTGATCCACCTTTACCATTCCCAGTGCCAGTAACTTTGTTACGCCCAGTGTCAGTACATATCTTTATCCTCTCATTTCCGGTTAGGGCGGCTTTCCCCATGCTGCTGTTCGAACAGGTATTTCCCTGTTCTTGTGTTTTATTGTTATTTTTTTTCTGTGCAAACATGTCCGGAATTTTGGGAATAGCTCCCAGCCTACAAGTCCCAGAATCCCCCATTATTACGCGGGTATTATCATTAGTGGTAATTTCAGCTGAGGCTGTTTGAGCTAGTGAAACTGTTATGAGACCAGGCACAGAGACAGAATCAGAATTATGAATTACCTGTTGTGGGTTCTGGAGTGGAGGGTTCAGAGGAGTATCCTGCAGCATGAGATTACCAGGATTGCCAGCATTATTGCTGTTCTGTGCATTCTGTGAAGTCTGGGCGTTATGAACCGTCTGGACGCCTTCCTGTGCTGCCTTAGTTGCCCTCGTCTTCGGCTTGATTTGTGTTTTAGGAGCCGTCATCGCAGGATTCTTTGGTGCCATTGCTCCGTTAGTATTACCTCTGCGTCGTCTCTGTACTCGAGAACGCGTGTGAGAAACAGGGGATTGCTGCGAGCTAACGCTGTCCGTAACGCTGGACCCCGCTTCAGTCCGAGATTCCGCTTTCGCCCTCAGAAGCGGGAGTGATGAGTGCCGCCACGTAGGTTGTAGCGTCCGGCGAAGCCAGCACCAGAGATCCAGCCGCATCCCGGGACAGAAAAACAGGTAGGAATTTTAAGGGTTTTAGCGTTTTTAAGGGTTTCGCATATTCAAAGACGTAGCTCCCCTTATCACTGTTTGCCGGTAACCCGCTAAGCCGTCAGGAAGGATAGAAAGGCTTAGGGCAGCGAGACCACTGCCGATGCTGCTCACTCGGATGCCGTTGCGTCCGCCATCTGGCGCCCCTGTATTTTGCAAGTTCAATAAGAATATTGCTCCGTACACAGTGAGTACCAGAAGTACACTGACTTCAGTATCTGAGTACTATGCTATACAATAATTAAAAGTAAATTCATCACAAAAACCTTCTTGTGCACAGTGAGTTCCAAAAAAGTGCTCTTCCGAGCCCAGTGAGTACCAGCGGTACACCGAACACCACACAGTCATTTAGTTCAGAGAACTGTGTCAAAACACAAGTACTGCCGTTCACACACGATACTTCTCCGTACGCAGTGAGTACCAGCAGTACACTGACACCAGACTCTGAGTACCATACTGCACAGTCGTCACCGCCCTTCTTGTGCACAGTGAGTTCCAGCGCCATACTGCACCAGACACAGTGAGTACCAGCAGCCACCTCTCCCAGACTCTGCGTGTCACCCTGCACAGCACCGGCATGGTGCTCTCTTGCAACAACTCCTCAATCATAGCGAGTGCAAGACAGCCATGCCGCGGCGCAGTGAGTAAAAGCAACTGCTCCAGATAGCTTGTGTGCGCAGCACCGTGCACCAGGCACATCAACACGCGGAGCCAAACGCAGTGAGCCGTGCCAGAAGTTTGGCTGTGAGCTAACACGGTGACTACCGGCACTGTCCCAGGCACCAACAGCGCAGGCGCAATGAGGATTAATCCACCCTGCTGCCGAAGTCGCCTAGATTTGCAGCATTAAGACTCCTGCCTGCCAGTGCTTACCTGCAGCAATATCCCCACAGGGAACGCCAATTGAACAATGTCAATATAGTAAATACTGCAGTGACGGGCCTCACTCCGACCTAGACGCGCCAAGAAGCAGCCGCCCCTGGCCCTGAGGCACTGGAGTAGGGTAGGGCGATGTTATACTCGGAGGAAGGAAGGAGTGCAGGCTATCGAGCTAAGATAAAGTTTTGTGATGCAGTATAAGTGCACACAAAGTGCTGTGTATGAGGGTCGCTGCACGTGTGTTGAAGGGTTGATGTGGTCCAACTGTGTAAGGCAGTGGTTCCCAATCTCTGCGCCGCGGCACCCCGGTGCACCATCAAAACTAGCCTGGGGCACCGCGCATCAAGCAAACAGTTGGGGAACGATTGAGCAGTGAAAGACGTGCATCTCCTCCGAGGACTGTGTTCGTGCGGTCCTCTTTTTATTTCTATGACCGCAAGCGTGTTGAACAAGCTCACAGTCATTCCAATATACAACGACTTGAATGCAAATGGATCAGAATGTGCAGTTCCATTAAAAAAGCAATAAACTTGCTTGGGTAATAGAGGGGTTTTATTTCTCAACCTCATGATTAATACACCCCATTAAGCATGGATCTAACAGAGTGCTGCTCAACCTACTATTTGAATGGGCTGCTGATAGGAGCATTTTGGTCTCTGAAGTTTGAATCTATCATTGCACTATTGGTTCTGTTTAATGACGGAATACTTGTGCTTCTTGGCCTTTGAGAACATTTTTTGATCATTATTATATTGTTGTAGCTCTGCATATATTTATACCTGTATCTGTACATTGTTCGACTGAGTTCCTGTGATTGTGAACTAACGTCCTCTTTATCTGTTAACAATGAGGCTTGGATTGCATTCCGCTTTCAAGCCTCCCTTTTAATCCCTTCTTCATAGTGCATCCTGTGCGAGTGTTCGTGTTCCCTTTGACAGTGACTGGGACACCGCACTGCCTGTCGTGGCATTGGAACACTCGATACTCCAAGATCTCTTTATTTTCATGGAGTTTAGTTGACAATTAGGCTAGGTTTCTTTTCAAACCTTCAAGCGCACTTTAAGTGCATGCTTATATCAGACCGTTCAGTTCCGCTGCGCTGTCCTCAGTTATATTGGCACCTTTACTACAGTTGGCCCTCTTTATTCCTTCAGCCGAATATGATTCTGTTTGTGCATAGGAGCTGACTGCCTGAGGTGAGTAAAAGGAGTAGTAAAAATGTACAGGCCCGTTATGTGTAATTCTTTGAAATTTTGACTTATTAATAATATTAATAATAATAATAATAATAATAATAATAATAATAAGCATTTATTAAGCGCCTGGCTGCACAAGACTGTGTGTCCCCGCGCTGACTACAAATGCTAACCCATCAAAAGAGCACAAACCCAGGGAGCTAAGGATTAGTATCTGGGAAATAAGTGAGTTTTAAGTTTAGCTCTAAAACTCACTTCAGATGGCTCCATCCGCAGGTGGATAGGCAGAGCATTCCAGAATTTGCTGGCCAGGTAGCGGAAGGATTTTCCGCCCATCTTAGCTTTTGTGATGCGGGGGATTTTAAATAGCATCCTGCCCGACGATCTTAGGACTCTGATCGGCCTATGAATGGTAATAAGATCTCTCAGATAGCCAGGGCCTTTGTTTTGAGCAATGCGGTGTGAATAGCAAAGAGTCTTGAATATTATTCTCTCTTTGATAGGGAGCCAGTGAAGCTTGGCTAGCGCATGTTTAGTAGATGATCTTCGAGGGAGACCGAGCACCAGACGTGCTGCTGAGTTCTGAATGCATTGTAGCTGGTGCAGCCCCTTTTGATTTACACCGAGTAGGAGAACATTGCCATAGTCCAAATGAGGGGATATTAATGCATGGACAATGGTTTTTCACGCTTCGGTCGGCAGAAGATCGAGTACTTTACGGAGTACCTTTAAGGTGCCATAGCATTTGCTTGTAACTTTGTTCACCTGGGCTTTGCCAGAGAGGTCGGCGTCAAGCATGACTCCGAGATTTTTTACTGTCTCCACAGGCAGTGGTAGTTCTCCTAGTTCGCTCGGCCACCAAGCTTGTGACCAAACAGAAGCATTTTTCCCTACTATCAATACCTCAGTTTTATCTCCGTTTAAACGGAGACAGTTGGTGTTCATCCATGTCGCTATTGATAGCATACAGTTAGAGAAGTTGGCAGCTGAGTCTCTATTGTCTGGCGTTATTTTGAACACCAACTGGGTGTCGTCGGCATAACTGACAATGCCCACCCCAAATTCCTCCGCAATGTGTGCCAGGGGCTCCATGTATATATTGAATAGAGTAGGGCTCAAGCTAGAGACCTGTGGAACCCCATGCCTCACATTGCGAGGAGATGACTTAAAGGGTGGGCAGTGAAGTTGGAAAGTTCTGTCAGTGAGGTATGACTGGAACCAGGTAAGAGCTGGGCCTTTTACTCCCATGTCTGAGAGTCGAGACAGCAGCGTTGAGTGCAGCACGGTGTCAAACGCTGCACTCAAGTCCAATAGGACCAACGCTGCTGTCTCTCCCTCATCCACTATCTTCCAAATCTGTTCGGTAGAATATAGAACCGCTGATTCGGTTGAATGTCCCGATCGGAACCCTGACTGAGAAGGGTGGAGGAGCGATTCCTTCTCTAAGAACTCCATAAGTTGAAGATTGGCTACTTTTTCTATGATTTTGGCACAGAAAGGGAGAAGCGAGATTGGCCTTAAGTTTTGAAGTTGAGTAATGGGAATGTTAGGTTTCTTTTTCAATGGTATTACCTGGGCAGATTTCCAGTTTTTCGGAACATGACCTTCTTGGAATGATAGAGTAATCATGTTGCGTATTTGATCCAGTAGTAGGTTTTCCATGACTGCTTTATACTGTTCTGGTGGACAAGCGTCAGTGGGGGAGCCTGAGCAGATGCTGTTTATAATTTTCATTAATTCTTGTTTATTGGGGGTCCTGAAGTTGGTAAAAAGAGATTTGTGGGAGAGGGGATCTGGTTTATCTACCTTGTTTTATCTGTCCTGGTATTGCTAGAGAAGGTGGCATGAATTTTTTCTACCTTCTCCACGAAGAAATCAGCTATCTGGTCGCATATCTCAGTGGAGTAGGTATCTTTGGTATCTAAGCGAGAGGAGATAGTGATTTCTCTGTAGATGCCAAAAAGTTCCTTTGTAGGATTTTTAGATTCTACAATTCTGCTTTTGTAGTAGAGACTTTTCTCTAGTCTTACCAGTTTTTGGTATTTTTTCAACTCGCTTCTGTAGTTTTCTTTGAGTTCTGGAGTGTAATTTTTCCTCCACTTTCGTTCTATGGATTTACATAGAGCTTTAGCATTTTTAAGTTTTTCAGAAAACCAGGGGGCATTTTTTGTTTGTCGAGCTGGAGGTTTGGTAGTCCATGGAGCAATATTATCTAACGCTTTAGTTATCCATGCTTCGAAATTATCCCATATCTCCTGTAGGGAATTTCCAGTTGGAGGGGGGTGTTCGGTGAGTTCTTGTAACAGCAGATCAGGGGTGCATTTTTTAAAATTACGGCGTCTATAGGGAGGCTTTTTAGCATAAGTATTGGTGATACATTTTTTGACTATCTCAAATGGTACCATCCTATGGTCAGACCATATTAGTGGGATAGGAGGAGAAATATTTACACCTTCCCAATTAGTGAATATGGGGTCTAATAGATGCCCTTGTTGATGAGTGGGTGTGGTGGAGAGAAGTCTAAGATCCACAGCGTTAAGGGCATTCAATATGAGTAGAGCATCCTTGGAGTGGGTATCCTCTAGATGGATATTGAGGTCGCCAAGTATGATCTCTACGTACTTTGTTTTTGTGATTACAGTTTGCCCCGTGAGTGAGAACTTACTTACCTTTCAAATTTCACATCAGGGTGTGCATGTGTGCCGCTCTGTATGACTTTAAATTCTAATTCCTTTAATCCAGGGACATTCCGTAACTCCTTTTATTAAATATCCTACTAGCACACCACTTAAACCACCATCATTTACCAATTCTTTCTATCCGTACTGACAGGATGTCACTTCTTAGTTCTGAGGAGACCCTAGTATCTGGTCGCAGTGTTGCAGACACCCCCTGGTAACAAACAAAGAACTGCAAATTGGAATGTTTAGAGAACTTTTGGAGTTGTTCGTTTCTCATACATTAACCTTTTTTTACCTTCTGATAGTTGTATCGGGTTGGCTTCAGTAATGGGACACACAGCATTGTGTTGCAATTTGCAATGTGACTTCTCATGGACCTAATTTAAAAAGTGTATATATAAATAGCCATTAATCTCAATTAAGATGGTTTAGTGTGATTCTATTTTTATATATTATGAAACATATAGGCTATTTAGCCTTTCTATTGAAAAATGATCTTACTAAAAGATACCAATTGAGAACCACTATTGCCTTAATATTGTATCTTAACCAGGTTTCCATAGGTTTATGGGTTGCTTTTGTAGCCTGATAAAAGAACTCAGGGGCAAATTATCAACAACTAGCGACATATGGCGAAATAAGCTTAGCGAAATTTTTTTATCGACGCGCATCGCCAGATTTCGTCGCAGAGATAACGTGCTATTAGCAACGTTATCTCCAAAGCGTTAAAATATCCGGCGATAGCGGCGAAATGCGTGAATATCGCTGGAAATCCAGCAATATTCAGGCATTATCGCTAATAGGGACTTAGCCTGAATATCCACCTCCCATTGGATATACAAGCTAAGAACTAGTCTGAGCAGGCGTTCGTTTTCAGCGATATTCGTGCTTAGCGTGAGTTTTCTTGTCGCTACGCCAGTGTTGATAATAGGCGATAGCGATGATAGCGACTGCTTTCAGTCGCTAACAGGTTGGGTACGCCCACTTTGCATGTCATTAGCGATAAATATCGCAGACATGCAAAGCGGGCCCAAAACCGCACGCTATCGCCTACAAGCTGTCGCTAACTGCTGCTAGCGACAGCTTGCCAATAGGGCGATAAAATTATCGCCTCTTTGCGGCCAAAAACGGCGATAATCTCATATTGCTTGCCTTGATAATATGCCCCTCAGTTGCTTGTAGCAGTGCACCTCCGGCTACAAAAGACACAGATGAAGTACTCCTGAGGCCGGGCTTACATCTCCACCAAAAAAAAAAATGTAACATAGTGGGGAGCTGACGCCTAACAAGTCAAGGGAGCCATGGGTTGAAAAAGATTGGGAACCACTGGTGTAAGGTGTATCTTTAACAGCATGCTTTTTTGCAGTGGGGGTATTTTTCAAATTGTATTTTCTATGTCTGCAAGTTATTATTTATCTGTGTTTACCACTGTTTATTTTGTTTCTATATTTTGTGTGTTTGTTTGTACATGGGTACGGTTCGTTGTGCTAAATGTGACCATGCCCCTGAGCATCAAGTTACCTACTTAGAAATGTTTGTAAACTTCACTAAGTAGTGGATCTGTAATCTTAGCTTGAACAGATGTGGGAGCCGAACCTCACTATTTTACTACACCCCAAATTTACCTTTGGCGCCTTGGCTCCGGCACCCTTGATCTCGCGATAATTCACCACCCGTTTTGACACCAGGCCCAACAAATTAGCAGCGTAAGTACATATTTACTGGGTCCACTTATTAGCTGAGTTGTAGGCCAATGAAAACTGTGTATTATTACCAAACCTCAATAAGAGTGCAATGCCATAAAGGCTTAGTTACATAGTCTGATATGAGAATACCTCAACTTCTAATAAGTAGTAAAAATCATAAAGTCCGGACTGTCAGGTTTGCAAAGAATATTGCCAGCATCTCTAGATAAAACAAGCATTTGCAAGGAAATAGTTCTCACATTTACGCATTAGTATCTGTGTAACATACAAATGCAGCAGTGGGAAAGGTGACAAGTCAACCTTGCAAAGGGCCCTACACTTCACAGCAACATAAGTCACATTTCTTTTAGTCGTTTTTGATCCGTTTGAGCTACAAAATTGTTTTGGGTGAAATTGTTAGATTATGCAGCAGATGATGTATTATGTGGCAAATATAATACAGCCATAGTTAAGTGAAAAAATTGTTTCCACTTAACTTAATTTTGCCCCAACATTGTAGTTGATCAATTTGTCAGTTCCCCAAACCCAAAAGTCGAGTTTGGGCTCAATTTGCATTTTAAAAGCAGTCCTACAACACAGGGCTACTTTTAAACTGACCTCAGGCTTCAGCAGTGCTCACATGCAAGCACAGAAAGGGCTAAACTGCCATGCCCTATTATATTATAGGGACTTAAAGGTAGCTCTAATCCCCCTGCCCTATTATTTACTAGGGCCTTATAGGAGAGGTCATGCCAATCATAGGGGTACCCTAACCCATAGTGCATCCTGGCGTATGTAGGTGTTTTCACTGTATTTTTAAGTGTCTCTTTCAGAATAGCACTGGCCCTGGGCCTGTTTAGGCAGAGGCCACGATTCAGAAAAGGGGGGTGGTGATGAACAGAGTGTCCGAATTAAGCAGACCACTCTTACCCAGTCCAAAGATCAGGGCTTGATCCATCACCGTTTTTTAGCTCACTGCACCATCCCAGCTCAGAACTTGGCTATATGCAAATTAGTCTGACCCTGGCCCAGTGCATCATGGGAACAGGGCAGACCAAACTACCAAGCCAATTCTTATACTGGGAAGGAAACAAGCTTCCGGGGACCGGTTTCTGCCATTTCAGCCGTCTTCGGCCCGGCTTGCTCGAATCCTGATGGTGCAATGAGCAAGGGACTCACATCTGAGTATACCCTTCCACGATTATGGTGGACAAAAAGCAGAGCAGAGGCCAGGGTCAGTCAGAGGCAGGTACCACCAGTACCAGTCAGCAAAAAGTTGGGGAGTGCCCAGGGCACAGGGTGGCTTTGCAACATTAGAGAAGCACAAACTCAGAATTTAAAACATAACACCATGGTTGGGGGGTTCTCTTTAGTAATGAGAATTGATTTATATCCTAATGAACCCATATTCCAACATTAGGATAAGGAAAGACTTGGGAAAAGTCATAACTTTCTAATCTAAACCTTGAAGTTTTCATGCAGCTCTTTGATGACGGTTAATAGCTCACTGTTCAATGTTAGAATTGTATATTACGAACTGCAAATACCAAGAGAATCTCTCACACAAAAGTGGTAACTCACTGACCTATTTACTTGATATTCATTTTGTGATCTGCGTGGTACACGTTCTTTGGAGCAGGCATATTACCCCCTGTGGCTACGTTACCAAGAGTCAAAACTTCCACTAGACAAACCTCCAATCTCTCTCAATAAAGAACATAAATCATCAAAGTGATCTTCACATTTTTATTGTTGCCTGAAAATTGCTGGAGACCAGGAATACAGCAACAGGTACTTTTCAAACCACTTGTAAACACGGCCCCACTCTAAATCAGACACCTTGTTTGCTTTGTGCATGAAGATGCTAGATTCATATGCATGTTTTTTTTAACATTGGGTCTGATTACTATGTGAATGTAAATAACAATAAAGCATAATGCAAACTGTGACTACATGTCTGCTTTTCCCTGTCCCCCCAGAATTTTAGTGTCTCCTACGCCCCTGCCTCTCTTTGATTTGGGCCTTCTAACTTGTTTGCAGTCGGGAGTGTGCAGCTCAGCATGTACCGGAGCGCGGGGACCTCCGAAGGCCCGTGTCCTGAGCACGGGTCAGGGAGGTGTGTGTACTTTGGCTGCGTGCTGCTAAGAGCCGGAGGCGTAGAGAACATGTCCCTACTTGCAGTTTCAGTCACCTCTGAAAGAGCCATTGTTCGGGAACCCCGCGGCTGTCGTTTTCTCGGAGCACCTCAGGTAGGAGCAACTACGGAGCCTCACTGAGCCAAAACCGTCCAACGGTGCGTCACGGATTCCTGACCCGGGAGACGTCACTCTGGTCTGTGGGAAGAAGAAAACAAGAGGTCGATTGTGGCACCCGGAAGCCCCCCGTGTGACAGGTGCACTTACCAGAAGGGTCTCTGGCCTTGTTCATCTGACGCAGAGTGGGAGGCCTAAGCCAGCTGCCAGCCTGCCCCCTGGCAGTGGCCTTCATCGGTGGAATTCAAAACATTTCACGAAGGCTCTGGCTGCTGGGAGCCATCTCAGCAACTGAAACTTGAAAATGTCCCCCTCTTCTTCCACTCGCTCCTCTGGACGGTGTGGTGGCACAGTGGGTCGCTGTTGTGACCGGTGTCTGTAAAATACACTTCTCTACTATCATATGTAGGGAAAACAGATTTTCAAAACCAACGAGCATGGCAAAGCTGATAGATAGGTCCCACCTTTTAAAAGTGTTAGCCAACATTTTGACTTTGTAATGCTGACTCACCATTGGCAAAAATAAAAAAAGATGCTTGCTTCTTGCTACTTAGCATCGGCAAAAAAAAAAGTTGCCACAGCGTGGTCACATATATGCGCACCTGCATACACACGTATGCCTAATGAAGCAACTGGCTTTTTTTACAACTGTTAGTTTACCTGATGGACACCAATGTTAGAGTGTTAAATAAAAAAAAATATGTACAAGCGCACATTTAGGACAACGGAACATGCTAGTAGCAAATTGCAGCTGCCTTGCCATCCCAAAACAAACAAAAAATGCAAAAAATACCACAACGGAGAGTAGCAGGGATCAATGGAGGAGCAGGTGTGGGGGGGTACAAGTCAATACCAAGTGGGAGCAATGGGGAGGGCGGGACGGGGGAGAAATTGAGGATTTAGGGGGTATTACGAAAAACGAAAGCAAAATGCCGCATGGGCAGTGGCAAGCGACGCAATGGTCGAGCTGCGGATCAGGAACGAGGCAACACACAGAGCATAGATCAGGCAAGGATTTGAGGAGGGGAAGCAGCACACGAGGGAGAGAGAGCAGGAAAACATAAATCTCATAGAGTAGTTCCATGAATGTAAGCAGTGGAAAGATACAAGTCATTTAATCAAAAGATGGTAAATAAGCTATGCTCCAGAGGCAGGACAAACAACAGAGAAGAATGAAAGCCACTGAATAAGAAGCAAGCAAATGAGATTAATAAGAAAGTCAACCAATGGTAAGCAATGGGCTGACTCCAAACCAACAGTAAAGATTGGAGTGGTACACAGAAGGTCTTCAACAACAGACAGCAAATAGATGTGGAAGGCTTGACATAAAAATCTTACCTGGGCACAGACATAGAAGTAGGACTAAAACTTGGCACATACAATAGCCATAGAATGACTATTTTGGCACATCCAGCCAATACTTCGCACAAACTGTAAAATAAACGAAAATTCCAGTGTTACAGAGAGTGCGCCCTTACTTTGATTTAAAAATAATTGACAATTGCAGGGACGAGTACAAACAAATCATGAATTGTCCCTTTTCACCCATGAGTAGCTCAGTCAGTCAGTTTGTCTTTGCATTCTGGAACTTGTAGTCCTGCATTTAGAATGGTAAAATGAAAACTTCAAGAACCAGAGAGTAAAGAATAAAACAATAACTGATAAAGCTTTGTTATGTATTTCTGTGAGAAGAATGGGTAGATGGTGAAGGAAGCCCACAATATTTCATCTACTAAACTGTGCAAACCTACATTAAAAAATAATGGGCTGAAAACATTGTAAAATACATTTGCATTAAATAACTTCTCATCCATTCTATGACATAGCCCAGAGGACTACTGGGAAGCTTTAATCTTCCTTCCTCCTCCCTAATCCATATTGTGCAGCCCAAGTGAGAAAGGGCCATGAAACAGGAAACTCTTTAAAATAATTAACATCTGTTCATTTTGAGATGTACAGAGAGAGGACCAGTGGAAGCGTGAGCACGCACAAAAGTGCTTGCTCACCTAACCCTAGTTGGAACCAGGACATATACGCACTTTGCTCAGATGTGTTGGGATGCCTAGGCCGATAGTGAAATACAGAGAATGTTCTGGCAAGTCCTAGACATCTAGTTAACCTAATCTAAAACAGAACTCCATCCCGAATCCCAACTAAAATTGCAAACACACAAAGCTCAAATATCTGCTTTCACAGAACACAAATCAATATGGTTACTTACCTGTAGGTATAGTTTTGTAGCTTGAAGAACTTTATGGATTCACATGCTGTACATTGTTACGTCATCTAGTGGTTGGTTCCAGACTTTTGATCTTTGTCTTTTTTAGGTCTCGGCCTATTCCATTCCGCAGGAATGAATAGTACGAGTCTATTGCAGTGAAACCAAGAGTTAAACTAAGCTCTCCAAAAAAGCAGATTTCCACGAGTGCATGTGCTCTCGTTCACAAGCTTTTGTCCGAGACGCCTGCCTCCAAGAGCTTCACATCCAAGCCATCTGTTACTTCCCCAGCGTGGTGCCGCCAGCAGCTTCACTTCAAGGGGTTCCGCTCCGCCCCCTGCTGCATCAAAGGCTTTCATTTTGCGGATGCAGAGTTTTTTTTTATGCCCCTTTAGGCCACAGACTTGCTCCATTACTTGCGTCCTATTTTTTTATGTGATACAAGTCACATCATAAGTACAAAGTGTGGCGCCCGACTTTTATTTTGCTGTTTCCGTCCTAGCATCTAAATATATGATACAAGTATCATGCTTTTGGTAAAATGTATTCTTTTCCTTTACTGCGCGCAAACACGCAGACCACAGCCTCTCCCTCAGTCAGCTGCACGTTCGTCTATTCCACCCCCCAACCCTCCCTCTCATGCACGCTCTTCGCTCTCCAAACCCATTACTCAAGCCACAGACTCCATTACTTGCGTGCTATTCTTTTAGGTGATACAAGATGCATGCTCTTCGCTCTCCAAACCCATTACTCAGGCCACAAACTCTATTACTTGCGTGCTATTCTTTTAGGTGATACAAGTCGTCATTGCATCCAAATATGTGATACAAGTCACACAAGTACAAAGTGTGGCGTACGACTTGCATTTTGCTGTTTCCATCATTGCATCTAAATATATGATCCAAGTTTCATGCTTTTGGTAAAATGTATTTCTTTTCCATTACTGCGTGCAAAACCGCAGACCACAGCCTCTCTCTCAGTCAGCTGCACGTTCGTCTATTCCACCCACCCCCCCTCCTTCTCATGCACGCTCTTCGCTCTCCAAACCCATTACTCAGGCCACAGACTCCATTACTTGCGTGCTATTCTTTTAGGTGATACAAGTTGTCATTGCATCCACATATGTGATACAAGTCACACAAGTACAAAGTGTGGCGCCCGACTTTTATTTTACTGTTTCCGTCACAAGTTTCATGCTTTTGGTAAAATGTATTTCTTTTCCGTTACTGCGTGCAAACACGCAGACCACAGCCTCTCTCTCAGTCAGCTGCACGTTCGTCTATTCCACCCTCCCTCCCTCTCATGCACGCTCTTCGCTTTCCAAACCCATTACTCAGGCCACAGACTCCATTACTTGCGTGCTATTCTTTTAGGTGATACAAGTCGTCATTGCATTCAAATATGTGATACAAGTCACACAAGAACAAAGTGTGGCGCTCGACTTTTATTTTGCTGTTTCCGTCATTGCATCTAATTATATGATACAAGTTTCATGCTTTTGGTAAAATGTATTTCTTTTCCTTTACTGCGTGCAAACACGCAGACCACAGCCTCTCTCTCAGTCAGCTGCACGTTCGTCTATTCCACCCCCCCTCCATCTCATGCGCGCTCTTCGCTCTCCAAACCCATTACTCAGCCCAAAGACTCCATTACTTGCGTGCTATTCTTTTAGGTGATACAAGATGCACGCTCTTCGCTCTCCAAACCCATTACGCAGGCCACAGACTCCATTACTTGCGTGCTATTCTTTTAGGTGATACAAGTCGTCATTGCATCCAAATATGTGATACAAGTCACACAAGTACAAACTGTGGCGCCCGACTTGTATTTTGCTGTTTCCTTCATTGCATCTAAATATATGATACAAGTTTCATGCTTTTGGTAAATTTTTTCTTTTCCTTTACTGCGTGCAAACCCCCAGACCACAGCCTCTCTCTCAGTCAGCTGCACGTTTGTCTATTCCACCCCCTCCCTCCGTCTCATGCACTCTTTTCGCTCTCCCATTTTTTAATCGCAAACCCCATTAATCAGGCAACAGACTTGCGCCATAACTTGTGTGATAGTCATGATTTTTAAAAGTGACATAAGACCTACTCACTATGGCCTCTGCACCACAGAACATTTGTAACAGAGAGTAACTCTGCAATTGTGTGTACCATCATGTTTTTTTTTTTCGTGGGACGGGGGGGGGGGGGCGTCTACGGACGAAACCACACCAGGATACTGGAGTGCTTTAAGCTCTGCCATAAAGATTCTTATCTGTTGGTGGCCATCCGCTGTGAAATGCAAATCTGAGCTAAAGGAAACGAAAAACACAACGGCCCATCCACAGTCACATCATAAGTACAAAGTGTGGCGCCCGACTTGTATTTTGCTGTTTCAGTCATTGCATCTAAATATATGATACAAGTTTTGTACATTTAATTTATTTTCCTTTACTGCGTGCAAACACGCAGACCACATCCTCTCTCTTAGTCAGCTGCACGTTCGTCTATTCCACCACCCCCTCACTCTCATGCACGCTCTTCGCTCTACATTTTTTTTAATCTCAAACCCCATTACTCAGGCCACAGACTTGATCCACAAATTGTACTTTGCTGTTTCCGTCTTTGATTTCAATTATGTGATATACTTCATAAATACAAAGTGTGGCGCACAACTTGTATTTTGCAGTTTACGTCATTACATCAAAGTCACACAAGTACAAACTGTGGCGCCCGACTTGTATTTTGCTGTTTCCGTCATTGCATCTAAATATATGATACAAGTTTCATGCTTTTGGTACATTTTTTCTTTTCCTTTACTGCGTGCAAAAACCCAGACCACAGCCTCTCTCTCAGTCAGCGGCACGTTTGTCCATTCCACCCCCTCCCTCCGTCTCATGCACGCTCTTCGCTCTCCCATTTTTTTTTATCGCAAACCCCATTAATCAGTCAACAGACTTGCTCCATAACTTGCATGATAGTCATGATTTTTAAAAGTGACATAAGACCTACTCACTATGGCCTCTGCACCACAGAACATTAGTAACAAAGACTAACACAAAGCTCTGCAATTGTGTGTACCATCATGTTTTTTTTTCGTGGGAGGGGGGGAGGGGGCGTCTGGGGACGAAACCACAGCAGGATACTGGAGTGCTTTAAGCTCAGCCATAAAGATTCTTATCTGTTGGCAGCCATCCGCTGTGAAATGCACATCTGAGCTAAAGGAAACGAAAAACACAACAACCCATCCACATTCACATCATAAGTACAAAGTGTGGCGCCCGACTTGTATTTTGCTGTTTCCGTCATTGCATCTAAATATATGAAACAAGTTTCATGCTTTTGGTACATTTCCTTTCTTTTCCTTTACTACGCGCAAACACGCAGACCACAGCCTCTCTCTCAGTCAGCTGCACGTTCGTCTATTCCACTCCCCCTCACTCTCATGCACGCTCATCGCTCTACATTTTTTAATCTCAAACCCCATTACTCAGGCCACAGACTTGATCCACAAATTGTACTTTGCTGTTTCCGTCTTTGATTTCAATTATGTGATACACATTATAAATACAAAGTGTGGCGCACAACTTGTATTTTGCAGTTTACGTCATTACATCAAAATATGTAATACAAATCACATCATAATTGCAAAGTGCGGCAAAAGAATTGTATTTTGCAAGTTTACATCATTGCATCACAAAAATATACAAGTCACATCATAAATACAAAGTTTGTTGCAAGACTTGTATTTTGCTCTTTACGTTATTCCATCCAAATATATTTGACAAGTCACATCATAAATACAAAGTGTCGCACCAACTTGTATTTTAATGCTTATGTCAAGACATCAAAATACGTGATACAAATCACATCATAAATACAAAGTATGCCGTACAACTTCTAAACATTTACCAATGCTGTTCACTTTTTGAACGCAGGCCATTTAAGTATGCCTTTCAAGTATGAACAAGTCCTAATGTTTCTCAAAACCACCCACTGCTTTACAATTTTAACGACTATCAGGCCATGTCTCAGATTTCTACTCCCCCCCCCTCCTCCCCACAGCAATACCAAGAGCTTATTGTATTTCCATCCTCCCAGTCTTGCTTTCTTCACAAGGATTACGTTTATTTTCTAGTGGGAAAAAAAATTGTAATTATCTAGTACAAAGAAAGGTGGTGTTACTTTGACCACAATACCTACATTTACAACACAAGCATTTTTTATCCTTTGTTTTTCTGACCTTCTGCCCTCTGTAACACTCTTTTTTTCTGCCTTTCTAGCCTCAGCATCACCACTTCATCACTCAGCGCTAACACAGCATCACTCAGCACCACCACATTATCACTCAACACCACCACACAAACACTCATCAACACCACAGCACCACTCATCACCACCACAGCACCATTCACCACCAACACAGCAACACTCAGCACCACTCAGCACCACCACAGCATCACTCAGCACCACCACAGCACCACTCAGCACCACCACAGCATCTCTCAGCACCACCGCAGCAACACTCAGCACCACCGCAGCAACACCCAGCACCACCACAGCATCACTCAGCGCTACCCAGGTTATAGGTGTCACACTTGCAAAAGTTATAACTATTAGCATTGTAAATGACAAATATATTACTTTAACTAATTTCAAAACAAAAACATAACAAAAAATTGTCATTTACAAAACCAATAGCTCAAACTTACCTATTGCGAGACCTATTGCATTGCAAATGCTTGTTTCTCTTTTCGTTTGTGGGCATTGTTGGCCATCATTTGGTGGTATGCCCCTCCCCTTGTGACATCAGACTTGTGCCCCAGAAGCCCATGCGCTTAGTCACCATCTTCAAATTCAGATTCAGCTTCAGATTAAAACATTTATTGGATGAGCACAAAACCAGCTGAACGAAGGGACAGGCTGCATGGTTCTCTTTAGAGCTAGTAGTTTAAAAACTAGTGCAAAAGAATGGAAATTATGAGTAGCACTATAAAAAATGAAACGTTTGTCAGAAAGGTGCTATAGAGAGATGACCAAATTCAGAAGAAAACCACATCCTCGACCCCTCCCTATTCAGATTCCGCAGCAACCACAGCACCGAGCCCGCCCTATGCGCCGCCACAGACATCTGCACCCTCCTCAACCAAGGACACACCGTGGCCCTGATCCTGCTTAACCCTTTGGCAGTATTCAGCACCGTCTCCCACCGCACACTCACTAGAAGATTCCATGACCTTGGCATAAAAGGGACAGCCCTCGACTGGATCTGCTCATTCCTCACCAGAAGAACCCCACGGAATTATACTACTTCCCTTTGACTCTGAACCCATGGAAATCAACTGCGGAGTACCCCAAGGATCATCGCTCAGCCCACGCTCTTCAATATCTACATGGCCCCCCTCGCTGCCATCGTCAGACAGCACAGACTCAGTATAGTATCCTACGCCGGCAACACCCAGGTTATCCTCTCCCTTACCAAAGACCCCACCACTACCAGACTCTACTTTCGGGAAGGAATGAAGGACGTCACATCCTGGATGAGCAACAGCTGCCTGAAGCACAACTCAGAGAAGACAGAGTTCCTCGTCCTCTGACCCTCACCCTCTGGATGGCACATCACCTGGTGGCCCACCTCCCTCAGCAGCCCTTCCACCTCCACCGACCATACTCGACTTCTCCCTCTCCATGACCCGACAGGTCAATGCCTTTGCCTCCAGTTGCTTCAACACCCTACGCATCCTCCGAAAGACCTTCAAATGGATCCCCCCAGAATCAAGAAAGACCCTCATTCATGCACTCATAACCAGCAGACTTGACTACGGTAACACCCTCTAATGACACAAGCCAATTAAAAATATGGGCGGAGAGTGGGCAGGACTTCAAAGCCATACTCCACTATTGCATGCCTCGCAGCAGCGCATGTGCTGCCCAAGTTCAACCTTTTTTTATGGTTATGTGTTTACAGTGGCAGATGACGTGTTATTATAATGTTTTTTGGTAAAACATATAATTAGGAGTGCACCTCTACCCCCCACATTAATATCAATTTAAAGTTGACAACACTGGAGTAGCTTGACCCATGAATAGCTTGACATACACCAGGAGTAAACATGTCGTTTGATTCCATAACCAATATCACTGATAATCGAGCCACTACCGTAGCTTACACAGTGAGCAAGCATCAGACATCTACGCTTTGATTCAAGATGTAAAATTGTCTGATTCTCATGGAGGATCCATTTCCCAACAATTAAAACAACTTGAATACTTAACACGACAACAATTTGGAGGAAGATGGCCGACTGGTAGGAGCTCGCCAAGGAGCTCAGAGCACTTGGGATTTGCTTTATACTCAATATCCCTGTTAGTGGCAGCTGACCAGAGGAACGGAACAGTGGAACTGAACTATGGAACATAGTAACAGGAATGGAACACGAAAGAGACGTCACAATGATTATATCTATCGGGATTGCGAGCTAAGCCAACCTTGACACTCACCTTTGTCCCTTCTGACTCCGGTGGGGCTGATGGGTTGCGGATCTCCATCCATGTTTTCCACAATGCAGAGGACCGACCGGATCAAGTACAGCACATAGACTCCCACTTGTGGCCGCTCTGACTCAGGCGGTGCAGAACCAACTTCGATTGCTGAATACCGACTGCGGATCATCATCATCAACATCTACGAAGCGGAGTGCTGACCAGATCAAGCACAATCAGAACAGAACATGGATTGATCCCCGATGCCCTCAGCGACAGTAAAGGAATAGCTCAGCAGGCATGGAACGTCTAAGCGGGGCAAGACACGGATGTGCAAGGGGTTCGAAGGAGCCTGAAAAACTCGCACCCGCAGCAGATCCACCTAGACTCAGCACACGGACCATCACGGAGCAAGCAGCCCTGGTCGAAGCCACAGCCTAACTCCGCCCCCTCAGGCGCGGTTCATAACAAAGCGGATGTTATTGTGAAAGTCCTTTACATTGGAGGTTTGATTTTTACTTCATACATTATGCGCTTGATACATGGCTAGACAATTTGTGGCCACACATGTGAACGTGCTGAGAATGAGGTCATCAGCCCAGCGCCGCCCTTCAAGCCTGATAACAGCGCCGCTGCAACCTTAACAATCATGGGCATTTAGAATGCTATCGCACATCGAGAGACCGGGCGCTTTTGCAGGCGGAGCCCGGACAGAAATCTAGACCGGGCGATGCCCGGAGGAAGCTGCCCCCTCCCCGGTCTGAGGTGGAACACACTGCCTCACACGCAAGGCGGACAAAGTACCCCTCTCCTCGTGATGAGGAATGACAACGGAGAGCCGGGACAAGCACAGCACCCTGGTCTATGAAGGAAAGGATCCCTGGGCAGCCTGCATTCTAATGACATCGGGTAAGCAGGGCTGAGGGGGCAATATAGTAGATACAGTGAGCACACTTTCATCGGCCCTTTTTACTCTGATCTCCTATCTTATTACTCTGCTGCAATACCACATTAAAATGGCTGCCTGAGGCAAAGAGGAGCAGAATGGTTGATCACACCACAACAACAAGAGTGAGAAGCACACCCCCCACCATTGGTCAACCTTATCTCATACAGACTCCACCCCAGGTCTAACAAACACCAACCACAGCATCTGAAGTAAGTCTAGTGCATAGAAAGAAAAACAAGACTACAACCTTCAGCCCTAAAACAATGGAAAAAGAAACAGGACTGTACTGCTGGTTAGGAAGCTTTGTACAAATGAGGCGGCCATATTGGAATAGCGCCACCACAAGGATAGAACACACACCCTACACCAGCCGATCTTACTACCCAACTAGAACAGGTCAGAATGCCCACATCTCTTTACTTAACACTTCGCAAACAGACCTTTTCATCCATTACTTTATCGCTCTGCCCACTACTACTATACCTCACTATCTTTCGGCCCACTAGTTCACTTTGCTTACACTAGTTTTTCCTGCAGGTCTGTTAACGCTTATTTTACCAACAAACCGGATATTCCATTACTCTATAATCCACTACCTTATATTTATACCCACTACCACTATACCTCGCTATCTCTTGTACTGCTGGCCCTCTTTACATACACTCTCTCATCCTGCTGGTTTGTTAACTTTCATTTTACCAACGGTCCTTATACCAGTATACCCACTACTACTGTACTGCTTCATCTTTTGACCTGTTGGTCCCTCACCGTACATCACTCGTGATGCCAACAGCACACTATTTCTCGGATTCCTATACGCCTCCCTCCTCTACACCCAGTTTAGTACCTAATCACTTCTACAGCTAACACCCTCCCTCATACCTACCCACCTCCTTTAGCCGGACCCCACATATCCCGTCCCCACATCCAGATCAGTACTTAGCCACTATTACAGCCGACACCCTCCCTCACACCCACCCCATCTCCCTAAGCCAGGCCTCACACAGCAGAACACAGACCACTAACAGAAACACACACACAACATTTCACCAACCATTTTGTGCTTATTATGGAGCTCTCAGGCATACACACCTACACCATCACTTACCCCCCCAAACTCTCTAAAAACGCAGCCAAACGCTTCAAACACAATCTTATAAAACAACACCCTGAAACACCCATAGCCGATCCTTATTTCTCTATACACATCGGACACACAACAAATGATATAATTTTCCATACGAAAAGAAGAGCTCAATGGGGAAAGGCATTTCTTACCCTATTTACACTCTCCGCCACCAGGAAACTCCCCCATGGGCTAGTTATTTATATCGCCCCCTCGCAATTTTTCCAAGCGACTGCAACCATCACCATCTACAATAATGGAACCATCCTCATGCAATCTACAGATCGCAATCTTAGACTCTTAGACAACATCTTCCCAATTATCAAAGAGCAAGTGTCCAGATCCCAAATGGCCACTCAGGCCACCCCCTCCGCTAATACTCAACATACCCCACGTCTTGTCCCTTCCGACAACAATTCTTCTTCATTCTGACTTTTACCGACATATGACACGATAGATACTTCCCGGACTCCCCCTATACTAACACACACCAATCCACCAGACAGAACTCCCAACCCAACCCAACCCAACCAAAGATACCTACGCTACCGATATAACCACCAAACTCCCCAAAATCTCTACAACAGTTGCCCCTTTGGATAACACTCTCTCGCCCCTCTCTAACTCTAACACCGCCGCAACCTTGCCAAACACCGTCACTCATAGTAACCACCCCTCCCCACACTAGACCACCACCCATACTTCAGTTGTTAGATCACAATAAGATACCCCACTTAGAGGACATAGAGGACACGTGGCCCTCCGTTACCACCCTGGCCCGAGTATACTTCCTAAACACACATCCTAGACCACTCCCACAGCCCACCCATCATCATCTACAACTTTACCCACACCCTCTTCCCAGCCAACCTCCCCCACAGCCCACCTAACACACAAATTCACACCTGCAACACCACTACCTTCCCCACACACAGTGGCCCCAAGCCACCCACCAGACCAGTGCTCAGCGCCTACATCCTCCCCCACAGCCCACCTAACACACACATTCACACCTGCAACACCACTACTTTCCCCACACACAGTGGCCCCAAACCGCACACCAGGCCTGTCTTCAGCGCCTACATCTATACCTATAACACAGACCCATTCCACACTCATAGCCACACCCACAGCCCACTTAACATACACATTCACACCTGCAACACCACTTCCTTCCCCACACACACGGGCCCCAAACCACACACCAGGCCAGTCCTCATCGCCTACATCCTCCCCCACAACCCACCCAACACACTCATTCACACCGGCAACACTACCATCTTCCCCACACATAGGGTCCCCAAACCAAACACCAGCCCAGTCCTCAACACCTACATCTACACCTATAACACAGACCTATTCCCCACTCGTAGCCACCCCCACAGCCCATCCAACACTCAAACTACCACCAGCAGCACTCCTCCCGTCCACACACACAACACACTAGGCACCAGGTCAGACCTCCCTGCATGCATCCAAATACACACTAACACACAACCATATACCACACGCCCGCCTGCACAAAACTCCAGTCTTGACGAGATCATAATCTCTTTGAATCAAATCAAAGAAGAACTCCAAACACTCAACGAGCGTCTCACGAAACAACCCTGGGGTATTAGAGCAACAAGACACCCCAAAACTAGATGGCCCAAGAACCAACCTACAACTAACATGAACCTCTATTGTCCCAACTGGTCCTCAGTCCCGTCCTACAACAACTCATCCAGACCAATTAGAAGCACTAATCCGCTCTCAGAGAGCGATTTACTCTCCCTGTTGAACTCATATGACCCCACTCCCATGAAGCCACCCACACCTCCATCATCGCTGATTCCTACTATCCCCTCAATCCCCACAGGACCATCATACTACAGGTGTCACAAACAACAACCTTAGAAAAATCCCTATCACTCAGGAACCCTCCTCAACCATCAGCACGCCCAAACTCAAATGTATACTCCTAAATTGCAGATCGGCCCCTAGACATGCAGCGGACATAGCGGACCTCATCGTCACACGTGAACCAGACCTGATATTGCTAACTGAAACCTGGCTAAAGGAATCCTCCACACCAATCATTGACATTTTAGTTCCACCCAGTTACAACATCATCAGACTAGACAGAGACAGAGACGATAAGTCGGGGTGGGATCGCCTGCATACATCGTAGTAGTATCTCAGTAAACAGAGCCATCTCCCCATCATTCCAGTCTTGCGAATACATGTGCCTGGTCATTACTAGCAAGGGCAAACCTGTCTGTTCTCTGCACATCATCTATCACCCACCAGGCAAGAACCTCGAATTCACCGAACATTTCATGGACATGGTATCCTCAAACACAGGACGACAAAAACCCCGAATTTTCCTCGGAGACTTCAATCTCCACTGGGATGATCTTAACGATACAGCAGTGAACAGTCTCATGAATTTCCTAGTTGCTCTAGACGTAACGCAATTCTGCAACAGCCCAACACACGACAAAGGTTCAATGCTGGACCTATTAATCTCTAAAACAGACTACATTCAGCTAGAGTCGATACTACCCTGCGACTGGTCGGACCATCACATCATCACCATCACCATTAAGGAAACGGTGAAACTGAACTCAGCTCAATCCACAAGACCAAAAGTGTGGAAAAGAGACCTGAAAAAACTCAACCCCAACACCTTGCCTCCATCCGGTTACAACCTACTGTTGCCCCCTGCAGGATCCTCCAAAGTACAGGATCTCACCAACCACTACCTCTCGACTATGACATCAATAATAAACGAGGTAGCACCTCTGCAACTAAAAAGAGTCTCTCTGAAAGATTCTAAACCTTGGTACAACGGTATACTCAACGAGGACAGGCACTCACTCAGAACTTCGGAACATGCCTGGAGATCTATGCCATCCGCCAACCACCTCAAAATTCTCAGGACACAGAGAAACGCATATTTCCGAAAGATCAAGCGCACCAAAGCTGACTTTTTCAGCCTTCAACTTGACCAGGCAAGAAATCGTCTCAAAAAACTCTTTGAACTGATCAAAGCACAATCCAAGGAGGCACCTCACCGGCCACAAGTCAGAGAATGCCCGCAGCCAAACTGTGAAGAATTCTCCACCTTCTTCACCTTGAAGACCAACACCATCAAGAACGACCTCTTAAAGGATCTAACCTTATACGCGAGATCAAATACACAAACCCATCCAGCTCCCCTAACCGCGCCAGGTCATCTCACATCAAAGCCTGACTGGTCGTCATTTACCTCCTACTGCGAAGAGGCCATAGGCAAAATACTCAGTGCATTGAACCTAGTCATCCACTTCTCTGACACGCTTCCGACAAACGCAGTGAAAGACCTTACTCCACTGCTGCTACCTCTCTGGTTCAAGATCATAAACAGTTCACTTCAACAAGGATGCATCCCAGATACCCTCAAAGTAGGCCAGGTATCACCCATTCTAAAGAAGCCCACGGCAGACTCCACGGACCTAAACAATTATCTCCAATATCCCTACCTTAGCCAAGCTGCTGGACAAATGTGTGCATCTACAGATTACGAAGCACATTGATCACTTTGACCTTCTTAACAAACACCAATCAGGTTTCCATGCAGGCCATACAACTGAATCAGCCATGACACACATTATTGACGATGCACTTCAAATACTAGATCAAAATGGATCCTGTTTACTCATCCTACTTGACCTCTCCTCGGCCTTTGATACGGTTAAGCATGAGAACCTGTTAGACCTCCTGAAATACAGAATGGGTTTTTCTGGGGCAGTACTAAGCTGGTTCACATCATTTCTCCAAAATCGGACACAACAATTCAAAGTCAATAACACCCTGGCCAGCCCGTCCCAGTATCTTTGGGAGTCCCGCAAGGATCTGCACTATCCCCAACACTGCTTAATCTCTTCCTGGAACCTCTCACCGAAATTCTACAAACCTCTAACATGCAATATCACATGTATGCAGACGACACACAACTATACCTCAAGATCCACACCCTAGAGGACGTCAAACTACTTAATACAGAACTTAGGAATACCCAAACGTGGCTGGCAGAAAATCAGCTGAAACTAAATGCCCTAAAGACTGAATTCCTACTAATAGCTCCTCCAGCCCAAATCCCCGAAATGCAAGATTGGATCAAACATATTACGGCGTTCAACGTTCAACCTACCATCGTGGACTCAGCGAAATCACTAGGAATAACTTTAGACAGTAACCTCAACATGCAAAAACATATCAGTAATGCTACTAAGGGAGCAAACTTCCAAATAAACATACTGAGAAAACTGAAACCCTTCCTACCTCACAATGACTTCAAGCAAGCAGTACAGGCGCTGGTGATACCAAGAGTGGAATCTGGATTTGTTTCGCTCTGTGGCCTACCCAAAGCGTCAACTGCACCACTAAGAGCTTCAATCAACGCCGCAGCAAGACTCATAACTGGGTCAAAACGTAGCTCCCAC
Source organism: Lissotriton vulgaris (assembly GCF_964263255.1). Classification (NCBI taxonomy): domain Eukaryota; kingdom Metazoa; phylum Chordata; class Amphibia; order Caudata; family Salamandridae; genus Lissotriton; species Lissotriton vulgaris. The sequence goes on from NC_141687.1 coordinate 356,516,349, forward strand.
ATCTCCCCAGACCTTCAATCTCTGAACTGGCTACCCCTGGAAGCGAGAATTCAGCTGAAAATTGCATGCATGACGCACAGAGCCATGCATCACAAAACACCCAGCTACCTGTCACAGAAACTGACGATTTCGGGTGGGTCTAGATCCACGAGAAATGCAGAAAAATTACTACTGAAACCACAAAAATTCCATAAGAAAAAAACTTATAACAGATCCTTCTCCGGGATGGTACCTAGAATTTGGAATGCCTTACCCCCAGAAATCAGACTTAACAAGTCCACTGCCTCTTTTAAAAAGGAAGTAAAATCCATCCTCATGGCCAAATTCACATGAGTATGGGCTACTGAAACCATGTTACGAGATGCACACGTGCTCCCAAACAGAAGACTGTGCTATTGAAACCATGTTACGAGATGCACACTGCTCACAAACAGAAGACTGTGCTACTGAAACCATGTTACGAGATGCACACCGCTCACAAACAGAAGACTTTTTTTTATGTTTCATTTTACTATGCTGATAATTTGCTTTGTGCATATGGTTGGACTTGCTCTTATTTACTGTAAAAGAAACATTTATTGTTTGTATAGCGCTCTGATATCCGCCAGGATCTTGTTCACGCTCTATAAAACTCTCAACATAAAATAAAATAAAATAAATGCATCTACCCTGGTGCAATATCATAGAACCAAACAAATACCAGGAGGACTTCGGTTATCCATTGGACCGATAATATTCAGATTCCACTTTAACCCAGCATTTATGGACAAATGGTTTTCTATCCTTAATAAGCGCTCTTTGGATTCAAAATTACTAATAATTGAAGAACTTTCTAAAACAATACACAAAATTGGATCAAGAAATATTCAATTTAATGAATGAATTAGAAAAAAGAATGGAAATTGACACTTGGAAAATCACTTTGGAAGATCTTGAACAAAAACTTGATAGATACAGTAAGGAATTACAAGGAGAGATTCGGAAGTACAGAAGGGACACCATCGATTACAAATTAAAGAGGCATATACGTGGGCCGAAATGTATGCACACAGACGTTTTAATCAGAAAAAAAACACCACATCTTCGGAAAGTGTGGTAACAGACCAAGACACTGCAATTAACAGAGCACCAGTGGCGAAGACAAATTTGGAGATCCCAGGGCCATCTACAACACCAGTTGAAACTGGAAATTCTCAAATACCTACACCATCTACTATGTCTTTTTTATCACAGGCACCAGATCAAGAGCATCCCCCATTATTAAGTACAGCAAAAATAATGGAGTCAACCACAAAACCAGGAGAGGAAAAGGGAAGAAAAACTTTACTGAGCAGCAAGAACAGAGGGTTGCTTTGTCCAACCAGCAAATCAACGTATTAATAGAGGTATGTCATTCGTACCTACGACCTCCACTACCGAACTAGAAACCGAGGTCGCCTTCTACAAATGTATGCGTAAATTACGTCTCAAACATTACTTTACTAATGTTATCATGGAAACCAATTAACCTGATGAAGATCTCATTGTATCCTTTAAACCTAAAAGCAAGTACCAAGCACCAGTCACACACAAGATGCTATATGCATTAGAGAACATGGTGCAGAATGATTTGTCCAAATTAACTTACATAAAGGTCAAAGTCAACAACCTAACTGAACATGACAGAAGAATAATCCGATCAATAGCTAACTGCACCTCCTTAACATTGAAGCCAGTAGACAAAGTAGGAGCGCTTGTCGTTATGGATACCATATACTAAGTTAAAAAAGTTAACGAACATGTTCTCGACGATACAACATACTTATCACTTGACAGTCTTCCTACCATCAAACTACAAGGTATTCTACAGAGCATACTCAATGAAGCTGAGGAGCTGGGATTAATAGACACTCAATTCAAATTATATCTCACTACCAACAATCCTCGAAGACCCAATATATACAGGATCCCCAAAAATCCAGATAATCCCCCATTTCGCCCCATAGTATTGGGATGTGGATCTATTTTTGATCCTTTGGGAAGGTTCTTGGACCACTACCTGCAGAAGTTTGTCCATAACTGGTGTACATATACTAGGGACATGACCCCACATTCAAGATCACTGGGTACTGTGCACAATAGACGTCACAGCCTTATATACATCGATTCCACATGCTGAAGGTCTTCAGGCCATAGAGTGGGCATTACTCAAAATGCAGGACATTGAGGCTGATAAGGTATTTTTGATGAAGCTCCTTCATTTTTGCCTTAATCACAACAACTTCACGTGGCAAGGAGATTTTTATGCCCAATTACCTGAAACATCTATGGGTTTTTCCAGAGCACCGACGTCCGCAAACATTTTCATGGCGAAATTTGAAGATGACTTCATTCTAAACAACACAGAATGGACAACAGGCATTGCACAATATTGTAGATACATTGATGACATATTCTTAATCTGGACAAAATCCTAAAGGAATCGGGTCATTGGATACAACAATGGAACACCAGGAACCCCAGAATTCAATTTACACACACCATCAATAAAAAACAGATGAATTATTTGGATGTTCTAGTGACAAAATATTCAACTGGAACCGGTCTACAAGCACAGGTCTATTCGAAGCCAACTGATAGAAACAGCACTCTTCAAAACACAAGTTTCCACCCGAAAAGCCTTATCCTCAACTTGCCTTTTTCACAATTCACTCGAATCAAAAGAATATGCTCAGATCCTGATGCAGCAAAATCTAAGATGTTTGAGTACAAACAGAGATTTGCACAAAGGGGTTACCCAAAGGATGTTCTACAGGCAAGAATAACTAGACTTGAAGGCAAAGAACGGCGTCTTTATTTACTAAGTTTCTAGAAATGAAAAGGAGCACACCCACTTTTGTGTTCAAATACTCTACATGTTTCAATTATATAAAGCGAATAATCAACAACAGATGGGAACTTCTCGAGAATGATTCATATTTTAAGGGACTATTCTGCACTAAGCCGACATTTGCCTATACTAGAAGCAAGAATTTACAAGAACTGATTACAACTCCGAAAGATGTTCAGAAACCACACAACATAAGGGCACGTCTAAATGTTTTAATTGTATCCATTGCAATAACATAGTTGTAGATGACACATTAACACATCCAAATTTGGGCAAAAACATAAAGTTGAGACATTCCTCAGATTGCAACACAAATAATGTCATTTATTATTTAAAATGTCCATGCGGGGAGGCCTATGTAGGCAAGACCAAAAAGAAACTTAAACTTTTAGATTGACAGAACACAAGAGTACCTTACGCACTCTTAACAAAACTTCTAGTGTAGCAGATCACTGACAGGAAGCTAAACAAACGATATCACAGTTAAGGAGTCAGATTGTTGAGGTAGTTAAATTAATTGAGTGCGTTGACAACAGCAAAAATCTACTGCAACGCGAAACGTTTTGGATACATTTCTTAGACACTCTAGCCCGAAAGGGTTGAATGATAGGGTAGACATGAGCTGGTTCCTTTGAAGCACATAGGCATTTGTCTATTATGGATGTAAATATGAACAATGTGTTCACATGTAATAAGAGCTCACATTCAAATTTCTCATTTTTTTTCTTTCTTTTACTTTAATTTTTTCACACTGGGATTTTTTTCGCTAACCTTCGACCTCGTGCCTCTTTTATCTTTATACCACAAGCACTATCCTTACACAAGTTGTTCAATCGTTGGAGTTCTCTGGATTATTAGCATTTTTATATTTTGTGTGTTCCCGAATTTAGGAATCACACACACTAGTCAATCTCTTTTGCGCATGTATACATTTTTTAGGCTACATTGAGTAGCAATTCCAATATTTTTACACTTATTTGGACTGCTTAATTGGTTTCTCGCTACACAGTAACTAGACTTCTCTACTTGTCTACCTGTCATCTTTCTATGACCATTGCCCGGTACATTGCGCTGACGTTTTGTATACCGGCTTCCCAATCGCAGCAGTTCCACCTGCTGCCAAAGTTTGAATGGCTGTCTTTGGAAACCGGTAGGATTTATAGCACCAGTTACTCGCTTCCTATTTTCCTCCAGTGTCCTACTTTAGTCAGCTTTTAGTACTCCCTGATTTATCTGCATACTTTTTGCAGCTATTTGAAGCAAGCACATCACACACGATATTAGAGGGAAACATTTTGAAGGCATCAGGTGAGTGCCTCGCCACATCTCACTGCGTGTATATTGTATTGTATTGTAATTGCATTTATATAGCGCTTACTACCCCTGACGAAGCGTCGAAGCGCTTTTTAGGCGAGTAGCACGCTACTCCGGGACCCATAAGGATTAGTGTTGAATTAGTATAGTAAAACATGCAAGTACATTTTAAGGGGTGGATAGGTTAGTCAGTTATTTGGATTTGGAATGATAGCAGAAGGATAGAGGAGGACAAAGGTTTGTATTTATATAGCGCTTGTTGACGCACGCTATTCAGGAAGCCTACAAAGGATTAGTGGTGAGTTAATATGGTGAAATATGAAGTAATTTCAGTGGTGGATATTAGTCAGTTACTTGGAGTGAGAAGGATAGCGGAGGGTTAAAAGGGGAAGACAGATTTGCATTCATATAGCACTTGTTACCCCTGATGGGTGTTAAAGCGCTTTTCTCGCGATTAGCACGCCACTCCGGAACCCATAAAGGATTACTGTTGAAAATTAGTATAGTAAAAAAAAATATGAAGTAATTTGAGTAGTGGATATGTTATTCAGTTATTTGGGTAGTATATTAGTATAGTTTAATATGGAATTTGAGAAGTGAACATGTTAGTCTGTTAATTTCGATTGAAAAGGATAGTGGAGGGATATTATACATATAGTTCACAATGAAAACAACAGTTATCTTTCCACATTTTTACAGATAGTAGTTCCCCCTCGTGCATACCACAGAGCTAACCTTTACCAGCTCGGACATGGCCGAGGCACTGAAAAGTCAACATATGCTACTGGAAAGCTGTGGTATAAAATAAAGTCCAAGCCCATGCAAAAATGCCCCCTAATCCTAAAAACTCATTCCCCGTACTTCCAGCCGGAAAGCCCGGAACAACTAGCTGGAGGGCATCCATGCTCGAACGTCTCCTCTATTCATGTGCGAAATGCGGCGTCCATCCTTCAGGGGTCCAAAGGCGGTATAAACACAGGCCCAATCAACAGAACCCCAATCAAGATAACAACCAACTTGAGTCAAGGCAAACGTTTATGCGTAACAAAGGGGTGTGCGAGCAAAGACTGGTCTTGGCTGCAGCTAGCATTAAACCCCAGCTCCTAACAGGTATTGCCCTGAAGACACAGGTAAACTCCATCAATGTACGACCAACGAGCAACCAAAATCCTTAGACAAAAACCGGACTTCGAACAGCTTGAAAATTATGACCTGGAATGTTGCAGGGCTCAAAAAGCTGCTCCAAAACCAAACCGCAGTGAAATTCATGGAGGAGGCGGACATAATCTGTATACAAGAATCCTGGCTGATCCACCATCTTTCACTAAGAGGATATGCAGAATATGGTAAACCAGCAAAAAAGACCAACATCTTTGGAAGACCATGGGGGGGGGTATGCGTCTACATAAAGCATTCGCTGAAACTGGAATTCGCGGAAATAAACAATCTTCCAGACACCCTTCAGGCGGGCATCCTGAAAGGCCGCCATTCGATAAACGGAAATTTCTCAATTTTACTAATTAACATTTATCATAATCCACATGGGCCTATAGCCAACTCGCCCTTGCTAGAGTCCTTATTGCTCCAATTCCCGTTATTAGAATGTATATCCTCGGCGATCACAACATCCACAACATAGGGGTACTAACCACACAAAGTCATCAGTCTGGGGCCACCAATGCACTGAACGACCTATTTAAATCTTACAAACTGGCGACAGCGCATTCAGTTCATCTAAAGAAAAGCCCAGGGGCCTTTGTTGGTCCTACGTACAACAATCAAACGACGATCGACTATATCATCTTAAGCGATAAACTGCAACCCCTAATGTCAAACTTCTCAGTTCATCCGCATAGCGACAGTGATCATGCCACCTTAACCATCACGCTGAACTTAACAGTGAATACACGCCACAGGCTAGAATGCATTGGAGCAGCCAACGGCAAAGAACTAATAAAGCTACCCAGAAGAATTAAATGGGGGCAGACTGCAACTACTACATTTAACAACTGGGCAAACTCGTGGATAGGTTGGCCACCGAGTGAACAGAAGAATGGCGCAATAGCAACATGGAATGGCATAACCAGGACCCTGGTGGCGACTCTTCGTGGGGACACAGATAGAACAACTCATTGGCATCCTCCAACTGCATATGGATATAATGAAGTAACCAAAACAAGCGCTAAACAACTGAACACGAAACGAAAAGCCTTCCGTAAAATTGTCACAAGCCTAAATAAAAAACAATTACAAGAAGCCACAAAAAGCCATTCCAAGAAGGTGTGGGCTGCAAAACGAGACCACTGTGAAGCACAATGGCTGAAAATCTTCGATCTGCTGAGTCACGGAAAATCGCAAGAGTTCCGGAGTTACCTAAGCAATCTCGGACTAGGTATAAACCACATAGAAAACTCCCTCGAAGCATTCATCTGGGTTGCCCATGTAAAAGCACTTTACAACGAAGACGGATCTGTCAACCAGCAAAATGATGCACTCATACAGGTGATGAGCCAGACTCCGTCACCGAAAAGAAGGCCCCGCCCGGAAAATTGTTAGTGTCTAAAATCCTAAAAAACATCAGGCAAAACGGCGCACCTGGTCCTAATGGCCTTCCTGGTCACCTATTTAAAGCGAACATTGAATTCTGGTCCGAAAACCTGACCCACCTGTACGCTGAATGCCGGCTTTTGGGGGATGTACCAGACTCATGGAGAGGCTCGCTCTTACATTCAATCCACAAGAAAGGCCCCAAAACAGATCCATCAAACTACCGCAAGATTGCCCTCCTGGACATCGAGGGATAAGCCTACGCTAGTGCCATCCTGAGGGACCTTGCAGATTGGACGAGTGAAGAAGGCCTTCTCCCATTCTGCCAAACCGGATTTAGACCTGGGTCTGCCACAGTTGATAACATCACCGCACTTTCTTTCTTGGTCCATCAAGCGCTGTCACGTAAAAGTTCCCCCCTATTCTCCTGCTTTATTGACTACTCGGCTGCGTTTGATGGGGTAGATCGCAGCATCCTGTGGAGAAAGCTGGCTCAATGGAACATCAACTCATCCCTGCTAAGAGCGATCCAGTCTTTGTACCAAAAAACGTGGGTGAGAATCAAACTCTCGAGGACTCCGCATCCGCGAAGATTGACACAGATCGAGGTCTAAAACAAGGGTGCGTTTTAACCCCACTGTTGTTAAATCTATATACAGGGACGTGGAGAGGGCCTTGACTGGGGCAGCCTTAGCAACCCCAAAGATCGGAGGGACTAAAATCCAATTTATGCAATATGCTGATGACTTGGTAATCCTGGACCACACTAGAATTGGGCTACAAAAGGCGCTGACGGCACTTGCTGCATATAACATCAAAAACAGGCTGGTAGCAAATTCTTCCAAGTCAAAAGTAATTATCTTTGGACACTATCCAAAGAAAAAATCAGTAAGATAGAGGCTTGGCCATCTCTCCTTGGAAAGCACACAGCGATACACCTACTTGGGCATCTGCTTCCAAGAGTCGGGGCTTTCAAGCGTCCACTTAAAGAAAATTCAAGGCAAAGGTAAAACCATCACCTACGCCCTCTGCAAGTTACAAGCCTCCTTATATAGCCCATCTACAACGGCTATTCAAAGAGTACTCAAAGCTAAGTTAATGCCGGCCCTCAATTATGCTCAACAAGCATTCCCGGGTAAACTCAACAATGACTGTGAGAAGTTGGCCTGATATGTAGTGTTTCCAATTCTGGAACCACTGGGTATCAGTCCAAACAAACCCCAAAGATGTCAGGTTGTAAGTCAACCTTGTTAGACAAGCTATCCTAGTGGTAGCATGGACTAAGCAGCCTTAAAGGCTTAACTTAAGAGGTCGTGTTAAGCGAGCTGTTTTACCACATACAATCCTGTAATCAAATGAAAGGACACCACACAAGTATATATTGTAAAAATATATGTATTTATTTCTAAATTACTCCCTAGTACTCTTTATGAGGAAAGGGGCACAAGCGTTAAATCAAAAGCACAGTAAAACATATAAAGTTGCACAATTATGGATGAGGGCGGGTGGCCACTCAGACCATATACAAAAAAAGTGGTATAAGGAACACTTATCGAACAATGGTTAGGCCTAGGGCCTAGAGATTCGCTGGGAGCAGTCAGGACTAGCAATGCTGAAGTCGGGAGTAGCCCACAGGAGACGGGTGCAGCACGGAAAGTGCGGCTCGCACCAATGCAAAGTCAATGGTGCGTAAAAGTTGGATAAAGTGAATTAAAAGATACTTCCGCTGAACCTAGGAACACAAAACTTTAGACACAGACCCTAGAGGTGTGTACCAGTGTAAGGACACCGGCGTTGCAAAGTTACCTCACCCACAGGCCGTGGGTGCACAGGGTCGAAGTGGCGTCGGGTTCTGTCACGCAGGTTCTTGGTGCTTGAAGCTGTTGCAGCTGCAGGCGCTGTGAAGCAGAAGTGTCCGGTGCGATCCAAGGGTGGATCGAAGTAGAAAAGTACCTGAAAGCAGAGGGGACAGAGTCTGGGTCACTCAGCAGTGACCAGGGTGGAACCAGGACGGAACCAGGCAATGTCGGGCGCAATCAGGCGGTTGTCGATAGGCTTCTCTCCGCTGTCACGTGGGCTCTGGGGCATCTGCGACGTCCAGGAGCAGGTCACGATCTGTCCCACGTAGGCTCTCGCCGTCAGCACCGTCGGCTTCAAGATTGCAGCAAACAGCACTTGGCAAAAGCAATCCACGCAGAACCGGGAGATTGCTTATCACTCAAACCAGGAGGGTCAGAGTGGGGGCTCCTTTTCACAGGAGCTGGTGCAGATCTGGAGCAACCAGAAAAGCAAGTCGTATTTCAGTTTTCGTTGGCACAGGGGCCACAAGCCAGCTGGCAAGTGACCGGGCCAACGTGTCGAGCCAACACAGGCAGAAGGGCCCCATGCAGCACTCGTCGAGTGTGGAGGGGTGAGCTTTGGTGCAAGTGGAGCTCGGGGCTGGGGCTTCTCAAACCCCGGTGTACAGCTTCGAGGGTCACTCGTGGGCTGCACGGTCAGCGTCTCGTGGCCTTTTCAAGATGGCGTGCCCCACACTTCCGGTCGCCTCCACGGGTCTCAGCTCTGCAGGGACTGTGGATCGGGCAGGGAGAAGGCAGGCAAGCTTGATCTCGTTGATCTCTGTCGCTCGAGTCCCGGCGGGGACTGCAACAAAGCAAGGGTCGAGGGCTGGATGGTACCTGTTTGCACAGGGTGGTCACTCCTTGACCACAAGGGAGATTCTTCAGTCTTCTCACGTCGTGTAGAAAGTCGAAGGGTCCAGAATTCGTTTCTTATGTTTCTTCAGGATGATCTGAGTTGCATTGGCACTGCTCCCCCTCTTATTCGAATCTGGGGGGTTGGACATCCTGCTAGGTCCCCTCCTATGGGTGGGACCCAGGAAGAGGGTGGTTACACCCCTTTCCTTTGATCCAGGCCGCGCTGGGACAGGGGCTGGGAGGCCCCAGAACCGGTTTGGCCGGATTATGCAAGGGGCAGCCTTGTGCTCCCCAGGCAGTGTCTGGTTTCTTTGAAACCTCCCTACTCCAATCCACTATCTCCTGTCTGGGGTGGTTTGACACCGCCCTGTGACAGGAAACTCTTTGTCCAGGCCTCCTCTGCCGAGTTTCGGTCAGCAGCAGGAGGCCAGACCCGTGTCTGTGGCAGGGGCATCCATTATGTGGATCTGAGGCTCATTTTAAATCAACCGCGTTTCAGTAAAGTAACATGTCTTCTCCCTCTAGAAGGGTGGAATGCTACCCCCGTCGCCAGAACTGGCGAGGGGGTAGTATTCCAATTCGTATGACACCTTACACGACATGTTTTGATAAAGCCAAACCAAAGTTGCTATATAACCGCGAGGATTATAAGGCGCTTAAGAGTATATGGTATGGCATTATCCCGGATCAGCTTAGGGAGTGGTTCCCGACAGCTGCAGACAGGCTCAGCTCATGCCAGAGCTCCATCTCACATAAAACCACGCACTCTGCCTCCAGGATTGATGAGGCCTTCCATAGGAGTGGCTCACAGGCTATATATGTGTCCAGATATAGGTTTAGATATAGGCATACTATATCTAAGCAAGGGGTGATTACACCCACTTGCCCCAGCTGAGTGATCAGCCAGTTGTGTCAATTTAAGAACCAGCCAGGGGTGGCAAAAGCTATGCTTCAGCCCCTGGTAGGCCTTGGTGGCACCTATGCCCTGAGCACCTATAGTGCATGGTACAGGGGCTGACAAGGAGTCCATTTCCAATTGTGGTATGTACCTATAGCACATGTATTATAAATTTAGAGAGAGAACAGCAGGCTGGGGGTCTGATTAGCAGGCCCACAGCCTCAGTAAGTCGAAAACCAGTGAAGCAAAAAGCAAAAATTGGGGTGACCATAGGATAGCAGACCCTACTCTCCTACATAACCCCCCCCAAACGCAGGGACATTAAACTTAACCTTGACCAGATAAGTCTTCATGTTCTAAGTGGAAGTACCTGGAGAGACCATCTGCATTACCATGGTCAGTCCCTGGGCGGTGCTCCACTGTAAAGTCCATCCCCTGTAGGGAAATGGACCACCTGAGCAGTTTGGGATTTTCACCCTTCATCTGATTTAGCCACAAGAGGGGCTTATGGTCTGTCTGAATTAGGAAGTGAGTACCAAACAAGTATGGCCTCAACTTCTTCAGGGCCCAAACCACAGCAAAGGCCTCCCTCTCAATAGCTGACCAACGTTTCTCCCTGGGGGTCAGCCTTCTGCTAATAAAAGCAATGGGCTGGTCTTGACCATCTTGATTAAGTTGTGAAAGCACAGCTCCCACCCCCAACTCAGAAGCATCTGTCTGTACAATGAACTGTTTGGAGTAGTCAGGACTCTTCAGGATAGGTGCAGAGCACATGGCCTTCTTCAGGTCATCAAATGCCTTTTGACAGCTAACTGTCCACTGAACCTTTTTGGGCATCTTCTTGGATGTCAAGTCATTCAATGGTGTCACAATGGACCCATAGTTCTTTACAAATTTTCTGTAATACCCAGTCAGGCCCAAGAAGGCTCTGACTTGTGTCTGGGTAGTTGGAGGAGCCCAGTCCTGTATGGTCTGGATCTTGCTCTCCAGTGGTTGAACTTGACCCCCACCTACTAGGTGGCCCAAGTACACAACCTTGCTCTGCCCTATCTGGCACTTAGTAGCCTTGATAGTCAGGCCTGCCTTTTGCAGGGCCTCCAGAACCTTCTTCAGGTGGATCAGGTGATCCTCCCAGGTGGAGCTAAAGACAGCAATATCATCTAGATATGCTGCACAAAAGTCGTCCAACCCAGCAAGGACTTGATTCACCAACCTTTGGAAGGTGGCAGGTGCATTCTTCAAACCAAAGGGCATTACCACAAATTGATAATGTCCACTAGGGGTAGAGAATGCTGTTTTGGCTTTTGACTCTTCAGCTAGTCTGATTTGCCAGTAGCCAGCTGTCAAATCAAATGTGCTCAGAAACTTGGCAGAAGCCAATTTATCAATGAGCTCATCTGCTCTTGGAATGGGATGAGCATCTGTCCTAGTGACAGCATTGAGACCTCTGTAGTCCACACAAAACCTCATTTCTCTCTTCCCATCTTTGGTATGAGGTTTTGGCACAAGGACCACTGGGCTAGCCCATGGGCTCTCTGATGGCTCAATCACTCCAAGCTCCAACATCTTTTGCACCTCAGCCTTTATACAATCCCTGACATGGTCAGGTTGCCTGTAGATCTTATTCTTCACAGGCAGACTGTCACCAGTGTCCACCTCATGGGTGCACCAGTTAGTCTGGCTGGGTGTGAGAGAAAACATATGTCTATGGGCCTGCAACACCTGTCTGCAGTCCACCTGTTGCTGCTCAGTGAGGCTGCCTGCCAAGGCTACTCCATCAACTGAACCATCATCAGGGTTCTGGGAAAGCAGGTCTGGGAGAGGGTCACTCTCTTCCTCCTGTTCCCCATCTGTGGCCATGAGGAGACTCATGTCCTCCCTGTCAACAAATGCTTTCAATCTGTTTACATGAAGCACCCTGTGGGGGCTCCTAGGGGTGCCAAAGTCAACCATGTAGGTGACTTCTCCCTTCTTTTCAATGATAGGGTAGGGTCCAGTCCATTTGTCCTGGAGAGCTGCTGGCCCCACTGGGTCCAACACCCACACCTTCTGTCCTGGCTGGAACTCAACCATAACAGCCTTTTGGTCATGCCAAGCTTTCTGTAATTCTTGGCTTGCCTCAAGGTTTTTGGATGCTCTCTCCATGTATTCAGCCATCCTGGAGCGGAGACCAAGTACATAGTCCACAATGTCTAGTTTAGGCTTTTTGAGAGGTAACTCCCATCCTTCCTTCACCAAACTCAATGGACCCCTTACAGGGTGGCCAAACAAAAGTTCAAAAGGGCTGTAGCCAACCCCCTTCTGTGGGACCTCTCTGTAAGCAAAGAGCAAGCAGGGTAAAAGGATGTCCCATTTCCGCCTAAGCTTCTCTGGTAAACCTTTTATCATTCCCTTTAGGGTCTTGTTGAACCTTTCCACAAGCCCATTGCACTGTGGATGGTAGGGTGTGGTAAACTTATAGTTTACTCCACACTCTTTCCACATTGCTTTTAAGTATCCAGACATAAAGTTAGTACCTCTGTCTGAAAGAACCTCCTTTGGAAAGCCCACTCTTGAGAAAACTGCAATGAGGGCTTTTGCCACCACAGGAGCTGTGGTGGTCCTCAGGGGAATTGCCTCTGGGTACCTGGTGGCATGATCCACTACCACCAGTATAAATCTGTGCCCAGATGCTGTTTGAGGATCCATGGGACCCACAATGTCTATTCCAACTCTTTCAAAGGGTACCCCCACCCCAGGTAGTGGTATCAGGGGGGCCTTTGTTGTGCCACCTAACTTACCACTGGCTTGGCAAGTGACACAGGAGCGACAAAACTCCTTGACATTTTCTGACGTGTGAGGCCAGTGAAAGTGTGGAACAAGCCTGTCCCAAGTCTTATTCTGGCCTAAGTGTCCTGCAAGGGGAATATCATGGGCCAAGGTAAGAAGGAAGCCCCTAAACTTCAAAGGTATGACCAACCTCCTGGTTGTGCCAGGCTTGGGGTCTCTAGCCTCTGAATAAAGGAGTCCTTCATCCCAATACACCTTATGGGTACCTTGAGCATTCCCTGCAGCCTCAGCAGCAGCTTGCTGTCTGAGGGGTTCAAGTGAAGGGCAATCTAATTGAGCCTGCCCCAGGTCTGCCCTTGAGGGTCCCCCTGTCCCCAGAAACTCAACCTGTTCAGGTTCAAGCTCATCTGAGACAGTCTCCTCTTGGACTGCAGAATCAGTTTCCTGTGAAACTTGATCCTCAACCTGGGGCAAGTGGGAAGGCACAGCCTTAACCCTCTTGCTCCTCCTCTTGGGTTGTGGTTGGTCTATTGTTTCAAGATCCACCACTGGTTCAGGAAGGCACTTCTTATCCTGAGACCTTGTCACTGCAAGGACATGAGCTGAAATCCCTAGCATTTCTGCATGAGTCCTGTACTCCACTTCTGACCAAACTGAGCTTTCAAGATCATTGCCTAACAGACAGTCTACTGGGAGGTCTGCACTCACAACAACTTTCTTTAGGCCATCTACCCCTCCCCAGGAGAAGTTCACAACAGCCACACTATGTGAAGTAGTGGAGTTGCTTGCATTGGTCACTAGGTAACTTTCACCTAGTACAATCTGACCAGGGTCCACAAAGTCAGGTGTCACCATAGTGACACTGGCACAAGTGTCCCTGTAGGCCTGAGCCAGTTTCTCATTGATTAAGGGAGTCTGCCTATATTTGCCCAGGTTACTGGGGCTTACTGCAGTGGTCAAAGATAAGTCCACATCATATAGGAGAACTGCCTGTGTGGGGATTCTGACTAGGCCAGATTCCACCTCAGTACCCAGGGTCAACCCTACTAAACCCTTTGGCTGTGTACCACCACTGCTAACTGTACTAGGGGGTGCAGGTGCTTTAGGAGCTGCAGTGGTGGGGACTGGATTTTTCTTAGTGCATTCACTGCCCCAGTGTGAAACTGATTTGCAGGTATTACACCAAGGTTTCTTTGGGCCATCATTCTTCTTTTTCTTGTTTCCATTTTGGGAACCCCCCTCCTTATTGCTAGTTTGGGGGCCTGAAGACTTCTGGTCCTTTTCTTTATCTTTCTGATTCCCACCCTTCTGGTCTGTTTTCTTCTGGTCACCTTGGTTCTGGTTTTTCTGCTTAATCCTTGTTCTGACCCATTTGTCTGCCTTCTTTCCCAATTCTTGGGGAGAGGTCAAATCAGAGTCCACAAGGTATTGATGCAACAGCTGGTTCTGACAGTTATTAAGGATCTGTTCTCTCATCATAAGATTGTACAATCCTGTATAGTCTGAAACTTTACTTCCCTGCAGCCAACCCTCCAGAGCCTTAGTGGCACAATCTACAAAATCAGTCCAGTCCTGAGTCTGTGCTTTTTGGGTATCTCTGAACAACAACCTGTATTGCTCAGTGGTTAGGCCAAACCCTTCAATAAGAGCACTCTTCAGAACAGAGTAGTTTTTGGCATCCTCAGGTCTAACAGTGAGGAGCCTGTCCCTCCCTTTCTCAGAAAAGGAGTACCATAAAATTGCTGCCCACTGGTCCTCAGGGACCTGCTGTACCATGCAGGCCCTCTCAAGAGCAGTCATCCATTTGTGGATATCATCCCCTTTCTTGTAGGGGGGCAAAATTTTTGTCAGGTTTCTATTGTCATAGGCCCTGTCTTTTTCTTTAGGAACTTTGCTGCCACCAGTGGCATCTAAGCCACACAATTTTCTTTCTCTTGCTAAAGAAAGTTTAGCTTGAGCCAAGGCTACCTCTTCCCTTTCTATTTGGAGTTGGACAGCCCTCATCCTGGCCCTATGCTCTTTTCTCTGGGAGGAAGTCATCCCTCTTTGAGATTCTCTTGAGGCACTAGAAAGATGAGAGTCCCTTGATTGAGATCTCACCCTCCTGTTACCTGGGAGAATTTGGTTATGAGATCTGGGGAGGTGCTGGCCCTCTCCATTCCCATGTAGGTCTAGGTTGGCCTGGTTAAGCCTGGCAACCTGTACCTGGTTTCCCCTCTGATCCTGATCTTCAGGTTCTTCTAAATCTGAGTCTTCCTCTTCCTCCTCCTCTACTACTTCATCTTCAGGAAGATCCTCATTCTCAGGGGAGTTTATCCCTTCACCTGATTCTAAGGGAGCCTGACTCACCTTATCTAGGTCATCCTTTTCTAGGAGAGCTATTAGGGAAGGAATGGTAGGGCCTCTGCCCTTTTTTAGCCCCCTGGCTGTGCACAAGGCACTCAGGTCTTTGTGGCTAAGGTTGTCATATCTGGATGTTGTCCCTATAGGATCAACTTCTACAGGAGCAGAGCCTGAGGCTCTATCTGTATCAGACATGACTGCTAGTGAGGTGTAAGTGATGCACTTACCTACACTAAGTGTTTTCCTACTGTACCTTGCTAGTGAGTTGTAGTCAGGGTGTGCTAATCCCTTTAATCTACAACTACTAAGTTCAGTAGAACTTAATATGCTAAGCTTTTGATTTATATGTACCTAGAGGTACTTGATGTGATCTTTCAATTTGATAAAGATTGCAATGGTAAAACAAACAGCAAGCTCAAATCCGCACCGCTGCACACCAATGTGAGAAGTTGGCCTGATATGTAGTGTTTCCAATTCTGGAACCACTGGGTATCAGTCCAAACAAACCCCAAAGATGTCAGGTTGTAAGTCAACCTTGTTAGACAAGCTATCCTAGTGGTAGCATGGACTAAGCAGCCTTAAAGGCTTAACTTAAGAGGTCGTGTTAAGCGAGCTGTTTTACCACATACAATCCTGTAATCAAATGAAAGGACACCACACAAGTATATATTGTAAAAATATATGTATTTATTTCTAAATTACTCCCCAGTACTCTTTATGAGGAAAGGGGCACAAGCGTTAAATCAAAAGCACAGTACAACATATAAAGTTGCACAATTATGGATGAGGGCGGGTGGCCACTCAGACCATATACTAAAAAAGTGGTATAAGGAACACTTATCGAACAATGGTTAGGCCTAGGGCCTAGAGATTCGCTGGGAGCAGTCAGGACTAGCAATGCTGAAGTCGGGAGTAGCCCACAGGAGACGGGTGCAGCACGGAAAGTGCGGCTCGCACCAATGCAAAGTCAATGGTGCGTAAAAGTTGGATAAAGTGAATTAAAAGATACTTCCGCTGAACCTAGGAACACAAAACTTTAGACACAGACCCTAGAGGTGTGTACCAGTGTAAGGACACCGGCGTTGCAAAGTTACCTCACCCACAGGCCGTGGGTGCACAGGGTCGAAGTGGCGTCGGGTTCTGTCACGCAGGTTCTTGGTGCTTGAAGCTGTTGCAGCTGCAGGCGCTGTGAAGCAGAAGTGTCCGGTGCGATCCAAGGGTGGATCGAAGTAGAAAAGTACCTGAAAGCAGAGGGGACAGAGTCTGGGTCACTCAGCAGTGACCAGGGTGGAACCAGGACGGAACCAGGCAATGTCGGGCGCAATCAGGCGGTTGTCGATAGGCTTCTCTCCGCTGTCACGTGGGCTCTGGGGCATCTGCGACGTCCAGGAGCAGGTCACAATCTGTCCCACGTAGGCTCTCGCCGTCAGCACCGTCGGCTTCAAGATTGCAGCAAACAGCACTTGGCAAAAGCAATCCACGCAGAACCGGGAGATTGCTTATCACTCGAACCAGGAGGGTCAGAGTGGGGGCTCCTTTTCACAGGAGCTGGTGCAGATCTGGAGCAACCAGAAAAGCAAGTCGTATTTCAGTTTTCGTCGGCACAGGGGCCACAAGCCAGCTGGCAAGTGACCGGGCCAACGCGTCGAGCCAACACAGGCAGAAGGGCCCCACGCAGCACTCGTCGAGTGTGGAGGGGTGAGCTTTGGTGCAAGTGGAGCTCGGGGCTGGGGCTTCTCAAACCCCGGTGTACAGCTTCGAGGGTCACTCGTGGGCTGCACGGTCAGCGTCTCGTGGCCTTTTCAAGATGGCGTGCCCCACACTTCCGGTCGCCTCCACGGGTCTCAGCTCTGCAGGGACTGTGGATCGGGCAGCGAGAAGGCAGGCAAGCTTGATCTCGTCGATCTCTGTCGCTCGAGTCCCGGCGGGGACTGCAACAAAGCAAGGGTCGAGGGCTGGATGGTACCTGTTTGCACAGGGTGGTCACTCCTTGACCACAAGGGAGATTCTTCAGTCTTCTCACGTCGTGTAGAAAGTCGAAGGGTCCAGAATTCGTTTCTTATGTTTCTTCAGGATGATCTGAGTTGCATTGGCACTGCTCCCCCTCTTATTCGAATCTGGGGGGTTGGACATCCTGCTAGGTCCCCTCCTATGGGTGGGACCCAGGAAGGGGGTGGTTACACCCCTTTCCTTTGATCCAGGCCGCGCTGGGACAGGGGCTGGGAGGCCCCAGAACCGGTTTGGCCGGATTATGCAAGGGGCAGCCTTGTGCTCCCCAGGCAGTGTCTGGTTTCTTTGAAACCTCCCTACTCCAATCCACTATCTCCTGTCTGGGGTGGTTTGACACCGCCCTGTGACAGGAAACTCTTTGTCCAGGCCTCCTCTGCCGAGTTTCGGTCAGCAGCAGGAGGCCAGACCCGTGTCTGTGGCAGGGGCATCCATTTTGTGGATCTGAGGCTCATTTTAAATCAACCGCGTTTCAGTAAAGTAACATGTCTTCTCCCTCTAGAAGGGTGGAATGCTACCCCCGTCGCCAGAACTGGCGAGGGGGTAGTATTCCAATTCGTATGACACCTTACACGACATGTTTTGATAAAGCAAACCAAAGTTGCTATATAACCGCGAGGATTATAAGGCGCTTAAGAGTATATGGTATGGCATTATCCCGGATCAGCTTAGGGAGTGGTTCCCGACAGCTGCAGACAGGCTCAGCTCATGCCAGAGCTCCATCTCACATAAAACCACGCACTCTGCCTCCAGGATTGATGAGGCCTTCCATAGGAGTGGCTCACAGGCTATATATGTGTCCAGATATAGGTTTAGATATAGGCATACTATATCTAAGCAAGGGGTGATTACACCCACTTGCCCCAGCTGAGTGATCAGCCAGTTGTGTCAATTTAAGAACCAGCCAGGGGTGGCAAAAGCTATGCTTCAGCCCCTGGTAGGCCTTGGTGGCACCTATGCCCTGAGCACCTATAGTGCATGGTACAGGGGCTGACAAGGAGTCCATTTCCAATTGTGGTATGTACCTATAGCACATGTATTATAAATTTAGAGAGAGAACAGCAGGCTGGGGGTCTGATTAGCAGGCCCACAGCCTCAGTAAGTCGAAAACCAGTGAAGCAAAAAGCAAAAATTGGGGTGACCATAGGATAGCAGACCCTACTCTCCTACAATGACCTAGAAAAAAATCATTGCAGAGCTTACAAGAGACTGTTCCACTTACCAAGGTGCACCAGAAATACCCTCGTCCGCTTAGAGTTCTCGCTCAATCAGCAAAACCTGGAAGAGATGGCCGCCCTAAGTAAATACTATTTCCTAACAACAGCGGCACACAAGAACACACCCTAGGCAGTTCTGAAATAAATCTTCAGGGAACCCGGGAATCCCTGGTCGGCCACTCCTAATGCGGCAAAGGACCTTCTCAATCTTGCCACCGAGTCTTGGAACCCCGAACACGTTAATTACACTGCCATCAAAAATGCGATTAAAAAACAAGTATGGGCGCGTTCGCGGGAACTGGACTTGGAGTCACTGGCAAAAAAAGATTTTCACGAGTCCCTATGCCTGCCGCATACTGTGCACAACCCTAAACACCATCTTACGCAGGCCGTGGGCCGTGCAGCCCTCACAAGATTTTAGCCTACAGACTACATCCCCTGCCCCTAAAAGAACTATATGCCTTTGAACAGGCTGGATGAGGAGCTCGGGAATGCAGGCTCTGCAGGTACAAACGAGAGTCATTGCCCCACCTTCTATTTTGTTGTCCGGCTCTGCGTACGGCTCGCAGTCTTTATCTTAGGCCAATCCTAAGACAAGCGGGGTCAGGCACTGCAAAGGAGGCGATCTACCAACTATATACACTGACTATGGTAAAACTGATGGCCTCTTTTGGAAAGTTTATCCATCAGACATGGTCCAAGCTGATGGCCACCCAGGGCACACACGAATAGAGACTTTGCAGACGCACGTCGGGCTGTCTTACCATGAACCCTATTCACCGTACCCATCAGTGCCCAGGGAATTACCACACAGACTTGCTTGCCGACACTTCCTTGGTTTTAACTTTTGTAATTTTGTATTCTGGTTTTTAATGTAATGGTTTTGAGTAACCAAACAAGAAAGTATTCATTCATTTATTCATTCATTCATTCATTCGTGCATACCGCATACCGAGTCGACTTGGGGCTATCCTGTATTAATACAAGGTGGGCTTTCATAAGCAATGGCTCTTAGTAGCGATTCACCATTCATACGGTATAATATTCTTTTGTAGGAGGTCGATTTGAGATACATTATTCTTCTCATGTTCCAGGTACTTGTTTTTCATGCAATTCACTTTTATTCAGCCATGCACCCTCTTTAGTATTTTTTCTAGTATCCACAATGAATTGGCCAATAGGGGCAGGAACGATAGATTCCTTTTACACCTTCTTATATCGTGTCAACAAATAACTTTATCGACATCCGTCAGAAACACACAGGAAGCCTGTTTCGAGCACTTTAAAAAAAAAAGTTCACTTCTTTCTGTTTTTGCACTTTCACTTCTTCAGTTTTCCTTTTTTTGGGCTTACTTCACAACACAATAACGATCGTGAGCTTATTGGCAAATTGTTGGGCACAGAGATTTCTCCATGTAATTATGTACATAATTTCATAATTGATCAATTTTTTGAATTCAGACTTTCCCGAGGAAGGGACCACAGAGTCCCGAAATGCAACGGTCTTCATGTTAATAGGAAGACAAAAGCCGCTTTTGCAAAGATTGTAACATTTGCATACATTTTGTTTTTGATTTAATTTTTTTGCTTTAATTCAATGTACCACATGTAATTTGATTGTTATTCATTGATCAAAGTACACTGTATGGCGTGTTTAATGTAATTTGTTTAACAACAATAATTTGAGTATGATACATAAAAACAAGACATATTTTTTATAATTCAATGGAGTTTATTTAATTTGTATTATACAAATAGATATGGCTATAGCCGAATTTAGAAGAGTATATAACTTTCAGTTCTTAGTGAACAGTGCTCACCACATCCAGGCCTTGGTTCCTGTTAGACTTTCAGTTTATAATTGCTCATGTTGTCAACACACGCTGTGGTGACGCACCCATAGATTAATTGCACAACACATGAGTTTTTTTGGTAAAACATATAAATAGGAGTGCACCTCTACCCCCCCCCCCCACATTAATATCAGTGTTATTATAATGTAGCACATGTTTTCAAATAGGGAAGAGTGTTTTCATTAAAAACAAATATATAATGATTAAAATCCAAAGAAAAATGGGATCGTGCTTATAATATGGGCAACGTCAGAAAAGACAGGCTTGAAAAAAGTGGAGGGGGCCTCGCTATAATTTATAAAGAAGAACTTAAACTTTCACCTGTCCATCACCATGACCTATCCACTTTTGAATAACTTGGTGCTGAACTTACAGTACAGGGTTCCCCTCCTATCTGCCTGCATAATATCTACCACCCCCTTGGCGACCCTCTCTCCTTTGCTGAGGAGTTGTCCGATCTTCTTACTCAACCATCGCTCTCCAAATCTAGAAACCTCTTCCTAGGGGATTTTAACCTCCATTGGAACAAAACCAATGACCCCGCAGTTAACCTCATCAATAACTTTCTTGACATTAATGACCCGACCCAACTCTGCAACTCTCCAACTCATTCCAAAGGTGCCACCCTTGACACTATTATCACTAGCAAGGAACTGGCTTCTCTCTTCAACATCATCCCCATTGACTGGTCCGATCACCACCTCATCCTCCTCACAATTAACAGCTCTATGCCCCCTCCTCCCTCTAACACCAGCAAACAGAAGAAGATCACCCGAAATCTTCACGGTATTCTTCCAGTCGTGTTGGAATCTACAATAAAAGCTCGCCTACAGCTTCCCCCTCTCTCCCAAAGTGCCACTGTTCTTACTGAACATTACAATAATTCTATCCTTGAAGTCCTGGACCAAATTGCCCCTGCCAAATTAAAACTCCAAAAAACTATCACCTCAAAAACCTGGTTCAATACTGACCTTAACATAGAAAGACGAGCTCTCAGACAGACTGAACGCATTTGGAGGCAACAACATTCCACCTCGAATCTTGTCCTCCTCAGAGCTGCAAGGGCCAACTACAAAAAACACATCTTTAGCGAAAAATCTTCATTCCTCCGCACACAACTTGATCTGGCTAGAAATCGTCCAAGGGAGCTTTTTAACATTGTCAAAAACCAATCTTCCTCAGCCCCCCTAAATTACTAGCTACGGTTGAGAGGTGTGAAGAAATTGCTAGCTTCTTTTCTGATAAAGTCACCAAGATTGACAAATCCTTCGCCTTAACTCCCCCACCACATAGTCAACCCCCCTCCTTAACATTCCCCCTGAGCCCTCCTGCACTCCTATCCCCCCCCCCTGATTCCTCCCAACCTCCCTTCTCTATCACCCACTCGAACCTTACCTTAACGCCCCCCAGCTAAAAACTAATGCTTCCTGGAATAATTTTTGTCCAATGTCAGAAAGCGATATCCTCAACATCATCACCAAGCTTAAATCATCCTCACATACTAGAGATCCACTTCCAGCTCATCTGGTACAAGAACTAAAACACATCATTGCCCCACTATGGACCAATATCATCAACTCACCCTTTGCAACTGGCAGTGTTCCTGCCTCCCTACAACTAGGCCAAATTACCCCCATCATCAAAAATACTGCGGCCGACCCCAATGACAAACAACCTGCGCCTTATCTCCAACCTTCCCTTCCTATCCAAAGCCCTCGAAAAATGCGTCCTGCTACAGTTTGACAACCACATCGACTCAATCAACCTCTTAGACGTTTTCCAATCAGGCTTTAGAAAGGGATGCAGCACGGAAACAGCAATGCTCAACATTACTGATGACATATATCGCTCCCTTGACAAAGACAAATCCTCCCTCCTCATTCTTCTTGACCTCTCTGCTGCCTTGGATACTGTTAATCATGTCGCTTTACTCAATATTCTCAAAGACCGTTTCGGCTTTGATGGTGAGGTTCTCAAGTGGTTCCCCTCTTATTTCCAAAACAGAACTCAACAAGTTAAAGTCAGCGGTTGTCTTTCTAAACTTCAGCCTGTCTCTTGGGCAGGCCACAGGGCTCTATTCTTTCTCCCACTCTATTCAACCTCTTCATGAAACCCCTCACCCTTACTCTTAAACAAGCTAAAATCAGTTATCACCTCTATGCCGATGACACACAGCTATACTACAAGATCAAATTCCATTACTTCATATTTCACCATATTAATTCACCACTAATCCTTTGTAGGCTTCCTGAATAGCGTGCGTCAACTTGCGCTATATAAATACAAAACTTTGCCCTTCTCTATCCTTCTGCTATCATTCCAAATCCAAATAACTGATTAAACCTATCCACCACTTATAATGAACTTGCATGTTTCACTATACTAATTCAACACTACTCCTCTATGGGTCCCGGAGTAGCGTGCTACTCGCTGAAAAGCGCTTTGACGCCTCGTCAGGGGTAGTAAGCACTATATAAATGCAATTACAATACAATACATACACTATTAAAGCCCAAGAAGGCTCAAATCTTTTCCAGCCAAACCTTGGAGTATGAAACATGCCACACGTGGTGACTCATAGGTACTGCAAGGTAATAAAAAAAATCAATGGAAGCAAGGAATAACACTGCCAGCACAGTCGACAACCTAAGAAAAAAGAAACAAGCACTGGCGTTGCCAATAGGTCTCGCAGTAGGAAAGTTGGAGCTATTGGTTTAGTAAATGACAAATCCCTTTATGTTTTTAACATGAAAACAAAAATAAAAGGCATTGTTATTTGCAATTGTAATAGCTCCAACTTTCCTACTACGAGACCTATTGGCAACGCCAGTGCTTGTTAATTTTGTAAATAATTAATACTTAAATAAAAGTTATTGTAATTTATAATGGCAATAGTTTAAACGTTTGTAAATAAATTTTGTGAAGATTATGTTCAGTGTATTTTATTGTGACGAAAATCCAAGAACATTGCATTTGCACCTACACACACATATGTGTTGTAGCGCTGAGTGGTGTGAGGGTGAGGGGGTGTGAGGGTGAGGGTGAGTGGGTGTGTGAGTGTGTGAGGGTGAGTGAGGGGGTGTGAGGGTGAGGATTTGAGGCTGAGTGAGGGTGAGAGGGTTGTGAGGGGGGGTGAGGATGAGGGGGTGAGGGTGAGGGGGTGTGAGGGTGGGTGAGGGTGCGTGAGGGTGTGACGGTTAAAAACAATCATTAACCACCCCTAAAAAGGAAACTTTGGAAGTGGTCACCACACTGCCATTCTTATCCATTCCCACAACAGTGCAGCCTAAGTACTGTGTGAGCATTCTAGTGGAGGAACCCTTTAAGGAGCGAGCCACTTTGTTATGAAGGTGACTGTCTGCATGTTTATAATGAAGACTGGGGAAGACTCAGCTTTCAGAGATGCCATGTAGGACGGATAGATGGACTTTTAGCATGCATCCAATTATTATTTAAGAAGATGTTTTGCAAGTTGCATTTCAGTTGCCGGGCAGTCGTTTACCTGGGATAAAAGACAGCTGCTCAAAGTCTGTTCCTCTTGTCTCCGAATCATGGCCCTTTTATCCTTGGTGGGTGGTTTGTAATTATTAAGGTTTATTTTTCCCACAGGGTATGTTTCTGGCGTGGGTAACTCGCAGTTTTCTGAGTTCATTTCCATGCCTGATAAAGCTATCCGAGATGCTGTACGTCGGATAGGCTCTGGCCCACTGGTAGGTACTCTGACAACAGCATGTTAGTGTGCCACTGCTGGAATTGAAGGTCAAAGGTATAAGGAGAGTGCAATATGAACTCGGACAATAAAGGAATGAATACATAGGTGCTAAAATGGCTTCTATGGAGTAGTAGATTGATATTTGTTTCTCACCATCTTCCTGGTGCGAAGTAAAGGTTGTTTTTTTGTTTTTTTTAGCTTGTGCATTTGAAAACAGAATTTGGAACCAGATGAGACTCCTTCGGATTTTAGTTTAGAGCCTGATTTTTGTTGTCATTGGTTTTTCAGTCAGTGAAAGATTTTTTTTAAAGCACTTAACTTGGTTTGCTATTCAGTGAGCATTAATGTGCTGGGTAGAAGTATAAACCATAACCTTGGTTGTTCTGGTGTCTGTGAAGTCAATAAATTGCACACCATCAAATTTATTTCCTAATGATAATAATCAGAGCGCGAGTGAACACACTGGAGGCAGAGCAGATGGGGGCTGTACCAGAACGGAGCCCTTGAGGCTGTCGGGGGAGAGGGGTTTGGCCGCTGAGGATACAGAAAATGCTGGTGATTCATGGGACATGCAGCAGTGCTAGCTTAGCGTGGGTTAGCCACAGAAGTACGGGAGTGCATAGGCTCCCAGTGATACGACGATGCAGGTGTACCTGAGTTTTTGGGATCATCGGGTACATCCGTAGTAGAGTGGATGCAGGGTGCCCAGGGTGAGAGGACGTTACATGCACTTTGACAGATGCAGTGATGCATTGGCTCATCGAGAATACACGGGGTAATGCGGACACCAGTGCAAGAATAGATGAAGTGACGAGGATCAGCAGTTCAAGGGGATGCTGTGGTCTCAAGGGGAGGTTGGGTGAAGGGGCTTTCGGAGTACCGCAAGTATCGGGGTGAAGGGGACACTCTTGGCCTGGGGATAGATACACGGATTGTAGCATGAAATCGAAGAGTTACATCGGCGGTATGAGGCTACAAGACGTGCGGGAGGAGTTGCAGGAGATATAGAACTAGTCTGCACAAAAACTAATCGAAGAGTTACATCGGCGGTATGAGGCTACAAGACGTGCGGGGGGAGTTGCAGGAGATATAGAACGAGACTGCACAAAAACGAATCGAAGAGTTACTTCGGCCGTAACAGCAGGGATGTAATTAGGGGGGAGGAGAAGTCGCACTTGGGTGAAAGGCAGACGCTGGAGAGGGAGGGGGTGGGCTGCCCATATGAAGAGGGAGGAGGGTGGGCTGCCTCTGATGATCTAATGCGAGTCACGGAAGGCAGGCGCTGGAGAGGGAGGGGTGGGCCGTCGGTGCTACATGTACATGGAGTAGAATAGAACGGGGACGGATGGATAGTGAGAAATGGTGCACTACGGGCACATATGGTACACGTGAGATCCATACAGGGGCGCTTAATACCAGGAACAGAACTGTCCAGGGTCACCATGTGCACAGTGCACTGTGGGTTATAGATGGTGCATGGCTGTCGGGGGACAGGGGTTTGGCCGCTGAGGATACAGAAAATGCTGGTGATTCATGGGACATGCAGCAGTGCTAGCTTAGCGTGGGTTAGCCGCAGAAGTACGGGAGTGCATAGGCTCCCAGTGATACGACGATGCAGGTGTACCTGAGTTTTTGGGACCATCGGGTACATCCGTAGTAGAGTGGATGCAGGGTGCCCAGGGTGAGAGGACGTTGCATGCACTTTGACAGATGCAGTGATGCATTGGCTCATCGAGAATACATGGGGTAATGCGGACACCAGTGCAAGAATAGATGAAGTGACGAGGATCAGCAGTTCAAGGGGATGCTGTGGTCTCAAGGGGAGGTTGGGTGAAGGGGCTTTCGGAGTACCGCAAGTATCGGGGTGAAGGGGACACCCTTGGCCTGGGGATAGATACACGGATTGTAGCATGAAATCGAAGAGTTACATCGGCGGTATGAGGCTACAAGACGTGCGGGAGGAGTTGCAGGAGATATAGAACTAGTCTGCACAAAAACTAATCGAAGAGTTACATCGGCGGTATGAGGCTACAAGACGTGCGGGGGGAGTTGCAGGAGATATAGAACGAGTCGGCACAAAAACGAATCGAAGAGTTACTTCGGCCGTAACAGCAGGGATGTAATTAGGGGGGAGGAGAAGTCGCACTAGGGTGAAAGGCAGACGCTGGAGTTGTTTGGAGAGAGAGCGGAGGTGCTGGTGTGGGAGGGGGGAGTTGCTGGTGTGGGAGGAGTGCTGCTACGGCAAGGCTGTGTTTGTTTGGAGAGAGAGGGGAGGTGCTGGTGTGGGAGGGGGGAGTTGCTGGTGTGGGAGGAGTGCTGCTACGGCAAGGCTGTGTTTGTTTGGAGAGAGAGGGGAGGTGCTGGTGTGGGAGGGGGGAGTTGCTGGTGTGGGAGGAGTGCTGCTACGGCAAGGCTGTGTTTGTTTGGAGAGAGAGGGGAGGTGCTGGTGTGGGAGGGGGGAGTTGCTGGTGTGGGAGGAGTGCTGCTACGGCAAGGCTGTGTTTGTTTGGAGAGAGAGGGGAGGTGCTGGTGTGGGAAGGGGGAGTTGCTGGTGTGGGAGGAGTGCTGCTAGGGGAGGAGAAGCCCTGGCCGTGAATGCTCGTGCATGTTTGCTCACGTGATTCACGTGAACTGAAAGAAAACCGCGGCTGAAAGCCCTTAGTTTGAAGAGAAAATAGCCGACTTGAATTCTCCCCATTTCCCATTCCTGCGGAATGGTAAAGGCGAGACCTAAAAAGGGTCATTGCTGTCATCCATATATATCACATTGTAAGAAATATAAAAACAAATAGAATAAATGTAAAAAATAAAATATAAAATACCATATAAATGAAAACAATGCATTCAACCATATACACCATATTGTACAAATATAAAACAAAATATGAATGCAAAAAAAGTCCTATCTGCATACAATTATTTATAAACAATAGAAGAATCTAAATAAAATAGATGCATATACATAGAAAATTACAAATATGTAATTTGTTAATGATTTGAAGAAGCCATATCATTCACCTCGCATCTCAAAATACTCAAACGCAAATGATAACAAATTGTATGTCAAAAGCACTAACACACAGAACTAATGTTTGGTTCTAGAAAGCTTTGCAGTACCAAAAGAAGAGGGCTCAGCTAGGACGTGTGGTCTATTTCTATGCTTCCAGTAGTATTGTGCATCAGGTGTGTATTATTTTCCTCATACAATGGCTGTTTCCCTATTCTTTTCAATTTGTAGAACTGCATTTGAGTGATTGACACCTAAAAATATACCCTTAAAGCTACTAGGAGCAAGTTTACAGTCTTATTTGAATTGTATATGCCCCCGTCTCCTCATGGAAGGGGTAGGGCCGGGTACTCGTTCTAGCAGAATATCTAACCTCAAAGTTTCTGAATTGCACTTAGATGGTTAGATTAGATTTACACGCAGATTTATGCCTAGGCGTAATCCCTATACATGTGAACAAATTTCCACCCATAGATTTGCGTTTGTGAATTTGGTTCTATATTAATATCTCTGTGCCACTGGATCCAAGCTACACCCAACTGAACAATCAGGGGTCTTGGGTTGCTTGTGTTCTGGTTCAGGGAGGACTTGGCATAGTAGTTTGGGCAGGACTGTTCCTGGTGGAGCAGGACTAAGACTGATTTGCATGCGGGTGGGTTCAAAATGAGGTGGCATGGTGGGCATATAAATGATTGCTTGGAATGTTACTCTGAGAGACACCCATCACCTTTTGTGTTTTTAGGATTTTACAAATAAATTCATGTCGTCGGATGTGACTTTAGAAATGTCCTTTTGATGCTGGGGAATTATTTAGAGGTTGTGTATATGAGAGCTGTCCTTTGCAAAAAGGAACATCGATTCTGCAACATGTATGTTCTCCTTAGATTGACTGTGGCACTTAACCGAGGCACTTGTCTCACTCTTTCCAAAATTACAAGGAATTGTTGCCAGAATATGAAGCTGAGAAGGATCCAATGCTGAAGAAGGAAATGCTACTCAACAGTTACATAGTTCCCCAACATGAGTAACTTTGACAGATTCACAACCCTACAACAATGTGTCACAATTCGGAAGGCCCAAGATCCTTCCGTGTATCTGGGAATTATGCTAAGGTTATAAATTCCTTTACTGATAAAGGGTAACTACCCCTTCACAACATTGCAAAACGATTGCTAGCTTCTGGAGCAATGTCCACTGTTCTCCAATGTCTAAAGTCCTCGATCGATGCGCCATGTTGGTATGGTGAACAGGGTACCTTGAGGATGCCATAAAATTAGTATGACATCATTCACTTGGAGGACGGACACGTGACATGCAAAACAACTATCAATAACAGAGAAAATTACACCCAGAAGAACAAATTAGGGGCAATTTATCACTATTTCGAATCCAGATTATGTGAACAATAAACGCATTCCTTGAGTGTGACTCACTGCATAACACTCGGTCCCTGAACTCTGCAGAGGCAAAACGCAAATGATCTTTGGCCAGGTTGTTATCGAGTGACTTGGTGACAGCTTTTCGCTGGTATTTAGTATGTTTAGTTACACACGTCACGGAGATTATCGGCTGGGAGGCTTCTGAATTTCTTCCAGGGCGAGAGTTTCATCTTGCTGTTTGAAGAGCAGTTTCAGTCCATGACACACCAAACCTCGCCCCCTCCCCGGATACTCATGGCCGCCTGCTGGCATCTCTTGGTGGCCTATCGCAATCAGTGGCTGACACTGCTGATCTAGCACAGTGCTATACTACGCAGGCACACATACATGGTTGTACTCACCTGCAGCCTCCTCTCACAATCAACAATGCTGCATACTCACTCCCATATCCTGGATTCACACACAGGCTCTTATATACAGGCAACATTCCCACTACCTTTCTTTTCAAAAGGTTTGGGAGCACACCGTTTCCAGTCACACTTCTTTTCTTCACACTCACCCACAGCCCTCTCACACTGTCCCCAAAGAGTCTGTATGCTCGGCCTCCTCACACTCACCACTCTTTCCGAAGAATTCGGTGTAGTCTCCTACACATTTAGTCACCACACGCTCACCTAGAGCCTCCTCACAAGCAGCCTCTTCACATTGCTTCTCAGTCTCCCCTCATTCGCTGTCTCCAAACACTATCTGATTCCTCACTCACCCACAGCCTCCTGACTCCACTACCCATATACTTGCACTCATTCTCCCTGCACCCAGCATCCTCACACTCACCTAAAGCACTCTCACACACTTGTACAGATTGAGCATACTCTTCACAGCTTCTTCGCACTCTCTTCCAGATTCTACATTTTACTGTATTGCACACTCACTCAACCTCCTCATTACCCTTTTATAGGTGCTAAGCACACCATTACATTCACCCACAGCCTCCTCACATGTACACATAACCACCTCACCCACTCCCTAAGACTCGACACACTTGCAATCTCCACTCTGGATTTCCTCACACTCATGTATGCCTAACTCACATACAACGTCCTGTTTGCCCTCCCTGCGTACTCTGCAAACTATAGACCTGATTTAGAGTTTAGAGGAAGCATACTTATCACAAACGTGACTCATATCCCATCCACCTCACTTACAAGTGCATTTAGAGTTTGTTGGATGGGTACTCCATCACAAACGTGACAGATAGCCCGCTCACCTTATTACAACTGCATTATAACCTAATGCCCTATGCCGACAATAACTCTCTTAACCTCGCTCTCACCACAGTCTCCTCACACTTGCCAAGATTTTACATGCTCCCCACACAATCCTTGCACTCTCCCTTACAGACTGGTCACACTTACCCACATCCTCCTCATTCTCACTCATAACTGTGCATAGTCACATACAGCCAGCCTCAAAGTGGTCCAGAAATTCTCCACACATCTCCAGGGCCTCCCTATACTCCATTATCCCCGATAAACTCACTGCACAAAAATGTGCACACTAAGTAACTGTTGCAAATTCATCTAAAAAATACTATGAAAACAATACAATGGACTTCATAGTCACTGTTTACAAAACTATGTCTTAAACAGATAAAAGAGATGTAAGTTTCTTGATGGCAAACTGTAGAAATTGGTAAAGGGGTACAGAAACTGTACGAGGCAGGTTTTTTTTAGGAGAAAGCGCCGTTCTGGTGAAATCCAGCCATGTATGTAAACACTGACAGAGCAGCTGTATCAGGTAAGGGTATAAATGTGCTACATCTTTTCAGAGCCTCCATACACTCACCCAAAATGTTTTGGCTCTCACAAAGTCTTAACCTTTGGCCTTGTTACCCTTACCACCTACCTACCAACTCGAAACAAATCACCCACTGAGGGCAAATATTCACCCACCAAGTGAACATCAATGCCATACGCTCACCCACAGACTCTACAAATTCATAAACTGGCGCCACATGGTCACTCACAGAACCCACATGCTCATGTACAGACTACACATACTCACATACAGACTCCACACAGTGACCCACTGAATCCACACACTGACCCACTGAATTCACACACTGCCCCACTGACTCCACCCACTCACCCACAACCTCAACACACTCACCTACAGACTTCACACGCTCAACCAATGACTCCCCATGCTAACCCACCGGCTCCACATGCTAACCCACCAACTCCACATGCTCACTTACAAACTTCTTAAATGCCTCACATACTCACCAAGTCTTCACTCGCTCACCAGACTCGTTGTTCAAACGTCACATTTTCACCTAGACTCGATAAGCTCACCTAGTCTCCACATGCTCACCTGACACCACGTGCTCACCCATTGACTCCACATGCTTACCCATTGACTCTCACATTTTCCCTGTCTCCACATGCTCATCAATCTACTCCATACACTCATGCTCCAAGTGCGCCACCGAGACTCCACATGCTTAACCACAAACTCACCTACTGACTCTGCATGTTTACTAACAGATGTCATACATTTATACAGATTGTTCATATTGACCCAAAGGTCTATTCTACAGACCACATACTCAGAATACATATCCATCAAAATCACCTACTACGTGCCCTGTACTTTGCACCTGCATCGCTCTATCTAACCCTTTGTCACCTGCTCTGAAAACAGCCTTTGCTCTTTCATCGACTCAGCTCCTGTACGTCAGATGTGCCCTCAGACTTCCTGTTTATCAGCATCTGTTTCAACACCGTAATCCCATCCATCTGCCACCATTTCCTTATCCAGCCGTAACAATATCTGCACCCGGTATGCCACTACATGCACCACCACTACACTTTCTAGGACCACCTCCAACTGAGCACTAAATATCGCCAATAGTTCCCTAGCCCCCCCCCCCCACCAATCTTTGAGACTTTACTCCACATCACCTATCAGTGTTCTCTAATCACATTTTACAATTTCCACACCCAATGCTACAGCTAACAAACTATTTTCCACCTATCGCTATTCCTTCAGAGAACGGGGCAAATTAATTGCTTAAACTGGCTCCTCAATACACTCCTGTGTGAAGCCTGTGCTGCAGCCCATCGTTACAGACTCCGGGGGCAATTCATCAAGGCATTTTCGTGAGTATACTTACATTTCAGGCTCAAAATGCCATCATTTACCCTGGCCAGGAATTCACAAAAGGAATAAAGACAGGTGTAAATGGGTTTACAACTTTCAGATGTATCTGCCAGGACAGTGGATAAATCCACAATAGTAACCCCCAGCTGGTGGGTCAGAAGTGGGTAGAAAAAAGCATTGTTAGCCGAATACATTTGTGAATTCCCACAAACTCCTGTCTGACTCTTTCTTACTCTAGAAATGGTCCAAGTTGTATTCCAACTAAGGGCTGGAGTATCTCCCTTTCAAAGATTGGAAGAGGAACAGATCACCTCCAAACTTGGAGATGTAGGGGATAGAGTGTCTCCATGAGAAAAAAGGATTGCCTGCAGAGGAAAAATATAAGACAAAAATGTGCTTTTGCACATCTAGCACCATTTTCCCAATGTTTAAATCTAAGCGTCAATGAATTATGAATTGTGGAAATGTCACATGACATTTCCAGCAGCATGCTTGGAATGCTGTATCTGGCACAACCTTCCAGGCGTACTATTGTGATCTTATGAGAAAGAAAAAAAATGTAAATCTCCATCAGCTAGAAATACTTTCACAGGTGGAGAATTACTTCTTTATTTTGTAACTTGTCCTCTTTGTCAGTATGTGGAGGGAACGTTGACTTGTCACCGAGTTTAATATCTCAACAAATTCATCAACGATTAAGAAATTGCTCGAAAACTATTTGGTTTATACAAACATTTGGCTAACAACAAATCAAAACTGGGCCCCCACTAATCTATAAGAGGCCTGCCCTCCCCAGTGCCAAATCTTAACCGAGGGCACACAGCCAAGCCAACAGGACAATCCCTTCTAAAGGACTGTGGGCAGAAGTGCATGATAAACATCTTCCCACAGCGCTAGGCGGTACACGGTACCATCTGACCAACATCAGTCTAAACCACAATAGACGTCTCAAATGAGCATGCTGAAGCAAGCACAAGTCCGCCCTCCTCCCCGCTATGTCATTCAGCGAGAAGCTGCACACTTACCTTCTGCAGTAGTAAAGTAGTATGAAGAGAGTAGAAAGTAGCCCTCTTCCGTCCGAGGCTGACATAGACTTAGTAGATGAAGTTCTCTTTTCAGATTCCTCTAAGCTCCCCAAATAAATAAATAAATAAATAATGCTTCGACCTCTTCTTCTCAAATACCGTGACACTGTTTGACACCTTAGATTTCCAACACCTCAACAAAATTAAAATTCTGCTACTATAAAAACTGCTATAAATTGGATTCTGCATACCCAGAGATACACGTGGGTAGCGGTTACTGGAGGGCTGGGTCCGCCTATCAGAGTTGAGTCTTGATATTCAGCAGCGTTAAGGGGAGTGCATGCAGTGTTAATAACAAAATAAACAATTCTTTTTAAATACTTTTTATTACCATAAAACATATGCTTCAGTATAAAGATAGTGCGATATACATAATAGGTGGTTTGGCGTATACAAATACATAGCATTGTCCGCATTACACACTGAAAATAAACCATTCTTAAAATAAAACTACACCAGATGGTTCTATAACAACAGCATTTACTTCTGATAATTAAACAAGTTTAAAGAAATGCAAGTGACACTAATGCCTAAGTCATGCAGTGGTTTATCTGGAATAATGACATTCCACACCAAGAAGCTGTTAATCTGGGACAAAGACAACTGTACATGTATGAAGGCAGTGCAGTCAGGGACTTACTGATCGGAAAACTAAAATCTTCCTGGGCAATGAAAACCGATTGAGTGCCAGGGCTGTCTGCTTCCTGCAGCAGGAACAAGGCAGACATCAGAGAAGATCTGCCTAAAAGGATACTGGCAAATGGAAACAAATCTTCACGTGCCCAGGATTTGTACTTCCTGTAGGAGGAAGAAAGCAGGCTTCTGTGCGTGCATCCAAAAGGATTCTGAGACAGGAAAACAGGCCTTTATGTGCTGAAGCACACTACTTCCTGTGTGAGAAACTCTACCGGCCTGCAGCGTTTCCATCCTTGGCACGCTGAAAGGGTAGAGCTCAATCCGAGGTAGCGACAGCAGAACCCCAGGAGGAGAGGTACCTTTGTGATGCATCAGAG
Organism: Lissotriton vulgaris; assembly: GCF_964263255.1. Taxonomy (NCBI): domain Eukaryota; kingdom Metazoa; phylum Chordata; class Amphibia; order Caudata; family Salamandridae; genus Lissotriton; species Lissotriton vulgaris. Next base: position 356,550,220 of record NC_141687.1, read on the forward strand.
ACTCTGAGCAGTCACCTGTCATGAGTGACACTTGCAAGCTTCTTTGCTTTCTAACTACAAGCACTTCACGTGCTGCGGCTTGGAAGGGCATACGGTCAATGGCAAAAGGAAAACTATGACGTAGCACTCAAAGGAAGCTGGCGAAAAGTCAGAATTAGCTAAGAATATCACACATGACATGGGGCAACTGGCAGCACTGCAGGTTTTGGTGTCTGTGACTCTCCTGAGAAACGCACGGCAGGGCTTAGAATAATATATGAGACTTTATGACATTCTATAAACAGGTTATTTCTTTGTAGAAATATCACACATACTGACTGCAAAGTTGGAAATGGTTAATGCATTTAACATTTTTGACTTTGTAGGTTCATGCATGTATGTAGCCCATGGGGTTAAAGACATGAGTTTGGTCAGATGTGTGATTGGTGTACCTACTCTGTGTGTGGGCAACAGAGTTGGATTCCAGAACTTTCGGGGTCAGAAAGATATGCGAATATTTGGAATTGGAATTTCTTTCACAGGAGGGTCCTGTCAGCCATCACGAGGATGGACCGAGTGCTGTCTTATCTCAATCTCCAACCCGGCTCCGCCCAATCTGAACGGCCATTATTGATTAGACATTCCTCAAATATCAGTCAGCCCTGTGTAGAGGAGATGAATGGAGGGAAAGTGGCTGTTGGCTGTTTCCTAGAAAACCTATGACATACTCCGCCATTCCAAGCTTGGCTGTTGCTTTTACCTTTGTTATGAGAATGTTTCAGTTTGCCTTCATCGTGTCAAAACCAGGATTGGCCCATTCTAGTAGATATTTGTTGATTTTACCTCTTCACTAGGTAATAAATTAGGTGCCATGTAATTCCCTCAGGGTTATGTGGGTTAGGGGTTGTACATGCAGAAAGGAAGTCATAGTTTCTTAAGAGGGTGGGGCTTTTACATCTGCTGCAAAATAAACAACCTTAATGAATAGTTCTCTTTTAATGGTGTACTTTTTAGGCCTGGTCATTGAGATAACTTTAACTCTCTTTGCCAGATATCGTTTTCCCCCCAAACACAAAATACACACAGGGGCTTTTGGTCAGCAGGCTTCATCTATTGCTTTTTAAAATTGCAATTCACATTTTGCTTCTGCCCATGTAGCATACATCATCGGGCAATGGGTGAGGCCTCTTCATCCATTGGCTTCCTTGACTTTGAGTGACTTCACTCTGCACATTAATCACACCTGCCCTAACATAGTTAATTTCGCTTGCATGACAAAGCTGGTGCAAAATGTGCTTTATTTATTTATTGTTTTATCTTTAAATAAGTGCTATTTGGCCTGCACTTTGGCTAAAGTTGATGATATACAGTATGTACATGGCATTGTAACATTGTAGCTGCTTACGTTTTAGGGGCTGACTTAGGTCTTGATTTATTCTTGTTTCCTTTACAAATCATTATAACAATAACAATTAAATGCATGGCACACATGAAAAGCTGTTATTTAAAAATATCACTATTACATTTCAGATTCTTATTGCAAGCATAGGATGCCCATACTACGGTGGCAGTCTGTTTTCTTCTTTTTGTGGTATATTCTTGCAAAAAACATAAAACATTGCACCAGCTTACCTAGGCCTGACCTTTGTGCTTTTCAGTGCTGACCGATCTTGTTCACTGCTGTGAAGTTGTGACACTATAACACTTACTTTTCACTATTCCAGGCACCCCCTATTCAGGTATCCAAGGCTTCACATTCACGAAACACTTCCTAGGCATTTACAAAAGTGTCCAAGGGAGCCCTTCTGATGAGGAGAGTCCCCTATTTACTTCTGCTTGCAAGTAGCCACACAGGTTAAAAAAAGAGCAATATAAGGATTAGGGAGATTAAGAAATGTGCACTCTTTCCAAAATGTTGTCTAATCTTATTTACAGACAGTGGAAAATATTTTGGGCATTAATCTTGCATACCAAAACAGTTTGAATAGATAATGGGGATAAAAGCATGCCGATTTAAACAGTGTCATAGCCGAGGTCCAGATGCAGGACATCAGGCAGTGATACAGCGGATAAAAGCATCTCCCCAATAGGATTCTGTAGTGTACGGAGAATATTTAACATTCAGGCCTTGCTGAGTAACTGCATTGTTCCTTTCGGGTTATCAGTGTGATGTACACCCCTGTGCTGCAGTTAACATCAGGAACACGCAGGGCTCTTGGCGGGTTCAAATGTGCCCAGTAATCTAGAACCTCCCAGGCTGAAGATCTGTGGCACTTGATTATCCATACGTCTGTCATCACAATCTCCACAATACTGCGTCTCACACGGGGGCTTCTTCTGCTGCTGCTGAAAGGAAGCAAAACACAATAATCACGAAATAATTCAATCAAGAATCAAACGCAGGGGATCAGAACCAAGAGAACAGCCCAGCCCCTCACTGGCCCTCTAGCTCGAAATGTTTGACTGTGAGAAATTCAATTGTTGAAGAACTACACACTCTGTCTACAAAGATAAAAAGGTTTCACTGATAGTAACCTTTGTTCACCTTCGAGAATCTGGAGCGAGAAACAAGATAAACCTCACAATAAGAGCATGTAGGTGCTGTGCATAAGGAAAAGGAAACAGCCATTACTATACAGTGAAAACCATTAGCAATGTCCACACTAAGTTTAAATTAATAGGAATATAAAAGTAAAAATAATACAGCAAAACAGATTCAGAAGGCACAACTTAATAAAAGGATAAAACAATAGTACTATGAGTACGATGATGCAAAAATGTGTGTTCATTGGATAAATAAATATCTCATTAGCAGGGTTAAAAACATGTTCATATGCCCCGATAAAAAGAAAAAGAACGAACTGGTGGAGAATATTCCGTATAAAAAATAGTGTTGTCAATATATGCCCACTAGAAGACATCAGTTCAACAAGAATATGTTCTAGGGATTCCCGGTCTAACATGTATAGAAGCTCGACGGGCTCTGGAAATGTCAGCCACGCTGTTTCTTGGAAAGGGGCGACCACTCGGTCCCCCCAAACGTATGGCGGAGTGCCTCGATCCCCCCGGGAAGCCATTTTTGGGCGGGAGGCGCGTCTCGGCTGGTATGCCCGAAGCGGCGTAGCCGGGGCGCGCTTTTTCCCGCCCTAGAGTGGGCTGGCCTAGACACCGACGTAGCCAGCCCCGCCCCCGGGACGGGCAGGGGCGGGTTTACGCCCGCCCTGAAGACGGATAAAAAGAGACGCAAGACCAGAAGACGTCCTCTTGTTCTTGTGCTCCGAAGCTGCACCTCCTCGCTACACGTGAGCTCGGGACAGAACGAAGAGCCAATTTTGAGCGTTTTGATCTTTTTCTTTGTCTTCTAGATACTTCGTCGGAGAGATGCCCAAGAAAGGCGCAAAGAGAATGACGACTGAGCAGATGGTTCGGGCCCTTTGTAAGGATATGTCCGACATAAAGAGGCGGCTGGCGGAGCGAGACGGGGAGGAGGGATCGGGCCAACCACCGGCTGGAGAGAGACCTAAGAGGCCGAGAAGGGTTCCAGCCGGGGGCGATGTCCCGGCTCCCTCTGCCCCGCTCGAGGTGCCGACCCCGCTACCGATGGAGGGGAATCCAATCCCCGTTGTCATCACCCCGACAACCAACGAGGATATGCCCCCCGAGCTGGCAGCACAGCTAGCAGCATGGTTGGGCGATAGTACTGGGGGCGCCACGGCTGCCGAGGCACAGGCGCTGATAAGCAAGCTGCGTAAGGAGAAAGAAGCAGCCAAGGTGACCGCACCGGTAGAAAAGCCACAAGTGGCAGAAACAGCATCCGGTTCAGGTAAGCGGCCATTGCCGATCGCAAGGGACGAGTCAGCACCCTCTCGTAGAGAGAGATTGGGGCAGCATGTTCCTTTAGCAATAAAAGAAAAGATTTGGGCGGGGGAATACGTGAATATATTCTCCCTGCTTGTCGATCATTATGAGGTAGAGCATGTTAAGAGTCAGAAGGACTTAATGCATCCAAGTGTTTGGCGCGCAAAAATGGCCGCCTTTAAGGTAAATGAGAATATTGGCAACTGGGGCAATGCATGGGGAATTTTTACATCGATTTCGGGGGAACGTAGGCCCGAGTTGCTTCCCGAATTTCCCATTTATCAATCACGAATTATGGGTTACTCGACAGCGTATCAAGGTAACCATTGGTTCTGTTATGACAATCTGTTCAGGAAAGAAAAGGAGCATAACAAGAGTTTGACTTGGGATTGTTACGATTCTGTGACATGGGATAAAATGAAGGAATCAGGAATGTTAAAAATGCCATTGGTTGGGAGCAATGTTCTTGATTACTCCCGCCAAAATGTGGGGACGCCCTTTCGACCAAGTACGAGCACCGACGATTATTCGAGACCCGCAGGCAGTACAGGGAAAAAGGGTTTCTGTTTTAATTTCAACAAAGGGAAATGTACCAGGCCTCCGGGAACTTGTAAATTCAAACACGAATGTAGTACTTGTGGGTCGTCCCATCCTGAGTCATCGTGCAGAGCCAGAACGAGTGAGAATGGGGGAAAGGGTGGCGCCAAACAGGTCTAAGATAGTCCGAGGGGCGCCTCTACCAACCCCGATCGATACCTTGGCAATGATTCCCTGGCTTAGCGAATACCCGGATCGTACTTCTGCCGGGGTGCTGCGGAACGGTTTTACACATGGTTTCCGCATCCCGGTGGGGGACTTTCAGGGTGTAGGGACATGCAAAAATCAACTGTCCGTTTTACAACATACATCTGTAGTGCAAGAGAAAATTCAGAAAGAGGTTAGCCGGGGACGGGTCGCCGGCCCGTTTAGTATACCCCCGGTACCGGATTTTGTCTGTTCTCCGTTAGGGGTAGTCCCCAAGAAGGACCCAGGTGAGTTTCGTTTGATCCACAATTTGTCTGCTCCGTATGGTCTTTCGGTCAACGATGCAATTGATCCAGAAGTTTGTTCGGTGCGATACGCATCGTTTGATGAGGCAGTAGCCATCTTGAATCGCCTGGGGCCCGGGACGTTGATGGCGAAATCAGATATCGAGTCAGCGTTCCGGTTGCTCCCGGTACACCCAGACGACCAGCGTCTTCTGGGATTCGGGTTTCAGGGGTCATTTTACATGGATAGGTGTATGCCAATGGGATGCTCTATATCATGTGCTTATTTTGAAAAATTCAGTACTTTCCTGCAATGGGTGTTCACTAAGAAAACGGGTTTCCGAAATGTAATGCACTACCTTGACGACTTTCTGTTCCTTGGTCCCGCCGGAAATTCAGAATGTGCCCAGGCCTTAGCTGAATTCTGTGTGTTGATGGGTCATTTTGGCGTGCCATTGGCACCGGGTAAAACTATGGGTCCCACGACTTGCCTCGAGTTTTTGGGGGTCGAGTTGGACTCAGGGGAGGGGTGTTTCCGTTTACCAGCTATCAAAGTGTTGAAATTCAGGACAGCCCTCCAAGTATGTTTAAATGCATCTAAGGTTACACTGCATCAGTTGCAACAATTGGTGGGAAAGTTGAACTTTGCCTTGAGGGTGATTCCAATGGCCCGCCCCTTTTCCCGCTCAATTGCCCAAGCGATGGTTGGCCTAAAGGAGGGTCATCATCGTACGAGGTTATCGGCCGAGGTCCGCCAGGACATGCGAATTTGGTTAGCATTTTTGGCAGACTTCAATGGTCGAATCGTCTGGAACAAGCCAGCCGTGTCCTCCGAAGAGCTTGGGTTATGGACAGATTCAGCAGGAAGCATAGGCTTTGGCGCCATCTTCGGCACAAAATGGTCTGCACAAAGGTGGCCCCCGTGGTGGCACGAGAAGGGGCTGACGAGTAATATTGCTTTCCTTGAACTATTTCCCATTCTGGTGGCCCTGAGAACCTGGCCTGAAGGGTTCAGAGATCATTCTGTCGTGTTCTGGTCCGACAATATGACCGTTGTAGAATGCATCAATAGTCAGGCAGCCCGTTGTAAATTGATTTTGAGGCTGCTCAAAGAAATTGTCTTACCGTGTATGCAACTGAACGTGGTTTTCAGAGCAAAACATGTCCCGGGGGTGATGAATCAGGCTGCTGATGCACTGTCTCGTTTTCACATGCAGGCTTTCTCGGGTTTCCTTCCTTCAGCGGACCCAGAGCCGGCACCCTTCCCCGAAGCTCTCTGGTCTCTCGGTGCCCCGAACTTCGTCACCTCGTGGGAGAGAGTCTAGCACCCAGGACAAGGAAGGCATATGAAGGGGCGTTTCAGGCCTATTTAGCCTTTTTGGGGGCTGAGAGAGGGGGACTTTGGGGTCAGGAAGAGTGGGTAGTACATTTTCTGATGTCCTTACGTAGGGCTGGGAAATCGGTGGCTACGGCCCAAAGGCATCGTGCCGCCATTTCCTTTGTTGCCAGGGCCCATGGGATCCAGGACCCGACAGCGTCTTTTTCAGTACAAAAGGCGCTGCGTGGGTGGCAACGCTTAGAGGGTCGCAGAGTAGACGTAAGACGACCGATAGGTCTGGATAGGTTGTCCCAGTTACTGGCCACACTCCCTACCACATGCTCGTCTCCTTTCGAGACCTGTTTGTTCTGGACTGCATTTACGCTGGCATTTCACGGGGCTATGAGAATAAGTGAGCTGGTTGCAAGGAACAAACAGGATGTGGCGGGGGGCTTGTGCAGGGAACATGTTCAGATCAGGGGCGATGCGATGATTGTCTCCTTTCTCAGGTCCAAGACCGATCAAGATGGGAGGGGGGACTGCACGATCATTCGCAGGACCCCCGGGTCCTCCATGTGTCCGGTACAGTGTTTAGAAGATTACCTAGCACGGAGGGCGGCATCATGGGGGGGGACATTGTTGAGGCATGCAGACGCCACCCCACTGACGAGATTTCAGTTTCAGCGGGTGCTTGCAATGGCCATTGCCGCAGCGGGCTTGGACCCGGGCGAATTTGGGACCCATTCCTTTAGAATAGGGGCTGCCACTGAAGCTACAGCCAGGGGTCTTAATGTAGAACAGGTGAAACGAGTGGGGCGTTGGTCCTCCAATTGTTATAAGAGGTACGTGCGATTGCACATGTTGTGAAGCTGTAATCAAGTACTCACGCTTCTTGTCTTTTGTTTGTTTTCAGTTGCGCAAGCCTACGCGGCAGGGCGGACTGTGCAGTCGACCCAACACCAGGCCAGCGGTCGCACATCACCGGCTGTGAGAAAGGAGGTGTGGGTCGTGGGCCACTCATACGTGAGACGGGCCGCAGACGTATTCAAAGCAGGGGACATGTTTCACATACCTGGGGAATACGGGTACAGAGTGTCCTTCTACGGAAGAGGCGGTCTCTGTATTAACCAGTTTCAAGCATTCTTTGAGGGTTTGTTAGGGCGGATGAGGTCACCGCCGTCCTTAGTCATAGTGCATTTGGGGGGCAATGATTTGGTCACCACCGGTAGACGACTTCTCCTGGAGGCTATGCTTTCCACGGTAAGTTGGTTAGCGAGGAGAGTTCCGGGGTGCATAATTGCGTGGTCTCATATGATCCCACGGAAAGTGTGGCGGGGGGCTATCTCGATCCCTGCTTTGAATCATTCTGTTAGGAAGCTGAATAACAAAGTGAGTAGGTTGTTCCGTTCCAAGACATTGCATTCGATCTCGCATAGTTGTATTAATGATGACAGTATGTATTTGGGGGATGGTGTGCATTTGTCGAGGGTGGGGAATGAGTTACTCATAGGAGACTTCTTAGCTTGGTTAAAATCGTTAAAACATGACCTTTAGGTAGGAGTTTTGTGGGGGGTCCGGATAGCCGGTCAACTATCCGGACCTGTGGCGGTAAGGTCATGATCGGTGAGCACTAATTGGTAGATCCCTATGAGTGGGCGTCACCCAACACGGATGGGAGCGCTCGGGAGAGGTGGCCATTGGCCCCTCAATGGGGAGGCGGTCCCGTCTAAGGGCGGGTCGCCGGAAGTAAAGGAAAGGCGGTCAAGGCCCCTTCCTTTGTAGGAGGGGTTACAGCCCCCTCCTGGGGAATTTCCCGGGGCCAGTGTCATCTGCGACGGCAGATGCGGTAAGTTGTGTGGGGTGGGGGGAGGTCCACGATACCTTCTAGATACCACACACAAGTATTCGAACGACCTTTAAATGGCGTCGAGTCTTAAGTGCCCCCGTCAAGTCAAGGGAAATTGTTAGTAGTTGCACTTGAGGTAAGCCTCTGTGCTGTCGCCCCTCCCAAGTGGGAGGGGTAAGTCTGGTTAGGGATCTTGACACCGGTTATGACCTTGCCGTTGGCCCTTAAACGTTAGGATGTACAATTTCAGTGTTTATAGAGAATGTTTTTGTAGGATGCTAGTTCGGCTAGGAGAACCTCTGTATTAGAGAATATGTTAAGGTTAGCCAAACATCGCAATGTGATAATGAAATTGTACATAACATGAAACGTTTAATGTTTAATTTTTTGTTTTAATAAATACGGCCGCGGGAGGGTCACTCCCTCCCACATCCAAAAACTTTAAAGAAATGTTTCCGGTTTTCCTCCTTGTGGGATCGTGTTGAGAGGGGGTGGCGGGTATCTCAGCCATATGGAAAGGGGCGACCACTCGGTCCCCCCGAACGTATGGCGGAGTGCCTCGATCCCCCCGGGAAGCCATTTTTGGGCGGGAGGCGCGTCTCGGCTGGTATGCCCGAAGCGGCGTAGCCGGGGCGCGCTTTTTCCCGCCCTAGAGTGGGCTGGCCTAGACACCGACGTAGCCAGCCCCGCCCCCGGGACGGGCAGGGGCGGGTTTACGCCCGCCCTGAAGACGGATAAAAAGAGACGCAAGACCAGAAGACGTCCTCTTGTTCTTGTGCTCCGAAGCTGCACCTCCTCGCTACACGTGAGCTCGGGACAGAACGAAGAGCCAATTTTGACCCACCCACCAGCCCCTGAGGACAGCAAGTTGTTGTGCAATAAAGTGAATTTTATAAGTATGTTTTTCTGTTTCGTTTACAGGTTGTGAAAGTATCAGTTTGTTGTTGATCATAATAAAGTATGGTGAATATCGTGTAGGTTGTTACGATTAAAATGACTTGATGTAGTGTTGCAATTTAAGCATGCTCTTTCGGTCGTAGCGACCAATGTTTTCATAGGTTTGAGTAAGAATTGTCGTATTTATTTTTTGGTAGGCGGTAAGGTCATGATCGGTGAGCACTAATTGGTAGATCCCTATGAGTGGGCGTCACCCAACACGGATGGGAGCGCTCGGGAGAGGTGGCCATTGGCCCCTCAATGGGGAGGCGGTCCCGTCTAAGGGCGGGTCGCCGGAAGTAAAGGAAAGGCGGTCAAGGCCCCTTCCTTTGTAGGAGGGGTTACAGCCCCCTCCTGGGGAATTTCCCGGGGCCAGTGTCATCTGCGACGGCAGATGCGGTAAGTTGTGTGGGGTGGGGGGAGGGGGGAGGTCCACGATACCTTCTAGATACCACACACAAGTATTCGAACGACCTTTAAATGGCGTCGAGTCTTAAGTGCCCCCGTCAAGTCAAGGGAAATTGTTAGTAGTTGCACTTGAGGTAAGCCTCTGTGCTGTCGCCCCTCCCAAGTGGGAGGGGTAAGTCTGGTTAGGGATCTTGACACCGGTTATGACCTTGCCGTTGGCCCTTAAACGTTAGGATGTACAATTTCAGTGTTTATAGAGAATGTTTTTGTAGGATGCTAGTTCGGCTAGGAGAACCTCTGTATTAGAGAATATGTTAAGGTTAGCCAAACATCGCAATGTGATAATGAAATTGTACATAACATGAAACGTTTAATGTTTAATTTTTTGTTTTAATAAATACGGCCGCGGGAGGGTCACTCCCTCCCACATCCAAAAACTTTAAAGAAATGTTTCCGGTTTTCCTCCTTGTGGGATCGTGTTGAGAGGGGGTGGCGGGTATCTCAGCCATACCATGGTGGTCTCACAGGCATACCAAGTTGCTGTCTTTCAATAATTTTTAAGACTAATGTCCAGTGGGCCAATCCACTTTTCACACCAGGACACTGAAATGCCCCAAGATTCGAAAAATAAAATATAATGAAGTTAATTCATTGCCATTTGTTTTTTGTCACCTAGTCCCGAACGGTGTGTCAAGGCGGGGCCTGCTGATTGACAGAAGCAGCAGGGAGGGGGGTGAGCTGCCTTTTGCACTTGTTTAACGTGCGCAAGTCTCTTTGACCGTCCATCTGGGTCTTACTTTGGAGGCATGGCAGAATAGGATCTTTTAAAAAACTCTAAAGTGAACCAACTCTAAAGGGCCACCATAGAGTCTGTATTTAAATTTGCACGTAGATTGGGGTACAAGCCTGTGAAGAAGATTCCGATTATTAGTAAAAGTATAAGTATAGCGAGCTAAGGGGCTGGGGTTAAGGGCTAAAACGGGGCAGAACAACTTCAAATGGTTGTAAATAAATTCTTGAAAAGACTGATGGTCCTATCACAAGCCTCCTCAAATTGTATGTGTCAGTCAGAAGTCTGGCTGGATTTTCTGGAAGATGCTGACAAAACAGCCCCTTTACTGTTGTGGATAAAGATTTAGGGTAATCAAGAAACTGGCTTCTCAAGGGAGCTGTCAGATTGTCTACACCTTGATGATGCCCTAGGGATCCCTTGGCTACCTTAAGTGAGGACCATGTTAAACTCACTAGTTATCTGTGAGCTGTTTCATAATCCGGGGCATATTGATGCACGCTCAAAAGTACTGGTTACAGCATACTTCTCCTTGAGACAGATGGGAAGTCGTTTGCAGGATTTTGGAAAGCTGAAGTTTGGCATCTACTAAGGACTCATTAAGCAGTCTACTGGCCTGGCGTCTTACTTACTTTTTAGTACTGAATACACATTTTATCGTACTCATTTACATTGTAATAATATTCACTTTTTAGTTGCATTTCTTTAAAAGGGCTCCCGTTTCTCAAGTCTCCCGTTCTGTCCGTGTGAAAATATATCTTATACCATCGCAAACAGTTTTTGGTCCAGATTTTGTATTCTGCTACTATAAGGCAATATACGTTGGCCCTCATTATTATGCAGCAACTAAGCAATGACAGTGTATAGCAGTACTGAATTACCTCTGATGTGCTTTGGGGTAAACAACCATTATTTCGCATCTTTTACTTCGCACTTCCTTTACTTAGCATCTTTTACTTAGCATTGTCTTTTACTTCGCACTTCCTTTACTTAGCATCTTTTACTTAGCATTGTCTTTTACTTCGCATATGACTTTACTTCGCATATGCCGTTACTTCGCAGGAGAAGAGTGGATCCACGGTTGAAGGTGAAGAGAGGGACTACGGGCAGAGAGAGGTAAGTGGGGCAGTGTAGTTAGGGTAGTGTAGTAGTGTATGTGTAGTGTAGGGTTTAGTGTTTTAGTGTTTAGGGTAGTGTTGTAGTGTATGTGTAGTGTTTTAGGGGTTAGGGTAGTTTTGCAGTGTATGTGTAGTGTAGGGGGTAGTGTTTTAGGGTTTAGGGTAGTGTTGTAGTGTATGTGTAGTGTAGGGGGTAGCGTTTTAGGGTTTAGGGTAGTGTTGTAGTGTATGTGTAGTGTAGGAGGTAGTGTTTTAGGGTAGTGTTGTAGTGCATGTGTAGTGTAGGGTAGTGTTGTAGTGTATGTCTAGTGTAGGGTAGTGTTTTAGGGTTTAGGGTAGTGTTGTAGTGTATGTGTAGAGTAGGGGTAGTGGTTTAGGGTTTAGGGTAGTGTTGTAGTGCATGTGTAGTGTAGGGGGTAGTGTTTTAGGGTTTAGGGTAGAGTTGTAGTGTATGTGTAGTGTATGGTAGTGTTTTAGGGTTTAGGGTAGTGTTCTAGTGTATGTGTAGTGTAGGGGGTAGTGTTTTAGGATTTAGGGTAGTGTTGTAGTGTATGTGTAGAGTTTAGGGTAGTGTATGTGTAGTGTAGGGTAGTGTTTTACGATTTAGAGTAGTGTTGTAGTGTATGTGTAGTGTAGGGGGCAGTGTTTTAGGGTTTTGGGTAGTTTTGTAGTGTATGTGTAGTGTAGGGTAGTGTTTTAGGGTTTATGGTTGTGTTGTAGTGTATGTGTAGTGTAGAGGGTAGTGTTTTAGGGTTTAGGGTAGAGTTGTAGTGTGTGTGTAGTGTAGGGGGTAGTGTTTTAGGGTTTAGGGTAGTGTTGTAGTGTATGTGTAGTGTAGAGGGTAGTGTTTTAGGGTTTAGGGTAGAGTTGTAGTGTGTGTGTAGTGTAGGGGGTAGTGTTTTAGGGTTTAGGGTAGTGTTGTAGTGTATGTGTAGTGTAGGGGAAGTGTTTTAGGGTAGTGTTGTAGTGTATGTGTAGTGTAGGGAAAGTGTTTTAGGATTTAGGGTAGTGATGTAGTGTATGTGTAGTGTAGGGTAGTGTTTTAGGGTTTTGGGAAGTGTAGGGGGTGTGGAGGGTAGTGCTGATGAGTAGGAAAAGAAATAAAAAAAATAATCTTTATGCGTAGTAAAATCCTGCGAAGTAATGTACTGCTAATTTAATGCTTTTAAATGATTTTGCGAAGTAATAGTATGCGTAATAAAATACTGTTAAGTAAAGGCATTTGCGAAGTAAAAACTTCGTAGAAAAGGCATGCTAAGTAATGTCATACATTCGTGCTTTGGCCACTAGGAAGAGTTATCGGACTTCAGCCTGAAGCTTAAATGTCTTGTATTATTTTATACATATATATTTCTTTTTTGGTGATGATCTTATATCATATGGCAATCAATATTTTACTTTATGGTTACATAATTTGTAATGACATTTGTATCTGTATTTTAATATTTTGTGCTTTTATGGCTCATATTAGCCGAACAAAGAGTCTTTGATTGGTTGATTTACCAAAATGCAGAGTTGGCTCAAAACACTTTCACAGAAGAACCTCAGTCATATTGTGCCGGATTGATTTAATTTCTAAACTACATATCAGCACCAAAATTAACCTGTGGATTCATATGTTTTCACTGTAAGAGTATTATCAACAGATTGAGCTATTGGTTCCAAAACTGAAACTTACACCAGAGAGTAATTCATTATTTGCTGCTCAAATAAAAAGATACAGGAATAACTGTTACGTTACGATAATCCATCTCTACAGGAGATTTTTGAAATGTCAAAAAGTGTAGAATTGTTTCTTGATAATTTAACTTCTGAGGTTGTTTCAGTGTGGACTAAAGATAGTTTGAACAAAGGCAAGATTGTTAAATTAAAACATTTTCCTTCACAATCTTTTCACAATAACAGCTAAAAGGTTGTGGCAATTGTTGTGGCGCAAATACACTTTCTTACCAATGTAAAACATGTCCTACAGGAGGAAAACATTGTTTTAAATGCAGCAAGATGGGTAATTTTTCCAATGTGTGTATGTCTATATTAAAAAGGAGATGCCATTAATTCAAGAGATTAGTGATACTGATGATGTTTTTTAAGGATAATATGGAGTTGTCTGTGATTATGATTGACACTGTGGATACCAAGGTTAAGAGTGAAAGTAATGCTGAATATCAGGAAAATACTTTAGTAGTGCAGTCACAAAATGTTGTTAACATGACTGGTGTTGAAGTGTGGTAGAATCAGTACAAGGAAGCAAGATGCTTGCTGAGGAAGTGATTAATGTTGTGGATGTTGGCATTGTTGAAGAATTATATATTGTCCCTGTGTATGAAATTGTTGTTGATGGTAGGAAAGTAGAATCTATATCACCATTTACTATTCTTTCTGACACATTCTTACATAATAGTTACAGATTAAGGAATTGGATTCAAATTATATAAAAGCTTTTGCTTTTGGCAGAAAAGAAATTAATATGACTCATTTTTTTGTGTCACATACTCACTTTCTTCATAGATCTATTCTTTGTAGGAGTATGTTACGGTTGATAAACAGCAAGTATTAGGTTGGCGTCATCAGGGGAAGTTAATGATTTCTTTAAATTCCAATCCTAAGACCCCAGAGAGCATGCTAGAAGTGGAATATATGCTCCGGGGGTTAACAACTAATGATGACCAATTAGAATGGTTATTATAAATACATAAGATTGTTTCCCACAAAGAACTTGGAAAAGTTGTTGGGTCCTCTCATCATATTCATCTTGATATTCAAGTAAAGCATAAACTCTGACATGTTTCTTTATCTGTTAGGAATTAATTATTCCTCATGCTTAAGCATTCGTGTAATGTAGGTGTGATTAAACCTGTCAATTCTGCTGAATGGGTTTCTCCTATTGTTTTGGTAAGAAAGAAAATGGGCAATTTAAGGTTATGTATCGACCTTTGATCAGTTAAACAAAGCCTAGTGAATTATTTTACCACTTATTGAAGAACTGTTAGCTATGCTGGGTGATGCCAAGTGTTCTTCTACAACTGATTTAAAATCTGCATATCACCAGCTAGTTTTAATAGAAGACTCTTGTCGCATCACCAGTTTCATTTTCCCTGATGGGACATTTTGATATACCAAGATATCTTTCTGTCATGCCTCTGTCGCATTGATGTTTTGAAAACATATGTATTGTTTGTATGAAGAAATTGATTGGGTGGTGGTATTTCAGAACAGCATCCTGATGTACACTGATTCCCTGGAAACCATTAGAAACTTCTTGATTGGGACTTGACCATACTCAGAGAAAACAGTATGACAAGTCAATGCAATGAGAAAAATGCAGATTTTTAGCATGAGAAGTAGAGTATCTTGGCCCTGCTATTTCAAGCAAATGAATACCTCTGACAAATGGATTTGCTAAAAGCAATTGATGTCATTTAAGTTCCTGAGAACCAGGATCAACTTAGATCCTTCCTTGGGCTGTGTGAATTTTACTCACAATTTGTAGAATGTTTTAGCAATATTGTCATGCCATTGAGAGTCTTGCTCAAGAAATGAAATAAATATACTAGGGGGAAGATCAAAAGAATGTATTTGCGAACTTGAAATGAGAGATTTTTATTACATTTGCATTGTCTTCCTTTTCTCATTCTGCCAAAAATATTGTTACGGCTGATACTAATTTGCAGATGTAAGTGCTATTCTGAGCCAGGTAAAGGAAGGTTCGGAACTCACCGTTGCTTTTGTGCCCAGACCTTTAACAGTCGGAGAGCAAATATTCTATCACTGAGAGTGAGGAATTTGGATTTGCATGGTGGGTTGAATATTTTAGGATATCATTCTGGGGTATACCTTTTCAAATAAGGAAGGATCACAAACCCTTGGTTGCTTTGCTTGCCAACAATGGTGTGGGCAAAGCCTCTTCCAGACTTATTAGATTGTTATCTAAATTATATGAATATAATTTTACAGTTTCGTATATTCCAGGAGTACATAATATAAGGGCTGATTGTCTTTCAAGATTATCCAAAGGTAGGGATGGTGAAGCAAGTTAAATTACCTCTGAGGGCTGTGCAATAGCACCAGTGGATGATGTAAGTTAAGCTATCAAACAAGTGTTAGGTAAAAGTGAGTGGCTTGTAGCATCCCTTAAGGATGAAGTTTTGAACAAAGTTAAGTGTTACATTGTGGATAGAAGGCCAACTGAAAGTATTTGTTACAAGATTAACAACTGTTTTGGAATGTTAGAGGTCATTTGTCTATGGAAGGTGATATTGTGATGAAGGGGAAGTGTTATGATGCTCCAGTCAATATTCATTCTCAGATTATTTCTCTTGCTCATTTAAGGCAACTTGGAAAATCTGGTACAATTGAAAAACTAGACAGCTGTTTTGGTAGCCTTTCATGCTGTCAGACAATAGAACATTTGTTAAAAGCTGTTTTTTGAATCAAATTCTGACAAAGTTCTCTGAGTTTACTTTGATTCATTTGATTTTCCAGCACCATTCTTCTCACAGAGGAGCCTGTAGAAGCTTCCGGGGCGGTTGGACCATGGATTCGATCCCTGTTTTCTTTTCCTACTCATTATGAAGGTCAGTTCAAGATTTAGCACTCACGTGTTAGACACCCCCCTGCAGGGACGGCTATTTAATTCCCCTGACAGCGCGTCCATGTAGCTCAGTTGAGCAAAATTTATATAGCTGTTCAAATACATTCATTTTGTTTTCCTAGTAGGAGCCGGGTGCATCAGGCACTCAGCTGTGGTTTCAGTTACCTGGCTCCCAGATCAAAACAGGCACCATTTTTAAAGAGGACTTTATTCATTTTATGGGTTATGTTACTCAACGATTACTTTGATTAATTTGATTTTCCAGTACCAATCATCTCACAGAGGAGCCTGTGGAGGTTTGCAGAGCAGCTAGACCCTGTATACGATCGCTGTTTTCTTTCCCCACTTGTTATTGAGGTCAGTTTGCCCTTTAGTGCTTGTGTGTTAGACACGCCTCCTGCATGGACAGCTATTTAATTCCCCCGACAGCGCGGCTTCCAAAGACGCGCCAGAGACAAGCCAATCTGCACCCGTCCACGCTCGGACCGCGCTCAGCACCAGCCAATATGCAGGTTTCTCCCCTCAATCCACAGAAGCACCAAAATATTCTAGAGCTCAACTTCTGAACCTCTCAGGTAAGCCCTGTCCTGGCACCACTCTCTGTCTTGATAACAGCACGAAAACAATCTCCTGCCCTGCCTGCAGGATTTACTTGGCAAATCAAAAAAAACGAAGTACTCTCTTCGGCACTTACCACCCAAACTAAACGGCACACCTCCCAAAGCCAATCCACAGGACTTTAATTAATGCATGCTCCTTCATTAAACATGCCCTTTAATGTGCCTACTTCCTTATCACACAAACCATAGATATCGCTTTTATCACAGAATCCTGGGCAGACACGGCGTACGGATCAGAACTTTCATCGCAGTCCCACCTGGTTTCTCCTTATTCAGACAAGACCACCCATTCAAAAGAGGTGGGGGTCTCGCCGTCATATATCACACCTAACTTAAACCAATCTTCTTAACTTAAATAATACAAAGGAGATCAAAGCATTGTCATTCAAAATTCAAATAACCAACCATGATTTTTTCAGCAGTCTACTTATATACCAACTGACAGGCCCCAGAGCAGCTTCCATGTTGGCATTAAATCATCTTCTAGACCTAACAGTCCAGTCCTCGGACTACACAATCTTAGTTGATTTCAATCTTTATTTAGAAGACGTGTGGTACAAGGACGCTGCTGAATTAATGGATGCTACCTACAGGTTCAGCCTCTTCCAATTGGTCAAGGGAGCTACCCACTCTTCGATTTATCTGCTAGATTGTATTTTTTCCAACTAGAATGCTCTTCAAACCATACCATCTCTTCCGTTGATTTGATCAAGCCATTTAGCGGTCCTATTCATCCTTAATCCTCAGCACAACTCACACAACTCCCAGTTACCCAAAGGGCCACAAACTATGGCGATCTGTCTCATCAGAAACCTTCAGTTCTGCCCGTTCCAACAATCATTCATTGCCCAGTAATGACCCAAATATAGATGCTGCATCTTTCAACCAATGGATCACCACATCTTTGGATTCAATCGCTCCTTTGAAATATTAAAAAAAATAAAAAAACACAGAAGCAAGTCCTCAGAGCCTTGGGTCCTCAATGGAACTTAGGGCCCAGAAGCAATTATGTTCTAGACAAGAAAGAAAATGGGACTCCATTATGACTTCACTGACAGCGAGACATACCGCCAATCACTAGCTACCTATAAAACTTTAAACCATGCTGAGAAAGCTCGCTATTACACCAATGCCATAGAAGCGGCTAAAGACTCAACCGAAGAACTATTTGTTACAATAAATAAGCTTTCCCATCCTTCTGCGAATACCATCACCAACGCTAGCCAAACTTTCTGCAATTCCCTCGCAATTTTTTTTCAAGATAAGATCAAAGCTGTGTACCACAACCTGTCTAGCAACCGTTCTTCGGGACAGGCACTATCATTAAACGCAGGGATACCTCACCCCCTGGCAGCACACACTGCGGACCGACCAAATATGTCTGAGGATGCACTTTTTCTTCTTTCTGGCCTCTTACGTTAACCCAAGTCATTAATCCATTGCACCAAACCAAATCTGGTTCGCCTCTTGATCCCTGTCATTATAGAATTTTTCACCTGGCATCCGAAATCATAGCACCAAACCTGACCATCTTTAACCTAATGTTTAATTTGGGCAGCTTTCCCCCAATGGGAAACAGGCATCAGTGCTCCCTCTATGAAAAAACCAAACCTATACTACACAGACCCAAACAACTACAGGCCCATATATAGACTGCCTTTCCTGGCCAAAATGGTGAAAAATACATCTTGACCCAGCCCAATTCGACTTTGGAAGCCATCATAGCACTAAACTCGCCTTGATGACTGCTTCAGAACTGGTCAGACAAACAGTAGATGCCGGAGGTAATGTTGCTATGGTGCTTTTAGATCTCTCTACGGCAATCAATACGGTCAATCATTCTATACTACTCCACCACCTTGCCTCGATCGGGATTCAGGGCCTAGCATTATTACTGCTAGAATCCTTCCTCAGTGAGAGAGTACAATTTGCGGCTTTGGAGATTTTTAAATCACCATCTTTCACTCTCCCCTGTGGGATTCCCCATGGCTTTTCCCTGAGCCCTACACTTTTCAATGTATATGTGGCCCCATCAGCGAAACTCATTACATCATAGGAGTTCTCTGAGGTGTTGTACGTCGACGACACTCAAATCGGGATATCCATGGCAAGCAACCCTATTCACATTGCCAGGCGTTTCCATAACTGATTAAGGTTGGAAACTGGATATACTTAAACTGCTTGAAACTCAATACAAACAAAATGGAGGTCCTCCTCTTTGGAAGCAATAACTCATTTTGGGCACCTTCATGGTGGCCACAAGCATTAGATGCTCTCCCCACTCCTGTAAGCAAGTTAAAGAATTTGAGAGTTACCTATGATCATCTCCTCTCATTCGAGGGCCATGTCAGTACTATAACCTCAGGTTAATATTCTCAAACAAATCTTCCCATTCATACCTCAACATTTTTAAAAAATGGTAAAGTCAGCATTGGTCTTATCCTCGGTCAACTATTGCAATGTCCTTTTCTTTAATATCAGAAGAAAATGCCTGACCAAACTACAAGTCTTTCAGAATGTTGTGGCTCGACTACTACTAGGCATTCCTAAGTAGAAATCTGCAGCACTTGCGCTAAGACATCTACACTTGTTACCAACCAGCAAGTGCATCATTTTCAAAGCTTTGTGCATTGCTTTCAAAGATCACCACAGAATTGGTCCGGAGTTCCTTAGGCAGAGTTTCCAATGGTATAACCCAGTTAGTGACTACACTACATCAACCATTCTACGTCACCAATGTAGTCTTCTAAGGGTCATTCAACATAGGAATCTACCGTCCTGAAGATGGTCTAACAGATGCCTTCACTACCTAGACCGAAACGTCGACAATTACACCTATTTTCTTTGTGATTTTTTCCCTTAAGGATTAGTTTTTTGTACAGTCATTCACAATTTCCTTTTGTACATATTGTTTGGACTAGGTGACCACATCAGTGATAATGAGATGACTATAGTAATAAATAACTTCCAAATCTCAGTCACTGTGTGTTGCTGTATGTTCATATATGTAACAATTTGTTTACTATTTAATATTGTTTCAACATAAATTTGTGTTTCAAAAAGCATACACCCGTTTGAAATATGTTTTGGGCAGATCTGTTCATGTTGAGAAAAGTAATTTAGCTTTTGAAATAACTTGATGTAAGCTCTATAAATTGTGGCAGGTATTATGAACAGGGTGGATATAGTTAAATATCTAGTATTTAAGAGACTATTGTGGGCCACTGGATTAGCGGTCATACCCATTGCTAACCCCTAATATATCAAAATGGTAACAATGAGGTTGAATTCATAGCACTTTCAGGGAAATTTTATTGTGACAAACGTGCAAAGGCTTCACACTTTAAGGCCACACTTGGACAAGGTCTACGAATTCCTAAGTGCCACCTATGGGCAACATTGGTCTTTGTGCCATCAACGTACATATATATAGACACCAACTGTGTCTGGAAAAACAGCATATACTAAACCTGCTTAAGAACTCCCCCCAATATAGATAAAAACACAGTTTGAATACTTGAAATGAACAAGTTACTTACCTTCGGTAATGCTTTTTCTGGTGGATACAGTATCTGCCTGTGGATTCCTCACCTTGTAAATATCCCCGGCGTCAGCAGCATTCGGAAATTTTTCGTAGCTCTCCACTCTGACAAGGACGCCGTCACAATAGCATGGCTCCGCAAGCGGCTCTGCTGATGTCACTGGAGTCATAAGAGTGCCTCGTCGCTGTGATGACGTCAGTTCTGCCCTTTTTTCCGTGCCTTCGAGGCACACGGACGGACCAACAACAAATATATATATATAGTATACACAGTACATAATATTCAAACCAACACACAGTGTGAAATCAATGCAGGAAAGGAAAAAGAATAATACACTTCCTTTGAAAGTAACAGATAGATTTTATCACATTATCACTATTGTAGGTATACAAGGGTGGACAACGGGGAGGAGGGTGGGCCAGTGAGGAATCCACAGGCAGATACTGTATCCACCAGAAAAAGCGTTACCGAAGGTAAGTAACTTGTTCTTCTGATGGATACATCTGCCAGTGGATTCCTCACCTTGTGCATAGAGTCCTCAATCCCATAGGAGGGTGTCCACCGATCTATACCAAAAAGTCCTGCAGGGCAGAGCGCAGAAAGTGTCCATCCCTCCTCACTTCGGAATCTAAGCAGTAATACTTAGCGAAAGTATGGAGGGAGGCCCAAGTTGCTGCCCGACAAATGTCCTCCACAGGAACACCTCTAGCCAATGCAGATGTGGAAGACTTTGCCCTGGTAGAGTGAGCTCGAATACCCTCTGGGTGTTCCTTACCAGCCAAAGAATAACAGATCTTGATGTATGCAGATGTGGAAAACTTTGCCCTGGTAGAGTGAGCTCGAATACCCCCTGGGTGTTCCTTACCAGCCAAAGAATAACAGATCTTGATGCACAAGATAATCCACCTGGAAAGAGTGCGCTTGTGCACCACTCTGCCTTTCCAGCGACCAATGAAGCCCACGAAGAGCTGGTCATCCACACGATAGTCTTTAGTCCTATCGAAGTAAAAACTCATCGCCCTCTTAGGGCCCAGATTGTGAAGCCGCTCCTCCTCCTTGGAAGGGTGAGGGGGAGGATAGAATGTAGGAAGGGTAATGGACTGCCCCAGATCGAAGGGAGTTATCACCTAAGGCAGAAAAGCAGCCCTGGTCCTGAGTACCATTCTTTCAGCATGAATGGTCAAGAACGGGGGTGTCGAACTCAGAGCTTGAAGCTCACTTACCCTCCTTGCCGAGGTAATAGCAACTAGAAATACCGTTTTAAAAGATAACAGTCTCAAGGGAAACTTGTGCAAGGGCTCAAAAGGAGAACCCATCAAGTAGGTTAAGACAAGATTTAAGTCCCATTGAGGCACAATATAGGGAGTGGGCGGAAATTTGTTGGTAAGGCCCTTAATGAACCGTAACACTATGGGTGATTTAAACAAGGACGGCTGATTCGGCAAGCAAAGGAACACTGATAAAGTCGATAAATAATCCTTCACAGTAGCCACAGCAAAGCCTTGCTGAGATAGAGAGCAAACTGAAGGATGTTGGATAAACGAGCCCTCAAGGGATCAATAGATTTCTCTCCACACCATTTGACAAATTTGGACCACCTGTAGGAATAGATAGACTTGGTGGAGTGTCTCCTGGCCGATAAAATAACGTCCACCACGTCAGGTGGGAGAGAGAATGAGTTCAGGTTGCCCCGTTCAATCTCCAGGCAAGAAGGTGCAATCTCCGGAGGTGGGGGTGTAGAACCTACCCCTGCTTCTACAAGAGGAGGTCTGCGTTGAGAGGGAGACGGAGCAGAGGGTGTGATGAGAGGTGGAGTAGATCTGTGTACCACACCCTTGAGGCCCGGTCTTGGCGAATCTTCCTCAGATCCCGAGGAATCAAGGGTATGGGAGGAAATGTGTAAAGGAGTTGTGAGCTCCAACTCAACTGAAACGCGTCCCCCAAAGCTCCCTGCATCGGATACTGGAGACTGCAGAATGACGGGAAGTGAGCATTCTTGTGAGTGGCAAACAGGTCCACCCGAGGAGTTCCCCACATCTGGAAGACATAACGAATCACCTCCAGATGGAGCCCCCACTTGTGGTCGGCAGAGAACTGCCGACTGAGACTGTCCGCACGTACGTTCAGAACTCCGGCCAGATGATTTGCCATCAGACAAATCTGATGGTCTTGAACCCAGGACCAAAGTCGCAGAGCCTCTCTGCAGAGATAATGCGACCCTACTCCTCTCTGCTTGTTGACATACCACATTGCGGTATTGTTGTCCGTCAGGACCTGAACTGACTGACCGCGAAGGGAGGGGAGGAAGGCCTTGAGCGCCAAACGAATCGCCCGCAACTCTAGAAGGTTGCTATGAAGCAACCTTTCCTCTGGCGACCAAAGACCCTTGATCTCCAGATCCCCCAGATGAGCACCCCACCCTAGAGTGGATGCATCTGTTATCACTGTGGCCACCGATGGAGGAAGGTGGAAGGGCTTTCCTTGAGACAGATTGCCTTCCACGCTCCACCAAGACAGATCCGCTGCAGTGTCTCTGGAGATCTTGATCAACTCCCTGAGATCCCCATTGTGCTGATACCACTGCCTGCGGAGGCACCACTGGAGTGCCCTCATGTGCCATCGAGCATGATTGACCAACAGAATGCTGGAAGCAAAGAGACCGAGCAGGTGAAGGACCTTCAGGACTGGAAAACAACATTGTAAAACAAAGGAATCATTTCTGTATGTAGAGAATCCTTTGAGGAGGCGGGAATGTTCGACACACAGTAGTGTCCAGTACCGCAACTATGAACAGGTTGCGCTGAGAGTGCACCAGGTGAGATTTGGGCACGTTTATCGAAAAAACCCAATTTGAACAACAGCTAGGTTGTCACCTGCAGATGATGAAGCACCTTCTCTGGTGACTCCGCCTTGATCAGCCAGTCGTCCAGATAGGGGAAAACTGGAATCCCCGACCTCCTGAGATGGGTAGCCACCACTGCCATCTCCTTGGTGAAGACTCGAGGTGCAGTAGTAAGTCCAAACGGGAGAACAGCAAACTGATAATGTTGCGACCCCACCCTAAAACAGATATACTTTCTGTGCGACTTCAGGATTGGAATATGAAAATACGCATCCTGCAAGTCGATCGACACCATCCAGTCCTCCTGTTGCAGCGCTTGAAGAACCTGCGCTAGGGTGAGCATCTTGAACTTTTCCTGCTTCAGAAAAAGATTCAAGATCCTGAGATCCAGGATTGGGCGTAACCTGCCATCCTTCTTGGGAATCAGGAAATACCGGGAGTAGCATCCCTAACCCCTTTCCCGCTCTGGAACCACCTCTATTGCACCTTTCTTTAGTAATGTTAGAACTTCCTCCTGCAGGAGAAGAAGGTGGTCCTCGCAAACTGATAATGTTGCGACCCCACCGTAAAACAGATATACTTTCTGTGCGACTTCAGGAGTGGAATATGAAAATACGCATCCTGCAAGTCGATCGACACCATCCAGTCCTCCTGTTGCAGCGCTTGAAGAACCTGCGCTAGGGTGAGCATCTTGAACTTTTCCTGCTTCAGAAAAAGATTCAGGACCCTGAGATCCAGGATTTGGCGTAACCTGCCATCCTTCTTGGGAATCAGGAAATATCGGGAGTAGCATCCCTAACCCCTTTCCCGCTCTGGAACCACCTCTATTGCACCTTTCTTTAGTAATGTTAGGACTTCCTCCTGCAGGAGAAGAAGGTGGTCCTCCGAAAATGCACCTTGACAAGGAGGGTAATTTGGAGGGAATTCCCGAAAGGGAAGGACATACTCATTTTCCACAAGATTCAGAGCCCAAAGGTCCGTAGTGCCAGATTCCCAATCTTGTCGAAAATGGGTTAGTCGACCCCCACAGGACCCACATTATCCAGTATGGTGGATCTAGGGCTGCTTTGCCGGGGCAAGAGGGGGGAGGTAGCGGAGGAGGAAGAGGAGGGCTGACGACCTCATGGAAGACCTCTGTTCTTGCCTCTGTATGATTTATACAGAGTATTTTGCTGTTGCTGATGCGGCTGCCTGTAGGTCCGAAAGGATGACCTCCCAAAACCTTTGTATCTTCTGTAACTTGAACCTCTAGGCTGCACCTGCAGGCCCAAAGAATTAGCGGTGGCTTTGCTGTACTTAAACCTTTGCAAGGCTGCATCTGCTTTTTTACCAAACAGTCCTGAACTATCAAAAGGGAGGTCAAACAGAGTCGCATGAACATCTGGAGAAAACTCTGATGACCTGAGCCAAGCACTTCTCCTTGTGGCAACTGAAGAACCCATAATCCTAGCTACAGAGTCCGCAGTGTCCGACCACTCTGTATAAAATGGCGTGCAGCTGCCTGAGACTCCTTCAAGACTTCGTTAACAACATTTCTATCCTCCTCAGATAACTTAGGAGCAAGCTCTTTTGCAGAATCCATAAGAGCATGGATGTAACGACCCAAAAGGCAGGTGGCATTTGTAGACATCAAGGCAATACTTGCTGAAGAAAATATCTTTTTAGCCGATTGATCAAGTCTCATAGAATCTCTGTCTCCAGGGACTTGAGGAAAAGCCCCAGATGATTCTTTAGAACAAGCAGCTTGAACCACCAGGCTCTCAAGAGAAGGATGAGATGTAAGGAATTACGGGTCTCCTGGAGCCGCCCTATACCTCCTAGCGACACTTTGACCCTGCTGGAGCTAAAAAGGGCTTAGCCAGACATCCAAAACTGGTTCATTGATAGCATCATTAAAAGGCAATAATGGCTCTTTCACAGTGGAGGGAGAATGTAAAACCTCTGTTAAGATTTTAGACTTATACTAAGCTGTTGGATGCTGAAGATCTAAAAGTTCTGCTGCATTTTTGATAACTGTGTGGTAAGGAGCCACATCCTTAGAAGGAATATCTGTTGAGGGAGAAAGTTCCCAATCTGGGGATGTATCAAGTCCACTTGCCTCCTTTAATCCCAAAAAAAACTACCGACTCTTCCAGCTCACCTTCCTGCATTTTAACTTCTGCTCGATAGCACTGTTTTCCCAAAACTCTCTTCGTCTCTCGCCTCGACCTTATCCTTGGCTCCGGCGTCGGCGGTGCCAGACACAACTCTGATGGATCCGGTGCCGGCGTCAAACTCAGATACGTTGGCACAGTTTGAGTCGAACGAGGTCGAGCTGACGGCGCTGGAGATGAAGGATACTGTGTCGAAGTCCTTGGCGCCAGGAAATGCCAGGACGGAGCCGCTGGAAGAAACGGCAAAAACGGAGCCTGAGCATAAGCTTGAGGAACTCCCAGATTAAAGGCCATCGGACCCATGGGACCCAAAGTTGCTCCAGAGAGATACATAGCTCTCGAAAAGACTCGATACATTGCATTAAAGTAATGTGATGGATCAGTACCTGGGCCAGGAAAAGGTGGGTAGGGCCCGGGACATTTTCAGGCTGAGGCATTACCGGAGCCGGGCCAGCCGGCGCTGGCGGTGGAGCTAATATTTCATCTGGAACCTGAGCTTCATCCACCGGAACAGGAGACTGAGCTGACGTCGGTGAATGCACTGGAGAAGCTTCAGGCGAAGCAGAATGAACAGGAGTACCGTGAATTGAGCCTGAAAGTGATGGAGAGACGGAGTCCTTACGATGTCGAGGTACTGGTGGAGCCGAATCCTTGTCTGATCGGCGTAGAGAGCTTTTTCTTGTGTTTCTTTGACTTAGAAGCATGACTCGATGTCAACTTCGATCTCGACCTCGATCTTGACCTGGACCTCGATCTTGATCTTCTTCGACCTCTCTTCTCCTTTCTCATCTTAGCCATGAATAATTTGGCTTCTCTCTCCTTCAATGCCTTAGGGTTCATCTTGCGACAACAAGAGCAACCCTCGACATCGTGATCCGATGAAAGGCACCAAACACAATACTCGTGGAGGTCCGTGATGGACATATGTCCCACACATTCCCTACAGGGCTTGAAACCCGACTTCCTTGTAGACATCTTCAAAAAAGATACAAGAAAAGCAAGCCAGAAACACAATGTATCTACAAAACCACGGAGAGACTCAGAAGTCAGGGCGCGTCGACGGCGAGGAAAAAAGGGAACTGACGTCATCACGCCGACGAGGCACCCTTATGGCTCCAGTGATGTCAGCGGAGCCGCGTGCGGAGCCATGTTATTGTGACGTCATCCTGGTCGGCTTCGAGAGCCACGAAAAATTTCCGAATGCTGCTGGCGCAGGGGATATTCACAAGGTGAGGAATCCACTGGCAGATGTATCCATCAGAAATACCTTTATTGTGTATATATGACTCGTGTGGCATCACAGACACCAGTAATATCTGCTTAACCCAAAGATACTTGTATTTATGAAAATTAGTTGCACACTCCAGTTAAATTCCTACAGTTCTCTCTTTTCACGGCATCAGATACTCACGTTTTATCGCCAGCAGGGTGTTCCCATGACAACATGCCACCGACACAACAACGTAGGGGTAGTTCTCCTCCACTTGCACAGGCCTTGGTATGCCAGAATCCTCGTCCTTGCGCCCTAAGCGTCCCCTGGCACCCTTTCCCCAAGTGTACACCTCACCATCTGTTAAGAGAGTGATCAAAATATGAATTCACCATCCTAAAGCATTCATAGGTTCACAGACAATATAAGAGCTGTTTCTCCACTCTTTTCTACCCGGTGCTCTTAATGAAGTAGGATACATTGCAGGAACTTTTTTACTGAAGGCTTACTTTGGTGTCAATAGGATTACTGCAGATCCTAAACATCTCCTCAATAAGAATTCACCCAGTAGTTCACTTGTAAAAAAAATAAGTGCTGGGGCTCTGGTCAGGCGGCAGCTTGCACCAGTCAATTTGTCCTGTTAGCGCCGCCTAAAACAGAAACAACCTCAAGCCATGAAAGAGGGGGAAGGGTGTGGCTTAATGGGCAGAGCTGCAGACTTTGGAGCTGGGGAACCAGGTTCGAGTCTCGGCATCAGCACAACATCCTGTGATTCTGGGCAAACCCCTTAATCTCCCCGTAAATGAATGTGTCCTTCAATATTAGTCATAAAAAGAGTTGGGGTTGATGATTAAATGCTGGTGCTGAGCACTGGAAACCACCGGCTCAAATTAAGCACTGACTTCACCTCTCTTATCCAGCTTTGCATAGTTCTGTACAAACAGCTGTAAATAGCGGCCCTCCCATCACAGTTACATATGAGGCTCTGAATCTGAGGAACTACCGCCAGCCACCTCACCTGCTCCGATGGCTACGGTGAAGGCATCTCCACATGCCACCATTGTGAGCTTTGCGCCTTGCATCCCAGAGACCAGGTAGGGGGCACGGCTGTTCCGACGGGTGCTAGTGCCCAGTTGACCATGCTGGTTACTTCCAAATGTGTAACATTGTCCGGACACTGAGGATACAAGACAACACATCATGAATGAGGAGAAAAGTGCAGACGTAAAAGGCAGACATGAAAAACAACTTGCCAGCGACTGAAAAGCGGTGAGGTGTGTCTCGTGCAGCAGAAACTGTCTGGACGTAGCACTGAAGAACAGCATAAAATTCAAACAGAACCAGGAACACCATACTGGTGAGCTTCCTTGTAATCTATGGCATGCTTGCTTTTCAGAAAGATCTAAAAATGTCCCCATTCAAGTTTAAGTTAATTAATGATATGTAGGTTAAGCTTAATTAGCAAATCAAAATAATTAAAGATAAAACATTCAAGGCGCCTGGCTTCAGGTACAAGACTGGATCAAAAGCCTGGCCGAAGGACAGTTGGGGTCCGCTGGTCACTTGTCTTGCACTAGAGAAAGTCAATGATGGCTCACTAGTGACTGAGAGAATGAAATTGCAGATCAAAATAAATGGGGCCAAATACGGGACAATCGTTGTAAACGATGTTTACCGTATTATTTCTTGATTCCATTGTGAGATAGGTAAATCCGAGCATGAGAGATGAAACATGGTTATGTGATGGACTTTGACTTATACGATATTTGCTTATTTAAAATAACCCATATTCCATCCAGATGAATACATGTTCTGTTTAAATCAGACACACTCAGATAATGCTAACAATGTTCTGTTGTTAGATATGAAGACTAGAGTGGTGGCTGTTAGAATAGAAAAGGTCACAGAAGTTGTATAAATGTCAAAAGAAATTTACTTGGAAAAGTTTTATTTTAAATTTTAAAACAATGAATAAAACATAAAAAGGCTCCATAAATAACATGATATAATTAATTTAAATGTAAAATAAATTAAGGAAAAAAACAGAGTGGTAAAGCTCAGTTATTATAGCAAAGCTTGGACTTCTGTATATGGGCATGCAAAATACAGAATACAATTAGCGATCAAAACGGCAAGCCTATGTAGAGCTTACATAATGGAAAACACTAACATTAGGCCATACATGAAAGAAAGCCATATAAGTCACTGAATTCAAGACCAAGACATGTCACAGCTTAAATATCAATCTTGAGCTAACAATAATCTATTTGTAGCTAATCACAGTACTCCCTGACACTGATGCATATTCTAATATTGAAACCTATCTCTAGATACTAAGGGATACCAATTCATGGTACTTGCATAACTGGTCAGCAGTATGCTCTTTAGGGGGATCTTTCAAATGCTTTATACTTTTATACCAGAAAATGCTAGCTCCGGGCTCTCCAAGACATAGTAAAATAAGTTAGTCACTGAATGCTATGACATATCAGAACTAATATTATTATTATTTATGGTTTTTGTTAAGTGCATCAATCATCCCCGAGGGGACATCACAACGCTAAGATGCTATCTGTCATTATGCAGAGGTACTAAATAGCAAGAGAAAATGCCATTTGGTCCTAAACAGCCACGTCTTTTAATTTCTCCCTATCGCCTGTTACTCTGGTACAGCGCATTAGAGTAATTTGAATGCAGTTGTGGTCATATTTCAGTCTTAGCGTTCCGCGTCCATGGAAGGGAACAGGGACCAGTGGATGCAACATCAAATCTGAGACCAAAGAATCTATACCCTCACTTTGTCTGTTCTCTGGTTTCACCAACAACCTTCACTATGTTCCCCCATTGGAATGCCATGGGCATTTACGCAGTCCCAGAGCTCTTCAGACCGTAGAGTATCTTCCTCGGCGTTTGTCTATTTCTCTACTTCTGTTTTCCATATGCTATAAGGTGGTCTTTCATTGTACTGCATCTCAATATCTCTCCGGGCAATCACAAGAGCCGAGTCCAGAAATCTATTTCCAGCTTTTTTCAGTTTCTGCCGAAGGTATAAATACATCTCTGTGTAATGCTCTCTCTAGGTCCATAATAACATAGGTCGAAAAGAGAGTTATCACAGGTTAGCCCCAAACGATATGCATGAAATCAGCACCGAGATTCGCACATCTTGGCAAACCTTGTCTTCTGCCCACGTTATGGCGTTCAGTTGATGAGGGGTGAGGTAGATGGGAGGCAAGTAGTTAAATTGAGTGTGCCTAAAATAAAGTGTTTGCTAGGGCTCTGCTTGGCTGTTCGAGTACCTGCTCCTATTCCTTATCCTTTTTTTTATTTCGCACAACGGTCAACGCTGGTCCAATAAAAGGAGTTGCATACTTGGCATTTCACAGGAACCTTTGTAAAAAGTGCAGGCTTTTTACAAAACTGCCAATTTAGCGATTTTTTGTGCTAATTGTTAAATCGTAAAATCCTGGAGGTTCTGTTTATATAACCAGGACACTAGCTTGCATTCCCTATTGAACCTAAGGAGGGTTTGGAGTAGGTCATGAGTTGGTGGTGACGGTCATTCCAAATGTGCGTATAGTATGTGTCACTACACCATACACCAAGAACTGTGTGTCCAGCAACCATTGTTCGGTGACCATAGAGGCCAAACTTCTAAGAGAACAGCCGGCATAGCAATCTCCCACCATTTCTATCCCTACAGTTGTCCATTCCCTTAGGCACCTGATAGGGAAAAACCTTCTTCTAAGACTGGGTAGTTTGTCTAGAGGAATGTTGGGCTATATAAGTGATTCTGTTGCTTTTCTTTAACTATGCGTTTCCAGCAGCGTATCACAATACTGGCGAGGCTAGGTTGGTGGTGTATCTGTAGTAGTATAACAAACAGGAGCACAATTAACATTTCTTTCCCCGCCATCTCCTCAATCTCTACCTATTTCTGTGAGAATAAATTTCACAAGTCACCTGGCCAGCCACTGCATCTGCGCTGTTACGTATTATGCTTCGAAATCCGGAGCCCCTAAGCCCCGCCTCTTATTTGGGGAATTGCAGTATATGCAGAGACACTCTATGTCCCCCTCCATTCCAGGCAGGACTTCAAACCATCGCTGAGGCACCCATATCGAAAGGTTAGCAAAATAGGACTGTAAGCGCGGGACCTTACAACACACTTACTCGTTAGCGTACCCTTCTCTGAATTCTAATGGTATCCCTTTATTTAATTCTGTTGGTGCTAGGGTAACAGTCTACAAGAATGTACGCCACCACTTTATTTATTTATTTATTTATTTATTTATAAAATTTCTAGAGCGCACAACTACCTTACGGTGTCTCGGCGCTAGAGTTCGTTAGGATTGCAGAGAGCTCCTACATAGCTTACTGGTTGAAAAGCCATGTTTTGATGTGCTTCCGAAATATGAGTAGGGAGGAGCTTGATCTAATATTAAGAGGGAGCTCATTCCACAATTTTGAAGCGGCAATTGTGAAGCGCTTATCGCCCCATGTTGCTTTCTAAGTGCTTGGAATATGGAGTAGCTGGGATGCCTCAGAGCGTAAAGAACGCTTAGGTTTGTATGAAGTGATGGATTTTTTTAAAAAGTCCGGTCCGGTATTATTCAGTGTTTTATAAATGATGCACAAGGCCTTGAACTTTGTACGGCTTCTCACTGGTAGCCAATGAAGTTGGCGAATGATGGGCGATATGGATGAGAATTTAGGTGTGTCAGTTAAAATTCTTGCTGCAGCATTTTGCACTAATTGTAATTTATTCATGACTTGTTCCTGTGCATTCAGCCATAGTGCGTTGCAGTAATCAATCTTTGAAAGGACTAGTGTAGACATTAGGGTTTTGCCTGCGTTAGGAGGAAGAAAAGGAAGAAGCTTTTTTACCATTCTCAGAGTATAAAAGGACGCCGAGACCACTGCATTAGCATGGCTATGGAAAGTAAGCTTATTGTCGATTAGAACTCCGAGGTTCCTAACTTTTTGCACAGGGTGAGGAGGATCTCCCAGCTCTGCTGGCCACCAAACTGGTGACCAAGACGGGGTCAGTTCACCAAAGAGCATGACCTCCGTCTTGTCAGAGTTTAATTTTAGGCCTTCTACCTATCCTACTTATAGAACCAAGAAACCTAGTCTAGTAATCTGGCTTTGTTCAGAAAATTCTGCCTTAGTGTATCCTTGGACAACCCACTAAATAAACATGTCCCAACATAATCGTCCTTCAGCCATTACAATCCCCATCCACACCATGAAGTGCTGTTCACCCTATGTGGGAAGGGTATGCCCAGACGTGGGTCCCTTGCTCACTACGTCACTGGAGTCAAGCTATCCTGGCTAAGCTAAGCTGATAGCCAGAAACCGGTCCTATTATGCTTGACCCCGGTCCAGGGAAGACATGGCTTGGCAGTTCGGGCTGGACTGTTCCCATGAGGCACAGGGTCAAGACTGATTTGCATATGGCCATGTCTAAACTGGGGTGGCTTGGTGAGCAAAATAACAATGGATTAAACCCAGATCTGTGACTGGGGGTGAATGTTTTGCCATTGTGCAACATTCCATCCATCATCTTATGTGTTTTGCTGTTCCCCCTATATGAGAAGGGTATGTCCAGACGTGGGTCCCTTGCTAACTACACCACTGGAGTCAAGCTATCCTGGCTGAAGAAGGCTGATAGCCAGAAACCAGTCCTAGGAGGAAGACATGGCTTAGTAGTTCGGGCTGGACTGTTCCCATGAGGCACAGGGTCAAGACTGATTGCATATGTCTGAACTGGGGTGGCTTGGTGAGCAAAATACCGATGGATTAAACCCAGATCTGTGACTGGGGGTGAATGTTTTGCCATTATGCAACATTCCATCCATCATCTTGTGTGTTTTGCTGTTCACCCTATGTGGGAAGGGTATGCCCAGACGTGGGTCCCTTGCTCACTACGCCACTGGAGTCAAGCTATCCTTGCTGAAGACGCTGATAGCCAGAAACCGGTCCTGGGATGCTTGATTCCGGTCCAGGGAAGACATGGCTTGTTAGTTCGGGCTGGACTGTTCCCTTGAGGCACAGGGTCAAGACTGATTTGCATATGGCCATGTTTGAACTGGGGTGGCGTGGTGAGCAAAATAACAATGGGTGAATGTTTTGCCATTGTGCAACATTCCACCCATCATCTTGTGTGTTTTGCTGTTCACCCTATGTGGGAAGGGTATGTCCAGACGTGGGTCCCTTGCTCACTACGCCACTGGAGTCAAGCTATTCTGGCTGAAGACAGCTAATAGCCAGAAACCGGTCCTAGGATGCTTGATTCCGGTCCAGGGAAGACATGGCTTGGCAGTTCGGGCTGGACTGTTCCCATGAGGCACAGGGTCAAGACTGATTTGCATATGGCCATGTCTGAACTGGGGTGGCTTGGTGAGCAAAATAACTATGGATTAAACCAAGATCTGTGACTAGGAGTGAATGTTTTGCCATTGTGCAACATTCCATCCATCATCTTGTGTGTTTTGCAGAATCAAGGACACAACGGAATATTAATATCTGGGAGTAAAGCTAGATAAAGCGGCCGATTTCTGGCTCGGAAACATAGCATTAGGCACAAAGGCCTAGCGCTATTCATCTCCTTACAAAACGTTAAACACAAAACTAAAAAGCCCTTCGATCCTGCCTTTGGCACAGGTGGTCCGCGCAAAGCTGCTACCAACAGCGAGGCACAGAAAGGAAGAGATGCCAAAATACTTGATGCCACAGTAACAACTGCATACAGGATCATCATCGGGCTACTTAAATATACATAGCCTGCACAAATTAGACTCGAGATTGGTCTGCTGAAACAATCAAATTGCAAGGCAAGGGGCTTACATCATCAACTGGGATAAAGTGCGGAAAGCCGAACAGTTATGGAAGGAGATTCAATTACACACTGCAACCCCTACTGAGGAGTATCTCAACAACAGTTTACAGAACATGGGGCTAAATCAGCTTTGGGAAACACCTAAGCCACCACCTTTAAAAAACTGGTATGGAAGACAGTGAAACATCTTTCGTGGCTGGAAGACAAGGCTGCCTTATTAAAAATGTCCCATGGCTGGATGACTCTAAACTCCTACGCGAAGCCTACATCACAAAATTATTTTAACTTGGGGTACGCAAAAAACATAAAGATCAGCTTCATGAAATATAGGCTTGGCTTGTTACCATGTATGCAGCACTTACCACCCTAGCTAAGGGTGAAAGAAGGTTCCACATGCCGCTTATGTGGATCAGCGACAGACCTGCTGCACATACTATGCTCCTGCAAAGAACTTTTAAAGGAACAGAAACAACTGTTAAAATGACAATTTAACATACGAGGTGTACGCACAAGGAGACAAGCGGTACTGACATGCTTCGCATCCACCGATCCACAACTGAACTGTTGCTTAGTAAAATATCTGAGGTTATGCAAGCAGAAAATGCCAGAATTGCAGCTATAAAAAGCGACTACATACCCTATAGCTTCACCCGCCGGCGTAGAGCAACGCTTTTAGCAATAGTTTTTTTTTTTAATACATTTTTATTAACTCCATAGACAAAACAGTGGTTTACATCACAGTTTAAACATTACTCGCATTTTCATACCAGATCAAAGCAGGGCTCAGCGCATGCAGCAACAAATGCAAACTTTACAGTGAGCAGGATTACATCAATTAAGCAGTATTTCGAGTGGATCGTCAACCCTAGATGTCACTGGGGGCTCGCAGATGTGTCCTCTGTACTCATTCCAGCTGGACCAAATGTCAGCCCATTTCTGTGGGCATCCCCTCGCCACATAAACTGTCTTTTCCTGAAGCATGCACCAATCCATGTCTTTTTTCCATGGATCAATCTTTGGTGGCGTACCAGCCCCCCAGAGTCTCGCTACATTCCGTTTTGCGATTACAAATCCAAGTGTAGCCCAGGTCTTACCCCATACCGACAGATCGGTGGGTTCCCATATATTCAGCAGGCAACGTTTAGCCTCCACTCGCAATTGCACCCCCCAAACCTCATGCATGCGTTGATGTATTTTACGCCAGTAACGCTGTATAAGAGGGCATTCCACAAAATATGGAAAAAGGACCCTGCCTCCCCGCATCCCCTCCAGCAAAGCCCGTCAAAGCCACGGCCCATCAGTCGCGGCCTTGTGCCTGAAATGTACACTTGATGAAGTATTTTAAGTTGAATAAGACGGAGTCTGGCCGATATAGCCACCTCCCTCGGAGATGCCAGCGCTCCATTCCATTCATCTTCATAGATTTCCAACCCGTCAGCCTCCCATTTCCCTTTAAGAGTGTGCAGCAGCTCAGGGGAGTTATTAACGATTTTCTTGTAAGTGAGGGAGATGGCGTGGTCAGGGATGTGGCTGTCTAGTAATCTGTCCTCCAGGGGGGAGGACGCTGAAGGAAGGGTCCCAGGAGGAATGCTGGATTGAAGGGAGTGGCGAACCTGCAAGTAGCGATAAAATTCCCTATGGGCAAGCTCATAGGTCTGCTGGAGGTGCTAGAACGATACAACCCCTTTGGGGCCCCACAAGCCTCGGACGTGAGAAATCCCGATTAGGTCCCAGCTACGGATCCCTTTCGTGCGGTGCAGGCCGCCCAAACTCTCGGAGGCTCATAGTGGAGTGGACATGGTAATGGTATTTGCCCAACCCAACTCCTTCTGTACCACGTGCCAAAGTTGCACAGAGTGTTTGGTGGGCCCGGTGAGCGAGAACCTACCCGGTTTGGAGTAAAGCGCTCTTTCATAGTTCCCCCCCGGTAGCAGCCAACTGGCCATCCCGTATCCGGGTTCACCTCCAGCAGAGTACGTGCCTTGGTAGATGGCGGAGAGGTGTGCTGCCCCGTAGATATCAGGTAAGGCAATACCCCCATCAAACCAGCCAAGCGTTAGCTTTTGAAGGGATATTTGGGGCGCTCCTACCCTCAGCAGCTCACGGAGTAGGGCTTTGAGTGTAGCAAAGTAGGACTGCGGCACTAGATCCGGGTGGTTCTGTAGTGCATACAAGAATCTGGGCAGGGCCATCATCTTAAATAACGACGCCCTACCCAAAAGGGACAGTGGAAGCTTGCGCCAAGCGGCCTAGTCCCTCCGGAACCTATGCAGGGGGGGTTGGGGGGGGAGGAGATTCATCGTATAGCGTGTGCTCGCAATCTTGGAAATATAGACCCCCCAAGTACTTGAACCCGTCTGCAGCTATAGAAATCGGGAAACCACGGGGTACAATCGGTGGGCCTCCCTGGAGGACATACAGGATCGATTTACTCCAATTTATACTGTAGCCAGAGTTACGCCCGAAGCTAGTAAAAATGTCCAAGGCAACAATTAGAGATTTACTGGGATTAGTCAGGTATAGAAGGATGTCGTCCGCATAAAGCGAGATCCTGTCCTCCCAGCTGTCCGCCCAACGGATTCCCTTTATGGAGAGGTCTTGTCGGATCCAGGCCGCTAAGGGCTCTAGGGATAAGGTAAAAAGCAGTGGTGAGAGTGGGCACCCCTGTCGCGTTCCCCTCTCCAGGGCGAACAACTCAGATATTTTATTGTTGACAGTAACTTGGGTGAGTGGCTCCGAGTAAAGAAGGCGGACCCATTCAATGAATTCGGGTCCAAAACCCATCTTCCGGAGGACCGCTATCATGTATGTCCATTCCAGAGTGTCGAAAGCCATGGCCGCATCCAGGGACACTAGGACAGCGGCCTCTCGGAGAGTGTGGCAGCGCCCCACCACTCCCTGGACGCGGCGGAGGTTAAGCGCAGTGTTCCGGTATGGCATAAACCCCGACTGGTCCGGGTGGACCAGCGTCGACAGGACTGGTCGGAGTCTATTGGCTAGGACTTTAGCGAGGATCTTGGGTTCAAAATTGAGCAGAGAGATAGGCCTATAGGAGGCACAAAGGTTTCTAGGTTTGCCTTCCTTTGGAATGGCTACTATGGTAGCTATCCGTTGATCCCTGGGTAATATGCCCTGCTCCTTACTGTCCTCGAACTTCCTCTTAAGGTATGGACTGAGGCCGTCAGCCTTGATCTTATGAAGCTCGATAGGGAGTCCATTAGGTCCCATAGCCTTTTCAGACCGCAGATCGGATATGGCCCTGCTCAGCTCCTCTACCGAGAGAGGTGCCTCCAAAAGCTCCCTTTCCACCTCCGTAAGGGTAGGCATTCAGATGTCGGCCAGCAAGTCGACAGAGTCCTCCTCCGGCCGGTCAGACCCTCTACTGTACACCCGCCGGTAGTGTTTCTCAAACTCCTGTACCACCTCTCTGTGTTCCGTTACCACCGTGCCCGAGTCCGTCAAAATTTCCGCTACCACCTTGCGTGACTGCTGTTTCTTGTCCAGCCACGCAATAAGTTTGCCTGCCTTGTCTCCTTGATCGTAAATCCTCCCCTTCCTATCTCTAAGGGTGGTGTGCGCCGCATCCGTGGCTAGCGCCTTGTATTCCTCACGTTTGAGGCGCAGTCGGTGCACCTCTTCCGGGTCGTCACTAACGAGTACCGCTGCCTCAAGGGCATGCAAGTCCTCCTCCACCTTAAGAATCTGTGCCTCCCGCCCTCTCCGGCGGCCGGCAATCGCCGACAGGGCCTCCCCCCTCAGCACCGTCTTAAAGGCCTCCCATAGTATGGCTGGGGACTCTACCGTGCCATCACTTTCCTCAAAGTAACGGTCAATCACCTTAGATAGGACCTTACGGGTTTCCGGATTTCGGAGATGCCAGGCACTGATCGGAGCTACCATGCCCTCTCGCTCGTTCCCTACCGTGATGTGGATTAGCAGAGGGGAATGGTCTGATATACCACGTGCCAGATGGGTGGCCTCTCGGACAACCGTGCCGCATTGTAGTGGAGCAAAAATATAATCCAAACGGGAGAAGGAGCGATGGGGACCAGATAGAAAGGTGTATTGCCTGTCGGCAGGATGTTTAAAGCGCCAGAGGTCCGTGAGACCAAAAGTATCCGCATAATCAGCAAGCCACAGCTGACCATGGGGAAGATGTCTAGGGGAATGTTTATCATAGTGACCTGAAACTACTGCGTTAAAGTTGCCTCCAACAAAAATTCGACCCTCTGGAAGGGAGAGGAGGAGCTTCCCTAAAGCCTGAAAGGACTGGGTTTGCAATCCCGGTGGGACATAGCAAGTAACCAGGTTAAGTGTGTCTCCCTCCCATTGGCTTGAAAGAGCTGCATATCTACCCAGTGAGTCTGTCTCAGTGTGGTCAATGGATAGGGACAGGCCTCGTCGTATCATAATGCCAACCCCTCGGGAGCCAGAGGTGAAGCCAGCATGCAGAAAAAGGGAGTAGCCAAACCTGTTCAGCGCGTGACATGTGTTGCCCAGAAGGTGGGTCTCTTGCAGCAGAACCACATCAGGCGCGTGCCTTTTAAGAAATTGCAAGACTATTGTTCTCTTCAGCTTGTCCCCAGTCCGTTAACGTTCCAGCTCAGAATTTTAAGGCTTTTATCCCACCCCATGTCGGAAGACCTGGTGAAATGCATGCAAAACCCCGCCACAACCGGCACCACAGTATAGAATAGTCATTTTCATCATGAGTGACAACACCAAACAAGCCCAAACCCCTTTCCCCCAACTCCCCCGTCCCCGTCCACCCATCCCGTCCAAACACCCCACCAGATCCCACCCCCCGTTTCCCCCCAAACAGGCCGCTCTCCTTGCATCCCTGCTCCGTAGGTGTACAACTACTCACATCCCCAATTAGCAGAGAGCCTTTCGCCCAGAACCCCAACGTAGAGTGGAGATAGGCTCCTCTCCTCTAGAAGCTTAATGCTAAGGGGAACGTGCGCCAGCCCAAGCTCCAGCCTCCAACTTGGAATATTTTAACATACCAATCCAGCTCTCTAGCCATCATAGCAGTTAGCCCCTAGGGAGGGGCCTGCACTAACAGAGTTAAACAGTGTCCCAACATGTTCTCGGCAAATATACCCCACGCAGTCAGTTGCCCAAGGGGAGCAGCACATATATACTCCCCGACTAATCACAGCACGGCAGCCCAGTACAGCAACCACTTGCCGCCCGACTGCTCCCCCAAGGACAAGGGCATGACCACTATGCGCAGGTTGTTTAATATGTTACAGTTCGTAGAAG
The DNA here is from genome assembly GCF_964263255.1 of Lissotriton vulgaris. Taxonomy (NCBI): domain Eukaryota; kingdom Metazoa; phylum Chordata; class Amphibia; order Caudata; family Salamandridae; genus Lissotriton; species Lissotriton vulgaris. Next base: position 356,588,565 of record NC_141687.1, read on the forward strand.
GTCACGCCTTTCGGTCCATTTCCGTAACCGCTATTCTGTCTCGTGGAGAACGTCCCGACGGGGACTGGCCGACCGCGATCTCCAGGAGCGCGGACTCCGGCCCCCTGCCTCCGACTGTCCCGTTGTCGAACCAGGTGAAGCAGCCTGCGTGTCTCTCCAGCTGCCCCCTCCTGGCTGTCCCGATTCCTGGGTGCCCCCTTATCCAGCCAACTCTGTACGTCAGAGGGATTTGTGAAAAATAGGGATTTGCCACCGGCGATAACCTTAAGTTTGGCTGGGAAGAACATCATATATTTTATCCTTTTTCATGTAGTGCTGCCTTGACACCTGTAAAAGTACGGCGCTCCCTCTGTACCTGTAGCATGAAATTTGAGAAGAAACGGATAGTGGCATTTTCATATAGATGGTCACCCGATAGCCTAGCCGCTTGTAGGATGGCATCTCTATCGGGATAGTTCAGGACCTTCGCTAGGATAGTTCTAGGTGGTGCGCCTGGTTTCGGCTTGGGGATGGGTGCCAAATGTGCGCGCTCAATGGTGAAGATTCGAGAAAGGAGCTTAGGTTTCAGGTGGTTGAGTATAAGGTCCTCAAGGAAAAGCTCCACGCTTGGCCCCTCCGTTTCCTCCGGAACACCCACCAGGCCAATATTGCTCCTCCGGGCCCGCCCTTCCTGGTCCTCAAGCGTGAGGGCCGTCTGTCGGTGTTGGTGGACCAGCTCATTGACCCGGGTCTCAAGTGATTTGGTGGCAGTCTGAAGCTCCCTGAGTCCGTCTTCATTGGCACGGGCTCTGTTATATGTCTTGTTGAGGTCCGCTCGAAGAAGGTTGACCGCAATGGATACTCTGTCTATTTTAGTCTCGAGATTAGTGCCCAGGGACTGTATAGCCGCCATGATAGAGGCAAGCGATGGCTCTTTGGGGGAAGCCACCTCATCCGCCGCACCAACTTTAGGGGGGGTCCCCTTCTGGACAGCATATTTGCCCAATTTGTTGGATTGCGTGGGGACATTAGGCTTGGGCCTCATGACGGCCCGCAGGTTGTACAGAACCCTTGCAGCCAGAACAGGGGATCAGCGAAGGAAGGCCCCAGCACCCCGGCCCAGCCGAGCGCCACCCCACGAGTCTCAGAAGCAGTGCAACACCAGTCCCGACCCGGGGTCAGTCCGGAGAGATCAGCCACAATCGTTCAAGACCCCAAACCAGGGACAGCAAGCACCATCCAAGCCCTCCTGTCGATCTCTCCAGCAGGGGGTGTCTCCTCGTGCCCCACGCCCTGTAAGGATATTTGCTGGTAGGCAATGTCGGGCCCAGTATGGCTCAGGAGCCCTCCGCACCGACCCGCTTCAGGCCACACCCGTTGTCGCCTCTCAAGATCCACCACCGCCTTCCGCAGTAGGGCGTTGACTCAGGCGTTAGACATTGCCTAAGCTTGGATGCCCAGAAAGGATTCAGTGCCCGTTGGGAGCAGCCAGCAGGAAAGTTTAGAGTGTGCGGCGAAAGTCCGTGCCGCGGTAGGTCAGAGCCCCCGAGTTCCAACACAGTGGGGGGGAGGGAGGGTAAGTCTCCGCAATGTCCCAGTGACTCCCCACCTTAGGCGTGTCCGACTGTACCCTGTGGGGCAATCCCAGCCCAAACGGGCTTCCGGCGACCTCAAGGGGTCGGCCCCCGGTGGCTGGGGGGGAAGGCGGGCCGGAGCGGCTGTCCCCAGGGTCCTGTGAGCCTCTATGCGTGTGGCGACCGACGTTTGCACCCCCTCCTCTTCACCAACCAATGTGGGCAGGCTGGTCTTTCCCCGCGGCGGGCCGCCCAAGGCCGCAAAGCCGGGGTCTCGCCTGAGACCCGGCCTGCCAGCGGTTGGAGCCGTCAGTAGCCAGCAGAGAGTTATAGCGCCGGAGGCCCGCAGTGAATCTGCCCCCGTGGCTGGCCTCAGCGAGGCCCTGTAGTCATCCACACGGGGGGGCACTCGGGGCAGAAGGAACTCCCGGGCTGGCAGCGACGGGGAGGCCCCCAGCGTCAAGGCCTCACACTCCACCAGGTTCTCCTTCCGGGCCACCCATGCTACCCTTGGCCCAGCGACCGGCCGTCGACAGGTGGCCCCCAGCCAGCACCAGCCGCTCCCCAACCAACAGATGGGGGGCCCAAGAACCCAAGCCACACCAACGGGCTCCAGTCGCCGGAGGGTCGCCGGGAGTCGCCGGAGCTCCGACAGTACATAGGCCGAGTAGGCCTCACATCCGGGACCTTTTCCAATGTTCAGGCCGCGATGTAGGCTCCGGCGTCTCCTTCCCACAGCCGGAGGACAGCAGATGGCCCCCGACTCGGGCGTAGAGCCAAGCAGAGCGCCACAAACGTTGCCAAGAGGGGGGATCCTTCAGCACATCTCCGCTGCCAGTAGGGCTGGAATGGGTACGGATTTTAACGGATTTTGATAAAGAAGGAGATCGGCTCGGCGGAGCTCTGAGCTAGGCGGCCATTCACATTGGCGCCAGGCCACACCCCCTAGTAATAATTTTTAAATATAAGAAATGTGATGACAGTAGTTTTACGCATGTACTCTTTTATTTTAATTACATTTTTTTTGTACTGCAATGGTTTTAATTCACTATGCAAATAAAATCTATCTATCTACAGCCAGGAGGTACTTTAATAATTTAATAACCATGGGCGAATCCTATATTTCAGTCCCAGATATACAGATTCTGAATTATATCCTGGGCTGGTGCAGGGTGGATAGGGATAGACCATGCACAGCACTTACGGTAAGAAAGAACACGACTTGTTTTTACAATACATATACTGATAGTTAAGGGAAGTTGCCCACGAGTTTATTAGCTCAGGTGTGACACTCACACGGCTGAAAATGACAACTATCACTCCGTTCTGTTGTGAATGAATATGGTGGCGGCACTCATTCGTGTTTCCATTCAGAAAAAGTTAACGAGGAGAGAAAAAAAGGCTGATAAATTCTTACACTCTACTAAATCCCCTGTGCAATACAGGAACAGAGCAGGCGTACAACACAAGCCTATATCCGACCCTTCTGTCCCCAAACCTATGACAGCAAACGGGGCCTTGAACAGATTGGCTCCTAGAAGCAAACCAGTTAGCAGTGCTGCCCGTTTTAAGTAGATTAGATCAAGCGGAGCTAATTTATACTGCCATACTGTGGAAACATGTAAATATTCGACTGTAGGGAACCGGATTTCCTCTATTTGTTTAAACGTTTTATTTAGGGATTTTTCATTTAAAACATTTCAGGCAATATCCAGCTAGCATTTTAAGCAGTATTCAGAGTGATTCATTTCAGACTTCAAAAGTAAGATGGATGTGGAGAAGTGTGGCTCAGTGGTTAGAGGCGGCAGACCCGGAAGCTGGGATCGACCGTGGACCAGGGTTCGATTCCCCGCCTCAGCGGGTCTCGGGCTCAAAATTCCACGGCCTCGACAATTCTCGCTCCGGTGCCTACTCAACTCACGGGGTCTCACTCTGCAACTCTAGGCAATAGCTTGCTTAATCTCCACTACGGCCCCTCGCGGCGGGATGCCTGGCTTTCACCCTGTGGACACCCTGCCGGGGCCTCTCACAGGGGAATATCAGGACGGGTTCCCTAAGCAAGCGCCAGGATGCCCTTTGGGTGACAGGTTGCGCTATATAAGTACACCTACATTTACATTTACATTTACATAACAATCTGTTACAGTCATATGACAAGAGTGATGCAATGCTATGTGGAATAACCATGGAAAAGCCGGGAAAGTACTATACAGGAGTTAATGGATGGGCATGGCAGAGGCATTAGGGGGTGGGCGACTGGGAAGCTTCTGTGGAAGTGTTATTGGGACTATATGTCTTCACTGGTCAAACACTGCAATTCAGATTTTTTTAAAGTAACTAACATATCCAATATCACATATTGGAGTTGACTCGGGTGCAGGAAACTGACACATTTTTTAGGTCTCACCTAGCGTTGCAGTGCATATGCTGCTCACTCGGCACGACCTATAGTGAGAGAGTAGGTTTCTGAAAGGGGCCTTGAAGCACCGCCCCTCTTTCTTTTTCATTGGCTGGCATCACCATTTATGCTAAACAGTGGCCTGCCATTGGAAATGGGGTTTTGTGGTGGCTGCCCTTCCCCTTTTCGTCCGTCCCATCCCAACAGGATCGTCTGCTTTGCGGCTGTCGCAAAGTAATTTCTTATCTTTATTGGAGCCATCTGTTTTCACTCAGCCCCGTGTTTATTTTTGCATCGCGCTTTCACTTAAAGTGAAAGTGAAAGCGCGATGCAAATATAAACAAGCGGCTGAGTGAAAACAGATGACGAGCGCTTGTTTAAGAGGGAAGGGGGCCTGGAATTTATCAAAAAGTGTTATCAATCAAGCACTGTGTGAACGTCCTCTGGATCACGTACACAGACAATAGATATTCTTCCTCTGAAATTTACGCCAATTGGGTTAAAGGAGAATGCATCCCTGGTCCACCATGTTACACAAACAGAAGAGCATTGATTTTGAAATGCAAGACCAACTTAAGTTCTATCCCAGTGACAAGACACTCCTTTATTCACTCCGAGAAGGAATAATAGCACTAACTGTTTGAAAAGTGATGGTAAAGAGTCCAGACAAACTTCCAGTTCATGAATCTTCATGGCTAGCAGGCAACTTCTCGACTTTGAATAGATGAAAGGCCTAGGTGGGCCCCTGCTGCGACCTGAGAAGGCTCTCAGTGCAAGATATAAGTACAGCACAAGAAAGCAACCCCCACCTAAATGGCACTCACCAGTTGCTATTTGAAATGGCTGGCGCCACCTGGGATTATGCACTGCCCATTACTCCGCCGTATGATTAGAAGGCCTGCAGCCTTACAATATTTTCGTTGGGCAGAGTCTTAGAGGGCAGCAACCATTGGCTTTTTGGTGGGTCAACATAAGAGTGGTACCATCGACAACTGGCACAGAAGAAGGACACAGTGACTCGAATAAGGGCCATTGGAATCGAAGACAGCCTGTGGCTTACAAAAACACTGAGTGTATGTTTAGCTATGGAAATAAAGCGACCTAAAGACAGTCGGATTACAGTCATGAACATTTGTTGACTGTGTGGATCAAGATATAAACCTGTAAGAATGAGTAAACTTGTTTTGAATTTGTGCCTAATGGGCCGCATTAGTTCGGTGCGCAGCTGCATTCTGATGTGAATTGATCTTTTATTGAAAGCACACCACTTCCTTGATCATGCAGCATTAGTTAGGGCAGCGCTTGATAACCAACAGGTCTCTCACATGGCAAAAGAGGGGCTGGATAAGCATCCTCTTTATGTCACCAGCCACTGCGATCTTCTTGAATCCAATGCCAGTGTTCACCATTTGAGTGGCATCATAACCCCGCCTCCTGAGGTGGGGTAATCGCCATGCACAAGCGTGATTGTACCTGTCTGGGCTGTCAATTACGTTGCTGTGGGTTACTTAAATATATGTAACTCAGAGCCAAAGTAAATAAAAACAAGAAATTAGATAAGCACGTAAGTTATAGCCCTTGGCTGAGCATGTTTTGTTCTGAGTAACCTGAGAGACTTCCCATGCCGCTTGCAGAGTAAAGTTAGGCGCACGGCCAACATGCTAAAACATGAAGTGTGGAGGCTGTGATGCGGGCACCGTAGGCATCAAATAAAAGGAGCGCGGCCTCCAATATTAAATAATAAACTATGGGGCACCATGCTGAGCCTGTTTTCATATTCATAATTAACTTGTAATTTGTGGCCAGGCCATGCTGAGGCAGGGAAAAACGAAAAGAAACAAGAAACGAGATAAGGTCATAAGTTTCAGCCCTCGCTGAGCACGCTTTGTTCTGTGCGACCAGAGAAACTTCCCATGCCGCCTGCAGAGTAAAGCTGGGCACCCGGGCGCCATGGTAAAAAATTAAGCATGGCAGCCTTGAAGCGGGTGCCATGGGGATCAAACAACAAAGAAAAACAAGCCACAAAAATAAATAAGACAAGATATGCACAAAGCGCGTTGTTGTTCGAGCAGCTGGAAAGCCACAAAAAAAGAAATAGTGCGCACAGATTTTCATAAATAACTATAAGGGGAAGAGCACACGTAACAGGGGCAATTTGTCTACGAGGTTACAAAAGGCGAAAAGGAGTGAATAGTAAGCTACTTAACCAATCAAAAGCCGGGATTTACCAAGGACAGAAAGAGGAACCAATTACAAAGATGGATGGAGCTGCAAGCCCATATTCTAGATACAGCATGTCTCAAGAGACAGCTCATGCGTTGTCTAAGTGAGACCTAAAAAGGATGCTACTTTTGTAATTTTGACTCCATCAGCAAAAACTGATTTTGGAAATTACATTTCCATGATGGTCTTTCGTTGCCGGGTGGTTAGAAAACCGTCACCCCTATACCCTGGAAGGTTATGTTATTGCTAAGATGTCGAATATGGTATTATTTCTGCAAGAGACTTCCAGTGAGAAAGGTGCTCAGGATCACAAGGGTGTTTGAAGATGCATCAAAGTTACCTTCATGTCCAGTGGGAAGTGATTTCAATGAGAGCTTTTTACCTGGGAGAACTCTGCCCAAGATAATACTGCTGTGTGCCAGTTCACGGTGTTGAGTGTTCAATTAGAGGTTTTTTTAAACGAGAAGGAAATCTGCTTCCGTTATGTGATAAGACCCATGAGAAGTTAATGACCACGCCAAAGTCTTCTGGTAGTGCCCTGTATATATGTGACACCAATCTACGCCCCCCCCCCGCCAATGACAGAAGGACCTGCAGAGTAGTAGCAATAGGCGGCTCCTCCGGAAATATCGGCCACAACTCTCACGCTACCGCCGAGATCTTCGCATACTGGAGGTACTGTCCCCTGCCCAAGTTGAACATCGACTCCGCTTCCTCCCTCGTGAAGAACCGCTGTCCCAAATACAGGTCGTCCATCATACAACAGCCCCTTCTGTCCACCTAGTGATTGCCACAGTACGACTTATGCGTTTGAATGGTACCACTGCCCACAGCGGAGTTTGGGGGCATATGGTGCTCGTTTTACCACAGTTTTAATTGCGGTCTCCCAGACTGCTGCCACATGTCTAATAATATAGGGGAATCGTATCGGCACCCCCGCTCCCATCATGAGAATGTCAGGTAAAAGGGACCCCGTGAGTACCATCCAGTAACCGTTTCTCCCAGTTGTCCTGCTCATCTAGCTACTGCACTGTGTGTTGAAGCTGCGTTGCTATATAATAAAAACTCAACCGAGGGACCTCCACCCCCCTGCGCCCACATCTTCTGTAGTGTGTCTAGTTTCACACGCTTTCTTTTCGAGACCCACAGGAGACGGTCCAGTCTACGGAAATACGCCTGTGGAATGCCATAGAGGGAAGTTTGTAAAACGTATGGGAGAGCGTGTGGGAGGATGACCATTTTTATGAGGGCCACCCGTCCCATCAAGGACAAAAGGGAGATCCCGCCAAAACTCAAATGGTTTACAAATACCTTCCACACATCTCCCCATATTGTGTTCCAGATAGGCTTCCTGTGCGTGCACCAATCTTACCCCCAGGTAGCGGACCGTATCAGTGAACCAACTCATCCCCACCCCCGGCAGCTCACTCTCTTCCACATTCTGCAGACTGCCCATCGGGAACAGATTAGATTTCCCTGGGTTGAGACAAAGACCCAAGATTTCACCAAAACTAGTTAGCTCCCGAAGGAGCTCTGGAACTGCCGACTTGGGGTGGCGGAGGTACACCATTGTGTCATCGGCTTACATAGACACCACATGCACCATCGTCCCCAGCGCTCCATCCGAGTTCTTGCCAAGGTGGTGAGGAGTGATTGCCAAGGGCTCCATTGTGAGGGCAAAAAGTAGCGGCAACAGGGGGGCAACCCAGTTGAAACTCTATACTGTCCGATACCTGATTCCGGAGGCGGATACGAAACGTTGGTCTACAGTAGAGCAGTTTCAGCCATCTCAGATAGTCTTTCCCCACTCCCATTCGAGAAAGTACCGTCCACATGTAATCCCACTCGACAGAGTCAAAGGCCTGCCTTATATCTAGAAGACTGAGAGCCCCTTAAGCTCCTGCGCATGCTATACATGTGCAAATCTGCTCAAGTTATATGTAGTTTTCCGCCCTGGGATAAACCCAGACTGATATGGGTGGACCAGTTGGGTCATGTAGGGCAAAAGATGCGCCACTAATACCCCACTTAATATTTTCTCGTCTATATTCAGGAGAGAGATGGGCCTATAGGAACTCGGGAAAAGGGGATCCCTCTCCGGTTTAAGAATCATTAATACCAATGCCTCCATCATAGTATTGGGAAGTGTCGCCCTGGCTAGAGCTTCAGTGTATACCTCAAGGAGGTGATCCACCAGCTGTGGGGCAAACGTCTTATAAAATTCAGCCGGAAGGCCGTCTCTCCCAGGACATTTCCCAAACGCGACCAAGCCTCCAGTAACTCTCCCTGCACCTGCGTCCATGCAGTTCTATCAGTGGGGTTCTACTATAGTGCAGTCTCTAGGGATCATAAGAGGGTTTTCTAGGAAGTCAATATCCGCACTTAGCTGGTGGTTGACCCCATAAGTGGTCAACCCCCCTGATAACAACCTTCATAGCCTCCCACTCTGTAGATCTAGTGGCAGTGGACCCCCAATTCTCTCCAAAGTAATGTTGGAGAGCCTATGTAACAGTCTGTATGTATGGACGTCCGTAAGGGCTTCAGCTCGAAGCCGCCATAGTGGAATGGGTGGTTGCCCCGGTCCAGAGGACAGTGTCAGCAACAAAGGCGCATGGTCAGATAAGTACCTCGGCAAATAAGAGATGGCCTTTGTCGTAGCTGAGAGACCTGGAGTAAGGCAACAGTGATCAATACGCGAAAAGGTGTTGGCTGCCGGAGTAAAACAAGAAAACTCCCTCTTGCTAGGGTTATGCGCTCTCCACTCACCGCATAACTACATGCCCTGTAGAATACCCATGAGGGACCTCATCATACGGGGCTTAGAGTTTTCACTTGGGGGCTCCCGATCCAACGCTCCATCAAATATACAGTTAAAATCTGCAAAGAGAAGGATTTCAACACCCATGTAAGGTGTTGCGGCTTTCAGAACTGCCGAATAGAACTCAGAGCAATCCAGGTTGGGCACACAGACATTAATAATGCAAGGTTCCCTCCCTTCCCATCTTCCAAACAGGATGACATACCTCCCTTCAGGATCGAGATCATGTTGAAGGTGTTGGAACAGGACCCCCGGGGCCACCCACACCAATGCCCCAGTGCAAAACAAGAGTAGGATATAGCATAGATTTGTCCCCTCGAACTTTTATGAAGGCTTTTTATAGTGTTCCCCAAATGTGTGTCACCTGCAAACCTACAATCGCTATTCCATATTTCTTCAGTAAAGCATGCACTCTAGGGTGCTTGTCCAGACTGGCTATCCCACGGACATTCCAGTTAAGAAACTTCAATGTCTGTGATGTCATGGCAATGTAGTGATAACTGAGATGTCCTCTCCCCTGCCCTAGATGTCCCTCTATTCTCCACTATTGTCCATACATTGCAATGTACTCTACATTTGACTTCATAGGTTCTCCAACAAACATATAAACTCCCACAAACTGAACTAACCCTACCCCCTCCCTTGTGAAGCAATAAAAGTTTGAGTATACATTCCCATATAACCAACCATACATACCGCCCTATTCCCCCCTTCAAATAGCTACCAAGCACTGAGCAAGAGATTTAGGTACACCAGGACGCAAGACTCTTCTTAAGCTACCCCAATGGACCCGGTCTATGTCGGGGACGTCGCTACTCCGGCAGCAGCCCAAGTCCCTAATGTATTAAGTGGAACAACATGACCCCCAACCTGTACCCCGTTCAGAAGGAAATAAAGCAAGACTAAACATTCAAACCCAGGGGTCAATAGGCCACCTCCCGAGCCTCAGAACGCCCACCTCCTCGAGAGCACTCCCATAACTACTGCCAACCAGTCCTTCCAGGACCCCAGGAGTTCAAAGCTCCCTGTAGACTTATCTATGCAGTTCATCAGTTGCTAAGAGACTCATAGGATTCAGTCATGACTACTATCTGGGCCCTCTGCTCCATGCTCAAGGTCTGGCGTGGCCTCCATCGAATCCGGAACAACCTCCGAATCTGATGCCATCTTGGAGGACGGTGATTTGGCCCAAGCTCATAGTTTTTGGTGCCTGTTGTGTAGACTGTCTACGTCCCTTCAAGGGAGACTGCGAGATATGCATCCCGGCTGAACTTGTAGAGGAGAGCAAGCGCATCCCCTCCGGGGCCCTGGCATCCAACCAGTCTCCCACCTCCTACACCGAGAAGAAAAACAGGGCCCTGTCTTCACTCTCCACTCGTAGTTTAGCAGGGAACATAAGACTATATTTAAGGTTCACGTCCCTGAGCCATCTTTTGATAGCGATGAATGTCTTTCTCTGTTCCTCTACTCTTTGGGTGTAGTCCGGGTAGATGGCTATGAATGTCTCGCGTAGAAGAACCACCTTCCACTGCGAGAGAGCTGAAGCAAAAGGTCTCTATCTTTAAAGTTAAATAGTTTTGCAATTATGGCACAAGGGTGCTCCGGGCCTAGGGGTGGGCCACCAGCGCCCTATGTGCCAGCTCCATACTGAAAAATTATGACAGCTGCTTGGCAGCTATTTCGCGAATGATCCAATCCTCCAAGAACAGGTCTGCTGCAGGGCCCTCCACCTTCTCAGAGAACCCCACAAATCTTAAGATTACCCTTTCGGGACCGACCTTCCGAATCTTCAGCCTGGTCTTCAAGCCTGTTCACTTGGCATTTCAGCTCTACCATCGCCCTTGACCTCCTCCTTTAGGACCTCTGTGTCCTTTTTCGTAACCGTCACCCTTTCCAAGACTTTCCTGAAGTCACACTTTAACAGATTAACGTCTATAGCTACAGCATCGATCTACCGGGTCAAGTCATCTCTGGTCGACTGAACGGCTCTAATAACGTCCACCAGTGTCAGAGAATCCTTGCCAGCGCCCACAAGTGCTCCCTTTTGCAGTGGTCCATCCTCATTTCTATCCCCCAGGCCGATGGGTATGGGCTGGGCGTAGTTTGTTATTTTATTGGATTGGGATTTTGCCGTTTTATCCTTCCCCATCATGGCCGGCTAGGTGCTCAAGCTGTATCTTATGCCACCCTCTCAGACCTTGGCGGGCAGTGTGTCACTGTCACTGTGCACCAAGTACTCGCCTTCAGGCCTTAGTATCCACGTGAGTTCAAAGGTGGCCCAAGAACTCTCACCAGCTACAGATTCTCACCCACAACTCAGTGCATCAGGCCCCCTCCGGCCTCAGGATAGCCGTCACTTCTCAGCCGGCTGAGCTAACTCGCCGTCCGAGAGCCTTCAGGTCTTATCACAAAATGAGACTCTGCAATGCCATACAGTATCAGCAGGGTGGCCAGGGCACTGGGTCGTCATCTCGCACCATAGGCACGCTGCTCACGAGAGTCTCCTGGCCTGTCCATGCTCATGCAGCCCGATGGTCACTACACCCTTGGCCGTAAAGATTCTTGTGGACCACGTCCTGACCAGCAAAGGCTTGTATCGTCACCCCGAGGCATGCACCTGCGATAAAGGGATGCCGCCACTTCAGGCAACCCATGGGCCTGCAGATCGATCTTCGGAGTCTGCTCCCCCCCAGCTGTCTTCACCTTCAATTAGTAGGCACTCCGCAGGCCCGGGGGACACATGTGGGCATGTATTCGTAGTTTCTCTGCTGCCAGGGGGGCCGCCTAACACCCACAGGGGACACAAACCAATTAGGGAGGAAACAATTGGCTCTCGGCCCCGGAGGCAATGTCCTCCCCCAGCAGACGCAGGGTCATCCTATGGTGGTATTCGGCAGCACTCCACCACTCCCCATTACCGCCTTGTGCACCTCTCCCGACCAACAGGCTCCACAGATCTACTGGCTGGACTGCTCCGTCCAACCCAATCATTCAGTCTTCAGGATGGCGGCCGCTCCTGAAATCACTCGGTACTCCAAGCTTCGAGACAATTCCCGGAGCTCCGAACCTCTGGTCGGTTCCGTGATGCAGGCGGTGGTCCCGGAGTATCCAGGAGACTTGTCTCTCAGTCGCTAGGGACCAGGATATTACAGGATGTTGGTTCAGCAAAGACTGCTGCATGGAACTCTGTTCGAGCACGTCTGAGCGGCCATGCTAGCAATCCACGCCCCTCCTTTCTATGGGTTATGTTGAACCCGGTTATGTGGATTTCTCCCTCAGTGGTTGAAAAGTTGCTTGGGTTGTGTTCAACCCTGTTCCGTGTGATTCTCCCTTAGTGGTTGAAAAGTGCTTGTGTAATGTTGAACCTTGTTTTATATGGGTTATGTCACGTGTACTTTGTCTTGTGGGTTGTGATGAACCCTGTCAACTTGCAAAAATCCTTCCTCAGTCGTTAAGTATATGTTTTTCCTGTTGCATTATAGTCCAGGGGTACAGGGGATAAGTCTGTGGGGTGAAAGATACCTTTTTTTTTTATATTTTATTGAGCATAATCAGTAGAAATCAAAAACTTTCATTACAAAAGAGTGACAGCATAAAATAACAATAATGCATCAGATAATTCAATACAGAAAATATAACAAGGGCAAGAAAGAAAGCATTATTAACCAATACAAATACAAACCAAGAAACAAGGTTACAAAAGAGAGAAACTACATAAATAAATAAAGTCAAATCAATTCAAATCAAATCAGGAGGGACGTCTTGCATTAGAGTACCAATCGGAAATTGGAGCCTAGATCTGGGCACCAAGAGCTCTGGATTTTCTTAAACTCGTACTATATATAGCTACCTCCTGCTTGTATGTGGCAAGGAATCGACTAAGCCACATCTGAAAAGTGGGTGCATCAGGATCTTTCCATCGGGCAGCAAGTGTAATACTAAGGACGGCGGTGCCTAAAAAGACAATCCTCCGTTCCTCCGTATTATAACCTAAGGATTCATCATGACCCAAAAGATATAAAGTAGCTGAAGCTCTAAGACTCCGACCAAAAACTTGAGCCCAAAAACCTCCAATCATAGTTTGTAAAATATCAAGTTTGGGGCAATCAGCAAATATGTGAATTAAATTTGCTTGAGCCTGTCCACATCTTGGACAACAATCATCTGTCCGCAAACCCCACGTGAAAAGCTTGAACGGGGTATAATAAAGATTATAGATAGTTTTATAATATTGAGCTTTAAGATTGGGGGCTAAAAATAATGTTGCTGAGAGTGCTAGGGAAGAATCAATATCCACATCTGGGTTTCCGAGTTTTAGTGCCCAAGCTCGCTCGACACGATCTAAGTCATCAACAGAAAATTCAGAAAGTGTGTCATATAGAGTTCCTATCCTGGTGGACCGTTTCCCAATAATAGAAAAAAAATGAAAACTATCTAGATTAATGTTGAGTTTAGAGTTACGAATACTAGTAAACACTTGAAAGTATTTTAAATAATTTGTAGATGGAATAGCGAATCTCCGCTGAAGCCCTTCAAAGGATGGGGAGATATCTTGTCCAAAAAAATCACCTAGTGTGTAGATGCCAAGATTCTCCCATTTCCTAGAAATGTTATCCTTTAGACAAGCCGGTAAAATCGTGCTATGCCATAGAGAGGTGTATTTAGTGACTTTAGGAATACCTAGATGTTTAGAGGCAAGTTTCCATATTTTCCATGAATCGCTAATCACCTTGAATTTAATCTTTTTGTAATATGATGCCTTAACTTGTCTCAAGAATAATGTCCTTATTTGGGCGAGTGGTTGTGTCAGTGTTTGTTGGAGAGTTGTGGTACTTAATCTTTGGTATTCTGTGTGCTACCACTGAGTTAAGCTTGTCTGGCAAACTTATGTAGTTTGGTGGTGGTTATAGAAGTGCCTGTTTTTGTGAGGTCCTTTTTAAATGCATCATTTGAGGATGTTGTGAAATGCTACACAGTCTGGTGTTTAAGTAGTCTGTGCTTTCAATGTGTTCTTATAGTGGGAGACATTTGTTTTTTGTTTCAAAAGGTGGTAGATGTGTGATATTCTGCTTGTCAGATTACCCATGATGTCATGGAATGTCAGTCGAGCCAGACAGACCAGGTCAGAGCATCTAGCTACATATGCTCCCATTGGCAGCTGCCACAAACAAAGGGTGGTGGGAAGAAGGGGAGAAGTCACACAGTGGGGGGTCAAGTTTGTTAGTAATACATTTTTTTTTTTAAACTTACCTGAAGCCACCGGCTACCTCCCGTATCACGCCTCCTCTCCTCTTCCCCGGTTTTGGCTGGCATGTTGACTAACATCTATAACCGCTCCTCTGAAAGTGCCTCTATTCCTAGCAGTTGGAAGTTAGTCCAGGTCAAGCCTATTCTCAAGAAGCCCAACAGTGACCCTTCCACACTATCCAATTATAGGCCTATATCCCTTTTACCATTCTTTGGGAAAGTACTGGAACATCTGGTGAATAAACGACTTACCACCTATATTGAGACACATGCTTTGTTTGATCCTTCACAGTTAGGGTTTCGCGCTGCACATGGTACAGAGACCGCAGTCATTGAGATAGTGGACAACATTCGTCTCTCCCTGGATAGAGGTGAGTCAGCAATTCTGATCCTGTTGGATCTATCGGCGGCCTTTGACACCATCTCCCACAGCATTCTGAAACATCGTCTGTAGGAGATTGGTGTCAGGGACAATGCCTTAGCCTGGTTCGAAGACTATCTCACCGGCCGCTATACCTATCTCAAAATGGACACCCATGTGTCTGGAAATAGGCCTCTCACTGTGGGGGTACCTCAGGGGTCGATTCTTAGCCCCCCTTCTGTTCAACCTATATGTGACCCCACTGGCCAATATCATAAAATCTTATGGCTTCTCCACAGTATCCTATTCCGATGATACGCAGGTATTAATTACCTGCAATTCTCGGTGTCCGGACACATGTCTAAGGTTCAAGCAGTGCATGGTTCATATTAGCAGATGGATGAGTGATAACAAGCTCCAGCTTAATTATAGCAAAACCGAAATCCTGCTATTTGGCTCAGCCAAAACTATTTGGTCCCAGGAGTGGTGGCCTCACGAACTTGGTCCCTGCCCAGAGCCAAAAGAAGTGGTACGTGACTTGGGCATTATGCTAGACAGCACTCTTTCAATGAAAGCACATGTGAACCAAATATCAGGCATATGTTATGGTATACTTAAACAACTGCGTAAAATATTTAAATGGCTACCTCTAGAGGCAAGAAAACCTCTGGTTCAGGGGCTTATTATCAGCCGTCTAGATTATGGTAATGCCATGTTTATGTCAATCAATGAAGGTGTGCTTACTAAACTCCAAATATTACAGAATGCAGCAGCCCGGTTGGTACTGGCATTACCTCCAAGGTCTGCCTCTGTACCTAGCCTAAAAAAACTACACTGGCTCCCAGTGCGGCAAAGATGTCAGTTTAAAATCCTAAGTCTCACCCACAAACTCCTCTATGGTACAGGCCCCACCTACCTGGCAAAGAAATTAGCGTGGTATAAACCGTCTAGAACTTTACGTTCAAGCACAAAGTCCTTTCTTGTTCAACCTAAGGCGCGTACCTCCAGAAATGGATGCAGGGCTTTCTCCTATCTGGCACCGCAGCTATGGAACAAATTGCCTTCCCATTTGCTGTCTCTCTCTAACCATCTAGAGTTCCGCAGGAGCCTGAAAACCTGTCTCTTTCCTAAGTAATCTCCCTCTCACCCACTTTTTGCTCCCTGCAATGGTTAATTGCCGTTTCTCTGCCAAGCGCCCTTGGTGAATTGTTGCGCTATATAAAAGCTTTTGACATTTGACATTTGACATTCCTGGTCCCGGAAGCCCCTCAGACAGACTCCCATCCAATCCCCGTACTGCAGAGCCCGAGCGGGCTGGAAAGACGTTCCACTCAGACCAGGGAGTCTGTGGGGTTTCTTCAGCCTGGCTGTTCAATGCAGCCGGGCTGGAGAAACCTAAGTCCGCATGTGTGTTTTGGCCAGCCTGAGACAACCGGCCAAACACATATGCACTTAGGGTGTGCACATAGCACTCCTTCTCACACCTCCCATGCCTCGGGCCGCCCCTCCCTAGAGCGCTGGCACAGAGCCGGCAAATGCAAAATAAAAAGATTACTGTCTTTGCCTGTGGTTGTTACAGTTTACATTTGTAGTTTTAACCTGCCTGTGATTGCATATTTTATCACCTGTTTTGTATTTTAAACTTCTGGTTTTCCCTACCCATGATTGCTTTCATTTAACGTGTTGAATTGTGGGATGTGCAGCCCAAACTCTGTAGTTTATCCCTCTCATTCCTGGTGACAATTCAGTTTTCCCTCCAAATTTCTCCTTTGCTCTGTGCTAAGACCTGTATGTTAAAACAGTGCACCCCCAGCCACAATTTTGTGTTCACAAGCCAGTGAAACCAACCCCCCTTCCCCCCCCTCCCCAGCAACAGGGATATTCTACATCAGAAGGTGCTTCTGTGAGCTGTTTAAACAATGTTTACTAGGGACTGTGCATTTCGTTTTTTGGCCAGTAGAGGAAGTAAAGTTGTATTCAAACAGTATTGTTAGATGTCAAGTTAGTGAGGCCTTTACCTGCAGAAGTCCAAAGTGTGGATTGAGCCTGTCTGTCTGTCTCCTAGGAGATTCTGAACAAGAGAAGCAGCTTCCAACTCCCAGGCCAGCAAACCTTGTCTGACGTCGCTAGGACCTTATATGGTCTGCTAGTGGTTGGTACATGTGTACACTGATTGGTGGTTGTATCTGGTGTTTCTAAAGGATTAGGGTTAGTGTCCTCATTGGTTGGGTATTTGAGGGTTCTGATTGGTTTCTGGGTCTGTGATTCCATCAATGTAGGGTTGGGACTAGGGCTATGGTTAGGATTTCTAGTGGAAGTAGGGACTAGGGCTTCCTATGTTATTGGTTGTTGGGAATAGGGTGGGACTAGGGCTAGGGTTAGACCTTTAATTGGAAGTAGCGATTAGGGCTTCTGGTTGCTGGACTAGTTGTGGGACTAAGAGTAGATTTAGGCTTTCTATTGGAAGTAGGGACTAGGGCTTCCTGTGCCATTGGTTGCTTGGACTTGGGTTGGGACTACTGGAAGGGCTAGGGCCTCTATTGGACGTAGAGATCAGGGTTTTTTAACTGATTGGGTGCTTGGACTAGGGCTAAGATTGGCTGTAATGTCCTGGTCTCCTATTGGTTCTATATTTTAGGGCTAGTGTTGTGATTGGATAGTGTTAGGGCTAGGGTTCCCATTGGCTGAGGGGGTCACCTGATTACTACGGCTATAAAAGGCCAGTGTTAGGGCGTCTCAGCCCGGGCATTGAGGCTAAGGGCGGAGAGGACAAGGGCAGTTGCCTGTTTGAGCCTGTTCAAGACTGACCAGGGCCAGAAATGCTGCCCATTAACCCATTTAGCAATACCCAGCCCACATCATCAACATCCACAAACTTATGGATCTATATATTTATCACATTCTTCTAATTCTAGCATTTCCAATGCACTACTCTATTCCTCAGCCTATACTTCACTCAATATATCTTCTAGCCCAACCTTCAGATTCATCTGAAACATCTTTCTACTATTCTTTCCAATGCACTACCCTATCTCTCATCCTGTACATCTATCAATATATCCTCTACATCCACTCTCATTTATCCCAAACCCCATAACACTAGTATGAACCCCAAAATAACCCTTTCTAGACTCTCTCCTACTCTACCCCTCCTTGCATCATCCGACACCTCTTTTACTATACCTATCCCCTAAAAAAAACCTTTCTAAACTCTTCCCTCTGACGCCTCCCCTCCAAAACTCCTTTTTACTCGTCCAAAAGCCTCCTCCTGCTGCTAAAAACAAACACAAAAAGAACACATTTCACTCTTTTATCCCTCCACTATCCTTTTCAATCAAAATTAACAGACTAACATGTTCACTTCTCAAATTCCATATTCAACTATACTAATCCTTTATGGGTTCCGGAGTGGCGTGCTACTCGCCAGAAAAGCACTTTAACACCCATCAGGGGTAACAAGTGCTATATGAATGCAAACCTTTCTTCCCCTTTTATCCCTCCACTATCCTTCTCACTCCAAATAACTGACTAATATCCACCACTGAAATTACTTCATATTTCACCATATTAATTCATCACTAATCCTTTAGGGGCTTCCTAAATAGAGTGCGTCAATACCCCATCAGTTGTACCAAGCGCTATATAAATACAAACCTTTTTCCTCCTCTACCCTTCTGCTATCATTCCAAGTCCAAATAACTGACTAACCTATCCACCACTTGAAATGTACTTGCATGTTTCTCTATACTAATTCAACTCTAATCCTCTTTGGGTCCTGGAGTAGCATGCTACTCGCCGAAAAAGCGCTCTGACACCTAGTCAGGGGTAGTAAGCGCTATATAAATGCAATTACAATACAATACAAAATACAATGGTGGTGTCGTTTATGTATGCATTCAACTTCCACAAACCATCTCCCAATCTACTGTCTGCCTATTTTTGCATGCCAAACTGCCTCACAACACATATGCTAGAGTCTACCATATTGCTCATTCTATTTTGCTGCTAATGCATGCACTCTTTTTATCTGAGCATACCAGTGCAGCTTCAATTGAGACCACCAATCATCCATACTAGATTCCGTTTGCAGTACTTGCACTGCTCCACAGATAAAATAAGGATGCCAACTTAATGTTTTTCTAATTTCTAATTTCAAATATTTACACATTTACAGAGCCTTTTAAAAACTTTCAGTTTTCATTTTTTATGTATATTTAGTTTATTAATCTGCTATTGTTTATTTATGTAAACAGTCGCTGACCCCCGAGTATGTGTTGCAGGCCCTAAGGGATCTGAGGGCCACAGGTTAAGAACCACTGCCCTAACACATTGGTTTATCCCAGTTCCAGTTAGGGGTGCAAGCAGCACGGAGCCATGCTTTCTCTTACTCAAGACATCTGGCGATAACCTTAAAGTAGTGCCTCATTCGGAGACACCTGTACCGTATGAGATGTACAGAGCTCTCACTCCTGATGCTCCAGCCGCAAGAAGAACCATTATAATTAAAAGTGAAGCGAACTGAACTCCTCAGTCCTCCCACCATCTGCGCCAGGTTGTCCACGTTAGACATTTAAAAACGACTGTATTATTAATATGCAAACGCGTTACATCTGCAAGGCGACCTTAAAAAAGAAAATGGGTGACTGTTTATCCCTTGGAATAAACACTTGTATTCCTCTTGCTTGTGGAGCTCGGTATGTCCGCCTCAGACCCAGGGCTGGTGTCTACCATGTCAAGCGTGCTTCTGAAACTACTGGCAAAGCACATTCCTCCTAGAGGCACTCGATAATGACAATAAACCAGACAGTTCGCCACCTAATATTAAATTAACACAAATATACAGCACTGTGTCCATGTGTTAGGTACCCGCATGCATGACATCAGCAACCCACAAGAATGACACTAGAAAGCACTTAGAGTCCTCGCAGTGGTACTAAAGCGCTATTCCATTGCTACAGTACATGCAAGCCTGGTCTCAGTGAAGGGGCGATTATGAAGTAAAAGAGGTCAAAAACATAACAGCTCCAACATTGAGGGAAAGCTGCTAAGTGAAGTGCTCAAAGGCAGACATTGAGGAAAGCGCAGTAGAGAGGTACAGAGCACGGGCAGATCAATGATTCTCTCTCAGACTAGTTAGTAGTGCTGTCCAAAAAAAATGCTTGTGCTTGCATGTTGGCAGACGGCCTAATCTCACTCTCTGCTGTTTCAAAGACACAAATGCATCTAAAGTGGTACAAAACATACGGCCTGTTAAGAAACCAGCGTTCATGCTATGCAGCATGGCTAAAAAAATATTGGCAAAGCTAATAGGTTTAATATGCGAGACCTACTGGCTTAGAAAATTCTTGTTCTGACTGTTGTCCCCAACACGCCCATTTTTTGCGAATGTTTTATAGAATTGTACAATTTTTATAAATATTATATGAATTCCTCCATTTATTTCCTGCCCATGTGTGCAGCTGCTGTGAGGTCGTGCAGTGTCCAGGACAACTTTCACCGGTTAAAGGCTTTGGCAATTTACACAATAGGCGGAATTGCACTGTCATTGAAGCAGCAGGGAGTCCGGTGCAATTTGATGTAAGCAGAAATGAAAACAGCTGAGGGGGGCTTGAGCACAGGTAAACTGTGCTTACCAAAACTATGGGGGTAATGTGTCAAAATCTAAAAAGGCATGATTTAAAAAAAGTATCTCCTCCAAAGGTACTGATTGCAGTTGTTATGAGTATGTTCTGAAAAATGCTATCAAATGGAAGAACGTCCTTCAAAAACAGTGTAAAAATCTGGCGATTAAAGTTCAAAAATAAATAGGTACCTACAATTGCATGGCGAGTCTCAAATCCAAAAGTTGGTATCCTTGAACAATGTATAAGAAAACTGGAGCAAACCATTTTTTGAGGAGTAACATTTTTTAAAGGTATACTCTTCATTAACACCAAAGTAGACATTTACTTCGCAAAGGCTTCCCAAAAAGGTTTGCACTACCATCAAAATTGGAGCCTCATAGAGCCAATTTACTATTCTCTACTAGACACAATGGTAACACTACCTTGCTGTGCTACTTTTATCTAATTGTATCTGCTCTACCCTTACACTTTACTACACTCTATCTTTCCTAAGAAACATTTTGACAGCACTAAAAGTACCAGCCTCAGTGGTAACTTCGTACTGTACTCTAGCTGTTATAACCCAATACTTCATATTCCGTTCCCTGGATCTATTTTAACATCTCCACTACTAATTCACTTTAGTCTCAAAGCATTCCTGGCCTAATAAAACTATACCCTAAGCAAAGTTATGCTATCTAAACATTGTACCTATAAATATGCTACTTTCTAAAGCTTTTACAAGCTAATCAATACTCTGGAGCCTATTCACAAAGGTAACGTACACATGAGTAAGTCTACATGTGTACATCTACTCTTACACTTTTGAGCAACTTTTCTGCTAGTCACAATTTCCAAATGTAAAGTTACTCAAAACATAGATTTACATGTCTCCATCCCTGAAACTGGCGGTGGATCCAAATTTACCAGTGTTAACTTTACTTTAGACAAAAAGGAGCAGTAGTAAGTCCAGCAACATACATGGCCAAGGACTGATTAATTTAAAATAGTTTAAAATATGAATACATTTTCCTATTAATGATAAAAAAAAATAAAAAAAATGTATTTGATTGAAATATATTTTAATAAGCTTTTAAAAATTGAAAAATAACATAACATTTTATATTAAAATACTACTAAAATCCGTTTACTTAATTCTAGACATCACTTTTAACAGTTCTTGATACATAATAAAAAATTTCTTTTAACTTTGAGTGGGATTTTTATGTCATTTATTCTTGAGAAAAAAAATATGAATTTACATTTAATATATTCCAAATAATTAAAATGTAAATAAAATTATTAATGATGTAACATTTTTATTCTGTTTTTAAAAATAAATATCTAAAATTAATGTACAATAATATTAACATAAAAATATTTTTACGAATTATTTTCATATTTAATAAATTCTTCTACATTTTCCTACACTTTACAATAGGAAGATCTCTGTGGACATGTATTTATATTCTTTGTACGGAGACTTTGCAGTTGGAGCAGAGATCTCTGTACAGAAAACGATAGGTGAGGAGCACGTAGGTTTGTGAATACCATTTTGTTGTAATTGTACGTAGGTTTGTGAATACCATTTTGTTGTAATTGTAGTACTACTGACGTGCTACAAAATGCAGTTTGTAAATAGTCCCCACTGTGTTTTTCATATAAAGTGTTTTAAAGGGCACCATGCAACCAAAGACC
The DNA here is from genome assembly GCF_964263255.1 of Lissotriton vulgaris. Lineage (NCBI taxonomy): Eukaryota > Metazoa > Chordata > Amphibia > Caudata > Salamandridae > Lissotriton > Lissotriton vulgaris. Next base: position 356,610,466 of record NC_141687.1, read on the forward strand.
GATAACAGATATGCAATGCATTCTCCTTGAGCAAACCTTATATGTCTCACCCCTAATAAGGGGACATGCTTTATTCCAGCCCTGTTGCCTAACAATGTCATCATACCTGTAATTGCAGCAGAATGGGCTGTCCCGATGTCTACAGAGAGGATGTCCTCTTCATTCAAGGGTGCAGACCGCACAGGAGTGAAGGTGTACGCTTCATCCACTTGCTTCTCCTGTGGGGGTTCACCCCATTCAGCTGTGATCTCATCGAGGCCAAGTTTATTGAACCTGCAGAGGAAACACATGAATGACAGCGTTAAGAACACAAACCAGCAGTCTGCCTTTTTATAAATCGCAGCCAGTGGATGACCAACTAAACGTGTTCCTGGCAGCTGGCAGGCCCTCTCACACTGCAGTTGCCACTTGCAAAAGGTATTATTTTTATATGTGTGTATGGCATGAATGCAGAATCATATTTTCACTGCTGAGTGCATCACTAATTTGTTCTAGCACAGTGACATTCATTTTGAAGAACCTAAACAGTTTTATGTTGCAAACTCCTCTGCCAAATCTAGGTCTCAGAAGCCTCTGTTCAAGGCCTTGGATCATCAAGACAAGAGTAGGAAAACCCACCTTGATGCTGACTCCACCATTCTTAAGCCTTGCCCTTTCTCCTTCACAACTGGTCCCCTATGCCTGCAGCTACAGACAGAAATCCCTGTCCAACACGTCATTCAAAAGAACCTTTGGAGGCGCAGCACTTAAGCCCTCTCTAACACATGTGTTGCCTATTACTGCACAGTGACTATATGCTTTTCTCAAATGTACAGTTGAAAGACTGTGCTTACAAAGGAAAGAAACCTATGATGTCTCTTGAGAAACTGAAAATTTGAATTGAAAGGTTTCATGGAACAGTTATTTTGAACGCAGTATAAAAAGAAGGTTCTCTTCGCGTATAGTAAACTAAAGTACAATACATGTGTGACCATAGTCTTTACCTTTTGCTCCTTTATTGTTTTGCTATGCAGGTTTTGGTGTCTTTGGAGGGGTTCTTTTTAGTGGAGGGACGTTTAATTGAGTTTGAGGTATAATTTTATAGAACTCCATCTAATCTATGTGTCCTTTCATTTGATCCTATATTGCATTCAGGTAAAATCTTTAATGGCAGCACATGATAGCAAAGTTGTCACCGACCAGAGACTTATGGATATTAATACTCTACTTTCTCAATAACCAGGCACTCAACTAAATCAATGGTAAGTGATGAGGTATACAACCCAGCACCATACTGTAGGGCTAACCGACTTGAAACTTACAAAAACAACAGAAAACGTCCAATTTCAATATAATTTCCAAGTTGATATATTTAAGGAGCTTTTAACAAGTCCTGTGGATTAGGAAAAGGGGCAAAGGCTTCCCCGAGACGGCTAACAGGTTTTTATACTCTGGAGGCTGTTGCCCTCTTCTAAAACGGAATGCAAACTCTGACCTTGGTATTATTCTAAGTATCGAAAAGGTGTAGCTGAAAACATCTCAGGTTCGAAAACAGACTGAATTTGTTAAGGAGATATCTCTCACTGGAGAATGCAAATACGTTCTGACAAAGCGAATAGTTTTGCTTGCATTTTTAGTCCTAAATAAAATATTTAAAAAGAAAAAACCTAACCATATTGAAAAATGGAAACAAAAAAGATAGCTTTCTGTAAAAATAAAAAGGTCCGTAGCTGTAGTCCTAGTTCGGCAGTGTAGGAATCTTCATTGAAGTCATAATGGCTTGAATAATTCTCCGCTTCCTGAGCAAACCCCGGAACACCTTTCTGCATAGCCATTCTTCCATGGGTTTAACACAGTTGAATTTCTTTCAACCATCTAATTCATGCAAAATGATGTCCCCTGGAAGTTTATCACAGATGTAATCTTTTCCAGACTATTCAAAATGTTGCCATGGGAATGTCCAACTTTATTAGGTTATATCATCGGACATGTAAAAGTCCTTTCAACATTATGTGCATGAAGGTAAAAATGCAGCATGATAGGCTTACATTAAGTGTAGATAAAAAGACGGCCTGACCCTTTTATAGCCTGGGAGACACCCCTTCCCATATTACATTCTACAGGCAGATACCTGCCAGAGCCAATTTTTTTTTTTGTGTGCAAACCAAGCAAACCAATAATGCTTAATACAGGAGGGAGCTGGGTGGGTCACTACAATGAAGATTCCTACGCTGCAGAACCAGGACCACGCAAATGTAGCCTTTTCTTCTGTATCATAGGATATTCATTTATAGTTCTAAATGCTAGAGTAGAGTAGCAAGCTAAAAGTATATTATACAGCAGTTAGGTCATAGAAGTAAAATATAAAAACTATTCTTTAGAAATTCACTATGTAAACAATGCTTTCATTTAAAAAGATTTCTGTTTCTTGACCAATTTTAGCCTAATCGTGAGCATCCATTTCTAGGCAGCAGTGCAAAGTAAAAATATTCACAGGCTTACATGTTGCTGCTTTGCAAATGTCTAAATGACAATGCCTAACCTAGGCTGTGATTTCAGCCTTTTGTCTTGTGGACTGGGACTTGGGTCTACATGGAGGAGGATGGTTAGAGAGCTGGTTAATTAAAGAAATAAATGCTCCTATCCATCTGACAATAGATTGTTCAGATGTCACCAGATTTTGCCTCATATGACCATAATAATAAATAATTAATGTGTCCTTTTTAGTATCTTTAGACCAGGTGTCTCCAACCTGTTGATTGGGCGCTACCAGTAGCTCCCAGACACCTTCAAAGTAGCTCCCAACCTTGAGTTCCTTTTTAAATAAGCACAGGGACAAATTTATCATTTAATGTAAAAGGAAGGTGTGTGTACTTTATGTTATTATTCTCAAACTGCAGATAGCAGAGCCTGCTAATGAATGATGCTCAGTCAGATTTTTGTGCCAGACTGGTTCACAGAGGTGAAGAACTGAAGTAAAAGTCAGAACAAAATTATGTTTCTGACTGCTTTTGAATGGCAGAAAATGAAAATGAAAAATTATCTTAATGAAAACTCTTCATTTTAATTTTCTTCCATTTCAAAGTGTTGCATTTCCAAACAGGAGGCCTCTTGCTTTCAGTTGGCAGTAGACATCAAGCCATATTTATAACTGAAAAATAGTTGTTTTTTCAAATGGGAGAAATTTAAAGTGAAGAAAACGTTTTTGATGAAACATTAAGGAGCTTATTATAATGTCTGTCGCGGATATGGGTCCGACCGACCTCTGGTTGGCGATCCCGACCGCCTAATAATGATTCAACCGCACATGGAGTGGTCGCATACTCCCATTTCCCTAGCATATGCTACGACCGTAAACTGGTCGTAGCCAAGCTCCCATAGGGAAATTGGAGGTTGTGCTTATCACTGCACCGTGTGGCAGGCACCTCAGGGTGCCTGCCACAAAGTGCAGGGATTAACAAGGGGGCACCATAGGTGCCCCCTCGGCCCCCAACTGGAAGCCGCAAACAGAAGGAGGCCCTGCTAGGGGCCCCCAAACTAGCTTTTGGACAGGCTTTCTATATGGGAAAGCCCAGCATGAAGAGCCAGCCGGAACCCAAGCATCGTAATCCGGAAGGCGTAAAACACTGTCCATATGGATTATGGGCCGGTCTCCGACTGGCTTACGCGTTCCTTGTGTCCGTCGGAATCTAGGAGGAATGACCGGCCGGTTTCACTTCCGACCGCCTAAATTGTAATTAGGCGGTAGGAAGTGAAACCGCCGATCTCGGTCAGAAAGCCTCCGACCTAAGGTCGGAGGATTTCTGACCGAGATCATAATCGACCCTAAATATTAATGTCTTTCTCCACTTTCAAGTAAGACAAATGCCTCTTAATGTTTTATGAACCATATTTATTCACTTAAAATTCCTCCCATTTAAACAAATTTTCCTGTCAACCATGCCTACAGGCCAGTAGAAGCAAGATGCTTGGTGTTTGTAAATGTGACACTAGGAATTGGGAGACAATTTAAATTATGCGTTTTATGGAATCCACGTAAAGAAAGGTTAGTCTTCAGTTTAATTTTCTCAATACAGTCCCATAAGTGAAAAATACAGCCATTATTTTAGGTTGGAGAAGTTTAAAGTGGAGAAAAATGTTCCAGACTGAACAAATGGCAAAAGGTATGTCTTGTGCCACAAGTACGTACGACACAGTCTTTCAGTCACCCCTGAACACATATCCCATTGATAAGCACACATGTTTTTACATCCCCAAAACCACACTCCCACTAACACACATGGTAGCCTTGTCATAATGCCCTAGTCATAATATTTTGTTCAAACCATATTATCTGGCTCTATGAATATTAGGATTAAAGCTAATTATGCTGGGTATAGGGGTATCTGGTAACAATGTATGAGTTGCTTAGCATTCAGTACCTCATAATGATAGAGGGAATAGAGGGAGTAACTGCACTCTATCTTTTTGTGAGAAAATGGCCTCTTATTTTTGTGATATATCGTCGAACAAACTTACAATCCGTTTACTTGTCTTAGTATCATTGACCTCAACATCACCCCTTGACCCTAAATATCGTGACAAAAATCCTCAACTCACACATCGTCAATTCTTGCTTGTCACTGATGCAGAAGTACTTAATCTACTCGAGTCCACCAAACGGTATCACCTTAAGATCCCTGCCCCACTTCAATTCTCAAAAAGGTTCCAATTCCTATTGTCTCTTATCTTACTAACATTTTTAATGGGATGTTCAGCTCTGGGACCGTCCCTAAACTGTGGAAAAAGGCCTCCATTCTTCCACTTCTTAAAAAACCCATTTTGGACCCAGACAATCCAGGGAACTAACGCCCTATCTCAAGGTTGCCATTTCCAGCAAAGATAGTGGAAAAACTGATTAATTCTCAATTTACACAGTTCGTTCAGGATAATTATATACTGGACCCCACCCAATTCGGCTTTAGGGCTGAGCATAGCACAGAGATTGCTTTAATCAAGACTACAGATGAAATTAAAACTATTCTTGATAAGGGAGGGTCTGCAGCACTTATTCTCCTCGATTTGTCGGTGGCGCTCGATACCGTGGATCATGCCACCCTCTTTGACCGCCTCAAAAAATTGAGCATCACTGACAAAGCTCTTGACTTACTCCAGTCGTTTTTAACAGACAGGGAGCACTCAGTCGTGTTGGGAAATTTTACATCTAAGCCTTTTTCCCTACCGTGTGAGGTCCCCCAAGGGTCTTCTCTGAGTCCCCTACTCTTCAATATTTATGTCCTAAAACTCTCCTTTCTGATTAGATCTTTTGGGTTTTCACCCACTTCGTACGCAGACGACATGCAGATTGTCGTTTCGGCATCCAACAAAGTAGTATTTAATACTTCCCGAGTTCAAATTTGTATGAGAGCAGTCAGCAACTGGGTGGGTAAGCACTACCTTAAACTGAACTCGGAGAAAACCGAGGTCCTTCTATGTGGCAATAAACCTCATTCCTGGAATCCAGCATGCTGGTCCACGGAGTCAGGAACACTCCCCATCCCGGTTCAAAAAGTAAAAAATCTGGGCATAGTCATTGACGAGAAACTGAATTTTAACAAGCATATCTGTTCATTATCTCTTCTAGCTTTAAAACTCTGAGAATTATTAAGAAGATTCTCCCGTTCATTCCTCTTAATTGGATTATTTTAACGGTCTGTACGTTAATCTCCAAAAACAGTACACAAGGAAAACGCAGCAGCTAGGCTTATCCTTGACCTGCCCAAATGTCATCCTGTCTCAGCTTTTATCAAAAAGCTCCACAGGCTTACAGTGGGTAACCGGCTCAAATTCAAGGCACTGTGCCTTACTTATAAAGCCTTACATGATTCCGGCCCCAGCTACCTTAAACAATCTGGTACATACCTAATCGAGACCTACGATCAAAAAATACATTGATCATCTCTCGCCCTGGATTTAAGAGTCTCACATGGGGTGGGGGGTCGGGGGGGGCAGCTGTTTCTTCTCTGAAGCTTCAGTGCTATTGGAACAGCCAGCCCATAAATATCAAAGCAGCTCCCACTTTACTGAGTTTTAGAAAACTTGTAAAAACGTGGCTTTTCAATACTTAGCCTCCTCTGTCCCTACTACACTGCAATACCCCAACCCAGCGCCAAGACACCCTCAGGTAATTGTGCGCTTTAGACGTTTCTATAACATAATATAACATAACATGATTTTCACTGATCAGAAGTAGCTCTCACTACAGAAAAGGTTGGAGTCCCCTGCTTTAGACTTAGCAAAAAAAAAACATGGCACCTTCTTCCATCTAGAGAGTGAAGAGTTATTTCTTTTGGAGTAGATGGGTTAGTTAAGAAAGTAGGAAGAGTAATAGACTGATTTATATGAAAGATAAAACTAATTTGGGTAAAAAGGAGGGGTGAGTTCTTAAAACTACCCTGTTGGCATGAAAAAAAGTGAAAGGCTTGATCTTACACCTCATCAACTCTTCTCACTAACGTAATTGCTGTAAAAAGGCTGACTTCCATGACAGCATTTGTAAAGCAGATTTACGTACAGGTTCAAAAGGGGTGCATCTGTTTTGGTAACACCAAATTCAATTCCCATGGAATGAAAAACCTTCTTAAGACTTTCAGGGAAGTCTTTCACTCCAGGAGACTTAATGAAAGATAACTGTTGTGGGAATTACCTATAAGTAGTTATAGCCATCAAATGCACTTAAATCGATGACATTTGTAGCTTTGATTTTGCAACATAAAGCAAGTGTCAGTATGACATCTTCCTGACGAGTAATGGCATCATGACCATTGTTTTAACATTAGATGCAAAATCTACTTTTTCCACTTTAACAAGGTCTTGTAGAAGGGCATTTGGACTCTTTAACCCCTTCACTGCGGCGGCTATTCCGCCGCAGTGCTAGGGGGCAGGGTGGAAATGCGGCGGGCGCATGCTGGTGACGGAACCGCTCCAGCACCAGCGTCAGTTGCGCTGTGCTAATGACGGAGCGGTTCCGTCATGGCCCCGCCCGCTCAATAGAACGCTCAGCGCAGGCGTGGAATTCGCGCCGCGCAGGAGCGTCGGGCGGGCCATGACGGAACCGCTACGTCATCAGCACAGCGCCACCGCAGCTGATGACGGAGCGGTTCCGCCATCAGCAGGGGAGTGGTTAAGAATAATCATGCAGTCGGGCGGTAGGTTTAAATGCCCATACTGTCAGATTTCAGGAGCCTATGCAGCTAAATTCAGATTAAAGGCTCAAATGTTATATTGGGCCCTGACGTCTGGTCATAAGATACAGTATACGTAGCAATCCTTTGTGATGCAACAGAGAGTTAGAATGTAGAATGTCCGAGTACCACCATTGACTTAGTAAATCTGGTGCTATTAGAATCATTTACGTTCTCACTTCTATAGCTTGAGGATCACCATTGATATCAGTGGAATCAATGAAGAGGTGCAGAAAAATTGATAAAAGGGGCGTTGACCACTGAGTTAAGCTTCGAATGCAAAAGTTCTGCATATTTGTATTGAGCCATTGTAAATGTTGGAGTACCCTATTATGCGAAAATATTGAGTACAACCTAGTCGGTTAGCACCCATTTCTGATTTTCTTCATGTTGTTGACTGGGAAAATCTGCCTCTACATTCTTTACACCTGGGTTACGATAAGCTGTGAGCGAAAGATCTCTCGTATGAGACCAATGCCACATGGTTTGAGCCTACAAAGACAATTGCCTTGATCTTGTTTATTTCCCTTTGTAGATATAGTACATTGTAATGGTGTTGTTTGTTTGAATCATTACTTCTTTTGAAAGTGGTGGTAAAAAGGCTGTGAGGGTTAAGTGCACTGCCTATAGTTCCAGAAGACTGACGTGATATGTTTTCACTCTCTCCAACCATAGGCCCTTAATTGTTAGTTGGTCCATATGTGCCCCCATCCTAACAGAGAGGCATCAATGACGATCGTCTGCGTTTTTGTTTTTTTTTGCAAAGGAACTCCCACTACTAAGTTCTGTGTTTTACACCACCATGCTAGAGAGTTTTGTGCCACAAATGTCAAATGTATGGAGTTTTCCCAATTGTCAGCTCTTTGAGACCAATGGTTTTGGAGACATATTTCAAGCTGCCTCATAAAGAATCTTGAGTTTGGGACTGGAAATATGCAAGATGCCATGGTTCCTAGGAGTGATGCAACTTGGTGAGCTACGGGATTGCTGGTATGGTTTAGATCCACACATGCTGTTTGAATATATATTATTTTCTCCTCCAAAGGATACAAACTTTATTTTGAGTCTCTATTTTGCCCCTAGATATATCAGACACTGCACTGGTGTTGCTGTAAATTTGTGTATGTTGATCTGCAGTCCCAGTTGTGTTAATAACCAAGCTGTGGTCCTGAAGTCTTGTGCCGCTTTTGACTGAGAGTCTGCTTTTATCAGCCAGTCGTCGACATATGATAAACAAATATCTGACCATGTACTTATAATGATTGTTCCCTACTAAGAATCTCAGATATTTCCTATGCAAACATGAAGATGAAATGTGAAAATACAAGTCTAGTAAATCTACTGCACCAAGCCAGTCACCTTTTGAATTTTTCCTGGTGATGTATTTATTTACAAACTGCAGATCTAAAATCGGCCAATACCGTTTGGGTTTGCTTTTCTTTAGTGTGAGGAAATATCTAGGGTAAACTGATGGAACACTTTCTATTACCCACTTTTAGTAAGGGATGTGTTTCATCTGGCAGATAGGATAGATTACATTTTGATTATGGTTTGCGTGGAACGGGTTGTGGAATAATCTCGAATCTGATTAAGTAACCCCTTGAATGATGTTTAAAACCTATCTGTCCCTAGTTATTAAGTTCCACTCTTCCAAGAATGATGTCAACGCTCCCCCTACAGGAGTGGGTTACTGAAGGGAGGGTATAGGCCCATCATTGTCTATTGCCTAACAAGTTTCTTCTTCTTTAGTGAGAAGTTTTAAGGGGACTGGTTTCTTTTTTAGTATCTTCTTTGATATTGGCTTTGCGGTTGCCTGTGGTATTGCTGAGATTGGTATGGCCATCTCGGCAATATCCTCTGAAATATGTGGTAGACGTGGGATTAGAGGTAAAATAGGTCTAGGAGCAGCTCTTGGTGCGGAGTCTCCAATGGGGTGTTTAATTTTACTTCTTCTCTAGCCAGTAATTCTTGAAATGCTAGGATGTCATCTACCAAAGACACTCTAAAACGAGAATGTGCAGGAAAAGTAAATGTATAGGATGAGAGAAATGCATCCCAATAAGGAGATTGAGTGAGAATATGATCTTGGTCTTTTGTTCACAGATGTACTTGGAGGAGAAGAATGATTGGTGTAGAAGAGAAGGATGTTGATGTCAGGTGTTTTCTAATCTGTTGGTCTTCCTCTGTGGGAGTCTTTCGCAGATGGCGGTAGGATTACAGAAGGAACTTTCTAGCCTACTCCTATTTTTTCTCTTTATCCACCTTCATATCTTACCTCAAGCTTCTCATTCTGATGCCTCCCCTGCTTTGGAGTGTTTTTTAGAAATGTTTTCCTTTTAATGTTTTTATTTTTTTATTCTCATGTTCAACTCTTTAAATGAATGGGCCAACAGCAGACAAACTACACTGACTTTGTAGGCATCAGTAGCTGCTTTCTTCCTTCCACACGAAGGACAGCTGGTGAATGAGGATCGCATTCTGACAAGAAATATTATTCTGAGTCAGTCAGTCAGAGTCAACCGTAGAGATGAAAAGATGTCAAGTTGAACTGGTAACAATGATTTCCTGACAAAATAAGGACATTTTCCAGAGGTGGTAAACATCACAGGTGTTCAGAGATCCTGCTGAAGCAAGCCAGAAAAAAAGGAGTGGCTCTGCAAGTTACTTTACATGACAGATGATGTAACTTAATAAAGTTAGACAGCCCACAGCAACATTTTGAACATTCAGGAACAAAGGACATCTCTCATAGTCTTCCACTGGACATAATTCCACATGAATTCATGGTTAAAATACATTCTACAATGTTGAACCCATGGAAGGATGGCAGAACGGTGTTCCGTCTGCGCAAGAAGTGGAGAATTAATTATTCAAGCCTTTTTGACTATCAGTGAAGATCCTACAATACAGAAATGCATTTTTAAGACAAATATTTTAAACCTGCCATAATTCAGTGTACATTTGCAATGTAAGAGAGTTCCAAAAGCATCACATTACAAACGCCCCGCAGAAGGTGGAATGATATACCAAACAGCCAACAGCATCATGTTAAAGAGCAAAACTACTTTGGGCAGAGAGCACTCTATTGAAAATAATTTTTAACCATTGGTCAATTTTAAGCTTGACCGAAAAACACTCAGACTGTCAGTTTCACATTTTTCTTACCTTTTAGATGTGAACTTAACAGACCATATGCTGTTCAGCAAAGTCATGTTCTAAAGCTGAATAGCCAGAAGAGACAGAGATTTAGAGAGTACTACCCTGAAGGCTTAAATAAAGCACAGCAGTTCTTTGGACCATGTGAAGTGAACAATGTTGCATTAAGGAGTGGAAGGAAAAATTTAAGGATGACAGAGGAGATGCCAGTTCAAGGTCCTGGGACACGCCTACAAGTCCCTACATGACCAGGGAACAGCATACACCAACCACTGCCTGAGATTCCACCAACCCACCAAACACCTGTGCTCCGCTGCCCTGGTCCTCGCACACACAAAGCAATTGCAGAGGTCGTCCCTTTTTCTACCTCGCCGCTAAGCTCCGGAACCTATGAACATCACAGTCCCTGGCAGATTTCAGAAGGGGGCTCTTCGAGTGAGTGCCATGAACAGATACTATGAGGACGAGGGTCATACTTGGTGTCCAAGCTCTCTCCCATAGTGTCCTTTCTGCTAATGTATGGCCAATCTAACACCACTTCTTCTGACTTTCCACACACAATCACTGCGTTAAATACTTCAGGTGGGCTGTCTGATAATACCAGAGTATTTTGGAAATTCTTAATACTCCAATCACTGGGCTTGTACTTCCCTGTTCTCTGAATAGACCTGGTCGTAATTCATATTAGGCAGGCCGGGCTGGTGAAGTGGTTCACTGAGTTGGCATACCCTTACTTGTCCATTGGCTGGATCGGTCTAGAGAATGAAACATCACTGGTGATGTTTCTGCTCACACAAACCTGGCCGGCAAATTGGTGGACATCTTGAAACCTGGCAGACCCTTGCTGGCGGGCTCCACTCTACCCTGGGCAGGGTAGGAGGCTCTGCCTGCTGGCTAGCAGGCAGAGCCTGGCACCAGGCCTTAAACAGGGGGATTACGGGAGCGATTCCGCACACAGGAGCCCCAGATTCCTCCCCGGTCCGACGCCACCCTGGTCCAGGAAGGGAAGGTCATGCTGCACCGTGCCTGGAGTCCTGGCATCCCAGAAACAGGCCAGGTCTTTGCCCACCCCTCACAGGGGATTATGGGAGCTATTCAGTCCGTTAGAGCCCCAGAATCCTCTCAGATCAGACACCAACCTGGCCTGGGTTGGTGTCCTACCTCGCTGCTAAGGTCACTAAGGTCCGGAACCTATGAACATCACACTCCCTGGCAGATTTCAGAAGGGGGCTCTTCGACTGAGACTGGCAAAACCTCATATTCCGGATACCCTCAGCAGTGAAGAGCAGCACTTTATAAATCATTGATTCATTGATTAACTTAGTGTCTGGCGTGCAAGTATCAAACCCTTCGTCTTGTAAACCAAAGAACTCCTCAAGCTGTTGGAATGATTAGAGGAGTTCTTTATCAAACTGATCTCCCACCATGTTAAAGTAAGCCTACCTGCAGGTCTAAAATGCTTTAGCCTCCTTTGCAGGGGAGTAGTGAGTATTCTCAAATGAGGCAGTGTAGAGGGATGGGTAGATCATATTCCCCTCGGTTTCATCCCATTCGCTTAGAGTGGTACCATGAACAGATACTAGGAGGACGAGGGTCATACTAGGTGTCCAAACTCTCTCCCATAGTGTCCTTTCTGCTAATGTATGGCCAATCTAACACCACTTCTTCTGACTGTCCACACACAATCACTGCATTAAATACTTCAGGTGGGCTGTCTGATAATACCAGAGTATTTTGGAAATTCTTAATACCCCAATCCCTGGGCTTGTAGTTAACTGTTCTCGTCCTGTCCTTGCTTTCTTGCCCTGACAGATGTACTTACACCAGATGGCTTATAAGTTTTGAATAGACCTGGTCGTAATTCATATTAGGAAGGCCGGGCTGGTGAAGTGGTTCACAGAGTTGGCATACACTTACTTGTCCATTGGCTGGATCGGTCTAGAGAATGAAACATCACTGGTGATGTTTCTGCTCACACAAACCTGGCCGGCAAATTGGTGGACATCTTGAAACCTGGCAGACCCTTGCTGGTGGGCTCCACTCTACCCTGGGCAGGGTAGGAGGCTCTGCCTGCTGGCTAGAGCCACCAGCCTGCAGGGACCAGGCCTTAAACAGGGGGATTACGGGAGTGAGCCGCACACAGGAGCCCCAGTTCCTCCCCGGTCCGACGCCACCCTGGTCGAGGAAGGGAAGGTCATGCTGGCCAAGGCTTTGCCCACCTCTCACAGGGGATTTTGGGAGCTATTCAGTCCCTCAGAGCCCCAGAATCCTCTCTGGTCCAACACCAACCTGGTCTGGGCTGGGAAGGTGGTCCTGCTTAGCGAGTGGAGCCCTGACTTCCCAGGAGAATGCCATGGCTTTGCCTGCCTCTCAAAGGGGATTACGAGAGCTGTTCAGCCAGCAGGAGCCCCAGACTCCTCCCTGTTCCGATGCCACACTGGCTGGAGTAGGGAATGTGGCCCTGCCTAGTGCCTAGAGACCTAGCTTCCCAGGTGAAAGCAAATGGCTTTGCCCATCTCTCACAGGGGATTATGGGAGCTGTTCAGCACAGGAGACCCAGACTCCTATGCGGTTTAACACCATGCTGCCTAGTTATCAGCCTGGGCCTTTATGTTCGGTCCCGCAACCACTCCAACCCTGGAAGGCGACCTCTCCTGTCTACAGCCACCATGTCTTGGGGAGAGGCAATCACCCCCAGTCAATTGGTGAGGGATGCCCCAGGTTGGTGCCTTCCACCTCCCTGGTGCCTGAGCATGGGAAGCTAAGTGGGGTTAAGCCCCCAGCCAAAGCCCTGGTCCCCTTAGGCCTGCCTGTAAAATCCTTTTTCCTTTACTATTAAGCCACCACAAAGTGGGGGTTTATAGAACCTAGGGGGAGACACAAGTCAGAGTTACCTGGTCCGCCTGACTCACCTGTCAACTTGTCGGCCAGCCGCTGACTGGTCGTCTGTTTGGCTGGCCACCAGCTGGTCATCCGGTTGCCAAACCAGGTGGTCAGGTGGCTCGGCTCGAGCTGGTGACCAGAGTGCTCAGGCAGCAGATACTTCCAGGTAGCTCCACTGGTGCCTGCTTTGGCCATCTGGTCACACTGCTGACCTGCGAGGGGTCACGCCCCCATCTCTGCACTCGGTGGTGCAAGGCAGGAGGGGGAGGTCCCCGTGTTGCACTGCACATGGTGGAGGAAGCCTCCCACAGGCCCACAACCCATCCGTCATTCCTTTCTGGCAGAAGAGGGTCCCCGGGAGGGCATAGACACCCACGGACAGAGACAAAAGAATGGCTTGATGAAGGTAGGTGGGCTTATACTTACCAAACCCTTACCCAGAATCAGATTGTCTACAAGTGATTTAGCACCAACTGCCCCACGAACACGAAGGAGACGACCCCATTCCATCCTTACTCCAGTCTCAAGCGAGCGGCTCTACGCACAAGCCTAGAGGCAAGCCTAGAGGCCGGCTATTCCAGGCCAACCGGGTCTCCACAGCACTGCAGTATCATTAAGAGTTGGGGAAGATCTGACTTAGACTGTTCAATCATAATCCACAGATGATAGCTTCGCCCCGTTAGCTCCTCAGCCAAGCACATATACCGAATGTCTGAAACTGCTGTACCTCTTGTACCGAGCAGAATTACTATTGCAACAACACATCATCGGTAGGGTAAAACTAACCTGCCTCACGACGGTCTAAACCCAGCTCAATTTCCATATTAGGGGTAAACAATCCAACGCCTGGTGAATTCTGATTCACAATTATAGGAAGAGCCGGAAAAGAAGGATCAAAAAGCAACGTCGCTATGAACGCTTGGCTGCCACAAGCCAGTTATCCCTGTGGTAACTTTTCTGACACCTCCTGCTTGAAACCCAAAAAGTCAGAAGGATTGTGAGGCCACGCTTTCACAGTCTGTATTCATACTGAAAATCTAGGTTGGGATATCACTGCACATGTCAAAACAGCTCTTACATCATTTGCTATTGCTAACAAGACATCTCGTAAGTTAGGGATGATCTTGTTAGATGCTGAAAAAGCATTTGACATGGTGGCATGGGACGCGTTATGGAAGATACTGGCTAATAATGATTTACCATCTCGTTTTTTTTTTTTATTAAACTTTATTTTTGAATTTTGCAAAATACAAGATAAAAAACTCTCGACGGACTCATTATGGCACATCACGGATTAGGACAACAATTGAAATCACTTAAGCACATGCGGCACAGCAGAATAGCAAGGAGATAACAAATAACATTGTGAGGAAAAACAGGCCAGTCCAAGCATCATACAATGTTCGGTTAACCCCTGAGTGGACTTCCCCTCCCTCCCCCTCAGCCTCCGATTCTAGCACTGAAAATAATTCGCCACTAGTCCCCTCAGAGTCACTGTGTGACGAGTGCCCTTCTGTAGCCAACCCTGTCATACACATGGTACGCCACGCCAGCAGGTCTTCTTGCAGTTTTTCATCCCTTCTAGTGTTCTGCATGTGTGTTTCCTCTGCGAGTGTCCATTCCCTCACATCCTTAAGCCATGTGTCTACATCGTGGGCCCTCTGTCCCATCCACGTGATGGCGACCCTATGTCTAGCCAGCACTAACATCAGTTGCAATAATTTATATGAGAGCTTCCGTTTCCGTGGCTTAGGGACCAATGCCAGCAGGCAGTGTAGGGGCGTTAGTTCGATCCGAAGGGGAGTGGTGGCCATTATGCGACTTACCATCCCTGTCCAAAAACTGCCCACTAGCAGGCATTCTCAGGCCAGGTGCAAAAATCCCGCCTCCGCCGCGCTACTCCTGGGGCAGTTATCCCTCCTATCCTCCGTGAAGCGGCTCACCGACTTTGGAGTGAGATAGGTACGGTGAAGGAAGTTAAAATGAATAAGCTTAAAGTGCGCATTACAAGACACCCGCCGCGTCAAGACCCCTATACGCTTCCGCTGCCCATGATCCAAAGGCACTCCTAGGTCTGCCTCCCAGGCCGCCCATGTCGGTGGCACTGGAGGGGCGGAGTCACGTTTCATAGCCGCATACAGCAAGGCAATCAACCTACGTCCTCTGCCGCAGTACAGTAGGATATGTAAGGTGTGGGTCATCGGGGGTATCTCCGGGCACTGTGGCCAGATCGAGCGCACTACAGAACGCAAGCCTTGGTAATGCAGGTATTGTCCGCCACTGAGGCCAAATGACTCCTCCGCCTGCTCGTACGTCACGAAGCTCTCCGAGTGGTACAGGTCTGCTAAGACCTCGCAGCCCCCCTCTCTCCATTCGCGGAAGGACATATGGTGGTCTATTTCTGCCATGGGGGCCAATATCCAGATCGGCAGATCCCTGTGAAATGGCGCAGAGCGTAGGTTCCTTTCTACAAAACGTTGCCATAAGCCTGCTGTGTGTCTCACCACATAAGGTAGCGCGATGTTGGCTCCCGACCCGCGCATCAATGCCAACCGGAGCTCCTGCACTGTTGCCCTCCCTGCCAGAAATCGCGTCTCCCATACATCCGCATCTGCGAACCATCTGGCAGCTGGAAGTAGCTGCGTTGCATAATAGTAGAGATCGAAGCGCGGGGCTTTCAATCCCCCCTCTTCAAAGCAGCACACAACAGTACGAAGGGCCACTCTGCTTCGCCGACGTGCCCAAAGCAGGGATGTAAGCAGCGTATTGAGGGTCCGATAAATAAATCATAGGTGGAAGAGGGCACAACGTGTTCTGAAGGACATACAGTGTCCTTGGCAGCATCACCATCTTAGCGACGGCCAGTCGCCTCATTAGGGACAGTGGAAGGGTGTTCCAAAAGGACACGAATTGCTGGAGAGACGCAATCACCCAGTCCATATTACGGTCCATATTACGGGCAAGGAACTGCTCCTCTGTCGTGGTCACATGGATGCCTAGGTATCGGAAACTGGTCCGTTCCCATCGCAGTCCAAGCTCTGGCAAGTCTTTAAGGGGTACCGTTTCAAACACCGAGAGCAGGAAAATTAGGGACTTATTACGATTAAGCCGCAAGCCCGACACATCGCCAAAGCGGTCCAGCTGTTGTAGTAACATCGGAAGCGCCTCTCTTGGGGTTTTCAAGAAAAACAATGCGTCGTCCGCAGAAAGCGACAATACATTGTACGTGTCACCCACCTGTATACTCCAGTGCCTCAACTTGGCTCGAATCCTGACAGCAAATGGCTCGATGGCTAGGGCAAAAAGTAGTGGTGAGAGTGGGCATCCTTGTCTCGTGCCCCGTCCCAACTGCCACTCCTCCGATCTCGCGGCTCCCAGACGCACCCTGGCGCGAGGAGAGTTGTATAAGATACGAATCCAACGGCCGAAATTGGGCCCCAGGCCCATCTTCCGGAGGACATCCTGCAGATAGCCCCAATCAACAGTGTCAAAGGCCTTGGCCAGGTCTATTGAAACCAGTACCGTTTGCTCCTCTCTACCTCGTACCTCATGTTGGATGTGATTCAAACGTCTCAGATTCATTGCCATGTTCCTCCCAGGAATAAAACTGCATTGATCTTGGTGCACTAAATGCTCCATATGGGGCGCTAGCCGGGTGACCAACAATTTAGTCAGAATTTTGATATCCGTATTTATCATGGTAATCGGTCGATAGGACGAGGGGTCATGCTTGTCCCCCCCTGGTTTGAGAATCATGCATATTTCCCCTGTGCCATGCTCTGTGGGAGATTACCACTTTCAAACGCCTCTTGGTAGACCTGCAGCAGGAGTGGCACCAATATGTCCCGGTACTCATGATAAAACTCCGGGGGGAACCCGTCACTCCCCGGTGCCTTTGCACGCGGCAGACGGGCTAGTGCCATACGAACCTCCGCCAATGTCAGGCCCGCAACTAGTTCCTGCCGGTCCAAATCCGAGAGGGTCAGCATCTGCAACCCCTGTAAGTAGGGTAGATAAGCTATCTCGGAAATACCTGGGTCCGCCGCGTATACTAGCTGTAAATGGGATTGGAGAACCCTAAGGATGGCCCGCTCTGAATAGACCATGTCACCGTTCAGATCCTGGAGGGCTACAATATGCTCGGGGTCTGCTCTCTCTTCAGAATCCAAGCCAGGAGCCCCCCTGACTTATCGCCTTCCCTATGAAGGAGCTGTCTATATTGGCCCAGAGTGTATTTGTCGAGCCTATCTAGGATGTCATGCAACCAAGCTCTGGCTGCTTGTTCCTCTGACCTCTGTAGGGCACTAGGGTCCGCAATATGCTGGGCCCGCAGGAGGGTATCCTTTGCTTTCTGGAGATCCTGGAGGAGCTGTTTCCGGACACCATAGGTAAGCCCCATACAAGCGCCCCTTACTACCGCCTTCAGGGCCTCCCACTTGGTGGCCGGGGATATGCCCCCCTCTTCCCAATTGAGTTTCACATAGTCCCCAATGGCCGTTTCTACGTGCGCTTTTCCCACTTGATCTCGGAGGATATCTACCGGAAGCCTCCAAGTACAAGGGCGGGAAACCGGGGACCCCCACTGAACGACGCAAGCTACTGCAGAGTGGTCTGATAAGAAACGAGCATGGTGCGTAACATCCACGGACATGTTAAGCTCAGACTTTGCCACTACTCAGGCAAACTTCAGGCCCATCTCCCTACTGCCTTACTTGGCGAAAATTCTAGAGGCACACGTGGCGAAAAATCTCTCCAACTTCTTGGAGGAGTCCTCCTGCTTTGACCCTCACCAGGCCGGATTCCGGCCAGCACACTCTACGGAGGCAGTGATCACCGCAGTCTTGGACACACTCCGAGACTGCGCAGACAGACGTTCTCCCCAGGCCCTGGTACTACTGGACTTGTCGGCCGCGTTCGACACGGTCGACCACAACATCTTGATCGACCGTGTCGGACAGACCGGCATACAGGGTGTGGCGGCCTGCTGGCTGAGATCCTTTTTGGAGGACCGATCCCAAGCAGTGCGCCTGGGGGACTTGACCGGTGTTAAACAAGCCATCCCATGTGGAGTGCCACAGGGCTCCTCCCTGTCACCTCACCTTTTTAACATATACATACTCCCCCTTATACAAACCTTGAGGGACAAACAGGTGAGAGTTTTTAACTACGCAGATGACCTGCAGCTACTCTTCACCATTGATAACTCCGAAGACTCTATGAGTCATTTCCAGTCAACCATGAGGTTTATTAAATCCTGGATGGATCAAAATCAATTGAAATTAAATCCAGGTAAAACTGAACTAGTACTGACCGGGGATAGTGCTAAGTACTGGGGCCCTCACTATTGGCCTGCAGACCTGGGTCAAGCTCCACAACCATCACCTTCGGCTAAAACGCTCGGAGTCATTGTGGACAGTGATCTTTCACTAAAAACACAAGTGGGACAAGTGGTCTCCAAATGCTTCTACCAACTAAAAAAAATCAGGAAGGTCAGGCGTTTATTAACGCCTGAAGCGATTACCCAGGTCGTGATCGCCACTGTCCTGTCCCACCTGGATTACGCAAATGCCATTTACCTAGGTCTCCCCAACTATTTACTTAAGCGCCTCCAGATGGTGCAGAACTTCGCTGCTAGGCTGATTCTAAAGCAACCTAGATGGCAGGCTGCGACCCCTCTTCTCATCAAGCTGCATTGGCTTCCAGTCATACAACGCTGCTATTTTAAAGCAGGCTGTATGGTCTTCAAGTCATTACATGGCAAAAGCCCTAAATTTATCAATCAACTGATCACCAGACACGTCCCCTCCCGTAACCTCCGCTCACTCCATCTAGCCCTGCTCCAGACCCCCCCCTTTAAACTCAAACGCTCTGGTGGTCGTAGATTTGCCACCCTTGCCCCCTGTCTATGGAACACCTTTCCCCTGGAGATCCGATCCTGCCAAGACCTTCTACCTTTTCGGAAAGCTCTGAAGACCTGGCTCTTTAGACAAGCTTTTTAATCCACCTCCTCCTCCACCTTAGGTTGTGTTACTGTCAATTTTAGCGCCAAGAAACTAATCAGTGTTAGCGCGCTTTATAAGTGACTTAATAACATAACATAACATAACATAACATAACTACTCTATCCAGGCGACTATAGGTGTTGTGTGTGGGGGAGAAGCAGGTGTACACCTTCTGTGCCGGATTCTTTAGGCGCCAAACATCCAGCGCTCCTATGTTTCCCATGACCTCCCTGATCTGCTCAGTCATACAGGGTTTTGTGCCCTCCCGAGGTGGTGACCTATCCAGTACTGGGTCAAGGATACAATTAAAGTCCCCAACCCAAAGCATAGGGGTCCCCAGGTCGCGAATCAAGAGGTCTTGCAAGGCCCTAAAAAAGGTCGGGTCATCAGTATTGGGTGCATAAGAATTTAAAATGACAATTTCCCTGCCATCTAGTTTAGCCCTGAGGAGCAGGTATCAACCATGGATGTTCGCTTCCATATATTGAAGAGCGAACGGTACTCCAGGCGCCACCCAGATCAGAACCCCCCTGGCATATGTAGAGAAGGACGCATGAAACATCTGTCTACGCCATTTTTTCCCAAACGTCTGTGCCCCGTCATCTATCAGGTGGGTCTCCTGTAGGCAAGCATTGGATACCTTATGCCTTCTAAGGAAGGAGAGGACTCTGTATCTCTTAGTGCATGTTCCTAGCCCCCTCCCGTTCCAGCTCAGAAACTTGTACCCCATGATGTCCAACTTACTCTACCCCTCCGCATTCGCCCGTGCACAGTGTAGTTCCCTTCTGGTGCGCGACCTGTAATACAAATGATGCCTAAAACATTCCCCTTCAACATCCCCCTCGAACAGCCCCCCCCCCTCCCGCCCCACCCAGGAGCAAGATACCAGCAACAACAACAAAACATGTCAATATGCCCTTTCCCCGCTGGTGCCAGGACGTGTACAGCCACCCCATATGCCTGAATAGGCTAACTCCCTCAAGAAAGAACTAAACCCCCTCCCCCCCCCTATCCCGACTCCCAGCAAGGCCCATTCTCTCAATATTCATACATACAGGGCTCAGACCAACAATTCCAAGGCGAGGCTCTCAGCACCCACCCCACCCCCCCCAACATGCTACACTGAAGAGAAGAAAGCTCCTCTATGGATTATACTGCTCTCACACTCCCCTCTGGGGGCGACCCATCCAAGCCAGGACGCATATCATTCATCTACCGGATCAACACCTTAGTCTATTCAGTCCCGGCCCCCACCGTCTCAGGAATCGCAGAGGCAGTAAGCAAAGTGTCCTCCACTGTAACCTGCAAGGTGTCCGGAACCAGTATGTCATTGGACCCAGGGTGCTTTGATGATGTCGATACCTCTCCACCCTCAGGCAGTTCTAGGCGTAGGGCTCCATCGTCCCCCACAGTCACTCGGAGCCTCTCTGCCCTCTCAGCTGTCTTGGACTGATGCCGTCGCCTGCTGGCGCGTCTTTGCGAAGGTCGGGTTCCCCAGTCTGTGCGGGGCCTCCCTCGTTCGCCCGGAGGAAGGGCATCACCCCTGATCTCCAGCCATTCCCAAACCTCTTCTGGGGAGTCAAAGAAATGCGCCTTTCCCTGTGACAGGACCTTAAGCTTGGCAGGATAGAGTAACATGTACTGTAGGTGCATCTCCCTGAGTTTCTGTTTGACACCCAGAAATGACTTCCTCTGCTCCTGGACCTGCTGGGTGTAATCTGGGTATATTGAGACCCTTCTGTTTTCAAAGGAGAGGTTCGCCGATTCCCTAGTGGCCCTCAGGATACAGTCCCTGTTGGGGTAGTTGAGGATTTTGGAAATGAGGGTGCGCGGAGGGGCCCCCGGCTGCGGGGGCGGGACCAAAGCCCTATGGCCCTCTCAATCACGAAGACCTCTGATAAACCTCTCGGGCAAAGCTCCGTTCGAATCCAGTTTTCCAGGAAACGTTCTGCGTTCCCCGCCTCCGCACGCTCCGGGACTTCTAGGACCCCGATGTTACTGCGGCGCGCCCTTCCTTCTGTGTCCTCCGCTCTGCGCTCCAGGGCTCCTGTCATGGCCGTGAGTTTTGAGACTGTCTTTTGGAGTGACGCCACCTCTCCCTGCAGCTGTGTTATGCTTCCCTCGGCGTCAGTAACTTTATCGGCTACCTTACGGAGGTCTGTCCAGAGCAGGTTCACATCGATGGACACTGTCTCTATTTGTCTCTCCAATGCTGAGTGTGAACCCTGAATCGCCTTTAGCAGTTCCGCCCGAGAGGGCTCTCCGGGGGCCTCGGCTCCCTCGTCCTGGCCCGATTGGCGCGTTATCCTCTGTGAGGGCAGCCTCTGGGTGGTATACTGTGTAATTGTGTTCGGCTGTGAGGAGCGAGACATCCTATCTTTTCGCATCGCAAGTTGACCCCGCGCACTCCCTCAAGGGCAGTAGGATCTCTGGCGTTCACCCTCCGGTCCACTCCAAATCTCTCTTCGAGAACAAGGCTAAGGTCCACCTCAGCGCCTATACATGAAATGGCCGGCAGTCCAAGGCCGGCCATGTGGCCACCACTCCACGCCTGTGGGCCCTCAATGCTCCCAGCAGCAATGCCTTACGGTAGGTCACGGCAGCGGCAGCTTCCCTCCAACCAGGACGCCCCTCAGAAGGACTTGCTGGGGCGTCTAAAACACGCAGCACTCCTTTTGCTCTCCTCAGGCGCCGGTACAATCAACAGCTTGGGCAACTCTGTGTCTGGGGGTCCGTTCGGTAGAGATCCCTATAATACCGGGCCTCCAGTAGGTTGCAGGATCCCGGCTAGCATCAGTCGTCCCCCGGGTCAGGGCCGTCAGATCGCCCAAAGGAGAATCCAGGCGTCCGCCCGCCCAGAAGCACAGGCCTCAGACACAGGCCTGTCTTGATGCTGGCCCCGCCACCGTACCTTCCTTGTCTCCGAGCAGGGCCCGGCTGGCTGTCTCAGATGCTTCCAGCAATATTTCCAGGGTCACCAGTCTACCGGGAGCCCACAATCTGTATATGAGCCTCTCCCAACCTTCAGACGCGGGCCTCAGCACCAGTTCAAAATAGGGGGGGCAAGAACCGCTCCACCCTGACCCCAGTAAGCCGCTTCTACATGCTCCAGAGTGAAGTACTTCTCCAGCCCCCAGTTTGTGCACAGGATGACAGTGTTCACAGTGGCCCTCTAGTATCACCAGCTTCCTCAATCACAGTCCCCCACCTCCCTGGGTAGTCTCGCGGGGCACGCCTCCTCACCTGCTTGCCAAATCTGCTCTCGCCAGAGCGGACTCCACCACCCCGGGCCAGATCTTCTGCACTTCTCACGTCCTCTAGAGCCCAGAGGGGAGCAGCTCTTCCCCTCAAGCAAGGATTTTCGGGCCCACACAGCCGGTCACTGGTCAACCCCCCGGGCCGTCGCCGGGTCCCAGCACCAGGCCAGAATCCGCGGGATACAGAGGTGGTCAGACCACGATGGGCACTCTCTCCTACGGGTCGGGCCCAGCCAGGCCTCGATCCCAGGACCGCAGTGGCTCGGGCCTCACCAGTCTTCCCAGCACTCAAAGGCGCCAGGCCCCGGGGACCCACCGCAGCCCAGGCAGCCCAACGACGATCCTCGGCCCACAGGAAGGGCCTCCAGATGGCAGCAGGCCCCTCAGCTGTATAAGCGCTCCACCCACCGCAGGATTCCAGCGGCCCGGGTTCCAGGGGCACAGTCCTCTTCGGCCTCGCCAGGCCAGGCCTCACTGAACTTCAGCCCCGCACCCAGATTACTTTGGCCGACTCCCGCAGGCACCCTTGGGCTCCTGCCCGGACTCACGGCCCAGGTGCAAATGGGGGGGGGGCTCTGATAACAGTAGGCACTCTCCGGGGCCAGTCGCTCACCATCAGGATGAGACCCGGGCCTCACTGCAGAGAATCCGAGTCGGCCAAGATGGCGCCGGTCGGCGCGGCAGACCCCGCGGGCGTCCCTGCCTCCAGCAGCCGATTACCTAGCAGGCTCCCGGAATCCGCCGAGCCAGATAGCAGAAGATCTTATCCCCGCTGCCGCTGCTCCCACGGCGCGGGAACCCCCACAGTGCCTCCGTGCCAGTTAGGGCACCTCGCTCGGACACAGGCCCGGACCCCGGCCTCGTGTAGTTCTGACTCCGCCTCCACAGGTCGCGATTCGGACACCGCGCTCTCCAGCTCACAGCTCGCCGCTACAATACTTCAGGATGAGCTACAGGGTATCCGGGGTTCATAGTCATCGCCATACGTCAAATTCTGAGCCCATAAGGATCGTTTTACAGGATTTACAATGTCGGCCCACCGGGAGCCGAAGGAGCCTGCGTCCTGTCGGCCATGTTGCTTGGCCACCATCTCGGTTTTTAAAGTGGATCCATGCATTATATGTCAACCCACAGGCAAAACTTATATATAGTAACTTGCACTCAGCCCCATTTGTGATACAACGTGGCACCCAGCAGGGGTGTCCTCTTTCCCCGTTGCTATTTGCTCTATATATAGAGCCATTTATTAAAGCATTAAATCAGAACACTCATATCATTCCATTTGCGAATGGGAATTACCAATTTAAGGCAAGCGCATATGCGGATGACATTGCACTTTTCACCTCTGATCCAGCTATAGCACTGCATGCCATCCACGAAGAAGCAAAAACTTTTGGCCGGATCTCAGGGTATAAATTAAATCCGCATAAAACACAAGCTCTTCATAACTTAAATCCGACAACATCTATAACTGGTGGGTGTACAGTATAACATATTTGGGGGGGGGGGGGCAGGGTTAGGATCTCGACTAGTGTTGAGAACATATGGAAACTTAACTATGAAATGCTACTTCAGTCAGTTATTAAAAGCCTTAAGAAGTGGAATTACCTTCCTATAACTATCATTGGCAGATGGAATATAATTAAGATTACACTTTTGCCTAAGTTCTTGTATTTGTTCCGAGCAATCCCTATACGGGTCCCGAACTATTTTTTCCAGAAATTAGAGGGAGCTATTAGCAGTTTCATTTGGGGGCTATAAACATGCATGTCGTGCTATACGTTACCTTAAATTTCCTTATAATTTGGGAGGTTTGCAACTCCCTGATTTTAAGCTTTATTATTGGGCAGCATTTACGAGCCGGTTACAAAGTTTATTAACTGATAAACTGCCATAGTACAGTATTGTATTAGCACTTGGCACGGATAGTCAAATGTTCCTCTATAGGATTAATGATACTAATTATCACAAGAGAGTCCGCTTTAAGACTATCAGAGACATGGTTCGCATATGGCAATGATCTCAAACGGCATGAATATTTTAAACTATGGAACAATCCTTCTCTCCCGAGCATATTCCATGATTATACTGCAAACAGATGGGCAAAATATGGAATTGTAAGATTGGGGGATCATAATGGCTTTACCACCTTTTCATCATTGCAATCTTCTTATGGAATTCCTCACCAGCTATTTTATAAATTTCTATAAATTAGAGACTACTTTTTACAACAATATGCATTGCAGCTTCCACACTCACATGAACTATTAAAGTATATACTTATTCTTTCGCTTAAAGCTAGAATAAGCACTATATTTATTCAGCATTGTAATTTAAGAAGCACTGATACTGGACATTCAGCTGACAAATGGAGTCAAACACTTAGCACAACTATTGAAACATCTGAGATAATTACTGCACTGGACACTTCCACTCATTCTATTAATTTCTAATAAACTGCAACAATTTCGAAAACAATTTGCCAGCTATATTACACTCCTGAGAGAATCAGTAAGTGGCTACAACAATCAAAGGGAAAGGGTGCGGTTGGGGGAGATAGAACATGCTGTTCTAAGTGTGGCCAACGAGCTGCAGACATTTTGCATATGTTCTATACTTGTCCAATGTTGTCTGATTATTGGGGGAAGGTTATTAGATATACTGGACACTGTTTGGGATCTAACCTAGTTTTTATTATTAAAGAGATCATGCTGGGATATAAAGTGTGTGATAACACAGCTGTCACGAGTTTTATTTCTAATGTAATAGTTGCTGCTAAGCTTTGTGTTGCAAGAGAATGGATCTCCTCTAAATCTCCTTCTTTTTTGTTTGAATTGTTCTTATGAAAGACATATATGAAAGGGAACAAGCATTAGCTAAGACAAGAACCATAAGGTTGATGCAAAAATGTTCTTGTATCTGGAAATATTTTGAATGAAGTAGATATGTGTACATATGTATTTGTTTATTTAATATTTATTGGTAAATGTTTGTTTGCTAACAATGTTAGAATATATTAATAGATTTTTTTCTTAATTATCTTGTTTTATTCTCCTTTCAATTTAGTTTATATACCCTCTGTTGAAAAAAAGAAAAAAAAGAAGAGCCAGAAAAGAAGGATCAAAAAGCAATGTCGCTATGAACGCTTGGCCGCCACAAGCCAGTTATCCCTGTTGTAACTTTTCTGACACCTCCTGCTTGAAACCCAAAATGCAGAAGGATCGTGAAGCCACACTTTCACAGTCTGTATTCATCCTGAAAATCATGAAAATCAAGATCAAGTGAGTTTTTGCTCTCTTCTTTTTCTGTCCTCCCTGAGCTCAGCTTAGGAAACCTGTGTTATTGTTTGACAGGTGTACCACCGCAGTCAAGCTCCCCAGCTGTAACTTTCCCCAGAGTGTGTAGTGCTCGGTAGGTGCTGGGCACTTGGAGCCAGAAACAAGAGCCCCATAGGTCTCACCCCACCTAATCATTAAGTAAATAAAATAAACAATAAGAGTAGTGGTATTTCACTGGCTGTCTGAGGTCCTCCCACTTAACCTACACCTCTTGAGTCTCTTCTCAGTACCAAACTAGAGTTAAGATCAACAGAGGCTGATTCCGCCTAGCCCGTTCCCATGACTGTGATTTCACTAGATAGTAGGTAGAGACAGTGGGAATCTCATTCATCTATTCATGCATGTCACTAATTAGTTGACAAGGCATCTGACTATTCTTGTACCACCACACGATTGCTCATTCTGGGTTATTATTGCAGCCCATCAGTGTCAAATCGGTCTTGCTTCCAACAAAACAATTGTTCTGGAGTATATTAAGAGAGTTGCAGTAACATTATTTGCTTATTTATTTATTTGAAAGGTTTTATGTAGCGTTGGCAAGACCTCGGGGTATCAGAGCGCTCTCCATGAGCAGAAACAGTTCAGAAAGCAAAAAAACAGTTGTTCGATAGCATAACACTAAAACAGGCAAGACTAAAATATATTAATTCACAAATAAGCAAAAAGCTATTTACATGAGTAGAGGCCGTCAAGAAAATCTATTTTACACGGTAACAAGAACGCAGGTACAGCTCAATCTATAATCTATAATACTATTATAAAGAGAGAACGGTGTCCTTTGAGCCAGGTAAACTCGAAAAGTACACCACCAATCGCAACACCCAATACAGCGTTGGAAAGGGGGGGTCCAGTAGATGGACATAGGCTATAAAAAACATAAAAATAAACGTTATTTAAAAAATAAACAATTAAAAAAAAGTAGTCCCTAAGAAGTAGCGGCGGCCGTGTGTGCTAACAACGTGCGTGCTGACATCAGCGGAGGACAGGAACGCGAGGAGGAGCGGACAACAGCTCGTGGAGGAGCGGAAAACTTAGCCAGACTGGAGGGAATGAGGTACGTGAACCGTGGGGAAGAGCGGTGAAGTAAGGCGGACTGGAGCGGATTGGAGGACAACAGCGCATGGAGGAGCGGAGAACGTAGCAAGACGGCAGCGCCATGAGGTATGTGAAACGCGGGGAGGAGCGGTAAGTGAGGCGGAATGGAGCGGGATAGCAGACTGCAGCGAGGCGTGTAGACTGGCTTGGTGTAGTGGGGGGCAGTGAAGTGAGGCGTACTGGAGCGGGATAGCAAAATAAATGATAGGTTTTAAAACGGCTTTCAAATTTGGTGCAGACATTTAAGTGAGAGTAGTGGGGGGCGGTGAAGTGAGGCGGACTGGAGCGTGGGCCTGAGTTTGTGCGACTGGGAGCAAGCGCTGAGGTAAGATGCACGCAAGCCTGATATGCTGCTCCCAGCCCCCTTCTGCCCCGGGCAACGCTGGGGCTGGGTTGCTAGTATCAAGTTAAGGGAGGAACACAAATTATGGACTGGTTAGCGGGTAGATTAGGTTAGTATAGATTGGTGAGAACAAATTGAGGGAGAGAAGGTATTATCAACGGAGAGGGATTATTAGCAGGAGCTGGGGGTAAGGGTAGGAGATGAGGTAGATGAAAGAAGGGTGGTAGGCAGAAAGTAAATAGGGTGATATATAAAATAGGGGGGGAGAGGTGAGAGCCAGGTAGAAAGTAAAGGAGAACCAGAGCTGGGGAAACAGATGATAGGATCAGAGGCGAGGTTATGGACTTCAATATTTGCTAAGAAGGTGATATTTGAGGTCTTTTGTAAAGCTGAGGTAGGAGGGGTTACAGCGCAAGTCCCTAGGGAGAGCATTCCAGATGTTCGGGCGTTCCCAGCGAAGGAGCAAGATTGTGTGTATTTCTTTTTCAACAGGCCGGGGCAAGGAGGAGTGTGTTAGTGCATCTCATTGGTCGGGAGAAGCCCACATTTTAAAGTTTGTTTGTAAGGTACAACAGGGTTTGTTGTGAATCGCTTTGTGCGTAATGCATGCAGGCTTGTAGGAGGATCTTCCTTCGACGGGTAGCCAATTAAGGGCCTTCAGGGCAGGGGAGATGTATTCAAAATGTTTACAGTTAGTGATTAGTCCGGCCGCTAGGCTGAGACCAGATCTAAGGGGCGCTAGGTATACCTTGGGGGGGTTCCGGTGAGGATAGCGTTACCATAGTCAATTTTCGAGAGGACTAGAGATTGGCCAACCCATTTGAAGTTGTCATATGGTATGAAAGGTTTGATTTTCTTGAGATGTCGGAGAGTGAAGAGAGCTCCTTTAGATGAGATTTGTATGTGGTCATTAAGAGTAAGGTTTTTGTTAATAGTGAAACCAAGTGATTTAACCGAGTTGGATAAGGAGAGAGAACAATTGAGGGCAATAAGGTCCGAGATCCAGGCTTGGATGGGGAGCTGGTTGTATTTTGGCGAGAAGAGAATGATTTCAGTTTTTTTAAGGTTTAGTTTGAGGTGGTTGGAGTAGAAGCAGGATTGGATCTTACTCAGGGTATTGCCTACACTATTGGAGCTGGAATTACAGTGGGTGCTAGCATCAGACTTACTCTCCAAAGGATCCTCGCTAAAGGATTTAAAGTTTGCTCATTCTAATTATAGGGCCTCGAAAGAGTCCCGTATTGTTATTTTACATCACTACGTACCTGAGTCGAGATAATTTGTGTGCCTGCTGCCTTTCTTGGATGTGGTAGCTGTTTCTCAGACTCCCTGGAATCGAACCCTGATTCCCCATTACCCGTCGTCACCATATTAGACACAGAAAGTACCACTGAAAGTTGAAAGGGCAAACAATTGTACTTATCATCGGTGTCATAGGAACATGCGATCAGCCCTTGCTTATCTAGAGTCACCGAATCGAGCAGATGAGTCCGGATTGGTCTTCGCCAGATAAATGCATGGATCCCGGGAGGTCAGCACTCTCTGGCATGTATGAGCTCTATAATTACCACACATATCCAAGTATCAGATAGAGCGAGCAAAGGAATCATAAGTGATTTAATGAGCCATTCACAGTTTCACTGAACCAGCAGTATGTACTTACACATGCATGGCTTAATCCCTGAGACAAGCATAAGCTAATGGCAGGATTAAGCAGGCAGCCAAACACATGTCCATACTGGACCGACCTTCACACCCCTCTGGAGCCTGCTTTGGGAGCCCTTGCTTGCCTGCAAGGGGCTGGGGAGACAGTGCAGTACACAAGCACTGGCAGGCCCGGCCTGCTCCCTGACAACAGAAGGAGGAGGTGGGCCAAGGTGTGCTGTGTTTCAGTCTGGGCAGCTGGGGCCACCCCGCGGAACGGTTATTCAGAACTACTGTGGAAATTAACTAGGTGGAAAAGGGGAGCAGACATGCACACAGGGCCCAGACCACAAGACAGCATCTGAGACTAGCACCACCTGACCCCATTCATTCTGGTCAGACCAGTTTACAAGCTGCTTGGCCTTCGTATTGCTGAGTGGTCTCCACAAAAGGCAGACCTCGAGTTGGACAGGCCAGGCAGGATGGAAGCTTTTTGCTTGAAACAAAAGCAGTGGCTGGCCGATCAGTCCATACCCAAGTGGACCAGGTTTGCCCAATTAATTAGCATACAGTGCTGGCTAAGCTGCCCCAAGCAGGACGCCTGCATGGGGGTGTCAGCTTTCCATCCCTGCCTGCTCTCTGGGAAACAAGGCTCAGAGGAAAGAGACTTGGGGCAGGACTGGAAGACAGCTATAAACTCAGGCCCCTGGGACCTCAGGGCAGTCTGGCCCTGGCCCTGGCCCTCGCAGCACCTGGGGAGAAAGACTGGAGGGCAATGCCATGTCCCTAACAAGCCAGGGGAAGGCCACATTTTTGAGCCTTCATCAGGACTACCAGATCAACGCGGCCAACACGATCACAGTACAGTCCTGGCTAAACCACCCCAAGCAGGCAGCCCTGCCTGGAGATATCTGCTTCTTACGTCTTCCTGCTCTCTGGGAAGCACGGTTCAGAGCAGCAAAGGCCATCGTGCTGAGTTGGAAGGCAGTCACAGACCCAGGCAGCCCCTGGCTGAGAACCACCAGGCCACAAGGTAGTCCCAAGTACACTGCCCCTACTAACCAAAGCCTACTCCCCCTTCTTGTAATCTGTTCATAAGGAGTGACCGCGGGGGCCGCCAGAGAATACTCACCTGAAGTCCAGTAGCCCTGGATTGGGATCAAAGAGTCAAATGAGTCCTCATTGGGACTTCCAGGGCAGCCTGGGCATCTGACCACCCTATAAAAACAGATGCCTGGACTTGAAAGACATTCATCTGGTCGAACCGTGTTTTATTTTTTAAAAAGGAGTCCCTTCGTCCTTGGAGAGGACAGGGACTCTGAGACCTGGGTTCTCAAAGCTGAGCTGAGAAGCAGGCATGGGGCTATATGGGGGGGTGGGCTCACGGAGCTTTGTCAAAGGGCCCAATGACAGCTTCTGAACTAAAGAAGCAAGAGAGACTTCCCCAGGCCTTCGGGATTCCATCCCGAGAACTTTTCTAAATAGCAGACTGGAGGAGGGAGTCGAAGGCATGGGGCTTCCACCCCTTGGTCAGCTGGATCCAGTCCAGGGCCCAGTAGGAGCTCTGAATCAGAGTACAGTGCTGGATTTGCATCCCTGTCTGCTCTTAGTAAAGCAGGACTTGGGAGGAAAGGCCTGTCAGACACAGCTAGAAGGCTGTCTGAGACTCAGACCCCTGGGACTGCAGGTCAGGCCTGCCCAGGCCCTCCTAGCTCCCAGGAATGAAAGACCGGAGGACAATGGGTCTCTCATGCAGTGTCTCTAATAATCCGGAGGAAGGCTTCCTGACATTCTTGTAAACCATGCACACCAAGTGAAAGGAGGTTACTAGAGCAAATGAATCCTACCACTTGGAGCCCTGGCTGGGCTTGGAGAGTCAAATGAGCCATCATCAGGACTTCCAGATCAGCCCAGCCATCACAATCACAGTACAGTGCTAGCCAAACTGCCATTCTTCCTTTTAGAGGGGGTTGCTCGACATGGATAAGTCAACTTTTCATCCCTGCCTGCTCTCTGGGAAGCAATACTTTGAGCACATCCCATCGGACAGAGCTGAAACACAGCTGCAGACTCAGGCCGCTACGAGCCCCCAGGGACCTGTCCCGACCCTGGCTGCACCCAGGTGAGAACGACTGGAAAACAAGGGATCCCAGGGACCCTCTCCCTTTTAATTCGGAGGATCTTGCAATTTGTGCATGCCAACAGAGATGTCCACAGGATAAATCAAACCCAACCTCATTGAGCCCTGTGTAGGCTTGAAATGTCAAATGAGCCCTCTTTGGGACTTCTAGGGCAGCCCAGCCATCTGGGCGTGCCACAAGAACTTACTGTGTGAGCCTAAATGTCTGAGATTTGGAGCAACCAGATTCCCAGACTCGAAGGACAGCTATGTGGTTGCACCTTGACTTCTGAAAAAGGATATTGCTTATTTATTTTATTTATTTATATTCTTATATAGCGCTGGACTCGACCCCCGAAGGGGTATCTCCTCGCTTGAATCACCGTAGATGCCTAAAGCTGAGACAAGAGGTGCACATGAAAGTTAAGACAGGAATAAATGAGTTTTCAATGATTTCCTAAAGGCCAGATAGTTATTATTTTGCCTCAGAGAGAACAGGAGTGTATTAAAGAAGATCACTGAAAAAACAACTCCCAATCCAAGGCCAGCACCTAGCTTCACAGCGGTGTCCCCCAAGCACCGGTACCATTTCCTCCCAAGCTCTTTTTCCGCCATCTGCCTGCTCAACGCCGGTCCTGATCCATACCCTTGAAGGGGACAGGGACTCTAACACCTTGGTTCCTGGATACCAAGCTGCTTATCAGGAAAGAGGCTGCTGGGAGGGACCTGAATGAGCTCCAAACGGGGGCCCATGGCTGGTGGCTTCCAACCCAAGGCCTGCCAGAGCTCTGACCCAGGGCCCAGTCAGAGCTTCTTGTCCCAGGCAAGGAGGGGAGGGCTCCCCTGGCATGTGGGACCATGTCCCGGGCACTTTGGAACACAGCAGTCTGGAGAAAGAAGCTCAGGGCTCTGAGGTTTTCACCCCAGAGCCAAGCAGGGCTCTGACTCGGGCCCTGTCAGAGCTCCTGAACACAGACAAACAGGAGAGACCTTCGAGGGCCTGTGGGCCCGAGTTCTGTGCTGTGCACTTTGCGATACACAGCCTGGAGAAAGAATACAACCAGGTTCTGCCAGCGCTCGAACCCAGAGCCCAGTCAGAGCTTTGTATCCCGGACTAGCAGTTTTGGCGTTTGAGAAACAGAGAGCACAGACGTCATGTAATAGCACATCGCCAGACGTTCGTAATTTAAAAAGAGAATTTAGCCTGATCCATATAAAAATACATTGTGACATGGATTAATCCCACCCAACGCCATAAGGCAATCTTCGTTTGATGCCATTCGGTATGAACCGATATTGAGTGATCACTCAACAGGAAGACATAGAACATCTGTGGAGAGGTTGGAAGACTCCTTGATAGATTCCCCATAAGGTGTACCGGTAGCTGAATCTCAATAATAACCATATAGTGGCCTGAAAAGAAGATTTTAAGAAAAGTCATCGCATATCCAGGATAGAGAAATCTTATATCTCAAACTGCTTGAGGATAGTGTTATCTAGACACCCACGAGTAAGCACTGTAACAAAGTCCTGACGAAGGCCTACCCGAAACACGTTTTTGTCAACAAGCCGCCAGTCTCTGTGCATTAAGGTATTTGTGATTTATGGGTTTTTAATATACACTTCCTATGACCAAAGTAGGAAATTGAAAGAAAACATTATGTGTGTGTAAATGAATTGAAATTATGACAATTGTGCTATTTGGAATATAAAGTCATGAATCCATTTGAAATCTACTGTTGAAGGAAGAGAATACATGTGGTTTATAGACCATCATTTAGATTGTAGATGTATTTATCTTTGTCTACACATTATTAATAAAAAGAAAAAATTATATAGAAAAAAGATATAAGAATATTAAAAAGAAAATAATAAACTGTTTATACTTATCGTGTATTAGCATTTGTGTTTTCACTGTATACATAATTATTTTAGTCTGGAGTCAAACTGCCAGTTTAAGGTAAAACACACTGAGCCCGGTGTTCCCATTTACCAAAAAACTAGCAGGGGATGCCTCCACGGGCCTGTAGCACCTCGTTCCGAGCACTTTATGAGAAGGCGGGCCAGAAAAGAAAGCCCAGGGTCTAGGGGGCTTCCACCCCAGGGCTCGCTGGGGCTATTACCCTGGGCTCGGTCAGAGCTTCTAAACACAGAAAAGCAGGTATACCATCCAGGGCCTGCAGGTACCTGTCCGCTGCACTTTGAGACACAACAGGCCAGGGAACGAAGCTCAGGGCAGGAGTCTTCCATCCCAGGGCCTGCCTGAGCTCTGGTCCGGTGACTAGTCAGAGCTTTGTATCCAGAAAAATTAGGGGGAAACCTCCCCAAGCTTGCGGTCCCCCGTTAGTGGTATTTTGAGACCAAGGCCACAGTCTACCATCCCAGGGCCCTCCAGCTTCCCAGCTTGGCAGGCCCTGAAGTGGAAGCCCCAGGCCATGGGTTGCCTTTTCCAGCCTGCTGTGTCGCTAAGTGTATGGGATGAGGTTCTGAAGGACCGGTGAGGTCGCTCCTCCTGGGGGGCACATCTGCCATCTGTATCTCTGCATCTCTGCCGTGGGGGGGGGGGGAGGGGGGGAGGGGGCAGCTGTGCATTAACGTGGGGGCACGGGACGCAGTGACCATACAATGGATGTCGGCGCAGGGCTGTGATCCTGTGTCAAGGGAGGGGCTGCCAGGAGAGATAGTCTGCTGCCAGAGGCTGGAGACGGAGTGGTGCCGGGTCCTGCACCGGTAGAGGCCGGGAGTGAGCACAGGAGCGGGTAAAAGAGACACTTTCACAAACCCCAGATGTGTACATGACGTCAAAAGGGTCAATATAGCTTTAGTGGTGGTACAGGAGTCCAAAGGCAAGAGAGACATTGTGTTGCCTTGTGGTTGTAAACATAGGAGATGGGAGGTATGAGGGAGACATTTAAATCCATCAGTATAGCTGTGGTAGCAGTACAAGAGTCTAAATTTAAGAGAGGCATTCTGTTGCCTCTTGATGTGCACGCAAGGACTAGATGCTTTACTGGCGGCCCCCCAAAAAAAGTCCCCAGAGTGTCACGCCTCCAGTAAATCATCCAGTTCCCGTGTGCACATCTTCGGTCCGTCCGCGTGTACATCTGGAATCCGTATTGATTCCAAAAGGCCCTCGCATGGCGAAAGCAACCATGCGTGATGCTAACGCCAGGGGTGATCTAAAAATCTACACGGTCCGATTCTGGTATACATGGTACAGTTAATTACTTCCTGCACGCTAAGTTAAATTCCCAAATGTCAGCACATGTCACTGCCGTTACTTTGAACTCAGAGATAGACTGGTCAAATTCCCTTTTTCCCAATATACCAAAATGCCAAGGAGAGAGAATGTAGTGTTTCTGACTGTCACACTAGCTTCTATTCATTT